>NC_083352.1:619285-1226071 GCF_030254825.1 Meriones unguiculatus | reverse complement strand
CAGAATACTACTCCTGTATTAAAAACATGGAAATCATGAAATTTGCAGGCAAATGGGTGGAACTAGAAATGTTCATCCTGAGCAAGGTAGCACAGACCCAGAAAGACAGATGATATATACTCACTTATAAGCAGATATTAGACATGCAATACAAGATAACCATACTACATTCCACAGACCTAAAGAAGCTAACAACAAGGAGGACCCTAGGGAGGATGCTTAATTTTTATTCAGAAGTACAAACAGAATAGACACCAGAAGTGGTTGAGCAGAAAAAAACAAGATGAGAACTTACCATAGATGTCACCTCAAAGACTCCACCCAGCACGGGATAGAAGCAGATGCTAAGATTCACAGCCAAACTTTGTGTTGAGTGAGGGAGTCATAGGGAAAATTGAGGTGATAGAAGAAACCACTGGGAACAGGAGCTTCATAAGATCAACATAGCCAACAAATCTGGGCCCAGGTGGGCCTGCAGAGACTAATGCACCAACCAAGGACCATGCATGGAGAGAATCCACACCCCCTGTTCAGAGGTAGTCAATAGGCAGCTCAGTCTCCATGTGGGTCCTGTAGTAATGGGGGCAAGAGATGTATGTGTTGCCACATGGACTCCGTTGCTTGCTCTTGGTCACTTTCCCCTGGTGGGGTGGCCTTGTCAGGCCATAGAGGAAGAATATTCACACAGTCCTAATTAGAGTTGATAGAATGAGATTAAATGGTAAGAATGGAGGCTGACCCTTTTCTTAGGAGTAGGAGAGGGAGATTGGAGGGAAAAGGGAGGGATCTGGGATCCAGAGGAGACAAGGGAGGGGGCTACAATCTGGATGTAAAGTGAACAAATAATAAGAAATAATTTTGAATAAAACAGAGATGCTGGAAGATATGTTTAGCTTACATGGTGAGACTTTTTTATTTTTATTTTTAGTAATTACAGTTTATTCACTTTGTGTCCCTCCCCTTAGCTTCCTTCCTTCTCCCCTCCCCATCCCACCTTCTCTCCTCATTCTCTACCCATGCCCCTCCCCCAATCCACTGATAAGGGAGATCTTCATCCCCTTTCTTCAGATCTTAGTCTATCAGGTCTCATCAGGACATGGTGAGTCTTAATGTTGCATCTTAAGTGTAGTTGAGCTACATCATTAAAAGATGAAACTAACTTGAGTTTTTGTATTTTTGTTATCTGTCTAGAAATGATAAAAAACAATTATCTCTCTTTGAAGTTAAGATAGGTATATACTCCATATCCAGACATCATCAGGAACATCTTCCACACTTCAAAAAAAAATGTAAATATCTTCTTAATGTGTTAGAACATCTTCTAAAAAAGACCAAAGGAGTGAATGATCTGTTTTAGAATACTAAACTAAATTGGACTGGTAAGGAGACCAGACCTAAGAAAGACAGTGGCACAATTTGCAAGTGTGTGTGTGTCTGTGTGCCGGTGTGTCTGTGTTTGTAAATTACTAGAACCACATGACCATTTTTTTTTCCTGATACCCACATTGCAGTAAGTGTGGCCCTGCATTTGAGGTTTCTGCATTTGCAGTACTGGCTTACACTTACGGATTCCAGTATAATTACTATTATCAGGTCTTTTCACTAGTAGAAATGTCTCCACTTGAGAAAAAAAATTACATGGTAAACCCTAGTTGTAACTAATATAATGCTGCATTATGGCCCAAATATACAGTGCTTTTAAGCTAAAGTTAAAAAAAAAATCTGTGACTTGAGTACCTGAAGAATAATGTACACAATTCTCCAGATTTGCAGATAATAAAATCACCCCTCCCAACAGAACCTTAAGCACAAATCCTGTCTTTCTCTGTCATTTAGTCCTTTGCCTGCCAGGTATTTAAAGATAATTATAGTACAATTATTCACCTCCATCAAATTTGAACCTCCTGGCTAATGTTTACCACAAAGATTTACAATGGATATTCAACTCATGATTGATAGGATGGTAATTATCAAACTCCCTAATCTTTTCAAAAATAAATATACACTGAAATAAACAAACATCAAAAACAGAGCCAATTCTTGCTAAGAATGGGAAAATGGTGGTTTAGGAATAAACAATAAAACCAAGTATTTCATGTTAATGCTAAAATGTCTCTAACTAGCCTTAAAATCAAGTCATTTATGTTTCTATTCAGCAACTACATACATAGAAAATAAAGTTTAAGAGAAAAAAAACAAAAATAACTTAAATAACACTGTAATAAAAAACTGTCACTAAATTTGTGTGATACTATATTGAAAACTTTTAAAATTCATAATTGGTAAACAAGTAAAATCTGCCTCTGGTTTACCTCACTCAGGATGGTCTTTTCTAGTTCCATCCATTTGCATGCAAATTTCATGATTTCCTTGTTTTTAATAGCTGAGTAGTATTCCATTGTTTAAAGGTACCACAATTTCTGTATCCATTTTTGGTTGAGGGACATCTAGGTTGTTTCTAGAGTCTGGCTATTACGAATAAAGCTGTTATGAACATGAATGAGGTGAGCCAAAATCAGAAAGACATGCATGGTATCTACTCACGTAGAAGTAGATATTAGCCATATAATATATGAAAAACATACTGAAATCTACAGACCTAAATAAAGAAGCTAAACAACAAAGATGACCCCAGTGAAGATGCTTAATTCCATTCAGAAGAGAAAACAGGCTAAACACCAGAAATGGTAGAAGAGAGGGAACAGGATGGGAGCCTACACAGATGCTCTCTAAAAGACTTCAACCAACAGAGGATCAAAGCACATGCAGAGACTCACATCCAAACTTTGGACAGAGCTAAAGGAGTCTTTTGGAAGTAAGTGGGTATAAAAGGACCTGGACTGTACAGGAGACTTACAAGGAAACCAGCAAAACCAAAAAATAAAAATAAAAATAAAAAAGCTGTGCCTAGAGGGCACTGCAGAGACTAATGCATCAATCAAAGACCAGGCATGGAGAAGACCTAGATCCTCTGCTCAGATGGAGCGCATTGACAGCTCAGTCTCCTAGGAGTTCCCCAGTAAGAAGAGAAGACACAGTCTCTGTCATAAACTTGGGTGCCTGCTCCTTGATCATTTCTACCTGGTGTAACTACCTAGCCAGCCCACAGAGGAAGAGGATCCAGGCAGTCCTGATGGGACCAAATAGGCTAGGGTCAGACAGTAGAGGTGGAAGACCTCCCTTATCAGTGGACTAGGGGAGAGGAATAGGGAAAGAAGAGGGAAGGAGAGCGGGACAGGGAGCATATTGGGGAGGGGGCTTCAACTGGGATACAAAGTGAATAAATTGTAACAACTAAAATCTCAAAACATCTTCTAACAGACCAATAAATTTAAGATAAAATATCTTCAATAAAAATCATCTACACATTCTTCAGTCAATTACTTATGACATTTATACTTTAATAATATAGGTACATGAATTGTTTTATTCAGTTATCTTTCATATATGCATTTAATATTTATGAACGTATACTTATCCCACATTTAGACTGTGGAATAAAACATTCTCTACAGTTTCAAGTATAGTAGGTGTGTGTGTACCTGATATTTTTATTTTATATAGTTATACTAGCCTATGAAACAACAAGAAGACAACAAAGATGATGATGAAGAAGAAGATGAAGAAGAAGAGTGATAATATGATTTTGGGGTAGACATATTCTGATTTTCAAAGATTTACTTTTATATTATGTATATGAATTTTTTCTTTCTGTATGTATGGGTTTCACATACATACTTTACGCCTATTTGGCCAGAAGAGTATATCAGATTTCCTAGTACTTAAGTTCCAGATGGTTTTGAGAAGCCATATAGGTCCTGTGGAGGAAATTCCATTCCTCTGTAAAAGCAGCAAGTTCTCTTAACCTCCGAGCCTCTACAGCCCCACGTTTGGACTTTTAATAAAAGTAAAAAAAAAAAAAAATGTAAATGCTGCTGTTTTCAAACTCCAATAACGATTTTACATCCCTGGTTATAGATGCACTAACCTCATTTCTCACATTAGTGTCTCTTAAATCTCACTGAAGATCTAATTACATATATTGTTGATTTTTATATAGTTTTAGAGATTAGGTTAGATAGTAACAAAATGATATCAATTCATTTCAAGCTAGGTAACTCTTCCATGGTCTTGCTGCTTAAGCAAGTGTAATTTTTATGAGTTCTGAGTTAGCTATTGCAGAACAAATTTGTTCTTAAAATTTGAGGTATATTGCATAATAAAACAATTTTATGGATAGAGTAAGCATCTTCTTTGTATCTCCTGTTTAGGAAATATTACCTCTTCTCTTGGTGGAGAATATTGCTGACTACTAAATTAATTGAGAAGTGTTAGTGAGCTTTCAGTCACTTTAGAAGATACTCGAGAAAAGTGACCTATAAAGAAAAACTGTATACTAGGGCTTAAATTTTGGAGATTCTTGTCCATGATTATTTTTCCTGTTGATTTTGGCCCAATAATGATGCAGCATATCGTAGTGAGATACACCAGCAGAGCCAAGACACAAATCCCATGGTTAGGAAGTTAAAGAGACAGATTGACATCCTACTGTGCCCATCAAGGACATGATTACAGAGGCATGAGCCTTTACATGTCCTACCTTTTCAACACTCACCACCTTTTACTATCTTCCAGCTAGGGTCCAACACTTAACCCTGTGGGTAGTATTTCAAATCTAAGCTGTCACCAATAGAAGACAGAATAGACAGGCATGAAGAAAAGAATAGATTTTTGTTTTTGATTGATAGAAAAAAAGCAAAATTTTGTACTTTTGAAACCTCTGTATGGTTTATTATTTTTATTTTTTCAAAATAAACCATTTTCTCATTTCCTATATTTTGAGTGGATTCTCTAAATACAAGTATAAGTTATTCATATGCTAAGAAATCTGGAAACACAGGTATAATTCTCTTATTACTTTCAGCAATGTTACAGAAGGATATCTGTTTAGAAGTGAAATAATTTAGTTAACATTTATTAACATCAACTCAATGAATGTCTTGATGTGGATATTAGGTTCATAGATATTGAATAATTTAGTTAAAATAACTGTGTCCTATGTCATTCTTATGACCACTTCATAAGATTGCTGGAATTTGGATCACTGATTAGTTTACATAGATAACAACTTCACTGAGGTATAAAAATGGTTTGTAAAGACATATGATACAAGTGTGCGGTAGAAAACCTAGTTCTCCTCCTTGGCTACTCTACTAACAAGATACCTGTGCATTTATTGTGGATTAGAGTAGGTTCATTTTCTAAGGCTCACATGGCCTTAGATGCACTTCTTTTTCTTAGAGTGTCTTATATTTTACCAAATTAGTGTCTGTTTTTATTCCCAAAGTTTACCTATTTATAACAGTCAACATAGACAAGAAAAATAAACTTGACAAGCAACAGAGTATACACACAAGGAAGAGGAAATTGATGTTTTCTTTGTTCTCAGAAATACGGGTAAGTACAATGAAATCTCTTCTGCTATGATTTTTTTTTCTGTGTTCACCAATGTGAATCTCAAGACCAAACAGAGTTCTACAGGTGAACACTTTATTTCAAACAAGGCTATCAAAATAACAGACCAAAGAAAATGTGAATGGAAGCCACCATAAGGGAGAAGTAGCATAGCTAGCAAAGAAAAAAAAAAAGAACAATTCATGGTAAGCATTGAGAAACAAATGGGATGGACATTGGAAGAAGGAGGAAACAGGAAACAGGACAAGAGCTTATCAAAGAGGACCTCTGAAAGATTCTACCTGGCAGTGTACAAAAGCAGATGCTGAGACTCAACCAAACTTTTGACAGAGTGCTGAGAATCTTATGAAAGAAGGGGAGATAGTAAGACCTGGAGAGGACAGGAGCTCCACAAGAAGACCAACAGAACAAAATAATTCTGGGCACAGGGGTCTTTTCTGAGATTGTTACTTCAGACAAGGACCATGCATGGAGATAAGCTACCCTGTGCAAGTGTAGCCCATGGCAGCTCAGTGTCCAAGTGGGTACCTAGTAGGGGGAACAGGGACTGTCTTTGACATGAACTATGGGCCTGATTCTTTGACCCCCCCATACTGAGGGTGGGGGAGCAGCCATGCCAGGCCACAGAGGAGGACAATGCTGCCAGTCCTGAAGACCTGATAAGCTAAGTTCAGATAGAAGGGGAGGAGGACCTCCCCTATCTTTGGGCTTAGAGAGGGGCATGGGAGGAGATGAGGGAGAGAGGGTAAGATTGGGAGGGAATAAAGGAGGGGGCTACAGCTGAGATACAAAGTGAATAAACTATAATTAATATAAAAAATAAAAATGTAATAAAAAAGAATTGAGAAATTATACCCACATACTCAGAGAGTAGGAAGGAAATGTATGTAAAAGCTGTGGGAAAAACATTGCAGTTGTTTCTGAATTTTAGCTGCTCTATGGCTCAACAATTCTACTCTAAGTACTCAAACAAATATTTGCACATAAGTTTTAATATTAGTCCAATTCCAAAAGTGTACACAATACTGTCATTAATCATAATCAAAATGCTGTATAAACAAAGAAACACAGTCTTGTAGCTAAGATGGAATGGCTATATACGTTCTGCAGAATAAGTGAACACACAACTATGCTAAATGCAAGAAATCAAACAGGAGAATCTACATATTAGACTATTTCTTCATATATACAAACAGAAAAGTTGATTGCATGGACAGGAAGTCACTATTCAGTGTGAGGCCTAAAGGCGGGATGATGGGAGTGACTGTTTCATGGATGAGGACTTTCTTCTAGACTGACTAAAATGCCTTCAACTTACATGGGGTGATTTCTATACATTTTACCTCTGAATGCAGAGTTTGAAATGGTTTATTTTATGTTTTAAATTATAACTCCAGGCTTTCATGATTGCAGGTGTCTGTAATCTAGCACTCGGGAAGTAGAAACACAAGAACTATGAGTTTAAAGTCTCCTTCTTTCAGTAGAGAGTTCAAGGTCATCATGGCCTATGGAAATAAGTTGTGTCAGATATGTAGTTGCACTCTTAATCTCAAAGCTTAGAAGGTTGGATCAAGGGGATCACTGTGAGTTGAGGGTTACTGTGAGTTGCATAAATAGACACTGTTCAAGAAAACTAAAATCAATAAAGCGATCAACTGATGTGATTAACATAAATTTGGAACCTCATATATGCAATGTATAGTCTTCAAACTACAAAAGGTAATTGAATTAAATTTATAATGAATATATGTCTAGGAGTGGTATAGCTGGATCTTGAGGAAACACTGTTCCTAATTGTCTGAGAAAGGGCCAGACTGATTTCCTAAGTGGTCGTACAAGTTTACGTTCCGACCAGCAATGGAAGAGGGTTCCCCTTTCTCCACATCCTCTCCTGCATGTGTTGTCACTTGCGTTTTTTTATCTTAGCCATTCTGATAGGTGTAAGGTGAAATCTCAGGGTCATTTTGATTTGTATTTCCCTGATGACAAAGGATGCTGAACATTTCTTTAAGTGTTTCTCTACCATTTGATATTACTCTATAGAGAATTCTGTTTAGCTCTGTACTCCATTTTTTAATTGGATTACTTGGTTTGTTGTTGTTTAACTTCTTAAGTTCTTTATACATTGTGAATTTCAGTCCTCTGTCAGATAAGATATAGGGTTGGTGAACATCCTTTCCCAATCTGTAGGCTGTCATTTTGTTCTGTCGACAGTGACCTTTGCTTTACAGAAGATTTTCAGTTTCATGAGGTCCCATTTATTTATTGTTGATCTTAGAGCCTGAAGAATCTCATGTGTTTCTGTGCTTATTTATCTTATAACTCTCTATTAATCTCTTTACACACTTTCTGCTTAGAAACAGAAACAGATTTTTAGAAGGTGTCAGATACAAAGTTATGAGTTAACAAAAACCTTTTATTATTATTATATTTTACTTTTTACAATTGGTTAATTTCATACCCCAATTCTAGCCCCTCCCAGGCAGATGTAGCCAATAGGAAGCTCAGTCTCCAAAAATCTTTTGATGCAATGTAGAATAAAAAGAAATTGAAAACAAAATTCTAACCATAAGAATTTAGCCTTTTTAAACCTTAAATATATTATTATATATGCTGTCTAAATATTAATATTGGTAATAAGTTTAGTTAGAAAATGTTGCATGCTAAAAATTCTGAAAACATACAATAAATAATATAAAAATTCCTTCCTCTTAATAGTATTCTTGCATAGCAGAGGCCACAGTAAGAAAAAGATTTTTAAACTTAAAGTTTGGGTTTCACTAGTGAAATAATTTAGCTCCCTGCCTTTGGAAGAAAGCTTTACATACTGTCCAGGACTGTCCAGATGGCAATGTCCTCACTCCTCCTTTTAGAGAAAACATTCTTCTAGTCCATTCCAATTCTTTCTCTAAGAAGTTGACTTGTTGAC
The DNA here is from genome assembly GCF_030254825.1 of Meriones unguiculatus. NCBI lineage: Eukaryota > Metazoa > Chordata > Mammalia > Rodentia > Muridae > Meriones > Meriones unguiculatus. The sequence goes on along the minus strand of NC_083352.1, from coordinate 1,217,667 downwards.
CTTAAATTATCCTACTTCTAATTTGGAATGAAAAGGCAAAACCTCATGTATTTTCAGTCCATTGTGATACCTTCATAATAAAGATGTCTTGGCTGTAACATGAATATTCCCTCTATGACACTGAGGAAATCTGCAAGGGACTTGTGCTCATGTAGCCAGAAAATGTCCTCAACATGTACAATTTCTGACTTCTTGTCAAGAGGATGAAAAGTCTGCCCACTCTCAGAAATCAGTCATCTTTATATTACACCTAAGTTATTTAAGGACATAAATAATCTGACACTGAAGTATTCCTGAAGTTTGTGGGATCAAATTTCTTCTCTAAGAGTTCACTGAATCTCTGCAGCTTCCCCTCCTCCCATTTATGGCAATGATATCAGTACTAAATCAAATAGAGATTTTTTTATTATGCACTTAGGAGTGAAATATGAATGGAACTTTTTATTCAGCATTGACTTTGAGGTGTATTTTCTTAGTATAAACTTTAGTATCATCAATGTTAGCATTAGTGCAGACATTATTGCTAATCATAGAGCTAATGATAACGAATAGTTTGAAGAATTTTATATTATTAATATACAGTTCTGACTCTGTGCCACTGACTGTTTTATGCACCACCTTCCTAACCCATTTAAACATACTAACTCTTCTGTTCAAAACAACATTCTCGTATAGAATATGGCCTTACTGGAAATAGTTGACCAATAATTTTACAATATTAAAGAAATCTGGTTAATCAAATAACTAAATTTCAAGAGAAAAAAGGTAAAGGCAAAGTTAAAGGAGAGAATAGAACATGGCTCTGTGCAAAGAGGTTGAGATAGTCCCAATAATGCTGTGCAAAGCACCACTAGCCACAGAAAGAAGACTGAGTCAACTCAGAAACTACTCAAAAGCATACTCAAACACAGGGCTTTGCCTACTTTAGCTGGAGAATTTACTAATCAGAATACAGTCATCGACAAATAATGCTTTCTTTCAAAATTAAACAAATCCTTGAAATATATTATTATTTTTTTTTCAATGCTGTTTATTCAGAACATTGAACAATCCTCGGACCCCGGGGAAAGCCAGCCCATATTTAATAGAACAAAAAAGTAAGTCTAATCTTTCCAATCCCTGAGTGATTCTACTGTTTGGGTGCAAGTGGATCATATAATGTTCAGGCAGAGCTTACAGTGTAGCCCAGTAGCTTGTATCACATTCCACATGTACAGGAGACTGTGCATGTAGAGGGAGGCCTGTGGAGATACTGTATTTTATGGTGATATGCTATCCATATAATTAGAACATGCACATTTTTATAATAAAATAAAAGTAGATATGTTATCTACTAATTAGACAGATACCAATCAAGGCATTTGCTGTTACAGTGTATCTGTTCTTTTCCTAAATGATGCTTAATGAACAATGTGATGCACTGTACTAATTCAAATTCCATGAAAATAAATTATGCAAATTTGGAATACTAATAGCTGCTATTAAAATGACTTACTTATCTCTTACCATAGACCAATTATTGTGGCAAGGGTTTTTTATTTAATTTATAATAATTACTACTAATATGTATATTGAAGAGCTTCTGGCTGAGTCTAGTAAGTTTGACAAAAGCATGAGAAAAAATATATATATGGCATACTGGAAGCAAAAGACCTTATATCACCAAACCAGTGTGGTACAAAAAGATTTTGAGTTCAGCTGTGGACTTCTGATATGCCTATGAGTCAGAGAAGTACACATATCAAATGCAAATTTAATTATACTTTTTTGAAGCTCTTTAGGAAAATCTGTGCTAGCCATCAGTGACAGAATCCATGAACATAAACATGCCTGCTTTAGGAAACAATATTAAATCAAGAACAAAAAAAGCTAAAATAGTACACTCAGAAAGCCATGATGAATGTTTGGAAGAACGTCCAGCAAAGACATGAGAGTGGTATAAGTGAAGCTAAAGAAGGGCAACTCTCGTGAGTAAAAGATGAATGCACTGTTCTTTGGAGGTGTGGGTGCAATTAAAAAGGAATTGTAATAATTTTCCTCAAGAGAGTTTTTCTTTTTTATTTTTTTATTAATTACACTTTATTCACTTTGTATCCCCCCATAAGCCCCCCCTCCTCTCTTCCCTATCCCATCCTCCCTCCCTCTTCCTCATACATGCCCCTCCCCAAGTCCACTGATAGGGGAGGTCCTCTTCTCCTTCCTTCTGATTTTAGTCTATCAGATCTCATCAGAGTGGCTGCATTGTCATCTTCTGTGGCCTGGTAAGGCTCCTCCTCCCTCAGTGGGAGGTGATCAAAGAGCAGGCCAATCAGATAATATCTGGAGTGGACAGGAACTCCACAAGGAGAACAGAACCAGAAATTTGAACACAGGGTAACTAAGCACCATGCATGGAGATAACCTAGAACCCCTGCACAGATGTAGTCCATGGCAATTCAGTGTCCAAGTGTGTTCCATAGTAATGGGAAGAGGGACTGCCTCTGACATAATCTGAAGAGATTTTTTAAAGTGTCTAAATAGTTGAAGACTTGAAATTCACATAAACACACACACACACACACACACACACACACACACACCCGCGCGTATATGCCTGCGCATATGTTTACTTGGAGACACTAGAGTGTGACATGTGGAAGGGACTGACCCCGACAATTAAACTCTGTTGTAAGACTGTGTAAGATAATGTTTCTGACTGAGTATATAACATATTTAGCGCAGGATTCTGCTGACCATTTATGCTCTCGACGGTGCTTTTTTGTGAGGTTGTTCTATCCTCGGAAAGTGGAGTCTGTTTCAAGGCAACATTTAGTTGAAGCAGATCTTAGAATGTTGCATCTGGGCCCAGTACTTTCTTCAGTCTCTTCCTTCTGTCTGTTAGGAACCAAATAATTTTCTTCACCACTGGCTCTTGCAGCCATGATGATCTCCCAAAGCATAGGAGGTCAACAACTCTGTGTAAAAGGAACTTTTATGTCAGAAACAGTCCCTGTTCCCCTGCTAACCATCAGTGACAGAATCTTGCAGCCAGTCCTGAAGATACAAGATAAACCAGTATCAGATGGAAGGGAGGAAGTGCTCCCCTATCAGTGGACTTGGAAAGGGGCAGGGAGGAGATGAGGGTGGAAGGGTGGGATTGGGAGGGAGAGAGGGAGCGGGATACAGCAGGGATACAAAGTTAACAAACTGTAACTAATATTAAAAAAAAAAATAATTTTTTTTTAAAAAGGAACTTTTATTTTCCTGATATAACTGTAGTCTTTGAGGCTTACTGCCCCTGTCTGCCTACCTAGATCTAGTCCTGGAAGCTTCAAGCCTCCCTATACTCTAACCTCTGCCTAGAATATGTTTGGCTTCTGAGACTTAGTGCTTAATAAGCTCACACTTTACTGAGCTCTGGGTTGGCTGGTTCAATTCAGCTGTTCTGGCTCAAACTCTTCTCCCAGCTGACTTATTCAATATTGCTTTTCTTTCAGCCTCTGAATTGCTCTTCTTGGCCTCAAACTAATTCAAGAAATCTGCTCTAATCTCCTTTTTCCTTCTCATTTTCAGCTCATTAGGTCTTCACCTGAGTTCTCTCTCTGCAATCTGTCTATTAGTATTTCCTTAAAATTGTGTCCTTTCTCTCTGCATTGCCCCTTAAGTAGCTTTCCTTCCTTCTCTGTTCTCTTGAGAGTTGGGTTTATACTATTCTGCCTAATCTTTCTGATTTGTCAGATTTTCTGCAACTTAATTAGGTATCACTTTTAAATATGAGTGCTTCCTTCTACAAATTAACTTTACCTTCACCATTTGGGATTAAAGGCATGTACCACCACACCTGGGTCTAAGCTTTTCTTTACCTGAAACTTGTTCTATACCAGGCTGAACTTGAACTTATCTGCTTGCCACTGTCTCATGGATTAAAGGTGTTTTTGTATTCCACCTGGATCACACAGGCCTAGAAGGTCTTTGGATGTGATCTTTTGCCAGAGCATCCATGTTTTGAATTGAAATTCCTCTCCAACCAGGAACTGAAATCCTCTGAAATCATGAACTGAAATAAACATTTTTTTTTCTTTAACCTTTTTCTGAGATATTTTGGTTACTGCTAAGCAAAGGTACTATGAAGATAATGAGTGAAAAAGGCCAACCAATGACTTATGTTTATATCGTAAGAATGACAATTAAAATTAAATGAGAAGCAAGACTTGTTTAGTATGAGACAAAACAAGCTGCCTATCTTGTCAGCACCAAATGTCTCTAAACTGATCCAGTTAGCTATTACTGTGAAGTTGCTATATGTGAAGAACAAATAAAGAAGACATTTGGTAAAGAGCTATAACTACTGAATGCTAAGAGTAGAAAAAAATAGTCTTCCCCAGGAAAGAACGCACAATTGGTTATTGAATACCAAATGGTCAGCTCTGAAAACTTTCACACACAAGTAACATTATATGATCCTAGTATGCTGTATTTATGTATGTAGGAATGTCAAAATAGAGTCCATTAATATAAAAGTAATCAAAGGAGTTACATAGGAGGGTTAGTAATAATCAACAGCTAGATGCTTTTTACAAGCAAAAAACCTTGTCAGTTATAAAGATAGAGTTTTAGAGCCAAGTACTAAGCTGGCATTCAAGGCCACAGAGGATGACAACACAGCCACTCCTGATGAGACCTGATAGAGTAGTATCAGAGGGAAGGGGAGGAGGACCTCCCTATCAGAGGACTGGGAGAGGGACACTGTTGGGGAAGAGGGAGGGTGGGATTGGAAGAGGAGGGAGGGAAGTACAGGGGTGATACAAAGTGAATAAACTGTAATTAATAAAAATAAAAAAATTATAATTAAGCAAAAAAGTCATATATGTGTGTGTCTGCCTTTCTTGTTGCTCTTTCACCAAATGTGGCTTCTTACTGAAGATAGGAGGGGCTTATCTATGTCTCCTCCACTTCAAAATTAACAATAAAGCTGGTTACATATTAAATACAGAAACATCACTTACATTAATTTTATTCTGGTTTCAAGAAAATACGTTCTTTATAACGCTGCATATCACCAAGCTCAGTGGATAAACACTCTTAATATGCAAGCATGAAGACCTAAATTTGAATCCTCAGCACTACTATCCAAAGCCACAAATGATTCATGTGGCTGTACCTCCCATTGACAGGCATGGAGAAAGTGAAGATAGGCAGTTCTCAACAGATATCCTCATCCAACACAGTCAAAAAGGTCATGTTCCAACTCAATGAGAGAGCAAGTCTAAAGGAAATATGGTGGAAACTGATAGAACGATGTGTCATGTCTTCCTCTGGTATCTGCATACAGGCATGACACAGGCGCCTGCCTGCATTCAGAAACTCGCAAATACCCCAGACACACACCATACATAAACACACACATACAGGAATAGACACTGGCGTCCGCCTGCATGCAGAAAACTCACATACACACCAGATACACACTAAACATAAACACACACACACACACAGCAAGAGAAAGGGAGATAGAGAGAGAGTATGTTGAAACACTCCTAGTTAAAATATTTTACAGTTTGTTTTTATCAATTTACACATGTATGTGTATATATTTATAAATGTGCTTCGTTTTACAAACGTAATTCCTCATTAAATTTACTGTTTAACTGCTCTCCCTAGGATATGAAATTCAGGAGGTAACTTGAATCTAAGCTGAGTGGCCTAAACTGGTGCGTCTAAGTGTGAAGCCCCATCCCCAGCCTCACTGTATTTCACTCTACGCAAGCCCAAAGGAAGAGCTCCTAATGTATCCAACATTACTGGTATTTTTATGTAAATTATTACAAAAGAAGAGAAGTATGTAATAGATTACAGATTATATGACTTAGAAAAGAGAATTACATTATTATTAAATATTAATTATACCATATTTTTGTTTTAGGATTGAAAAATATGTTATATTTATTAGAACTAAACAACAGCTTATGTATTTTTCATTTATCATCTGGAAAATGTAAAGTTTGACTTTTTTCTGGAATTTTCATTATATTATTAAATAAAAATATACTTTATATTTTCATGGTATACAATATGTTCAAAATTTAATAGATTGTGAAATGATTATAGCTAATTAATATATGTATCACCTTAGAAATGATCATTTTTGTGATGTGAATATGCATTTCATCCTGATTTTGTGAATATTTTATAAAAGAACATATTTTCTTGTGCTTTGTAACCCAACACCATTTCTGTGGTAAGATTTGTACACATTGTCATCACTTGTAGAACCCTTAAAATTTCATCATAATAAACTGAATTTTTAGTGTGAAAGATTTTCTTTTTGCCCAGAATTCTTATTCTTTCACTTTAAAAAAAGTTTAAAAACCTTATTAAATTAGCATTTTTTATAATTAAACTTATTTATTTTTATTAATTACAGTTTATTCACTTTGTATGCCCCCATAAGGCCCTCCCTCTTCCCTTCCCAGCCCCATCCTCCCTCCCTTTCCTTCATGCATGCCCCTCCCCAAGTCCACTGATAGGGGAGGTCCTCCTCTCCTTCCTTCTGATCTTAGTCTATCAGATCACATCAGGAGTGGTTGCATTGTCATCTTCTGTGGCCTGGTAAGGCTGCTCTCCCCTCAGGGGGAGGTGATCAAAGAGCAGGCCAATCAGATTATGTCAGAGGAAGTCCCTCTTCCCATTACTATGTAACCCACTTGGACACTAAACTGTCATGGGCTACATCTGTGCAGGGGTTCTAGGTTATCTCCATGCCTGGTACTTGGTTGGAGTATGAGTCTCTGGGAAGAGCCCTGTGTTCAAATTTTCTGGTTCTGTTGCTCTCCTTGTGGGGTCTCTGTCCTCTCCAGGTCTTACTATTTCCCAGTTCTTACATAAGATTCCCTGCACGTTGCCCAACAGTTGGCTATAAGTCTCAGCATCTGCTTAGATAGTCTTCAGGGCAGAGCCTTTCAGAGGCCCTCTGTGGCAGGTTCCTAGGTTGTTTCATGTTTTTTAATTCATTATAAAATACTTCTAAAAATGGAAGTTATAATTAAATAAAAAAGCAGATAATTTTTTGTCATACCAGATGCTGAGTAGAAACTCATAAGTGAATCAGTAATTATTAAAAGACATAATACTATTTCACATTTTGATTAAATCTTTATAGAAAACAATATAATCCCAATGTATTATGCTATAATATTAAGTGAATATTGATTGCTTTTCTTTTTTTTTTTTGGAGAAACAATAACCTTTAATAACTAGTGCTAGAAAAAAAGTGTGATTTCTCTGTGCAAAAGAGAAACCTATAAAGATGCAACCTATAGAACAAGAGAAAACATTTTCAAACACTTTCTGAAGGGGAGCTAATTTCCAAAACATAAAAAGAACAAAGAATAACGGCTAAAATCTGGGCCTCGACATTAACAGATATTTCTCAAGAGAAGTCTTACAAACTACCAATAAGTCTATCAGTGCAATGTTCAACATGAAAATTCATCCCAAACCATAATGAAATAGTGTTATGATATAGCAAAAATGTCAAGTAGCAAAAATGCTAGTAGAATGGAAAAATATAGGCATCATGAATTGGTGGGAATGTAAATTAATAAAATTGTGAATGGCACAATAAACAAACAAGCAAGCAAGCAAATGCTTAGTGACTTTATTCCAGCATCTGGGAGCCAGAGGCAGGCAAATTCTATTTTATTTGTATTTACTTGTGGTTCTTTGTGCTACTTTTAGTCTGCAAAACAGAAGTTTCTTTGATGAACCGTGAGATGGTTTTAGTGGGTGGAGGGAATGATGTCTACTGTACAGTTCAGTGTGACCTCGTGCAGGAGCAAATTGATACCCTATGGCAAATCGCTCAACTTGGCTGTCAATGAAAATATGCTGGACTTTGAGTCACTAGCATATAACATGAGAATTTTTCCTGTGCTGCAAATCTGTCTAAACAATTGTCGAGCTATATTTTAGGTAATTGGACTGGAGAATTCGATACTACGATGGAGCAGCTGAGAGTGGCCATTGTCACAGTAAATTCTACCAGAGTGGACGCAGGACTAGCCACAGGATTATCATCATGGATTGCTGCAGCCATGAATCATCTGAAGGAATGGGCGGGCATGGGAGTGTTAGCAGGCCTTCTGGTGTTGGTCTCCTTGGTTTGCCTGTGGTATATATGCAAGATTAGAGTCTCACAATAGTGTGATGCAGCCATGATTGCTTTTCTTAATGTCTTCTTGGAACATTTCTAATTGGATAAATAATAAAATAGAAGGTGTTTTATTAATGATATAAATATACAGATAATAGCAGAGGGACATAGATATAGACAGAAATAGTTCTAATTGAAACATATTTTAAGGAACCCACTTGGATATTGAGCTGCCATGGGTACATCCAAGCAGGGGTTCTAGGTTATATCCATACATGGTCCTTTGTAATACAGTCTAATAAAGATCCTTGTGCCCAGATATATTTGGTCCTTTTGGAGCTCTGGTCCTCTCCAGGTCATACTATGCCCCCCTTCTTTGATATGATTCCCTGCACTCTGCTGAAGGTTTGTTTATGAGTCTCAGCATCTGCTTTGATTCAGGGACTATTTCTGACATGAACTCAATGGCTGACTCTTTGACCTCCCCCACTCCCCCAGGGAGGAGCAGCCTTGCTAGGCCACAGAGGTAGACATTGCAGCCAGTCCTGAAGAAACCTGATAAGCTAGGGTCAGATGGAAGAGGAGGAGGATATCCCCTATCTGTGGACTTGGAAAGGGGCAGGGAGGAGATGAGGGAGGGAGGGTGGGATTGGGAGAGAATGAGGGAGCCGGCTACAGCTGGGATACAAAGTTAATAAACTATAACTAATACTTAAAAAAATAAAATAAAAATAAGATATTTATGGAAAAAAGAAACGTATTTTGAGTACACACAATGAAGAACAGCTATTTTTTAAACTCATGGTGAGCAGTGTAATAATCTAATGTAAATGCTGACATTATATTTATCATAAGGTTTATAAATATCAATAAAATTAAAGTAATGTGACTATGTCCTTTTCTTAACTTTTTTCCTAATTCATCCTGAAAGAAAGATTGCTAGGATACCTATACTGTCAAGAGAAGCATAAGATTGTAAGTATTCTTGGAATATCTGATTCTTCCTTCTAGAACCATCAGGGCACAGAGACTGAAGCCAAGCACAGGTCAATAGTATCTTAATTTGATGCTTATCTCTCATGTTGTATTATGTATAAAATTTTGTTTACATTTCACTTCTTTTTTCTGGTTACATGACTATTTCCTTGGGCAACATGGTTATAATAAACATAATTTCACCTTCATAAACCTAACAAAGTCCCACCCCTCATTAAGAGGGTGTTTTCTTTGAGGTACTTTTAGAATGTGGAGGAGGTAGAAGGGATAGTAAGTTTTTACTATGACAATTAATATTGAGTGCAAAATGTCAAGAATATTTTTTTTCAAAGAGAAGAGAGTGAATAGGTTTGGCAAGATACAAGCTATCTGCAGCATCTACTCAGCTCCAACTTGTAGCATTAAGAGACCATTAACTTGGCAATTCAGAACATCTCCGGTAACCTTGCAAGACTTTCACAAGAACAAGCCAGCCAAAATCCTGGCACAGGTGGAGTGGGTCATCTCAAGGTTAGGCCCTAATGAGGATACATTCACAAGGGACAGTTGTGGGAGCAGAGAGAATCCTCTTTTCTGAAGATGTGGCTACTGATAATTTTCCCAAGCTCCAGTAGATGGCCCCACACTCATTCATTCTTCTCTTGGTTCATATTTCTGTCACGAAGATACTAACAACTTCTATAAATAAATATTATGTCTCATAACTTGTGAAAATATATTGGAGTTTTAAAGAATAATAATTACAATTTTATGCACAGATAAACATATTGCTGTAAAAATGAGCCTATCAACAAGCTGACTTCTCTCAAAAGGACAATTTTGATTGAGCCCTACACATCGATTTCCAATTTGAGTCGATTTTGCTATTCGTTTAGTTGCATTTTCTCTTCTTTCCCCCTTCATGAAACTCTTTCATTCTTCTTTTCTCACTTTAAAACTTTGCCATGATGCTTAAGATGCTTAAAATTCATTTTGTCCAATTTAACACACTTTTTTTTAAACAGTAATTGCAAAAGTGAATAAAACCAAATCATCATGCTTAGGAGTACCGCTTACACCTGCCCCTGCGTCATAATCACTCACAAAGCCAGTGCAGATTCTCACATCACAGCTCTAATAGACTGGTAAGTGGTAGCTTGATTGATATGCTGCTGCCTGGAAATGGGAAGGTATTCTCTTCCTCTTTCTTTCTTTCTTTCTTTCTTTCTTTCTTTCTTTCTTTCTTTCTTTCTTTCTTGTTGTTGTTTTTGTTCTAAGCATAGCAGGATGTCTCAGCATCAAACTTGTCTTGCTAGTCAAATGCTACTGAGACTAGAATAGAAAGAGCTGCGATGACAGTGATCTTACTAGACAGGAAATCAAACTGCTACAGGAGAGAGGATCAAAACAACAGATGACTCTTAAAATGCAAATGCATTATCCATGCAAATATGTGTGGGGAGGACAAAGTGGCAGCTGGACTGGTACAGAATCAGAAGAGATGCTTAAATCTTGAGGGTGCAATGAAATGTTTTTACTGTACTTTCCAAGTAATGGCAGACTTACATTTTCAAACATATTCTTAAAGTGCCAGCTTAGGTCAGAGGCATAAAATAAGAACTTGACTGCACAGTGCAGAGTGAAATACTGCTCACAAGACTACAATCACAGTAAATGGATGAAAAGTAAAGCAGTAGGGTCAGGCTGGTTTGGAGATGCCTGACACAAGTAACGTTTGATGTTGCTAGAATTACAAAGAACCAATACACAGACCTTTATACAGTAAAGAAGATGGGCAAATTTTGAAGATCTTTTTTTAATAAATATGTGAATTTAACAAAAAATAAGAAAACAATTGGAGAAAATAATATTAGAAGACACATATTTTCTGTATTTGCTCTAGTTAAAAATATATTTAAAATATAATTACATTACTTCCTTCTCTTTCTTCCTCCATTCCTTTCCACTCCAATTTTCTGCATAGCTCTCTTTCAAATTGATGACATATTTTTCATTGATGTTACATACATACATATAACGTATATATATTATACATTATGTGTATATATATTATACGTATTTTATATATACATATTATATGTACATATATACATATTATTATGTATTATATATAAACATATTATACATATATATATATGTTATATGTATGTATGTAAAAATATTACCTGCTTAGTCCCCTTAGTGTTACTTGCCTGGACATGATTTTAGAGTTAACTACATTGTTTTGTATAATCATTTAGAAGGTTGATCCCTGAGAGAAACTAATTCTCCCATTCTCAGCAGTCATTAGATGCCTGTAGTTATTTCTCTATGGGTGGTGCACATAAAAGTTCATCCTTCTACAATACTGTCTCTGTTAGAACCTACATCCATGATGACTCAACAATACAGCTCTTCAAATAAGGTCTAAACAATGCTAATGGCAATAAACATCCCATCTCTTCCAAAAATTATATTTTAGGATTATATATTTAATACCATTATAAAAATAGAAGAATCTGCCTCCTCAAATTGCTGTAGCACCAAGTATTCTTGCTAGTGAAAAACTAACAGATTTAGAGTTTGGGAACAACAGGCAAAGAATACTAGTCACTATAGAATTCAAATTCTGTTTCAAGGCTTCTTTTTATCTCTTTTCCATTTTGTATTTGAACAAATGTTTAAATCTAATTTTGTTTTTTTAAAACAAGACCTTGTTTATTCTTGTTTATTCAGCTTTTTATGACAATTCAAAGTAAATAAGCAGTCATCATTCACATTTATAATTTGTTATAATTCACATTATTAACATGAACTTCTATCTAAATGAATGTATTTGGAAATTTAAAGATACATATTACAGTAAATTTAGAAGACAAGATACTTTCCTCTTTATTCCTTTATAACATTACAATTTATTTCCTCTTCTTTGAAGATAACCCTCTCTGTCCCCTGGTCCCATACTAGCTATCTAACCTCTGTAAAAATTCTAAATAAAATTCACATATCTACTTGGAGATGGAGCAGATCTGTTGCTCTCCTTGTGGAGTCCTGTCACCTCCAGGTCTTCCTGTCTCCCCCTTCTTTCTTAAGATTCCCTGCACTCTACCCAAAGTTTGGCTATGGGTCTCAGCATCTCCTTCAATACGTTGCTGGGAGGAGATGAGGGAAGCATGGTGGGAGTGGGAGGGAATGAGGGAGATGGCAAGAGCAGGAATACAAAGTGAATGAACTTTAATTCATAAAGATATGAGCAAATTTTAATATATATATATATCTAAAGCATAACAATTAACACATATAAGAGGAAACTTTCAACGTTTATCTTTCTAGGTCTGCATTACCTCACTCTGATTGTTTCTTACTTCATCCAGTTATCTTTGAATTTCATTATTTTATTTTTAAGAGCTGAATAATATCTCATTGAATAATGTAACAGCATGCACAATGCCTGCAACAGCTCCCACCAGACAGAAATCCCAACATGAAGAATGGAGCAGTGAGCACAAAGTCCCACCCCTCATTAAGAGGGTGTTAGCAACTGTTAGCTGCTGCTAAGACAACTTCCATGTTCTTCAGTGCAGTAGCACTGTATATCTCAATCATTCAGGAATAGGTTGGCAATGAGAATCATACTCCATGTTTTGTTTTGTGTTTCTCTGGTTTTTTTTTTTTTTTTTTGTGTGTGTGTGTTGAAGTTGGTTTTGTTTTTAACAGAAAGAAAGAAAATGAAGTTTACTGTGTAGAAAATCTGGAAGGAGTTATGGGAGAGGAAATCATGATCAAAATATGTTGTATGAATTTTAATTAATAAATCATTAAAATTGATTAAGTAAGTTGAATTTTTTTTTCTGCTACAGTTTGTATTTTTCTGAATTCTGGCTAAATTACATGCCTTTCTTTTTTTGTTTTTTATTATTACTATTAATTACACTTTATTCATTTTGTATCCCCCCATAAGCCCCTCCCGCTTCCCCTCCCGATCCGACCCTTCCTCCCATTTCTGCATGCATGCTCCTCCCCAAGTCCACTGATATGGGAGGTCCTCCTCTCCTTCCTTCTGATCTTAGTCTATCAGATCACATCAGGAATGGCTGCATTGTCTTCTTCTGTGGCCTGGTAAGGCTGCTCCCCCCTCAGGGGGAGGTGATCAAAGAGCAGGCCAATCAGATTATGTCAGAGGCAGTCCCTCTTCCCATCACTATGTAACCCACTTGGACACTAAACTGCCATGGGCTACATCTGTGCAGGGGTTCTAGGTTATCTCCATGAATAGTCCTTGGTTGGAATATGAGTCTCTGGGAAGTTCCCTGTATTCAAATTTTCTTGTTCTGTTGCTCTCCTTGTGGAGTTCCTGTCCTCTCCAGCTCTTGCTATTTCCCACTTCTTACATAAAATTCTATTCGCTCTGCCCATCAGTTGGCCATAAGTCTCAGCATCTGCTTTGATAGTCTGCAGGGCAGACGCTTTCAGAGGCCCTCTGTGGCAGGTTCCTAGGTTGTTTCTAGTTTTCTTCTTCTGGCTTTCAGAGGCCCTCTGTAGCAGGTTCCTAGGTTGTTTCCTGTTTTCTTCTTCTTCTGATGTACATCCATGCCTTTCAATTTGAGGCTGTTATCCGCTATTTCTAGAGTAAAGAAAACAGTGAAAGATGAAATACGAAAGATTGTGAAGAATGTATACATTTGTGGAAAAATAAATAAATAAATACCACATTTTATGACTAGGGTGAGCTCCCTAACTCCAGGGGCTCAATTTGCCTATCTTCAATAGTGCTTCCTTTCAGCAAGTCAAAATTTTACTCTGCGTTTTGTGGGTAATGAAGAGCTTACTGTTGCCGGAGGATAGTTTATAAGACTGAAATATGGAGCATGCATTAGATGAATTCAGGTGACAAGTGACAAAATGTCACTTCATTATGAGGACACTGCTCAACCTTGAATGAAATTTAGAGACAAGAAAAGCTTTATACTGTATCTGGAGAGCAGAGACTATAAATGCCTTTGTATATTGACCATCCTAAGTCAAATTCTCTCTCTCTTTCTTCCTTCCTCCCTTTTTACTCTTTCAACAAAGTTAGGCTGTGTGGACCAATCTTTACTCAATCTCATAAACTTCTTTTTTTAGCCTTTTAAAATGCAAATATTCTACCAACAAGCACCAGTAAGCCCAGGCTTTAAGTAGTTTTTCTTTTCTTTTTATTTTTGCTCATAAATGGCAAAAATATCTTCCAACTCTTATATCTATCTCCGTTTTAAACCTCTGCTCCAAATGTCTCAATAATGGAGACCTCCAGAGCAGTGAGAATCATGTACATAGATCATCTAGGACCTTTTTCATTTACTTCCTCTCTTAGTAATTGCATCTTAAGTCTTTGAAAAACAAGCCCCACCTTGACTACTTATCACTCTACAACCCAAGGAACATTTACTTGACTTCCCCTTCAAACACATAAAAAATGTTTTTGCATTATTCTCTCTTATTCTCTTGTTTTCTACATGTTCGAGTTATATTAGTAAACTGTTCTTTGAATTTTACTTTTCAATGTAGCATTCTGATTTTCAAGCAGTGTTGTCAGTAAATCTCTTTCTTCTTTATAAGACCATAAAAAATTTTGATGTCAGGCTTTTCAAACATAGCCCTAAAAGCAGTTTAACCCCAGCAATTATTTAAACATTGATGAGGTCTACATTAATTACAGAAGCAATCTGCATTCCATTAAAAGGATTAGTTTATACAGAGATCCTTCCCATAGGGTATGAATAAAGAATTTATTGAATTCAACATAAAACAAGCAATAATAAATATCTATATAAAATCAGAAGACTAATGGACAGAGTTTCTGAATATGAAATACTTGGATAATGAAAACCATTAAAATAGTCTTGGTACCTTCAAACAAAACAATTCAAAAGACAAATTTAGTAAATAAACAGGGTTTTAATAGAGGGATTACACATTGTTTTAAAACAATTTCAAATTTCAAAACTTTCTTGTGAAAAATGGGAACTGGATACAAATATTTTCCCATAAAGTAAATTTAGTGTTTATGTAGTTCAGTCCCTCCTAGAAGCATCGTGAACAGTGTCTTCAAGCCTTTGGATATTTATTGTTGCACATGTGTTCTACCTGAATCCTAAATACTTGGAGTTTGTGGTTTATTTCCTGATGCCTTAGAGAGTGAACTTAATGTGTATTTTGTTTCAAGTTGCATCATGCAAATGCAGATGCATGAGGCAGAGTAGAACAGAATGATCAATGTTGTATCTGTAAAAGGTTCTTTTCAGAATGATTATTCCTCCCATGCGTATTTTAATCTTTTAAAAAGAAGGGCATCTACTTACTCTCAATGGAAGAGTTACTTATTTCTCAGACTTAAAGGAATATAAGAAAACTGAAAGTCCATCTCCTTCCACTGCACATTCCAATTAAGAAAGCGATCATTTCTTTTTTTTAATTTTATTTTTTTTCTTATCAGTTACATTTTATTAACTCTGTATCCCAGCTGTATCCCGCTCCCTCATTCCCTCCCAATCTCACCCTCCCACCCTCATCTCCACCCTGCCCCTTGCCAAGTCCACTGATAGGGGGGCCTCCTCCCCATTCATCTGATCCTGTTTTATCAGGTATCTTCAGGACTGGCTGCAAAGTCCTCCTCTGTGGCCTAACAGGACTGCTCCTCCCTTGGCGGGTGGGGAGGTCAAAGAGCCAGTCATTGAGTTCCTTTTAGAAATAGTCCTTGTTCCCCTCACTTTGGGAAACCAATTGGTTACTGAGCTACCACGGGCTACATCCGAGCAGAGGTTCTAGGTTATATCCATACTTGGTCCTTGGTTGAATGTCAGTCTCAGAAAAGACTCTGTGCCCAGATATATTCGGTCCTTATGGAGCTCCTATCCTTTCCCCATCATACTAACTCCCCTTCTTTAATATGATTCCCTGTACTCTGCCAAAGGTTTGGTTATGAGTCTTTGTAACTGAAAGCCATCATTTCTAATTTCCATTTTTTTCCTGCCTTTTCTTTTGCTTTTTAAACATAGGGGTTGTCTGTGTATCTCTTGCTGTCATGAAACTCATTCTGTAGGCCAGGCTTGCCTTAATATTCATTCATAAATGAAGATAAACAATTTTCCTTGACTAAGTCTCCATTGGTATGTGTTACCTATCATATGCTGTATTTTAAAGAAAATTTGAAGTCACAGGATATTTAAAATTGATTTATTACTCTTAGTCATCTTCCTGGTAGTTTTCTTCTTTTCCTTTCAATTATCCCACTGGCACTGGCAACCTCTCCTTCAGAACTTCTGCTCTAATTTGACTTCATTTCTTATGCCCAACTGATTGCTCCTGCTACGTAACAAACTTAGATCTGTGATATTTTTAGATAAATTTTTATTTTTTATATTTATTACAGTTTATTCACTTTGTATACTATCTGTAGCCCCTTCCCATCTCCCCTCCCAATCCCACTTTTCCTCCCTCATCTTCTACTATGCCCTCTCCAAGTACTCAGATGAGGGAGGTCCTCCTCCCCTTCCATCTGACCCTAGTTTATCCGGTCTCATCAGAACTGGCTGCATTGTCCTCCTCTGTGGCTTGGCAAGGCTGATCCTCCCTAAGCCCTGTTCCCCTTACTAGGGTATTTCACTTGGAGACTGAGCTGCCATGGCTACATCTGAGCAGGGGTTCTAGATTATATCCATGAATGGTCCTTGGTTGGAGTATCAGTCTCAGAAAAGACCCCTGTCCCAGATATTTTGGTTCTATTGCTATCCTTGTGTAGCTCCTGTCCTCTCCAGGTCTTAATATCTCCTACTTCTTTCATAAGATTCCCTGCATGCTGCTCAAAGTTTGTTTATCAGTCTCATTATCTGCTTTTATACAATGCTGGTTAGAGTCTTTCAGAGGCCATCCATGGTAGGATCCAGTCCTGTTTCCTCTTTTGTCCTTCTTCCAATTTCCGTCCCATTTGCCGTTTTGAGTGAGGATTGATAATCTTACTTGGGGTCCTCCTTCTAGTTAAAGCTTCTTTAGGGATTCAGATTTTTGTAGGCTTATCCTATATTATATGTCTAGTATCCACTTATAAGTGAGTGTGTGTCTTTCTGTTTCAGGGATACCTCACTCAGGATGGTTTTTCCTAGTTCCCAGCATTTGCCAGCAAATTTCATGATTTCCATGTTTTTAATTGCTGAGTAGTATTCCATTGTGCAAATATACCACAATTTCTGTATCATTCCTCCATTAAGGGATATCGAGTTGTTCCCAGTTTCTGACTATTATGAACAAAGTTTCTATGAACATGGTTGAACAAATGTCCTTGTTGTGTACTTGAGCATCTTCTGGATATATGGCTAAGAGTGTATAGCTGGATCTTGAGGAAGCGCTATTCCTAACTGTCTGAAAAAGCGCCAAATTGATTTCCAAAGTGGTTGTAAAAATTCTCTGTAGAGGAATATAGAATGGCAGAGAAACACTTAATGAATTGCTCAAGAACCTTAGTCATCAGGGAGATGTAAATCAAAACAACTCTGAGATTTCACCTTACACCCATCAGAATGGCTAAGATCAAAAACTCAGGTGACAATACATGTGGGAGAGGATGTGGAGAAAGGGGAAGCCTCCTCCTCCATCACTGGTGGGAATGTAAACTTGTACAACCACTTTAGATCTTTGATACTGGATTTTGACACAATGCCTCATTTCTGCAGTTTTGATAATCAATTCCAAATTCATTATGATTTTGATTATATACTTTATTAAGATAAAAGTATCGTATCAAATGTTTTTGACACAATGATTTAAATTGTGTTCATTTCATCAACCCTTGTCCTGTATCTAGCAAGGTTTATTCATTGTAGTGTGTTCACAGCAGGTGCGATGTATCATGAAATTTTTGTTAGTTGGCTTGTTTACTCTCTGTCTCTAGCTTTAAGTGTATACCATTATTAAAGATGATCAAATTGAGCTTCTGTTTACCTACCTGCTATAAATAATTGTCAGTGTCAGTCAGCTGATTCTGTACAGTTCCCATTTCACTCTTCCAAAGCATATAACAAGAATTGAGGTGGTAAAACAAGGTTGCCCAAAGTCATTTATACTGATGGATAGGCACAGTCAAGTGTGTTACTAGTGCTCCAGTATAAAGTCTCAACACAAAAACAACTCTATCAGAGCTGCTTTGTCCTTATCTGTATTGCTGCTTCTCTCTCTTTTATGAAGAACTTATGTAAATTTGAACAGAAAATACATTTTTCAATAGCAGCATTTGAAATAGCAAAGATGAGTCTTCCTGTAAAAGCTGTCAAGGAAGCATCCTGTGTGAGACGAATTCTGAATGTCATTTTGAAAGAAGTATTAGAAGGAGAATTTTAATGCAAATCTTCAAACACTTTCATATTTCATCCTGAGCTTACCAAGTAGACAATTATCTGCCTTGACCAATGTGCCTAAAATTGAACCCACAGAGACAGAAACTTGTGTTTGGATCCCAGTGGTAAAAAATATCAAATCTTATCTGTCAGTTCTATTTTCCTTTGGTTTTGTCATCCATTCTGAAGATTTTTATCTCCCATATAGTTAAATTACAAATGTCTTTAAAAACACAACTTCCTATATGCTTTGGATTTTGAATAAAATATCAAACAGTACATGATTCTAACCAACTTCTTTTAACAGTGTATACATTTACCTGTAAACTTCAACAAAGCTCATATCTTCAGATTCTCATTTTCTTATCGTCATAGACACTTTCATCGCCTTACTCACATAGGATACAGAATATTGAAATGCCTATATTCTTTGAAATATTTCTGCAATGATGAAACTTGTAAAATCATAGCAACTCTGGACTTTGCATTTAAATTTATATGTATGTGAAAGACACACACACACACACACACACTCTCTCTCTCTCTCTCTCTCTCTCTCTCTCTCTCTCACACACACACACACAGAAAGAAAGAGAGAGAACCACAGCGCACATGTGGAGGTCAGAAAGCAACGTTTTGGAGTAGATTGTTTCTTTCCACCATGTGACTGGACTCAGGCTGTCAGTTTTGTTGGAGGTAACCATTACCCATTGAGCCATCTCAGTAACAAAAGTCTGAGCTTTTCAAAATATGTATATATCAGCTTGGAATCTGAGCTGCCTATGGGTTTCCTCTGAGCAGGGGGTTGGAGACTTCTTATGCATGATCCTTGGTTGGAGTATCAGTCTCTGCAGGACCCACTGGGCCCAGATTTTTGGCCTCTATTGGTCTTTTCACAGAGTTCCTGTCCCCTCCAGGTCTTTCTATCTCCCTCTTCTTCCAAAACATTTCTGGCCCAAAGTTTGACTATGAGTCTCAGTGTATCCTTTGATACCCTGGTGGGTTGAGTCTTCCAGAGGTCCCCTATTGAAAGCTCCTGTCCTGTTCCTTTTCTTCTCCTACTTCCTATGCCTATCCTGTTTGCCCTTTTGAGGTTTTAGCCTCTTCCTTAGGGTCCTCCTTGTTGTTTAGCTTCTTTTGGTGCACAAATTTTAGTATGTTTATCCTATATTATATGGTTAATATCCACTTATAAGTGAGTATATGCCATATGTGACTTTCTGCTTCTGGGTTACCTCACTCAGGATGATCAATTCTAGTTCCGACCATTTCCCTAGTAAGAGGTACAGGGGCTGTCTCTGATGTGAATTCAGTAGTTTACTCTTTGATCATCTCCCCTGGGGGTACAGCCTTGCCAGACCATTAAGGAAGATGATGCAGCTAGCCTTCATGAGATAGGCTAGGGTCAGATAGAAGGGGAGGAGATCCTCTCCTATCAGGGGACTAGGGAAAGGACATGAGGGAGAAAAGGGAGGGTTGTTGGGAAAAAGAGGAAATGAGTGAGGGGACTTCAGTGGGAATACAAATTGAATAAATTGTAATAAATAAATTTAAAAAGAAAGCAACTGAAATAAATTTATGTTTTTAAATTCAACCAAAACAAAATATTTTGGTTACTTTATTTGCTTAGTATATTTGCTCAGTACATTTTATTGGAATAATTGAGATGTTTAAAGAGTATAAAATTAGAAGATCTGCAGGCTGGTGTTGACCATATTCGTGATTACTGATTCTTTCAAATATATATTCAGAGATTTAAAAAACATGTATATAACAACTATCTAAACAACCTAGTAATATACAAAACACACACATTATGGCAATTTGAAAGAGATAGGCTAACATTAATAAAAGAATCCTTAGTTTAGAGAATAGAGCAGCTCAGGCACAGTAAAAAGAAAGCAGAAATTATGGTACATCTACACAATGGAGTATTACTCTGCAATGAAAAATAAGGAAATCATGAAATTTGCAGGTAAATGGTGGGACCTGGAAAGGATTATCCTGAGTGAGCTGTCCCAGAAGCAGAAAGACACACATGGTATATACTCACTCATATAGACATATAACATAGGATAAACCTACTAAAATCTGTACACCTAAAGAAACTAATCTAGAGAGAGGACCTTGACTAAAACACTCAATCCCCATCCCGAAAGGCAAAGAGAATGGACATCAGAAGAAGAAGAAAACAGGAAGCAACTTAGGAACCTGCCATGAAGGGCCTCTGAAAGGCTCTGCCCTGCAGACTATCAAAGCAGAAGCTAAGACTTATGGCCAACTGTTGGGCAACGTGCAGGCAATCTTATGTAAGAAGTGGGAAATAGTAAGATCTGGAGAGGACAGAGACCCCACAAAGAGAACAGACCAGAAAATTTGAACACAGGGATCTTCCCAGAGACTCATACTCCAGCCAAGTACCATGCATGGAGATAACCTAGATCCCCTGCACAGATGTAGCCCATGGCAGTTTAGTGTCCAAGTGGGTTACATAGCCATGGGAAGAGGGACTGCCTCTGACATAATCTGATTGGCCTGCTCTTTGATCACCTCCCCCTGAGTGGGGAGCAGCCTTAACAGGCCACAGAAGATGACAATGCAGCCATTCCTGATGTGATCTGATGGACTAAGCTCAGAAGGAAGGAGAGGAGGACCTCCCCTATCAGTGGACTTGGGGAGGGGCATGCATGAAGAAGGGGGAGGGAGGGTGGAATCAGGAGGGGAGGAGGGAGAGGCTTATGGGGGGATACAAAGTGAATAAAGTGTAATTAATAAAATAAAAAAGTCTATTTGCTTGCTTTTAAAGAACAGTTAGAAACAGGATCAAAATAAAAATATTAAAGACTAAAAAATGAAAGAATTTTTTTTTTTAGTATTTCTTTCTTTTTGGATTTTTTATTTTATTTTTATTATTAGTTACATTTTATTAACTCTATATCCCAGCTGTATCCTGCTCCTTCATTCCCTCACAGTCCCACCCTCCCTCAGGACCTTTGATGGTGAGTTGGGTCACATGCAGCGGTGGGGTCTGATTCCCTCTGTTGTTGAAGATCACCATATCACAGGTATTTGTGAGGTTTGTGACTAGAGCAAGGGACTCAGCAGGCTTCGTTGGATCGTACTTGCTTAATTATAGGTCTATAATCAGTGTTGACTTTGATTTGTTTAGAAATAAAGTATATACAACTTAAGAACAGGTCTGTTGGTCAGGTCTCTTGGTCCAGCTGATTTAATTTTCAGATCTGAACTTGTGTGCCCAAGGTTCAACACCAGCTATGAAGTGCTGACAAGTCTTATTTTATGAAGAGAAAAGTCATTATGATGCTGTGCACCCATCTTGAAGCTTCTTATGTGTCACACTGTTTGTCCCTATTTTATTATCACAGAAACTAATTCAACAAAATAGTAAATGAAATTAACTGTTTCTGCATGCTAAAAATTAGCAGGAAAATACCTATTAATATTTGAAAGTTTTGTCAGTATTGAATTATGATAGAATTTTCTCATCTTTTAAATAATGACCTTAAGAGAAGCACAAAATTAACCTTTTCCTAATGTCTTAATTTTTCATATAAATAGTGAGTATGGAAAATTTTTATATTTTATCTAAATCATAAAACTGAACTAATTGAAACTGACAATAAAATCTGAATCACTTTACAATGCTGAAATCTGTTCTTTCAGCTTTTATCAGGGTGGTAACAAACACCAAAGTGGAGAGAATTTGTTACCCTGGTATTGGACATGCATTTCAGTGAAATAAATATCCAATAAAAAGTAGGAGAACACGTCCTTTACATTGAGGAGAGGCAAACAGTCACAATTTGACTTCTCTTTATAGTTCACATCTTAAAACTATTAGGTAAAATTCACTAAAATTACAGGCTGAAAATGACCATAAAAGAAAATTAGTTCAATGTCAAGTTTGGTGATGCTCTATCCACTCACTTAAATTTGCAGAACTTTCCATTATTTTCATATTGCTTTGTCACCCTCTTGCCAGATCCCTGATAGTATTTAGATTTGAAATTCTCTGCATGGTTGCTTTTGAATATTTAAGTTGTTGCTTTCATGTGTTATGATTGCCCATTGTCAGTCCTTAGTGGAAGACTGTCAAATACTCCATTACCTTCCAAGTGAACTTTGATTAAGGTATTTCTAATACATAATCCAATGTGACATCATAAATTTTCTATCACTTTTTTATTTTTTAACTTTTATTAATTACACTTAATTCACTTTGTATCCCCCCATAAACCCCTCCCTCCTCCTTTCCCAATTCCACCTTCCCTTCCCCTTCTTCACACGTACCCTTCCCCAAGTCCACTGATAGGGGAGGTCCTCCTCTCCTTCCTTCTGATCCTAGTCTACCAGATCTCATCAGGAGTGGCTGCATTGTCATCTTCTGTGGCCTGGTAATGCTGCTCCCCCCTCAGGATGAGGTGATGAAAGAGCAGGCCAGTCATTTGATGTCAGAGGCAGTCCCTGTTCCCATTACTATGGAACCCACTTGGACACTGAACTACCATGGACTATATCTGTGTAGGGGTTCTAGGTTATCTGTATGCATGGTACTTCGTTGGAGTCTCTGGAAAGACCCCTGTGTTCAAATTTTCTGGTTCTGTTGCTCTCCTTGTGGAGCTCCTGTCCTCTCCAGATCTTACTATTTCTCACGTCTTTCATAACACTCCCTGCATTCGCCCATAAGTTTCAGCATCTGCTTTGATAGTCTGCAGGGCAGAGCCTTTCAGAGGCCCTCTCTGGCAGGTTCCTAACTTGTTTCCTGTTTTATTCTTCTTCTGATGTCCATCCTCTTTGCCTTTCTGAATGGGTATTGAGCATTTTAGCTAAAGTCCTCCCTCTTGATTAGTTTCTTTACGTGTACAGATTTTAGTAGTTTTATCCTATTATCATATGTTTATATGAGTGAGTATATACCATGTGTGTCTTTCTGCTTCTGGGATAGCTCACTTAGGATGATCCTTTCCAGTTCCCACCATTTACCTGCAAATTTCATGATTTCCTTGTTTTTCATTGCTGAGTAATATTCCACTGTGTAAATGTATCACAATTTCTTTAACCATTCTTCAGTTGAGGGGCATCTGGGTTGTTTCCAGCTTCTGGCTATTACAAATAAAATGGCTATGAACATGGTTGAGCAAATGTGCTTATTGTGTACTTGAGCCTCTTTTGGATATATGTCTAGGAGTGGTATGGCTGGATCTTGAGGAAGTGCTATTCCTAGTTGTCTGAGGAAGCGCCATATTGGTTTCCAGAGTGGTTGTATAAGTTTACATTTCCACCAGCAGTGGAGGAGGGTTCTCCTTTATCCAAAACCTCTCCAGCATGTGTTTCTATCATTTTAAAGAACAGAATAATCCAACTTTTCTCTTTCACTTTGTATTGGTTTAAATAACTTCAATGTGATAGCCATAAAGACACTATTACCAAGAGAGAAAGTATCTCATTTTATATTTTCTATTCTAACTAAAGTTGGATTTATTTGGACCACTTTGAAATGGGATAATAGTATTAGCTATCAATTTCCCTTAATCCTTGAAGGTATTTTTCAAAGAAATTTCACCTTTTAAAAATTGTTTAATTTTTTTTTAATTGGAGATAGTTTAACCTCAAAAGTTAATGGACCCTAAACAGTTTATAAAGCTTTTTTACTAACTTAATGTCATAACTATAATGCATGTACTTACAAAAATAAATTTGCAACCTATATTTGAAATTGACAGGTTGAGAAAAAATGTTGCTTTTTAATGGATCCCATCAATTTTGCCAGTGCCCAAGGTAACTGAAGGCTCAAATGAATAAAGAAACTCACAAGTAAAAAAATCACGAGATTTGAAATGGAAGACATTTATAAGTCATTTTATATCATATTCTTAATACATAAGCTTTTATACAGGTTATTTTTTTCTCTTTTCCATATCAATTTATTTTAGTGCCAGTAACAAAAACTAGATAGAATATATGGAGTAATATACTTTTCACTTACTGGTTAGTTATCTGTTATACAGAGAGATTAAATAGCTCCTTCAGCCTCATGACTTTTAAAAGACATTAAACTAGAAATTAAGTATTGCCCTCGGTCTATAATGCTTCACCCAGTTAGTGATTAATTAAAATGTGTTGCTTACAGATGGGTTTCAGGTTGGCTTCTCCATTTCTAGACCAAAACCACTCAACTACAGTAATTATCATTTGAGGTAAAAAAAAAAAAAAATCTTCACCATTATGATGTTCTAGATTACCAACTAAGCAGATACCATACCTTTGAATATAAAACTTGTCCCTTTAATGTCAACTTACTGATATATTTATAACCAATTGCTAATAGCAAGATGCCTGAATTTATAGCAGTACTCAGAGTTCTAACATTACTGGTACAATAAAATGAGAGACCTGTAAGATAAGGTCATATCACAGAGTCTTTCCTTAGACATTTCCATATTCATTTTTGTCTTTTCTCCTTTTGAGGTGGGTGACTGATGCTTACAGACTGACCAGCAAACATCTGTATTGCCATCAAGTTACACTCCCAAACTTAAAAGTATTTGGTAGAATACATTGTATTGTATTTTCATGGGAACTATCTCCAGAGCATCTTCCTGTTTATAAACTACGACATTTTTATAGCAAACCTATTATGGTTTCATAAGCAGTAAGTTGGTAGGAATCAATTTTCTGGTTGAGGTTGAGATCTGGTTAAAAAGTTAATGATGACTGGCAGTCCTGGTAATGCCATTTGGGCTGTCAGTTAAGAGATTTCAGGCAATTTCTTACAGGAACATGAAATCTTACCACAGTCATTTCACACAGAACCTGGTCAAAAGCTCATGAGTGGGGAGTGCAGAGACCTTGCGGCAGCCGTTATCAATCTGTGGGTTGCGACTCCTTTGGGTGTGAATGACCGTTTCACAGGAGTCATATATCAATATCCTACATATCAGGTACTTACATTACAACTTTTAACAGCAGAAAAATTACAGTTATGAAGTCGTAACAAAATACATTTATGATTGGGAGTCAGCACAACATGAGGAACGCTTTTAACGTGTAAGTAGGGTTGAGAACCGCTATCCTATCTTACAGAGTAGCTTGCATTTTGCTGTTGTTGTTGTCAAATCACAGTGATCTGCTCTCAAACTGCCTTCTATACAATATATGTGTATATAATATATGTTAATATGTCTACCCACATATGTGTGATTTTTCTCAATTTTATTCAGAAACGATTACTTTTGATGTGGTTAGTGGTCAAGACAGAGACTCAGCATAATCCTGAGAGCTCAACTGGAGATGGGCATTCATATCAACTTCTCACCATCCAAGGCTAGATAACTTCAAGGAGCAGAAAGACAGTAGAGCATGATGGATGGAGAGGTGTGGTGTGAAATGCTGGCTTCTGGACATGATGTGGCTTTGCTGTTTTTCTAAGTACTGTACAGGATTGTACTGCTCTGGTTATACCTCTTAACTATAGCTCTCCCAGGAGTCAATGTGTTTAAATTTAGCTCCATAGTGAGGTATGCATTAGGCATGAGGCAGAGGTAAGGATATTTAAATGGTGGTTAGAGGACTATAGTTATGGGGAAAAAGACTTGACTTGATGATTGAGTAGGTGAAACTTTATGAGGAGACCAGAGAATACACACGCGCGCACGCAAACAGACACAACACACACACACACACTTGTACACAGTCTTTCTCACCTTGTGATACTCTACCCCCCTTTAATACTCTGTTAGCCAAAAGGACATCGTTACATGCAGCATCTCATCTTTGATTGTGGTTAGTCTATATTAAATTAAATGTAGACCTTAAATTTATAATGTACTCAGTTGTACTATGCTCTTCAACAATAGGAACTTACTAATAAATATTTATTAATATATAGCACAATCTTCCTAATCAAAAATTATTGTGGATCATTCAGGAAAATAAGTTAACAAGCTAAGTAGGAGATGTATGAAGATGTGAAAGTTACATTTAAGTGCATAGCTATCAGAATTCTTGCTAATCTACCAGTATTTGAAAATTTTAGTCTAACTGTGCTATGGACTCTGAAAATCAAACAACTCTCTGGTGATCAATGCATGGAAAACACAATTTTAGAAAATTTTAAGGAAATAATTGATTCAGTAACACCATGAATGTGTTTTTATTGAGATTTTTAACATTCGTTTCTCTTACGCCTTGGTACTGTATTACGGTTGACCTTATGCATAAATGTTTTTATTTTTATTTTTTTTGGTTTATTGATCTGATTGATTAAAGTTTAGACATGGTTCCCCATTTAAGTTTATATGGTTCAAAAATCCACCTTTATTTTGCCAGTTTTCTGCAGCAAAACCTATGTTGCAACTTTGAAAATATGAAGACACATCTCTTTAGACAGTATACGAAAAGAAACTTGGCATTGTGGCCTTTAAGGTGAAACTTCTGGGGTTTGTACTGGAAATATACTCTAGCTTGGTTTGTGAGCAGTAAAAGATATCCCATATGTTCTCTTGCCTTCTGTTATCTCTCACAGCACAAGCAGAAAGGTCAGCTGGGAGGGAGCATCACCTCACTAAGCTTGTATTATTTTTTTACTTTTGAGTTCCTACTCCTGGTGACCTGCATCTCAAGGCAACCTTGTTAGACTCTTTATGTTATTTACATCCAGCTCCCTATCACTGAGAAACTCACTTTTACTTTGCTAAGCCCACAAACTGGTGAGAGCTGAAGGCAAGCTTCCTTGTATATTTTGCAGTGTTGCTGTTATGGTGCCTATTTATTTTGTCTGTCCTTGTATTCTGTGAACAAGTATGACTTAAGTTGGTAGCTTATACCTATTGATTTGCCATGTGTACATACTATTATTTTTCAAAAAAAAACATAAAAATTTCAAAATATCTGAATAAAATATCACAGTTTTGAACTTAAAGCTTTTTGTTGTTTTAAGAGTTGCATTTGCAGGCAAATGGTGGGATCTAGAAAAGATCATTCTGAGTGAAATATCCCAGAAGGAGAAAGACAAACATGGGATATACTCACTTATATAGACCTATAAGATATGATAAACATAATGAAATCTATACACCTAAAAAGATAATCAATTGAGCGGACATGGGGTAAGATGATCAATCCTCATTTAGAAAGACGGATGGGATGTGCATTGAACGTATGACAGGAGTCTACTGAGCGCATCTGAAAGACTCTAACTAGCAGTGTTTTCAAAGCAAAGACTCATGACCAAACCTTTGGCAGAGTACAGGGAATCATAAGAAAGAAGGGGAGTTAGTCTGATGGGGAAAGGATAGGAGCTCCACAAGGACCAAATATATCTGGGCACAGGGTCTTTTCTGAGACTGACATTCAACCAAGGACCATGTATGGATATAACCTAGAACCTCCACTCAGATGTAGCCTGTGGTAGCTCAGTAACCAATTGGTTTCCCAAAGTGAGGGGAACAGGGACTATTTCTAACAGGAACTCAATGACTGGCTCTTTGGTCTCCCCACCCCCGAAGGGAGGAGCAGTCCTGTTAGGCCACAGAGGAGGGCTTTGCAGCCAGTCCTGAAGATACCTGATAAAACAGGATCAGATGAATGGGGAGGAGGTCCCCCCTATCAGTGGACTTGGAAAGGGGCAAGGTGGAGATGAGGGAGGGAGGGAGGGAGGGAGGGAGGGAGGGAGGGAGGGAGGGACTGGGAGGGAATGAGGGATCGGGACATGGCTGGGATACAGAGTTAATAAAATGTAACTGATAAAAATAAAAAAAAATAAATAAATAAATAAAAGAGTTGCTATTGCATTCTCTAAATTGGTGTTTTTTAATGAACACACATACATAACATTTCCTTTATTTTTTTTTCAGATATTTTTGATAAACTGTGTATCTTAAGTGCATTAGAAAGCAATTGTTCGGAAAGACAAAGATGGCAGCGACCAGCACGCACCTTATCTGAGGGGCAGAGGGTCTGAATCTCTGAGTGGAGGGCAGCTGAACCAGGAACATCGACACTGAGGCTCCCAGGGAGAAAGAGGACAAACCCTGAACTGAGAGCACTTGGATTCAGGTCAACCGTGGACTTCTGCAGGGGACTCAATTCCCAGACACATCCCTTTAATGGGCCTCTCTACTCAAAGGCAGAGGCAGCAGAGGTAGCAAAGACTGCCCGCAGTGCACACAGCTCCTAGCACAAAGCACAGTGCTGGCTGCTCGTAGCACAAAACCCCCTGCTTGAGATTTGAGACAGAGAATACTCAATGCCCCGGGCACTTCCCTTTGACAGGCCTCCCTTCTCCCTCCTTGGCAGAGTCAGAGGTGGCAGAGGCAGCCCACAGTGCCCACCACAGAGTGCAATGCCTGGTTCGCACTGCCCACGGATCCTAGCACAGAGCGCAGTACTGGCAGCTCCACTTAGGCCAACCAGGCCCGCAGCTCCCCAGGGCCTACCAGAAGGCATCCACGCCAGCGGCCTCCTAGTTCTGAGGCAGTGGTTGGACTCCCAGTGGACTGTAACACCAGCCCCCAAGTTCTGCGGCAACATAGGGATTCTTGGGTCAGCATTATCAACACTGAAGCCCCCGCTCTGTGGGTCTACCAGTAAAGTCGAGGCAAAGAACCCCTGGAGTCCAGACAACAGTATGATAGGACTGTAGACCACTGAGGTACAGAAAATCAGTGCAGGCACATTGTACCCACAAACTGTGCCCGCAAACAGTGGTAGCATCTGCACCCCCTCCTGCGCCTGCACCCCCCACATTCCAAGCATCTACACTCTCTAGCACTCTCTCCTTCAAGACACACTTCTATGCACTCGTGCACACTTGCTCCCCCATGATTGTGATCCTGCACCAGTGGCTCTTCTCCATTAGGTACCGCGGAAATACCAATGCACACTCTCAAACCAGTGAACCTCTCTTCCTGAAGAATACTCCAGAAACCAGAGAAAGACAGACCCAGTCTGAAGTACAGACTCCAGGAACAAACAGTGAAGGTTACAGATAAGCAGATGGCCAGAGGTCTGCGTAAGAACACACCCAGTAAAAATCAGGATATCATGCTTTCACCAGCAACCCCCAAAATAAATGGATATTCTAATTCATCAGAAACACAGGAAAATTACTTTAAAGCTATGCTTATACAGTTATTAGAGGCACATAAACAGGAAATGAAAAAAATCTCTCAAAGAAATAGCCACACAAGTGAAGGCAAATGAAGAGGAAACGAACAAAGCTCTCAAAGAAATAGCCACACAAATGGAGGCAAATAAAGAGGAAATGAACAAACCTCTCAAAGAAATACAGGCAAATACAGCCAAACAAATAGAGGCACAACTAGAGGCACAATTAATGATACTAGAGAGGAAACAAACAAACAAAAAATAGAAGCCATCATAGAAAGACATTAATCCACATTCAAACAGATGAAGGAAATGGTGCAAGGCATGAAAACAGAATTAGAGTCAATAAAGAAAACACGAACAGAGAAAACCCTGGAGCTTCAGAATTTAGAGAAAAGATCAGGAACCACAGAGGTAAGCATCACCAATAGAATACAAGAGATGGAAAAGAGACTCTCAAGAGCTGAAGATACAATTGCTGAAATTGATACTTCTCTCAAAGAAAAAGTAAAATCAGAAAGTCCCAAACACAAAACCTCCAAGAAATCAAGGATGCCATGAAAAGATGCAATCTAAGAATAATAGTAATAGATGAAAAAGATTATTCCAGGCTTTAAGGTCCAGAAAATATTCTCTAGAAAATCATAAAAGAAAATTTTCCCAACTTAAAGAAAGAGATGTTCATAAACATACAAAAGACCTACAGAACATCAAATAGACTAGACCAGAAAAGAAACTCCTAATGTCACATCATAGTCAAAACACTAAACCTATAAAACAAAGAAAAAATATTAAAGGCAGAAAGGGAAAAACGTCAAGAAACATATAAAGGTAGACCTGTCAGAATCCCACCAGACTTCTCAACAGAAACTTTGAAAGCCAGAAGGGCCTGGGCAGATGTCATGCAGAATTTAAGGGACCACAGATGCCAACCCAGTCTACTCTACCAGCAAAGCTTTCAATCAACATGATGGAGAAAGCAAAATATTCCATGACAAAACTAAATTTAAACAACATCTACACAGCAAACATCCCAAATATCCTTCAATGGAGGAATGGGTATCCAGAATATATAATATCCAGAATATATAAAGAACTAAAGAAGTTAAAAAGCAAAAAGTCAAGTAATAAAATTTAACCATGGGGTAGAGAGATAAAGAGAAAATTCTTTGTAGAGGAATATAGAATGGCAGAGAAACACTTAAAAAAAAAAAACAACACTTAAAAAAATGCTCTGAAGAGGACAGGAACTCCACAAGGAGAGCAACAGAACAAGAAAATTTGAACACAGGGAACTTCCCAGAGACTCATACTCCAAACAAGGACTATTCATGGAGATAACCTAGAACCCTGACAATGCAGCCACTTCTGATGAGAACTGATAGACTAAGATCAGAAAGAAGGAGAGGAGGACCTCCCCAATCAGTGGACATGGGGAGGGGCATGCATGCAGAAGGGGGGGAGGGTGGGACCAGGAGGGCCGGAGGGAGGGGCTTATGGGGGATACAAAAAGAATAAAGTGTTATTAATAAAAAAAATGCTCAAAGTCCTTAGTCATCAGGGAGATGCAAATCAAAACGACCCTGAGAATTCAACTTATACCCATCAGAATGGCTAAGACCAAAAACTCAGGTGAAAATACATACTGGAGAGGATATGGAGAAAGGGGAACTCTCCTCCATTACTGGTGGGAAGGTAAACTTATACAACCACTTTGGAAATCAATCTGGTTCTTTCTCAAACAATTAGGAATAGCGCTTCCTCAAGATCCAGCTATACCAGTCCTACAGATATATCCAAAAGATGATCAAGTACACAACAAGGACATTTGCTCAACCATGTTCCTAGCAGCTTTATTTATAATAGCAGAACCTGGAAACATCCCAAATATCCTTCAGTGGAGGAATGAATATAGAAAGTGTGGTGCCTTTACACAATAGAATACTAGTCAGCAATTAAAAACAAGGAAATCATGAAATTTGCAAGCAAATGGTGGGAACTGGGAAAGATCATCCTAGAAACAGAAAGACACACATGGCATATACTCACTTATAAGTGGATAGTAGACATGTAATATTGGGTAAACCTACAAAAATTTGTAAACCTTAAGAAGGTGAGCTAGATCTTCAACAAATGGTGCTGGTGCAACTGGATGTCTATGTGCAGAAAAATGAAAATAGATCCATACTTATCACCCTGCACAAAACTAAAGTCCAAGTAGATCAAAGACCTCAACATAAAACCAGATACTCTAAATCAGTGAGAAGAAAAAGTGGGGAAGACCCTAGAACTCATTGGCACAGGAAACAACTTCCTGAACAGAACACCAACAGCACAGGCTCTAAGAGCAACAATCAAGAAATGGGACCTCATGAAACTGAAAAGCTTCTGTAAAAGAAAAGACACTGTTGTCAGAACAAAACAACAGCCTACAGACTGGGAAAGGATCTTCACCACCCCTTTATCTGACAAAGGGCTGATATCCAGAATATATAAAGAACTAAATAAGTTAAAAAGCAGTAAATCAAGTAATCCAATTAAAAAATGTCTAGGAATAGTATAGCTGGATCTCGAGGAAGCACTATTCCTAATTGTCTGACAAAGCACCAGATTGATTTCCAAAGTGGTTGTACCAGTTTACATTCCCACCAGCAATGGAAGAGGGTTCCCATTTCTCCACAACCTCTCCAGCATGTGTTGTCATTTGAGTTTTTGATTTTAGTCATTTTGATGGGTGTAAGATGAAATCTCAGGGTCATTTTGATTTGCATCTCCCTGATGGTTAAGGATGTTGAGCATCTCTTTAAGTGTTTCTCTGCCATTCTATATTCCTCTACAGAGAATTCTCTGTTTAGCTCTATACCACTGCTAGGAATATACCCAAAATTTGCTCAAGTACACAACAAGGACATTTGCTCAACCATGTTTGTAGCAGCTTTATTTGTAATAGCCAGAACCTGGAAACAACCCAGATGTCCATCAATGGAGCAATGGATACAGAAATTGTGGTATTTTTACACAATGGAATACTACTCAGCAATCAAAAATGAGGAAATCATGAAATTTGCAGGCAAATAGTGGGATCTAGAAAAGATCATTCTGAGTGAAGTATCCCAGAAGGAGAAAGACACACATGGTATATACTCACTTATATAGACCTATATGATAGGGTAAACATAATGAAACTTATACACCTAAAGAAGATAAACAAGAAAGAGGACCTAGGGTAAGGTGATCAATCCTCACTTAGAAAGACAAATGGGATGTGCATTGGATGTAGGAGAAAACAAGTAACAGGACAGGAACCTACCACAAAGGGCCTCTGAAAGACTCTACCTAACAGTGTATCAAAGCAGATATTAAGACTCATAACCAAACCTTCGGCAGAGTGCAGGGAATCATATGAAAGAAGGGGGAATTAGTATGACATGGAAAGGATAGGAGCTCCACAAGGACCAAATATATCTGGGCACAGGGGTCTTTTCTGAGACTGACACTCCACCAAGGACAATGTATGGATATAACATAGAACCCCTGCTCGGATGTAGCCCATGGTAGCTCAGTAACCAATTGGTTTCCCATAGTAACAGGGACTATTTTCGACAGGAACTCAATGGCAGTCTCTTTGACCTCCCCATCCCCCAAAAGAGGAGCAGTCCTGCTAGGCCACAAAGGAGGACTTTGCATTTAGTCCTGAAGATACCTGATAAAACAGTGTCAGATGAAAGGGGAGGAGGTCCTCCCCAATTAGTGGACTTGGAAAGGGGCAGGGAGGAGATGAAGGAGGAAGGGTGGGATTGGGAGGGAATGAGGGTGTGGGATATAGCTGGGATACAGAGTTAATAAAATGTAACTAATAATAAAATAATAGAATAATAAGGTGAGCTAGAAGGAGGATCATGGGTAATATGATCAATCCCCACTTTGAAAGGCAAACGATATGGACTTTGGAAGAAGGAGAAAACAGGAAACAGGATGGGAGCCTACCACAGAGGGCCTCTGAAAGGCTCTACCCTGCATTGTATTAAAGCATATACTGAGACTCATAAACAAACTTTGGGCAGAGTTAAGGGAATCTTAGGAAAGAAGGGAGAGACAGTGATACCCGGAGAGGACAGGAGCTCCATGAGGACTGCAACAGAACCAAAATATCTGGGCCCAGGGGTCTTGTCTGAGACTGATACTCTAACCAAGGACCATTCATGGATTTAACCTAGTACCCCTGTTCAGATGTAGCCCAAGACAGCTCAGTCTCCATGTGGGTTTTCTACTAAGGTGAAGAAGGCCTGTTTCTTACATGAACTCAGTGGTTAGTTCTTCGACTGCCTCCCCCTGATGGGGGAGCAGCCTTGCCAGGCCACAGAGGAGGACAATGTCTTATCTTATCTGATGAGACAAGATAAGCTAGGATCAGATGGAAGAAGTGGACCTCCCCTATCAGTGGAGAGAGGCATATGTGGTGATAAAGGATGGAGGGTGGGATTGGTAAGGGAGGAGTGAGGGGGCTACAGCTGGGATACAAAGTGAATAAACTGTAATTAATATAAAAAATAAAAATTAAAAAAGAAAGCAATTGTTTGTAGTGGAACTATTTCCCAGGGCAGTTTAATGTGCCTATGAATGAGAGTAACCATTTGGCTGTGTGTTGCTCTTGAACTTATTAACTATAAATATATTTTAGAGTATAAAAAAATCATTGATTTACAAATGTGGAATTTTCCAATCATGTGGATTAAGAATAATAGTCACAAACCAAGGTTGGAAGACACTATCATTGCCTTCTGGAAATTTCTCAGTACATGCATTGTCG
This sequence comes from Meriones unguiculatus, assembly GCF_030254825.1. Classification (NCBI taxonomy): domain Eukaryota; kingdom Metazoa; phylum Chordata; class Mammalia; order Rodentia; family Muridae; genus Meriones; species Meriones unguiculatus. The sequence goes on along the minus strand of NC_083352.1, from coordinate 1,183,256 downwards.
TTAAATATGGTCTAATTTTTTTGAAAGGAAAGGGATTAGTTCTGTGTATTTTATTTACCTAGTTTATATACATATATTTCCGTTTCAATATTTTCATACTATAAGCTTGTACAATGCAGAAATTTTCAAATAATTAAATGCTAAAAATAAAAATAATAAAATAAAACAAAACCTATCATATTGGAGTTGGAATAAGCAAACAACTATGGAAAATGTCCCAAGACAAGCAACAGGAATCAGAGACTCACTCATTCTCATTTTGAAATTTTAATCACATTTCTACTGTAGGATATAGAGACATGTGTCTTATTTTTCATTCTTACAAACCACCATGCAACAAACACCCTGATCCATGCATCTGATTCTTTCTTAAAAATATAAGTTGTACACGACAAGAGAATAAAGCACATAAATTCCACATGGTAATAATTGTTATAAATATTCAGTGAGGAAATAACATGAAAGTGTTAGACTGCTTGACACATTAAGACAACCACTCAAGCATTCAAAAGGCAAAATTTTAGCATGTTTTTCTGTTAGACAATATCTAAACATATTTGAAAGTAATGTGTTACTTGTTTGTCTGTGTATTCTGAGCTCACCTATCTATATAGAGAATTTTGTTATAATAACTCATTTAAGTTTTGTTCTGAAGTGTATTTATTTTGGGAAGGTACTGTATCAAGAGACTGAAGACTGTACTCCTCTTGCAAACATAAATGATAAAAGGCTATCATTGTTCCTGAGTACTTGCTTACCAAGTCCCATAAAAAATTCAAGAAAGACGCATGAAGGAACATGCTGGAGACAGGACTAATACAAAGAGATAAAATGGTAGAGGAGGAAAGGGAAATAAAAAATTTAGAATAACATTTAAAGACACATGCCTTTAATCCCAGAACTCAAAGAGGCAGAGGCAGGTGGCATGCTGTGTGTTGGAGGCCAGCCTCGTTTGCAAAGCAAGTTCAAGACAGCCACAGCTACACAATGAAACCCTATCTCAAAAAACTGAGAGAGAGAGAAAATTATATGGCCACTAACAGTAAACAACCAGATCTGAATGTGACCTCCTGAGATGTACTCAGATCTTATATATATTTGTGATATATACTCAGGTTCCATAAAGATAGATGTTTTTCTTAAAGAGTACTATCAAAATACCTTTTCATATACTTCAGATTTCATAACATTTAACCTAACGTTAACTCTTTGCACACTTATAAAATGATTGGTGGTCATCTTCACTCTTCCTGGGCAGGCCTGTATAAAATATGGATTTCCTACCTGGCAATGATTCAATAGTCCTATGGTAGACAAAGGCCGCATACATCCTTCACATACTATATATATATCCTTCACCTACTACATATATAACAGTATGTTTTCCAGACTCTCTCATGTGTCATAATTACTCTCCTAAAATGCTCCAGGGTCTTACACTGAATTTGGGTGCCACAGGCTTACACCCTTTGATCAAGAGCATTAACCTAAAACAAAATCAATAATCCAATAAACAAAATCCAATAATCTCTATCCAGCTGATACCAACCATGAAATAAATTGAAAAAAAAAAGTACTAGAAAGTCACCATTAGTGTCATGCTTTAGTCTCTAATTAATCTTAATTCCCATGGATGTACATTAGCAACATGGCATTGGAAGATACAGTTGCATTCCTTCTGTTGTTTTTTTTTTTTTCTCCTCAGCTTGTTGTGGAAGAGTATCAGAACATAATAATTAATATTAAGTTCTAATAAACCTAAATATAATTTCTGAACTATTAATACCTAATAGTAAACAGTTTAGGCTGAGTAAGAGACTACAGTAACAGTGTCTTTCAGCTACAGTGATTGGTCTGGAGTTTGAAACCTTGTCCTTTATGGTAATTTTTTTTATTTTTACTCATTTTTCACTTGAGTTCTCTTCAGAGAAGTCTCATTGGACTTCCTATGTTCTTTCCATTCATTAAAAAGCATCAGATGGCCTCTGAGAGTAATGAGTTATTAATTTTACAAGGATCTAGAAAGCCAGCATTTCCCTTCCTGGGGCCCTGCACTTGGTCAAATGCACACACACCAACCTTCCTCCAAATGTCATTTTCATAATGCCAAAATTCTAATGTAGTCACAAAAAATATCTTTGAAAAACAATAGCCATTTCCTTTCTCCCAGTATTGAAGAGTCTACATTAATATTTATTTATAAAATGAATTACAGTGCCATTTTGACTCAAGGTAAATTAACTTATTTTGAATTAAAACTTTCAAAAGTAGCATTAGCAAGAAAAGCAAATAAGTAGGGTACAATGGCACAAGCCTGTAATCCCAGTACTCCGGGAGGCAGAGGCAGGTGAGTCTCTGTGAGTTCAAGGCCAGCCTGGTCTACAAAGAGAGTCCAGGACAGTCAAAGCTACACATAGAAACCCTATCTAGAAAAACAAACAGAAAAGAAAAGAAAACAATTCAGTTTATATGGCAATTCTGGCTTTCTTCAGCGTCATGTGGAAAATAAGATTTATAAGGTTATTTAATGGATAAAAGGTTATTAAAATATTTCAGAAAAAATTGTATTTGATATCATGTAGTTTGGGTCATTGAAGTTTGAAATATACTATGCTTCCTTAATTGTGGTTAAGAGGATAGTTATGCTTATTGTTTGTAATTTAAAATGTATAAAATAGTAATGTTGAGATTTAATAATGCTTAGTTAAATAATATTTGCAAAATCATTAAGCAAACTAAAACTCCTCAAAGAAAAAAGAATAACCTTATTCATTATAGCTGGAAATATCCTAAGGAGAAAATATTCACTGTGAAATTCTGATGGAGAATTCAGTTTGGAGGATGCAAGCACTGCATTTATAAAAATTGATAGATGATATTATATACACACAATCTACATATGGTATCTAAAAGGAAAGTGAGTTTATGAATGATATCTGCCTGTAATGACTGAAAATTCTACCATCTCAGACGCTGTCACCATGATAGTCATGTTCTTTCCTTCTCAATTTCACATACAGTTTTCCTTTTGTATCTACAGGGAAGCGAATGGACTGCACATGTCACAGCCTTAGGAAGTTCAGGTCACATTTACAAACGGTGTACTGTTTCGCTGGAACATGCAAGAAACCTTTCACGCTTTTGCTCTAACCTTAGTGTACTCAAAATAAGCAATACAATAGAAATGTTGTGTGGATAGTTGCTCTGCTTTGCTGTCTAGAAAATAAAAAAAAATAAATTGTGTGTCAATCTTCAGTAAAGGCATGGGATTTTTGTTAATGCTGTTTAATTTTATTTTATTATTTTTTTCTTTTTTGGACACAGGATCTCTTTATGTAGACCAGCCTGGCCTTCAGCTCACAGAAATCTGTCAGCTTCTGCCTCCAGAGTACAAGGTTTAAGCTATGTGTCATTACATCCACATCAAACACAGGGTATTTTCCACATATCCGACATATGCACTGAATCACACTGATGAGGAATTTGCAGAAGACTAACTTTTCAGATTCCCATGATTACATTTTGCATATAGCTACTTTGCCACACAAAACATTCAGGGAACAACACCCCTAGGAAAGAAATTTACTACAGACTATTTAATTTATTTGGTACTCTTTGTTTGGAAGAATATTTTCCCAGTTACAAATAGATAAATAAGAAAGAGATGTAGGGAACAGAGAGCTTTGGTTTATTAGGTTATATTGTTGCTGAATTTCTTTTTCTGTTTCTTCCCTTATGTGTCTTTATTTCATTATTAACAGTGGAGCAATAAGATTCTCTGATTGGCAGTTTCAAAGTATTTTTCCAAACTTCTGTCCACATGTCCTAAGTACACAGTGGATTCCTGATATGTGGGGTATATAATTTTAAAGCACCTTGTCTTGTCAATGAGTTGGTCTTTTAATAAGTAAATATTATATTTTAACACTCATAACAATTTTTGTCTTTATAATTTATATGTCAGACATTCTTTTTAAATTTTTTCTTTATCATTATTATTATTATTTTATAATAATTTTTATTTTTTAATATTAATCACAGGATTTTTACTTTGTATCCCAGCTGTAGCCCCCTCTCTCATTCTCTCCCAATCCCACCATCCCTCCCTCATCTCCTCCCTGCCCCTTTCCAAGTCCACTGATAGGGAGGACCTTCTCCCGTTCCATATGACCCTAGCTTATTAGGTGTCTTCAGGACTGGCTGCAATGTCCTCTTCTGTGGACAGAAGAGCCAGCCATTGAGTTCATGTCAGAAATAGTTCCTGTTCCCCTTAATAGGGTACCCACTTGGATACTGAGCTACCATGGGCTATATCGGAGCAGGGGTTCTAGGTTATCCATACATGGTCCTTGGTTGGAGAAACAGTCTCATAAAAGACCCCTGTGCCCTGATATATTTGGTCCTTGTGGAGCTCTTGTCCTCTCCAGGTCATACTAACTCCCCCTTCTTTCATGTGATTCCCTGCACTCTCCCGAAGATTTGGTTATGAGTCTCAGCATCTGCTTTGATACACTGCTAGGTGGAGTCTTTCAGAGGCCCTCTGTGGTAGGTTCCTGTCTTGTTACTTGTTTTCTCCTACATCCAATGCACATCTCATTTATCTTTCTAAGTGATGATTGATCATCTTACCCCGGGTCCTCTTTCTTGTTTATCCTTTATAGGTATATAGATTTCAGTATGTTTATCCTATCTTATAGGTCTATATAAGTGAGTATATAGCATGTGTGTCTTTCTGCTTTTGGAATACCTCACTCAGGATGATCATTTCTAGGTCCCACCATTTGCCTGCAAATTTCATAATTTCCTCCTCTTTTTGTTTCTTTTTTTTAATTTTTTAATTTTTTTTTGTCAGTTACATTTTATTAACTCTGTATCCCAGCCGTGTCCCGATCCCTCACTCCTTCCCAGTCCCTCCCTCCCTCCCTCCCTCCCTCCCTCCCTCCCTCCCTCCCTCATCTCCACCTTGCCCCTTTCCAAGTCCACTGATAGGGGGGACCTCCTCCCCATTCATCTGATCCTGTTTTATCAGGTATCTTCAGGACTGGCTGCAAAGCCCTCCTCTGTGGCCTAACAGGACTGCTCCTCCCTTCGGGGGTGGGGAGACCAAAGAGCCAGTCATTGAGTTCCTGTTAGAAATAGTCCTTGTTCCCCTCACTTTGGGAAACCAATTGGTTACTGAGCTACCACAGGCTACATCTGAGTGGAGGTTCTAGGTTATATCCATACATGGTCCTTGGTTGAATGTCAGTCTCAGAAAAGACCCTGTGCCCAGATATATTTGGTCCTTGTGGAGCTCCTATCCTTTCCCCATCAGACTAACTCTCCTTCTTTCTTATGATTCCCTGTACTCTGCCAAAGGTTTGGTCATGAGTCTTTGCTTTGAAAACACTGCTAGTTACAGTCTTTCAGATGCGCTCAGTAGACTCCTGTCATACGTTCAATGCACATCCCATCTGTCTTTCTAAACGAGGATTGATCATCTTACCCCATGTCCACTCAATTGATTATCTTTTTTAGGTGTATAGATTTCATTATGTTTATCATATCTTATAGGTCTATATAAGTGAGTATATCCCGTGTTTGTCTTTCTCCTTCTGGGATATTTCACTCAGACTGTCATCAAAATTTCCTCGTTTTTAATTGTTGAGTAGTTATTATTATTATTTATTACACTCTATTCACTTTGTATCCTGGCTGTTACCCCCTCCCTCATCTCCTTTTGTTCCCACCCTCCCTCCCTCTTTACCCCCATGTCTGTCCCCTAGTTCACTGATAGGGAGACATTCTTAACCCCATCCCTATCCCCTTTGCTTATGCACTGTGTGATCCTTTTCTGTCCTACAGTTTCTATCTATTCACTTATACTAATGATTAAGTGAGTCATGTGGACATAGTGCATAGTTAATTCATGTTTAAAAAAGAAAACATTTTCCCAATCCATGTCTTTATTTAAATATAACCCATTGAAATTTAAAATAATTGCTTTTAATAAGGATTTCACATCCCCGACTCCACTCTTTTGTTTTCTGAATAGTTTATAACATTCCTTATTTTCCATTTACTCCATGATTAGATTTTGGTGCTTTATTTTTATAATTTACCATTTTTATGTTCATCAAATACAAAATTTCCACTTCAATTTGTTTTCATCCAGTCCCACCTTCTTATTTTACAATTATATATATATTTTTTTAATTTCTTTTTTTTTTTCAATGCAGTTTATTCAGGAACATTGAACAATCTTCGGACCCCGGGGAAAGCCAGCCCACAGCTTAAATAGCCTCTGGGTAGCCAACCCAGGCGTGCCACGGGGGCAATGCAGATAGGTCCACATACATGGAAGCAAGCCAGATCCTCAGCCTTAGCCAAATGTGGAATTGTTCATGACAGAGAGCACTCACCACAATTATATTTTTAAGCACAGTGCAATTTGTAGTGTGCTATGACCACTAATGTGAATTTACCATCATTTTTATAGGCACTCTCCTTTTAAAAGTATAGAAAAAGATGTTGGAGTACAGACTACACTAGACTACATTTTTTAAATGTAAGTCTAATATTTCCTTCTTTGGAGTTATTTCTTTATAATCTCTCATTATCTCCCCATAGCCTTTCATTTCAGCTTGAAAGACTATCTTTGACTGACATTACTTTAGGAATAGGAACACCCATTAGTGATAAATTCTATTATATTTTATTTATCGGATAAAAATCTGCGTTTGTCCTTTATTTTTATTTGACTATAAAATTTCATTTGACACTATTACTTTTGTGTGGATTATGTGGGTTTCTGTCTGTAATGCTGATTATCATCAAACTGTAAAAAGGTAGGATCAGGGCACAGGCATGTGTCAAAGGTTTCTTCCAGATTTTGAAATGCCTGTATCTTGATTAAGTAACACATTTGTTTGGTTTCTGTAACCTTTGTCTGTATTCTATAGTTCTGGTAAACTGGTTATGAGGATTACTGCTTTATTTTACCTAGTTTAAATAGAGGGATGGGGCATTGATACTGTCCATAGTTCCATTTTCACTGGCATCACTCCAAGTTATTGCATAAACAACAAGAAAGTGTCTATATCATTACAAATAATTATATGTTAGTGTATTCTTAATTGTGTAGCTAATTAATGTTATTCACTGGCATTATTTTATATTATTAACAGTTACTTATTTAATTTTGTGTATGAGAGTGTACATATGTGCCTGCAGAGGCCAAAAGCAAGTGTTAAATACCCAGTAAATAGAGGTACAGTTTGCTGTCAGCCACAATGAGCTTGTTGGGAATCTAAACCAGGTCTCATTCAAGAGCAGTAACTACTGAGCAATATGTTAGCCCCTATTGATATTAATAGAGATGTGTAGCTCAAAATGAATAATGGGGAACTACTTTAAAATATGGAAGTACAATTTACACAGAATTTGCAGTTATTTCCTGTAGAAAGCAGAATTTTGTATAGTTTTTCTTTAAAATATCAGTTGTAATAGGCAACCTCCTGTAATCAGATAAGACTTCCAATGGAGATACCAACCAAGCTACAAAAACTTAGACCCACGTTAACTGTTAACTGACATTTTAAAGAAAAGCTATATAAAATGATGTTTCCTGCAGGAAATAACTGAAAATTCTATGTATATTGTACTTCCATATCTCCTATTTGTAGGAGTCTTAACTAATGTCCTTCTCATAGATTTCTGGGAGTTTCTAGGGTCCTAGGTTTCTAGCTTGTCCCAGAGATGCCCCACCCCCCCATGACACACACACACATGGACACACACGGACACACACATACTAAATTCAGTTCTCTCCTTCCTCCCCACACTTGATGGCTCCTGTTCCCCTCATTAACTCCTCTGCCACTCTGTTCTTACCCTCCATCCACTCCCTTCTTTATTTCCCCTACATGATGAGATTCAGACATCCTCCCTGGGCCCTCCTTGTTACTTAGCTTTGTTCGGTCTGTGGAGATAGCGTGATTATCTTGTACTTTATGGCTTATATCCAGTTATAAGTGAGCACACACCATGTTTGTCTTCTTGGGTCTGGTTTACCTTACTCAAGATGATCTTTTTTAACCCTATAGGATGTGCAGGGATAAAGATGGAGCAGAAGTTGAGGGAATGGACAAGCAATGACTGGCCAACCAATGATCATTCCATGACAAAGAGCCCACCCCCGACAGTATTAATAATATTCTCCTATACTTGCTAACAGTAACCTAGCATAACTGTCATCTGAGGGGCTGCTGATGAAAACAGATGCAGATATCCACAGCCAGACGTTAGGCAGAGATCAGGAAATCCTATGGAAGATGGAGGGTGGTGGAACCAGAGGGATCAAGCACACCATGAGGAAACCTAACAGAATCTAATAACCTAGGCCCATCGAGGATTCCAGAGACTGAAACACCAACCAGAGAGCGTGCATGGGACAGACCTAGACCCCTATGCATATGTAAAAGATGTGCAGCTTGGTCTCCATGTGGGACCCTAACAACAGGAGCAAGGTCTGTCTCTAACTCTGTGGACTACATTTGGACCCATTTCTCCTAACTGAGTGGCCTTGTCTAACCTTAATAGAATAAGATGCACCAAGGCTTACTGCACCTTGCTATGCCAAGGTGATTGATGCACACGGGATGCCTCCTTTTCTCTGAGGAAAAACAGGGGAGCTATATGGAAAAGGAGGTGAGAGAAAACAATTCAAAGAACCAATAAAACCAAGAGCTGGTTCTTTGAGAAAATCAACAAGATAGACAAACCCTTAGTCAAACTAACTAAAAGGCGAGAAAAACTATTCAAATCAGCAAATTCAGAAATGAAATGGGGGGCATAATGACAGACACTGGGGAAATCTAAACAATCATTAGGTCTTACTACAAAAGCCTATAATCCACAAAATTTGAAAATCTAAATGAAATGGACAATTTTCTTGATAGATTCCATTTACCAAAATTAAATCTAAATCAATATCAAGTAAATAGATTAAATAGTCCTATTGCCCCCAAAGAAATAGAAGCTGTCATCAAAAGACTCCCTTCCTATAAAAGCCCAAAGCCAGATGGTTTCAGCGAAGAATTCTACCAGATCTTCAAAGAAGAGTTAACTCCAATTGTCTCCAAACTATTTCACAAAATAGAAACAGAAGGAACATTACCAAATGCATTTTTATTTAATACAATTTGTTAGTTTATTACAATTTATTCACTTTATATCCCAGCTGTAGCCCCACCTTCATGCCCTACCAATTCTGCACTCTCTCCTTCCTACCTCTCCTCCTATGCCCCTTCCCCAGTCCACTGATAGTGGAGGACATTCTCCCCTTCCATCTGACCCTGTCAGGCTTCATCAGGACTGTCTTTCATAGTCTTCCTCTGTGACCTGGCCAGGCTGATCTCCCCTTAGGAGGAGGAGATAGAAACACCAGCCACTGAGTTCATGTCAGCTACAGGCCATGCTCCCTTTTTAGGGAGCCCATTTAGAGACTGAGATGCCATGTGTTACCTCTGTTTAGGGGGTCCAAGTTATCTCATTGAATGGTCCTTGATTGGAGTATCAGTCTCATAAAAGACACTTGTGCCAGGATTTTTTGTTAATGTTGTTCTTGTGGAAATCCAGACCATTCCAGGTCTTTCTATCTCCCCCTCCTTTCATAAGATTCCCTTCACTCTGCCCAAAATTTGGCTATGAGTCTCAGCATCTGCTTTAATACCCTGCTGGGTAGAGTCTTTCAGAGACCCTCTATGGTAGGCTCCTGTCCTGTTCCCTGTTTTCTCCCTCTTCTGATGTCTGTCCCATTTGCCTTTCTGAATGAAGATTGAGAATCTTACCCAGGGTCTTCCCTCTTGCTTAGCTTCTTTAGGTGTACAGGTTTTAGTGTGTTTATCCTATATTATATGTCTAATAATCCACTTATAAGTGAGTAGATAGCATGTATGTCTTTCTGCTTCTGGGATATCTCACTCAGGATGATCTTTCCTAGCTCCCACCATTTGCCTGCAAATTTCATAATTTCAATGTTTTTAATTGCTGAGCAGTATTCCACTGTGTAAATGTACCACAATTTCTATATCCATTCTTTAATTGAGGGACACCTGGGTTGTTTACAGATTCTGGCCACAAGGACCAAATATATCTGGGCACAGGGTCTTTTCTGAGACTGACATTCAACCAAGGACCATGTATGGATATAACCTAGAACCCCCACTCAGATGTAGCCTGTGGTAGCTCAGTAACCAATTGGTTTCCCAAAGTGAGGGGAACAAGGACTATTTCTAACAGGAACTCAATGACTGGCTCTTTGGCCTCCCCACCCCCGAAGGGAGGAGCAGTCCTGTTAGGCCACAGAGGAGGGCTTTGCAGCCAGTCCTGAAGATACCTGATAAAACAGGATCAGATGAATGGGGAGGAGGTCCCCCCCATCAGTGGACTTGGAAAGGGGCACGGTGGAGCTGAGGGAGGGAGGGAGGGACTGGGAGGGAATGAGGGATCGGGACACGGCTGGGATACAGAGTTAATAAAATGTAACTGATAAAAAAAATAATAAATAAATAAATAAATAAAAGCTGCTACAAACATGGTTATGCAAATGTCCTTGTTGTTTCCTTGAGCATCTTTTGGATATATGCTCAAGAGTGGTATAGCTGGATCTTGAGGTAGCACTATTCCTAATTGTCTGGGAAGTGCCAGATTGATTTCCAAAGTGGTTGTATAAGTTTACATTCCCACCAACAATGGAGGAAGTTTCCCCTTTCTCCACATCCTCTCCAGCATTTGTTGTCACTTGAGTTTTTGATCTTAGCCATTCTGATGGGTGTAAGGGGAAATCTCATTTGATTTGCATTTCACTGATGACTAAGTACTTTGAGCATTTCTTTAAGTGTTTCTCTACATTCGATATTCCTCTACTGAGAATTCTCTGTTTAGTTCTGTACCCCATTTATTAATTGGATTACTTTATTTGTTGCTGTTTAATTTCTTAAGTTCTTTATATATTCTGGATACTAGTCTTCTCTCAGAGATAGGGTTGGTAAACATCCTTTCCCAAATCATAGGCTGTCATTTTGTTTTGATGAGAGTTTCCTTTGAATTACAGAAACTTTACAATTTCATGAAGTCCCATTTATAGATTGTTGATCTTAGAGTGTGAGGTGCTGGTGTTCTGTTCAGGAAGTTGTCTCCTGTGTCAGTGTGCTCAAGGCGCTTCACCACTTTTTCTTCTAACAGGTTTAGTGTGTCTGTTTTTATGTTGAGGTCTTTGATCTACTTGGACTTTAGTTTTGTGCAGGGTGATAAATATGGACTTATTTGCATTGTTCTACATGTAAATATCCAGTTAGACCAGCACCATTTGATGAAGATGCAATCATTTTCCATTGTATGGTTTTGGCATCTTTATCAAAGATCAGATGTCCACATGTGTGTGGGTTTTTTTCTGGATCTTCTGTTTGATTTCATTATTCTGCCAGCCTCATTCTATGTCGGTACCACACAGTTTTCATTACTGTTACTCTATTGTACATCTTGAGAGATTATCATGTATTTTTTTTTCTTTTAGTTTGTTTACATGGTAAATTACAATGATGGGTTTCCATATATTGAATCATATATATTCCATATATTGAATCACCAATGCATACCTGTTATGAAGCTTACTTGGTCATACTGAATGACATCTTTAATGTGTTCTTGGATTCAGTTTGCTAGTATTTTGTTGAATGTTTTGTATCAATTTCATAAGAGATTGGCCTGAAATTCTCTTTCTTTGTTGGGTCTTTGTGAGGTTTAGGTACCAAGGTGACTGTGGCTTCATAGAATGAGTTTGGTAATGTTACTTCTGTTTCTATTTTGTGAAATAGTTTGAAGATTATTGGTGTTAGCTCTTCTTTGAAGGTCTGGTAGAATTTTGTGCTGAAACCATCTGGCCCTGGGCTTTTTTTGGATGGGAGCTTTTGATGACAGCTTCTATTTCCTTAGGGCATATAGGACTATTTAATTCATTTACCTGGTCTTAATTCAGCTTTGTTAAGTGGAATTTATTCACAAAATTGTCTATTTCCTTTAGATTTTCAAATTTTATGGTATATAGGCTTTTGAAGTAAGACCTAATGATTATTTGGATTTCCTCAGTGTCTGTTGTTATGTGCCGCTTTCATATCTGATTTTGTTGATTTGGATAGTGTCTTTCTGACTTTTAGTTAGTTTGACTAAGGGTTTGTCTATCTTTCTTGTTGATTTTCTCAAAGAAAAAGCTCTTGGTTTCATTGATTCTTTGAATTGTTTTTTGTTTGTTTGTTTCTTCAACGGATACATGAATTTCTTCCACTGTATATTCTACAACTGAGATTCTTTCTTCCGTCTCTTGTTGTCTGTATAGAAAATGGTTTCGTCCACTGACTGGCTAAATGAAAGAGAAGGGTGGAATAGTACTTGCTTTTAATTCCATGACTCATGAAAATATGATAACTAAGTAATGTATTCTGAGAAACCTAGTCCCAGCAGTAATGAGAATTCATTTACAAAAAGTGAAGTAAAGAAGCCTATTTGATTCTCTTAAAGTATACGTAAACTTTAAGTAAAAGCCTAGTTCATATGTAGCATTTAAAAATCAAATCTGAAGTAATTTCCATGAGTCATTTCCCTGATTTGCTTTTCCATTTTCCAGTTTTAAAATTTTCATTGCATTGATAAACAAATAGCATACATAGCTGCAGATCTACAGAGTGAATTCTTTTCAGTTCTTATGTTTTAATGTGTATCTCCTCAAGTATTCTTTTAATCACTCCCCATTTAGAATGTTTGACAAAATAGGATTTCATAGGTAAATATTAAATTGAGCTCACTTAATAGTCTAAGAAATTATGACAATCTATTTAAATTCTATTATTGTAGCTTTCCAAAACTGTGCCTTCAAAATATGGCATTTGGAAGAAACAATCAAAATTCTATTTCAAAAATAAAAGACTGAAGTATTTACAATAGTGTATAACATTGAACTATTTCCTTATTAAAAAAAAAACATATACATGTAAACTTCAGGCCATTGCAAATAATAAATATTTTTGAAAGAATAAATCAAGGAACCAAATATAAAATTCATAAAGAATATATACATGTGTATTATTATCTTCATCAATTTACGTTTACAAATGCAATCTATCTCCTTTTGCTTATTCTGGAGTTTTTTAAAATGTTAATTGTTTAACAAGCTATAGATGCTTACCTACTCTACAGTGCTTGATTTAGGTACTGCAAATGTTCAATAAAGAAAAACTTTTATCTATTATACACATACACACATTTTTCCAATTGAAAAAATAAAAATGATGCTCTCAAACAAAATGTCAAATATATAAGATTATGAGGTTTTGCTCTTTGACCATTATGTGTTTGCTTAGTTAGAATTAAACATTTATGAAACAGTTATTACAGATAAGAATTTCATTTGTCTCTGCTCCAAACACAGGAATCATAGCTATTTTTCCTATCCTGTTAGTCATGTGACTTACATGTATTTCACATATCAGTGACTATTGGTAATCCAAAACTCAAATGCTAGCCACTTCAGCAGAATGGAGACAATAGTCTTTTCTTAAAGGACAAATTCTGTTTTTTTCCTCTTTAATAAGATAGATGCCCCCGTGTAACTAGTTATGTCAACTGCCCTGTTAGGAGCAAAATACAATAAGATAGATCAAAGTTCCTTCTTCCTACAGAACATGGAGTTGATAAATGTGTCATTTACACCACCATTTACAAAATGTGATGTCATAGAACCTTATTAGGACTAAGTTTAAGAAAAATTACTATAGACCTTTTTTGGCATATGTATTAAATAATATTTACATGCCTTAAGGTGCATTGAAAGGAAAAAAAAAACTGTTTTTCTGTATGTTTGATTGGAAGATAGTGTTTCATGATCTTCCAAACAACCTAAGTTCCATTGCCCACATCCTTGTCACCAAATCCAACTTTTTGTCTAACTCAAGTTACAAGAAATATGTTGCTCCCTTCTCATCATCCTTGGGTAACTGCACTCGTGGAACATATTCACACAGAGAGACAACTATACGTGCACATAAATAAAGGTAATGAAATAATGAATGTGTCTCTAGGAACTTTATATATATTGCCCGTCTCTTTCTTCCCCAATAATTTCTCCAGTTGCTTTATTGGTATGGATATTAAGATGGACATGATATCAGAAAAATTAACATGATGTGTATAGAAAACCCTCTCACCATTTCATGCAAATAAACTCAACAAATGCTTCTGAAAGAGTAAACAAAATCTAAAAAAGTTTAAGTAGTATTATTTTTAGGTTTTTTTTTTCAATAATGCATACCTGGTTATTTTCTAATTGACCCAGTATTTAATAGAATGTTGAATAAATGATTTAATTTTAAAAAGAAAAAAGAAAAATATATCAAACTACTTCAATATTAAAGGCTTATGTACAAGAAAACAGTAAAATGACATGTGGCATTTTTAGATTAATAGTGAAGCTCCAACAGCAATGTCCATGAGTTGAGGACCACTTTCAATGGATACGATCTTAGTCTGACATAGGAAAAAAGACACTGAGTAGAGGAAAGCAAAGGAGATCAATTTGAGGTTGCTTCTTAAGAAATAGTTCAGCAATAGTGAATTGATAAAAAATGTGACTAACAGATTAGCTGAGGTTACAGAAAAAAATTGTTAATAAGCAACTTTCATTCAATTATTCTACACTTATTGCTGATCTTTTTTTATTAACCATCGTGCCCAACTTCTTCTTTCTATTTCAAGGGTTTAAATCTTTCTAAATGGCCCATATTATTTGCTGGACAGTTGCTTGAGTTATAAGGATATTACATGAGTTCTCTCTGCATAAATACATAACAGATGCTATTTCATTATTTTGAGAAGGGTTCTGAAACTGTGGATGATCACTAAATAACTTATATACAATTTCTATAAGAATGTCAAATTTTAGTGAGCATAAGCTTTAAATATTTTTGGAGAGTCTAAAGTAAAATTTTGCTATGATTATTTAACTTCACATTTTTTTCTTTGAGCACAAATGTATCTATTTGAAGGCTCTTATGAAATACATTTATCAGGATTCACTGAGTGATGTGTATTAACTACTTCACAAATAAGTGAAAAAAAAATCTTAGTCCCTCGTCTTGCAGATCTCTTTTTCTTCCTTTCTACAACCATCCTTCCATGCTTCTCAGTCTCTCTCTCTCTCCCTCCCTCCTTCTCTTCCTTCTTCTTCTGACTTTAACATTTACCCAGTTTTGAAAATGACATGCATATCACTTGATTTGTATTCTGCTGGTGAGTGGAACTGTAAAAGCATTTTAGTAGGAAAAAAGCATGATTATGATGTAAAAAGAAAAGATAACAGGACAGAAATGCTCAGGAGAATAATATTTCTAGGTAGAGTGAAATGTGTAAGTGACATGAGTCCTCCTGGCAGACAAAGAAAATCTTCAGGTGTGGTTATTAAGAGGTTAATTTCTTCTCTGAATTCAGACATTCTGTTGTCAAGTATTTTTGCATAACATATGACTCATTGCCAAAGTTTTGTAGCATTTTTTTTTTTGCTAATTAATCAGTGCTTATTTTGACAGGCTCCACTGAAAGAAATGTAAGTGAGTGCTATTTTCCACAGTCTGGCTCTTATTACCTTGAGGTATTCTTCTTTGTTTTATCGTTTGTTTGTCTGTTTGTTTGTTCATAGGGGTGGCATGTGGAAGTCAGTGGACTTCAGCTGATATTTGTATGCTCTTTTTATCATGCGGAGCCCAAAGATTAAAGTTAGGGAGTCTGGTTTGGTTGCAAATTCTTTTACCCACTGATCCATTTTACTGGCCCAAACATCCTTAATTCTTCATGTTCATATACTTTTTCATATTCTTCATGATCTCATATACTTGCCTTCTTACAGTTCTTAGTGATTAAGGGAGCAGGTTCCATTTGACATTTTCTTCACCCTTTTTGAATACTTTCTGACTGATAACCATATGGCCCTTTGATTATATAATGGAGCATCCTCCCCAAAGAGAGACTGAGATAGCGAAAGGGGAAACTGGATATGTTAAAAGCCTAAATATAGATGTAATACCAGAGTGGTCATTGAATACCATGGAACCAGTTCTGCCAGCCCAAACTAAACATCACTCAGGAAACCTCTGGAACTGTCTCCAAAACTTTGAAGGGATCCCGTAAAAGTAATTTCTATTCATCTGAGTTAATTGTCAACTTGGAAGCATGCTGCCTCCATCTGTTGACTTAGGTTTAGTCCTGAAAGCTTCTAACCACCATGCAATCTAATCTAGACCTAGAATGTTTTCAACCTTTGAGACTTACTGCTGAATAAGATCACTTTTTCTTGTTCTTTCTGAACTCCGGCTGGCTAGTTCAGCTCAGCTCTCCTGACTCAAATATTCTCCAAGATAACTTATTCAATCTGGCTTCTCTTGGTTTCTCACTGAATTGCTTTGCTTGGCTTCAAACTAACTCTAGCATCTGCTCTAATTTTCTGGTACCTTCTTATTCTTTGACTTGTTTTGTCTTCATCTGTGTCTAGCTTGTTCTCTCTTCAATGTGACTCTGTAAAATTCTCCTGGTGAAAAGTGCCTCTGAATTCCACTAACTTAATTGCTATGAACTCAACTCCACTGTACTGACTCTCAACTCACTGACTCAAATGAATGACTGCCTGACAGAACTGGGAGATCTGCATGTCTCTATACCTTGAGTGTTGGGATTAAAGACATGTACCACCATGACTGGTCCTAAGCTTTTCTTTACCTGCAATTTGCTCTATACCTGAATGGCTTTGAACTCAGTGATCTGCTTATCTCTGTATTTTAGGATTAAAGATGTGCCTGTATTTCAGCCAGATCACACAGACTTAGAAGATCATTTCAAATAGTCTTTTGCTAGAGAAGCCATGTTCTGAATTATAATTCCTCGACATCTTCCCCTTTTTGTTTAATGTGAAGAGCCATTCTCTTATAGGAGTTCAGTATTCATGTGGGTTTGCTGTGCTTATCAACGTCTGTAACATGATAAACCCCAAGAATTGTTTCCATCCGGTGACACCCCAGTATTTCTGCATTGCTACTGTATCCCTCAAAAAATCTGACATGGAGTGAACCACCACTTTCTGGGTATTTACCCAGTGTTTGAACAAACTTTCTATGAAATCTTTATGATGACGCACTGCTTTTCAGATGAATTAATTCCTGTTTATTGGAATTTCTGATTTGATTGAAACAATTTTAGAAGTTAAATTGTTTTAGAAAGAAGTTTTTGGCTGCAATAAACACTCTGTGGACCTCCAGATACCTCACTAGGAGACTGGCTTGAGACATATTAGTAGCTTCAGATAAGCTTTCTTTTAAAAGGACACCAGAAATCCTGATATACAACATAAATATAGGCAATGTGACTACCAAGAAATGCCTAAATTAAGTACATATCTTCATGTCAATAAATACAAAATATTTCGTTGTAATTCCTTATCTTTGTCAGCTTATGGCATAAAATACTGTCATTCTAAATTTACTTTGTATCTTGGAATGAAAGACCCTGTTAACCTTGGGTCTTGTCAACCTTTGTCATTCTAAACTCACTGTGGACACATAGATAAAAAATGTTTAGTTTTAATGAAAACAAAACATGTAACCTGTTGCACTGAAGAATTCATCTGTTTTTGTGGTTGACTGCCCTTTTGACTATGTTGTAGTTCCCTTTCTATTGTAGAGAACGCTGTCTATAAAAGTAGAAAAGTTGTAACCAGAAGATAAAGGTCAGTTAAAACCCACTGGAATTTGCTTCATCCATGAGCTGTAAATATGTATCTAGATCTGTATTTCCATGTAAACATGTTTGTCTATTATTTGTACATATGTTACATGAGTGTATGTCAATTGTCTGTTTGTATGTAAGGAGCTCCTTTTATATTGTCCATTGAATATGTGTATGAATATGTATGTCTACATGTCTGATCATTTGTCAGTGTGTCCACAGGAGGGAACCAACCAAAACAGCTGGTCCGGGAAGAGGTTTTCCCAAGGGCAGCCTGAACTTGCTACATTTTCTGCAGAGGAGATACTAGGTGAAATGCTTGTGTGTGTGAGTGATTTATTTCCTGTCTCTCTCTTATTTTTTGTTTCCCTGTAGATTCACAAAAAAGTTAAGAGACCTAGAGCTCTACCATCAGCCCTCTCAGATAATAGACATACTTTCACCTACTGGAGATCTTCTCAAAGAGGCTTATCTATAGACCAAAGAGCTTCCTTTTACAACCCTTTGCAGTTTTGGCTAGAAGCCACTCCAGGAAAAAAGCAGTCCTTCAAGTTTTTCCTGTTAGGGGCAGTATAGCCAGTCCTGAACCAGGAAAGAAAGAATCCTAGGCTCTCTTCCCTTTTTTCTTCTTTCAATTATATATTGTTATCAGTTACTTGAGCCATCAGCTTGGTGACCCAAAAGATAAAGTGAAAGGTAGCTTTTGCATTCTGTCCCAGATTTTACCCAGGATCTTGTTAAAGCTGAGATTTTGGCAGTTTAAGCTAAAAATTGCAAAGTTTAACTTTTACAATAGAAAGTTATCAATCCCACAAATTTAACAGTCTGAATGTCCTCATGAAAAATCTGTTGCTGCGACGATCATTCATGATTGCTGTCCTGCTCATTGTTCTTCAGCAAGTCTATTTCAACATCAAGGCTTTCTAATCTGCCACTCTGATGAACAATCTGTTTTCCTAATTTTTATTTTTTTCCTTTTAATTTATTTTTTATTTATTACAATTTATTCACTTTTTAATCCCAGCTGTTGCCCCCTCCCTCTTTCCCTCCCTTCTACTCCTCCCATTGCCCCTCTCAAGTCCACTGACAGGGGAGATCCTTGTCCCCTTCTGTCTGACCCTAGCCTATCAGATCTCATCGGGACTGCATTGTTTTCTCCTCCTCAGAGGAGGTGATCAAAGAGCCACATAGAGAGTTCATATCAGAGACAGCTCCTGTTCCTCTTACTAGGGAACCCATTTGGATACTGAGCTGCCATGGGCTACATCTGTGCAGGAGGTCTATGTCCTCTCCATGCATGGTCCTTTATTGGAGTAGCTGTCTCAGAAAAGACCCCTGGGCCCAGATTTTTTTTTTTTTTGTTCTGTTGCTCTGCTTGTGGAGCTCCCATTCCCTCCAGGTCTTTCTATCTAACCCTCAAGTGAAGAATGGATACAGAAACTGTGGTACATTTACACAATGTAATACTACTCAGCAATTAAAAACAAGGAAATCAAGAAATTTGCAGACAAATGGAAGGGACTAGAAAAGATCATCC
This sequence comes from Meriones unguiculatus, assembly GCF_030254825.1. NCBI lineage: Eukaryota > Metazoa > Chordata > Mammalia > Rodentia > Muridae > Meriones > Meriones unguiculatus. The sequence continues at coordinate 1,163,917 of NC_083352.1, read as the reverse complement.
AGAATGAGGTATCCCAGAAGCAGAAAGACACACATGGTATATACTCACTTATAAGTGGATACTAGACATATAATATAGGATAAACATACTAAAATCTGTATACCTAAAGAAGCTAAGCAAGAAGAAGGACCCTATGTAAGATGCTCAATCTTCATTCAGAAAGACAAATGGGATAGAAGAGGGAGAAAACAGGGAACAGGACAATCTGTTTTTCTTTAGCTGGTTTGCTATGCTGATTCCCTGCAGGGGGATCTGCTTTCTGAGTTGTTTGTTTGGCTGTCTTTCTAAGTCTTTTCTTTGAGTTACACCTTTTATGTGAAAAAGGTTTTTTTTTTTTTTTTGGATTGGGTCTTTATTAATTTTGATGGAACCTATATAGTGTTTCATTACCAATGGAAGTAGAGTCAAAATCTCTTTCCCAACATAACACATTCCCTGAGTTCCATTTTAATGTTAAAACATCTTTAAAGTATACAGGTGCATCTAATTCAGTAATTTTTTTCTACAATCCAGTGTCTTTCAGCAACTCTTATTCCTCATTTCTGTTTAACAAGGTAGAATTAGACCATGCCCAGCTCCACACCAGTGGATGTGGGCTCCATACCACAAAGCGGGGCTTCTTATCCATTGTCAAGGACTATTTATCTTGTTCCTCAATTTTATTAGATACCATAGGTTCACAATTAAACATTTCTTGTTCTCTTTCTCTTATCTTATATCTTAAACCTTTGTATTATAGCTAATTTTTCTTATTGTACATGTATTTTTTTCAACATGTTTTTGAAAATAAAATTATATCTTTTCCCAGTCAATAGGCTGCAGTTTTGTCTGTTGATAAAGATTGCAGTTGAAAGTAGAGAGGGGTTTATTCCAGCGGTCACAATTGCTATGAGTACTATGATAGCTTTTTCAAATAACAGTTCTATCCCCTTATGTCCTATCATTGCTGTCAAAGGATCTGAAATGGAGTTTCCCATTTTTAAATGCAGGAAGAGTCTGACTATATAATTAAAATTGTCTTTTTGGGTGGCCTACTGTGATTTGATGTCTCAAAGAGGGTCCTGCATCCTTCTTTGCTCTGTGTTGGAAGCTCCCACTGCTTATAAGTCTCCAGAGTCTCTCTGGATGTCCAGCTGAACAGGAAGAACCGACGTTTCCTCTGGAGCTGAATCCAGGCAAATTTCTCTTCTGTAGGTTTGTTTGTTTGTTTGATTGTTGTTTTTGTTTTTATGTCTCCTGTCTTCTACATTTCTCTCAAATGTCCTCTGCTTTCTGCAATGTTGATGGGGTTTCTTCTTCAGTGTTGATAGGTTTCTCTTCCAACCATGTTGAGTGCCAGGATATTGTTTTAAAATAATATCCCAAACATTCCATTTTACCAATAAAGACTCATGAGCCGGACGCTGAGGTGAAAGCATGCTAGCTCAGAGAGGCAGAGGAAGTACCCATCCTACTTCTTACTCAGCCAACATCCAAAAACAAAACAAACAAACAAACAAACAAAAAAAAACAATGCTGTCTGAAATACCCTTCACATGGAATGTCCCTCTTTTGTACTTCCTGTGTGTCTCTCTATCCATCCTCTGGACTTCCCCTCACTCTCTGTGATTTTTTTTTCTATGCTCATTCACTGTCAACCTGTTGCTTGCTCCACCAATGAACTGTGGTTGACTTTATTTAATCCTGTTTACAGAAAACTCTAGGATTAAAGGTGTGTGAGAGGGCTGAGCTACACTACCTGTTTACAATAAACAGAAAGTTTTTAGATTAAAGATATGTGCCACAGCACAACTAGAAACAGCTTTTTCTAGTATACAATCTTAGGATGCACAGAGTGATCAAATATCCTACAACAGGATCCATTGTGCCTAGATGGTTTAGGACATTGCTACATTGGACAATGCCGTAGGATGAAAAGCATGACTTTCAAATGCTCAGGTGAAGCATCATTAGCCAGAGTGATTGTCCTTGCAACAAGCACCCACATATTTATAGTTATGATCTGAAAGTGGCTAAGGAATTCTAGCTTTCTCTTTTCTTCCTATAACCAATGAACTACAGTCACATTAGTGACAACCCCAGTGAAAATCCCAGGACCCTAACAACTCACTCCATGATCTGTACATTGAGTTCTGTTCTTATAACTCTCATCATCTGGTTTCCAGAAATGATCATATAGATAGACTGACAAATTATAGCTATAGAGAAATACATATAGATGGTAGATGATAAATAGGTGATAAAAAGATAGATGAGATAGATGATAGATAAACAAATAGATATATTTTAGATGATTAGATAAATAAAAGATAGATAAATCAATGATAGAGATGAAAGACATATATAGATGATATATGATAGAGCGATAGATAATTATATAATTACATACATAAAGCTTTAGTAGGTGAAGATTTAGAATTGAGCTCAAATTAAGCACATATTCTACACATTTAAGTTTGATTTAGAAAAAATAACATGAATGCATTAAACATTTCGTTCATTTATCTAGTATGTTTCCTAGACCTCTTCACTGAAAAAGTGTAAAGGAATGGTCAGCTAAGGAACTTTGGAACCCTTGTGGCTTTTCAAAAATATTGATAGGTACACGTGATTAAGAAACTCTACTTCCTGTATTTCTTTATGGATGGCCATAATCTGTTTGACTTTATCTAGACCTGGAGAGAACAGGAGCTCCACAAGGAAAGCAACAGAACCAAAAAGTCTGGGCACAGGGGTCTTTTCTGAGACTGATACTCCAACCAAAGACCATTCATGGAGTTAACCTAGAACCCCTGCACAGAGGTAGCTCCTGGCAGTTCAGTGTCCAAGTGAGTTCTATTATGGGGAACAGAGACTGTCTCTGACATGAACTGATTGTCCTGCTCTTTGATCACCTCCCCCTGAGTGGGGAGCAGCCTTACCAGGCTACAGAGGAAGACAATGCACCAATTTCTGATGAGACCTGATAGACTAGGATCAGAAGGAAGGAGAGGAGGAACTCCCCTTATCAGGGGACTGGGGGAGGGACATGGAGAACCTCCCCTATCAGTGGAGAAGGGGGAGGGAGGGTGGGATTGGGAGGGGAGGAGGGAGAGAGCAACAGAGGGAATACAAAGTAAATAAACTGTAATTAATAAAAATAGAAATAAAAAAATACAAAAAAAGAAACTATTTATCTTTAGCTATTTGTGCTAATTTAAATCTCAGGTTACATTCACATTTTAATGCCAATAACTATGAATGAATTTTATAGATCTAACATCCAGAAGTGAAAACATTCTACATAAAGCATTATGATTTTGCTACATAAGCATTATGATTTTGAGCTTTCTTCAAATCATTCTTTGTTTAATGTAAACATTTACTAATCCACTTCAGCAAGGCTAACACACAAAAAGAAGTATTGGGCTATAATTTTACAAAAGATCTCACTCTTCAAACCTGTCGACTTTTATCAATTTAGTGCAACTGGGGTTTTAAGTAGTAGCATTCCCTTCTAAAATCAGTATGTGTTAATATTTAGGTCCTCTGCTTTAAAACAGCCAATATAGATTAAAGAAAACAAAAACTCTTGGCCGGTTTTCTACATAACGGTTCTGAATTTGTAGAAGCCCAATGTCAGTTTGCTATTTAGAAATTACTAATATACCAGAAAGAGATACATTTATTTCAGCCTGGTGTTCTTCAGCATCAGATTCTACTGACAGATTTAACAAAGTCAAATTCATTATTTGATGATGAAGTGGCCAAAGTTCTAAGGTAAGGTGGCTTGGATACTCAGACCTTCTAACAGTAAGGAACAGAACAAAAAAGTTGTTTGTGTCTTAGTTCAATTCTAAAGTGGTACTAACCTCAAGAAGAATGTGGAAGGTTAAATGACTGAGCAGCAATTTACAGAGCATATTTAAAAAACTGCCTTCTGCATGTCAAACACTAAATGAGGTAGTGTCTTACTATCTCCTGTATTTCAGTCTCCTTTGCTAATTATCACATCCCTTTGCCCTACTTTTCCCATCTGTGTTAGTATTATTGACACATATGGCATTGATTACTCTATTGAGAATGCTTTGTAATGAAGAGTGAAAAAAAAATCACACACTGAAAGGCCTTTGTTAGAATTTTAAATTTTATTTTTGGAGGAATGCCCATATTTAGCAATTTGATTTCTTGCTACCATCACTCAACTTTTGAAGGGTACAAATATATTGCTAGAAGTGCTGAAATTTTGTTCTGCTCAGCAGCCTTCTGCAAACAAGGGGCATGTTGACAGCCTTGAAGTGGCCAGAGCATTGACCTGCTCTCAGCCATTGATGCTGGCTGGGCTTCTTATCAGTCACAAATGTAGAGTGAGGGACAGGAGAGTGGTTCATTCCATATACAGGTCAGTGTAGATTCCTGAGAGCTTTTCTCTCACCAACCTATTTCTGAATACATCTTTGACCTTTAAAAATGTGCAGATAACTGCTTTTTCTTGTCCAGCTATAATAGCATCTCATAGTTATGCTTTTGAGTTCAGTTGTAAGGTTTCCCTTTTCATTTTTTCCCAGTTTGTCTGTCTGTCTGTCTTTCTATCGGTCTAGTTATTTATTACTACAGTTTATTCACTTTGTATCTCAGCTCTGTGGCCTAATCTCTTCCTTGTCCCACCTTCCTTCTTTCCGTTCCCCCCACTATGTCCCTCCCCAAAGTCCACTGATAGGGTAGGTCTTCCACCCATACTAGCTAACCCTAGCTTATCAGCTTTCATCAGGACTGTCTGGATCCTCTTTCTCTGTGGCCTGGTAAGGCCACCTCACCAGGGGGAGTTGATCAAGAGCAGGCAACAAAGTTCATGCCTGTGACTGCCCGTGAAATACATCTGAGCAGGAGGTCTAGGTCCTCTCCATGCATAGTTCTTGATTGAGTCATCAGTCTCTGCAGGACCCCATGGGCCCGATTTTTTGGCTCTGTTGGTCTCCTTGTGGAGCTCCTGTCTCCTCCAAGTCTTTCATCTCCCTCTTCTTTCATAAGATTCCCTGCACTCTGCCAAAAGTTTGGCTATGAGTCTCAGCATCTGCTTTGATACCCTGCTGGGTAGAACTTTTCAGAGGCCCTGTGTGGAAAGTTCTTGTCCTGTTCCCTGGGTATTTGATAGTTTAATAGATTGCCTTGGTTTTTATTACTTTGTTTCAAATCCACTCATTCATCTTAACTTGTTCTTGAGAATTTCTTCATATTTTTTTTCCATTTTATTATGGATTTTCAGATATCAACTTATGAATCTAGAATTGAGAATTGATATCTATTTAACATAAATATCTTACATTTAAGTAAGTTATGTATACATATTGCATATAACTTCTATATCACTGAATTCATTATTTCAGTGATTCATTATTCAGCATTCCATACATAGCTAATTACTATCAATAACACTTAGATGTTAAACTGTTTGAATCACTACAAAATTGATCTAGATGCCTTTATCTTTTAAGTCAATATATACTTTGTCAATGTGCTTTGAATATTGTATTAAATGCATTTTAATTTAATTTCTAAAATAACATTTAACCATCTCAAAAACCACCTAATGACTATATTTTAAGGCATCTTAGGTGATTAGTAAAAAAACTAATTTCTGGGTTCTGGAGAGGTAGATTGCTTGGTAAAGTGCTTTCCACACAAACAGGAGTATCTAAATTAAATCCACTGAAACTGTAAAAATAACAAAACCAAAAAAACACAGCTGGTATTGGTTGTGCTTAATCCGAGCACTTGGAATACAGAGAACTTGGATCCATAAATTCACTGTTTAGACAGTGTAGTCTATTTTGTGATAAACTTTCTGTGATCACAAATTCGTATACAGGAATTCTGTCTCAAATAATAGAAAGGCTGTACCAAAAAACTAGCATCAAAAGTTGGCTTCTGGACTCCACATGTACATGCTTATATAAATAGAAACAACTTCATACATGCTAGTACCTACACATATAAATATGTGTGCACACATACTCAAATAAAATTAATTATATTTCTTTGAATCCATATTAGTCCAGATTGTATGAGGATAAATCTCAAAAGTAAGTTTATAAGAGATAAAAATCTCACTTTTCCCTGGTATGATCTTCATGGTCATATATAAAACTGGAATGGTAGTTAGTTGTGTTTCCACCGAAGCAGGCAAGGGCATATTCTGCTTTCAAGTTTCTAACCTCTTAATGATATAAACTTAGACACTTTTCTCCACTTCAGACTCTAAAAATCCTTATCCACAGAAAGATTTTCCTAAAAGATGAGAAAGAATATGAAAATATTATATATTATCTGAACTTTTTTAGCACATGGATAGAGTTAATGTTTCTTAGCAAAACTGAGTTTGTGCTTCAGGGATAAAAACAATAAAAATGTTTATTAATTCCTATACAACATTAAAGGCATGGAGCTTAAGAGGGACATTGCAGGGGATCTATAAAACTTACTTATCACCATGTTGCAGATTTATTCTTAATGGCCACAGGCTAATAAACATGCTTGAGAAGCATGTTTTTACTCTATTTTTGAATAAATGTGTAATCAATATGGTATTTCTGTTGAAGGCCAGCTTTGAAATCCAGCGGTAAAATGATTTGGGATATAGGCTCTGTGGGGGCCAGGAGCTCATAGCACCTGACACTGGCCACCATTGATGGCTACAGGTGATTAAAAAAGGGAAAGGGAGGAGGGAGAAACTGGTGCTGGTGGCAACTGGTATCGGTAAGACTGATTGTAACTGGCAGACTGCCTGAGCTTGGCTCCTGGCATGGACTGTTAATGATAGTAACCAGAAACTAGAGAAAAATAAGTAGAAGAAAAGAGACTTGTTCCCCCATGCACTAGGTGGATGAAGCAAGACAAGCTCCAATGAGCAAGTTCCAACAAACTTCAATAACTTCACAAAATATACATACCTAAACACACATACATACATGTATACATAAAGACAGACAGACAAACAGACATGGACATTCACACATTGGGTAGACAGAGCAAAGCTTCAATGGCTCCAACCATTTTACATACATACACATTTACACACATACATATTGAGTGGGTAGACCAAACTTGAAAGGACTCCAACAACTCTATTTTTTCCCCCACATCTTATATATTCCAGCAAATTCTTTCAAGCAGTACAAAAATCACAATGTGATATTCTACTTTTGTTTAAGTGAATGATTACAATAACTATTTGTAAAACAAAACAAAACAAAACAACTTCCTGATACCCTTACATGATCAGATGTTTTATGTATTCTGAGTGAAAAACAAATTATTCCCAAGAACCCCCATATATCTTTTAATTAAGCAACTGGCTATAGATTAACAAAGTGTAAGCAAGAAAGAGAATTTATTCATCCAGTTTCTCTTTATTGTCAGATTGCTATTTGCGGTTTCAAAGAATCAATTATCTTAAAAAGTAATCTTACAAAAATCTTAGAAGAACCAAAAGTTTAAACTTTTACATAAAAACAATACACCATTTCTGCTTAAACCTCCAGGATGCATACCTACTCATTTATATTTTTTATTAAATCATATCAAGAATCTGAGGGCAAAAATGGGTACAAGAAATTAATCATCACTGACCCCCACCAAGTTTCAGTGATAGAGTCAAGTCAGTCAATGCTAATTTGGGCTATTGTTCTTGATCTCCAACCTCAAAATTCCCCTAGCTCAACTACTAAGAATGTGTCTTTCTTAATCCTCATTTAGAATGACAAACAGGATAGACATTAGAAGAAGACAGGGAACAAGACAGGAGCCTTCCACAGGGGACCTCTGAAAGACTCTATCCAGATGGGTATCAAAGCAGATGCTGAGACTCATAGCCAAACTTTGGGCAGAGTGCAGGGAATTTTATGGAAGAAGGAGAAGATAGAAAGACCTGGAGGGGACAGGAGCTTCACAAGGAGAACAACAGCGCCAAAAAATCTGGGCTCCTCTCAAAGACTCTACCTAACAGCGTATCAAAGCAGATGCTGAGACTCATAACCAAAACTTCGATAGAGTGCAGGAAATCAAAGAATAAAAGGGGGAGTTAAAATGACCAGGAGAGGACAGGAGTTCCACAAGGACAAAATATATCAGGACACAGGGGTCCTCTATGAGACTGTATCTCATACCAAGGACCACGTATGGATATAACCTAGAAACCTTGCTCGGATATAGCCCATGGCAGCTTAGTATCCAAGTGGGTACCCTAGTAAGGGGAACAGAGACTATTTTTGACATGAACTCAAGGACTGGCACCTTTACATCCCCTCAGCACCCCCGAGGGAGGAGCACCCTTCCTAGGCCACAGAGGAGGACATGGCAGCCAGTCCTGAAGATACCTGATAAGCTAGGGTCAGATGGAAGGAGAGGAGGACCTCCCCTAGCAGTGGACTTGGAAAGGGACAGGGAGGAGATGAGGGAGGGAAGGTTTGGTTGGGATGGAATGAGGGAGGGGGCTATGGCTGGGATACAAAGTAAATAACCTGCAATTAATATTAAAAAATAAAAATTGAAAAATAATCTGGGCTCCTACCGAGACTGATGAATCAACCAAGGACCATGCATAGAGAGTTATCTAGACCTCCTGCTCAGATCTAGCCCATAGGCAGCTCAGTCTCCTTGTGGGTTCCCTAGTAAAAGGAACAATGGTAGTCTTTGACAAGTCTCTTTGAACACCTCCCCAGGCAAGGTGGCCTTCCTAGGTCACAGAGAAAGGATCCAGACAGTCCTGATGAGACTTGATAGGCTAGGGTCCGGTCCGGTAGTAGAAGAAGAGTACCTTCCCTATGAGCGGACTAAGGGAGGGACATAGGGGAGCAGAGGGAGGGAGGTGGGAACTAGGAAGAGATAAGGGAGGAGCCTATAGCCAGGATACAAAGTGAATAAATTATAATAAATAATAATAAGAAAGAAAAATAAATAAAAAAAATAAAAAAAGAATGGGCCTTTCTGAACTATAATTTGTTCCTCAAGATTTTCTACCTCAGAGACACTGACAAAATCATCTTAACCTAGGTTTCTAAAATGAGTTAAATAAGCCAGGAATTCTGTAAAATCATTAATTCATCTGAACAATATTATTTTTATGAAAGTTCATCTTCATATTGATGTGCAGGAAAGTTGCCCAAAAAGGTGAGCTCTCATCCTGGAAATAATCACATGAGAATATAGGCAGTGAGGGTCTCCCCATGCTCAATCACACCATGCTAGATATATGAGAAATATAGCAATGACAAACACAAGAAGGCAAACTAGCAACAAGAAGCAATCTGGAGACAAAGCCACTGGGGCCATGCCTTTCCAAGTTAAGTCCTTTGCAGTCATGCAAAGCGTAGGCCAACTCTAGGAAGCTCACTTCCCCTCTGTAGTTTCTCCTGCATTGCATCCACCATATATCAACATAATTATGAAATTCTAGAGGAACAAATACGAAGGGTTTGTTGTTGTTCTTCTTCTGAAAACATCTCATTTATTTTTATGTTTATTTCTAAAAGAGTGTTTGTGTGGTGTGTGTGTGTGTGTATGTATGTGTGTGTGTAGGTGTGGGTGTAGGTGTGAATCTAGTGACTATAGGGGACAGAAGTGGGCATGAGATCCCAAAGAATGGAACTTGATTGTTAGCAATTGTGAGCTGCCAGACATGAGGCTATGAACGAAACCTGAGTCTTGTGGAAAAAGACCTTTAACACTAGGCTTTCTCCCCAATGTCTTTCTTATTCTTTTTTTCTTGTTATTTGCTTATCTCTTAACTTATCCATTTACATATTTACTTATTTATTTATCTATTTATTTTTTATGAAATTTAATTTTCTTCCACATATATGGAATTCTTGTAGACTTAATTTGAGAATGTCCTTTCTAGATAGTCCTGATAAAAACTTAGGCAATCTAGTCATTACAGTCTGCCCTTTCTCTTCCTGCCACTAATTTTGGCAGGAAGATAAACAGGATAAAAGGAAAATATACTGTCTATATTGACAGTATATAAATATAAAAATGATATAAATATAAAAATGTAGAGCTTAGACTTGCGCCTTCCAGGCAATATAAGTTTTAACTACTTTTGTGAGGGCTTATAATTGTGCTCAGCATAGATTGAAACAGCAAAGTAGGAATTTCACAGTGTTCTGAAAATATGTTATTGTGTCCAGCTTAGTGATCTTATGGGATTTCTGAATCTGTGACCAAGAGGATCTCTGAATTTTATGCATTGTCTTGGGCTCTTTTCCCTCTCTTTGCATTGTCCAACTCTGATGTAACACTTTCTGTTTTATCTAATTATACTTTATTTTGTATATTTCATTATCATCCCTTAGAAATCTGTTTTGTTTTCTAATGAGAGACACAAAGGGAGTAGAGCCAGATTTGTTGAGGGGAGCAGAATGGAGGGTAAAAAAGCAACTGGGAGGAGTAGAAGGAGGTAAAACTATAATCAGGATATACTGTGTGAGAAAAAATATCTGTTTTTAATAAACACAAAAACAAAGAGGATTAGTTTTACAAACAGTAAAAGTGAATAAGTTGTTAAGGGAGTCATTGAATGGCTTGTTGTGTTGTAGTTAGGGACATCTCCAGCTTATGACCAAAGGTTTCAAAGTGGAGAGGCTATGGGCTTCATCTGAGAGGCTATGGGGATCTAGGTCTTCTGCATACATGGTCCTTGGTTAGAGTATCTGTCTCTGCAGGACCCCTGAACACAGTTTTTTGTTTGTTTGTTTGTTTTTTGTTTGTTTGTTTGTTTTTTGGCTCTGTTGGTCTCCTTGTGGAGCTCCTACACCCTCCAGGTCTTTTTACCTCCCCCTTCTTCCATGATGTTCCTTGCACTCTGCCCAAAGTTTGACTATGAGTCTCAGCATCTGCCTCGATACCCTGCTGGGTAGTCTTTAAAAGGCTTCTTATGGAAGTTTCATGTCCTGTTCCCTGTCTTCTCCTACTACTGATGTCTATCTTGTTTGCCCTTCTGAATGAGGTTTCAATCTCTTCCCTAGGGTCCTCCTTGTTGTTTAGCTTCCTTAGGACTATAAATTTTAGTACGGTTATCCTATATTATATGGCTAATACACACTTATAAGTGAGTATATACCATATATGCATTTCTGCTTCTGGGTTACCTCACTCAGGATGATCTTTTCTAGTTCCCACCATTTGCCTGCATATTTCATGATTTCTTTGTTTTTAATTGCTGAGTAGTATTCCATTGTGTAAATTAACCAGTTTCTATATCCCTTCTTGGGTTGAGAAACATCTGCTCAGTTTTCAAGTGGATTCCATAGTAATGAGATCAGGGTCTATCTATGACATGAACTCAGTGTCTGGCTCTTTGATTACCTCTCCCTTGGGGGTGCAGCCTTGCCAGGCCACAGAGGAAGACAATGCTGTCAGCTCTGATGAGACATAGTCTAGGGTCAGATAGAAGGGGAGAAGATCCTCCCTATCAGTAGACTAGGGAAGGGGCATGGGAGAGAAAAATGAGGGTGGGTAGTACTGGGAGAAGACTAGGTGGGGGGCCTACAGCAGGGATAAAAGTGAATAAATTATAGTAAATAATAATAAATTATTAAAGAAAAATCCAAAGTATGGAGGCCAGTAGTTCCGAAAAGCAATGGTTTTGAAATATTTCAGATTCAAGTAATATTTTCTAAAGATAATTTTCCTATGAATCAAGTCTCTAAGAACAATATAATCCATAGAAAAAATTTAAGACAAAAATAATTTTACAATATGGTAGCATAAGTTTATAGAAAACTAAAGCAGAGGAAGTTGCCCCATGTTGTATCTTTAAAAAAAAATAACATTCTTACCTTAAGAATTCCGTACAATAATAAACTCTGTGTGTTTTATATTGTTTGAGGGTAAAAGTATAGATTTTTAGAACATTAGTTGACATGTTTTGCATTTTTAACATCACCCATTATAAGTGGTCTGGTACAGATAAAATCTAAATAAATGAGACAGTTGAACCAATGGCTACTTGCTATTGTCAGTATCCTTTGAAACATAACCCTAGGTTATGTTCTCTAGGTATTCAAAAAATCATGTCCTCTTCATCTGTATACTATTTTACAAATTGGAGATTATATTTCTGAAAAAGTAAAAAAATATAACATCCATAAAATTTAATCAACTAAGAACCACTGGATATTATCTGAAGACATTAAAAAATTTACAACTTCAGATTTTGTATATTTGAGTGAAATAAGTGAACAATTATAAGAAATATTAGAACTAAATTAAAATCTATGTTATATAAATGTATTGCATATGTTTGAATAGATTAAACTTTAATACATAAACATAATATGATAAAATTTTATTAATCTTAATATATAAATTTTTAAACATTATAAACACATATTTATACATATATTTATAATAATATTTCTATAGAATGTATATGTGACTATTTTGTCATTTTATTATGTTTTAATAAATGTATTTTATTTAAAAATTTAGCTACTTTTATAAAGAAGTCAATACAATTATATACTCATCAATTAAGTATAATTTTGGTTTACTACATCACTTATCAAGATAATTCATTTAATATTTTTACTACAAGAGAATCCAAATTTATTCTCAAATTTTATTATCTTTGCCTTCTGAATATATTCTCATCAATGATGATTACTTCATTGAGCTTTCTGAAAAGCCATAATAGAGCAAACACAGTACTGTTCTCAAGAAAACATTAGCCCCCAAACTATATCTAGATCTCTTCCAAGGAGTGACCAGAAGTTTTACAAGGCAATGTTTTTGAGTGCATCCGTGAAGATGTCTATGAAAATTAGCATTTGAATCAACGGATGGGCTATGGAAAATACTTCTTCTTCTTGGTGGACCTCTTCTAATCAGTTTTAAGCTTGAAAAGAATAAATGGTAATCAGAATGGAATAACCTGGCCTAAGAGCCTTAAATATTTCACATATTCATGGATTTTTTTCTTTAGTTCAAGCTTTTTCAAATTATTTTTCTTAGAAATGTTTGTCAGGGTAACAATGTATATTTTGTTTTGTTGATTATTATTTTTATATTTATTTTTATGTTTTGTATTAACTTTTCAAAATAAATTAATTTGCAATAGAAAAAGAAGAGATCTGAGCTATTTCTTGAGTAAATACTAAACATTAGGTCTTCCTGGTCTCCAGACTGCTGGGCCATGACTGAGATTGTCATCCTTTCTAAGACCACAGCTGTTCTGTGAAAACCAAAACATGGCAGACTGTGATTACATTAGTCAAGGCCTCTCCTCTCCCTCTTCTCTCTTTCCTCTCTCTTTGTATCTGTCTGTCTCTGATCCTCTCTCAAAGGCACACACACACACACACACACACACACACACACACACATCAAAATCTTTAAAAAGATAGAAACTTACAAGTGAGTATATATCATGTGTGTCTTTCCACTTCTGGGATACCTCACTCAGGATGATATTTGCTAGATCTCACCATTTGCCTGCAAATTTCATGAGTTCCTTGTTTTTAATTGCTGAGTAGTATCCTATTGTGTAAATGTACCACAGTCTCTATATCTGTTCTTGGGTTGAGAGACATCTGCTCAGTTTTCAAGTGGATTCCATAGTAATGGGATCAGGGTCTATCTATGACATGAACTCAGTGTCTGACTCTTTGATTACCTCTCCTTTGGGGGTGCAGCCTTCCCAGGCCACAGAGAAAGACAATGCAGTCAGCCCTGATGCGACCTGATAGGCTAGGTCAGATAGAAGGGGAGGTAGAGAGGAGTATGGGAGGAGATGAGGGAGGAAGGGTGGGATTTGGAGGAAATGAAGGGGAGGGCTACAGCTGGGATACAAGTTAATAAACTATAATAATTTTAAAAAAATAAAAAAATTAAAAAGAAAGAAACTGTATATTTTGGAGAGGTTTTGTACAATTAAACTGGTAAAAACATTCAAAGTATACTAAATATATTTCAAATTAATGAGATACATGGATTATTTATAAAATGTAATGTTATACCAGATTGACTAGACCCCAAAAGAGTCAAGCTTGTTGCAAAGCACATCAGGATCTTTTTAGTACAAGCTAGCTTGGGCTCATGCCCTCACTGTCAGAGAGGTTGAGAGCAAAAATGCAGGTGCTCAGGTTAGGTGGGTGATTTAACGAGTCTGGTCCCTCCCAGTGTGCCAAAAGCAGGGGGATTCCTGCCTGGCAAGTGTCTATTGGCTGAAACACAAAGGGGGATGTTGCACTTTGAACTGATTGGCTATAGGAAGGCCCCCAAACCATTAATGGTCTGGCCTCCCTTGTTTGGCTGTCCTAGGGGAGAGGGGCCGGTTTCCTAGCAACTGTATTTCTAGTAGGCAGGAAGAGAATGCAGTAAGGCTGTTTTTTTTTTTTCCCTTACAGGCCTGCTGGACATGTCTTAACCTGCCTGGCCTTCATTCAGGCTTGTGCTTTAAACTTTAAACCAATACCCAAAATTCTTTGGTCTCTCATTAAAAGTAAATAATCATTTGAAGGAATATCTTCTGCTACAATAAACCTAGATTAAACAATATTGGAATATTTTGGGAAAACTGAAGATATTATTAAAATAAAATTGTGTGATATGATCTTTTTATTATACAGTCAGCAGAGTAAAGCAGAATACATACAACACAAGATAAAACATTGGCAAACTTTATGACAAGTTTATTTAAGTTATTTATATCACTTTATATATTTATATTTATACTTTAAGTTTATATTTGTAAAGTTGAGAACACCTGTTCATTTGGAAAAAATATTTACAAGACACTTGACCACCAAAGACAATATTTTATAAATACATAAATATTATTGTAAATAGTAAGGGAGAAAATGCAAAATATCTCCAAAAGGAACAAGGAAGGTCAGTTTAGCTATGTACCCCCATTTTAATTGGATTATTTGGTTTGCTGGTGTTTATTTTTTTGAGTTCTTCATGTATTTTGGTATTAGTTCTCTGGCTATGACTTTTTTGTTATTTTTCTGTGTGCTACCTGTCTGCATGTTCAACACCTGAGTACAATGCCTGCAGAATATATAAGAGGCTGTCAGATCTCCTGGAAACGGATAGGCAGGCAGTAGTTAGCTACTAGAAATGGGTTCTAGGAACCAAACCTGGACCCTCTGCTTGAGCATGCAACCACCTTAGCCCTACTGCTGTGACCTTTAACCTTTCTGATGGTAACCAAGAAGATAAGTAAAAATTAACTCAAACAACCAACTTCTGCTTTCCAGAGCATGCGCGGTCCTAGAGCTTTTGGGAGGAAATCATAGTAGAGATACATATTTCTCTCCCTAGGTTGGTGCCACATGGAAATTTAAGGTAGGTCACTTTAGTAACATAAATTAATCCCCTACAGCAGTGAGGTTTGAGACCACAGCTAGGTTTAATAAAGGCTCATTTCCTGGCTTAAACTACCGTGCTTCTTTCTACATTCAGGACATCCTCCGTGTGTGAGGAGGTGAGATCTCTGACATTTCATATTATAGAGATCCTGGTATTAAGATAGCCCATGCTCTCAGCTTTTTCTAAGCCTAATATGTGCCACAGCCTTTTTACCAAACATTATCACCTGGTGTGTAATATGAACTTCCAGCACAAGCCATAGAAAAGGGTTAGTTTCTCTCAAGGCTGGAGAGATGGCTCAGTGTTTAAAGGCATTTATTGCTTTTGCAAAGAACCCAGGTTAGGTACCCAGCATCCACACCATGGTGCCCAGCCATCTACAACTCCAATTTCAACAAATCTAATGACTTTTCTGACTTCTGTGGGCATTAGGCAGGTACATTGGGACATGGACTACATGGAAGCAAAACATTCATTCATAATTAGAATTAATCTTTTAAAAATTAGGCTGCTCCATCCTTATGTATTTTATATAAAATCTAAACAATGAACTATGTACTTCGCTTAAAAAATTGTGTTTTAGGAGTTTCTGTTAAGCATACAACTTCACAACATACATTAAACACATCTCAAAACAGGGGCTCTTTCAACAAACTTCAAAATACTTCTGCTATTGGCTAATGATAAACCACACTGACTTGGTCTTTGATGATCCGTAACTGTGAGCTTTTAATCATTAGTGACCATAGTATCATTTCTTTCTTTCTTTTTTTTTTTTTAGCTGAAACATGAACTAGTAGAATAAAAACTTGTTTCCAGAATTATCTTCAAGTTCCCATGTACATGCCCTGAATATTTACACAATGGAGACCATACAAATATTGACACATGCCCACTCAGGAATGTTTTCTGAGCCACTAGATTACCATGTGAGATCTGACATAGCATAGATTTCACTATAGCATCCTGACCAGGTGTTCTCCTAATGCTGTCGCTATTTTTCCAGTGTTTTTGATTTGCATGTGAAAACCTTTCTCCCTCAGAAAGTTGTTCTTTCCCATTCTATATAACCAACTGAAAGATTAAGAACTCTCTTTTATTCAGTGTGCTCTTCTCCAACCATCTTAACGATTCAAGATATTTATGCTGACAGCTTACACAGTGGGGCTTGTTTTAAGGTAATAATACAGTGGTCATAATTTTTTTTTCAAAATTCAGTTCAATCATCCCCACTTTTTATTTATACTCTGGCTGCATTTGAACTTTGAATTTTGTCATTCTGACTTACAAATGCAATGGACTGGGAGAAGTCCAACACATTAGATAATAGAGCACAGCCTGTTAATCTTTAATAAAAGAATAAAAGACTATAATACCATGGAAACGTCAGGCTGCTTACTTTATTCCTTAATTTTTAAACATATGAGGAATATATCAGCACTTAACTGATTAGAGTATGAGAATGTGTATCCAAATTCTATGGCTTGAGTTACAAATATCATGAGTTAACCTATAGATTTTGGACATGAATCAATGAAGTCCACTTTTCCCTTGCGTATAATCTGCTTCACTCTGTCACACCATGCCCACACTGCCGTCTATCTTTTCCTGCTGACAGGGCCGATTGCAGTCCATTAGGAGTGTGTCTTATCACAGTCTTATGACACAGAAAACAGAATTTTGATACTGGGTGAAGTCATTTTGTCACCTCCCTTCAAAACTCCACAGTTGAACACAAGTGTTTAAAATCGTGAACCAAGTTTAAGAAAAACATAAAAATAAAAACGAATACCTCTGAATTGGAGGAGAAAATAGAAGCCAGAAAATTAAACCGACAGTAGAATGTCATAGGTAAGCTCTTTCTCTCAAATTATTTCTAGTGTCTTGTTCTGTTTTCCTCACATTAGGAAGGAAAGCATGCTTGTGATTCATGTTTGACTGGCTTGGGTATCTGTCCATGTGAACATTTGGGAAGCCATTAATGAGTGATTCAAGGTAGACAACACTTTTCTTTCTTAGTTCATTATTATTACTGATAATAAAAAGCAACAGAATTATGTTATAATTAGTATTTATTTATAAATATAATATTCATATCATATACATATTATATATTTATAATATAAATTATTGTTATTTTAATATTAATTTGTAATTTGGTTTGGGGCCCTGCCTTTCTCATTTTCGTGATGCTTCTACCTCTTGTATAAAGAATGTTTCCTAGAGTGAATGATTAATTTTTCCTTTTTGTTAAACATTTTAGTAGTTTATCTACTTTACATCCAAAGGATGGCCCCTCCCTCCCCTCATCACAGTCCCCCTCCCCACTTTTCCTCCTTTCCCCCTTCCCCTCTCCTTTTTCCCCTAGAATAGGGGAGCTCCCTTTTATTAACTGTCCCCAGCACATCAAGTCACATCAGGACTGAGCATATCTTCATCCCCTAAGGCCAGGCAAGGTAGCTTTGCCAGGGGGAAATGATACAAAAACAGGCGGTAAAGTCCATGTTAGAAACAGCACTCCCCCTCTACTTGTCAGGCTCACCATATGAAGACCAAGCCACCTGTGGGCTACTTGTGTATAGGGGGCCTAGGTTCAGATTATGCATGCTCTTAGTAGATGTCTGAGTCTCTGAAAGCCCCACATGACTGGGTTAGTTAGTTGTCTCTGTTCGTCTTCTTGTGGCATTCCTGTCCCCTCCAGATCCTTCCATCTTTCCTTCAACACTTTCCTCCAGATTTCTACCCCATGCTTGACTGCAAGTGCCATGAGTTCAGACAGGAGCCTAACTAGATTGTAATCTGGGAGGCTCCAGCCAGCTGCTGATAGAGAGTGAATGATTTTAAAAACAAACAAAACAAAACAAAACATGTGTTCTTAGTGATTGTGGCACATAAATGGGCATACCCATTCTGTGAGTTCCAAGGCCCTTAAAGATAAATTTCTTTAGTGCTAGAGCACATCCTGTGTGTCTAGTATATTATATAGGCTAACAGTATCTTTATGGTCCAAATGAGAAAAATAGGCCTTGGAAAGATATATATCTCCCAGAGCTAATATGTAATATGTGGTCTTCTGCACCCAGTATGTCTTCCACTGGAGAACTGTAATAGTCTCTCCCTGCTTCTTTTTCTCCCCATTTCTCTCTCTCTCACACACACATACATATCTACACACACAAATACACATTGTGTTTATCTTCAACATTCTGTGGCTTTCCAACAGACTGACTTGAGTTTTTCTGTGTTGGGTTTCTCTTGGAGAAATCTCAGAAAACTCTTAAAGTTTATTAAAATGTAATAGCTAAAAGTGACAGTAACCAACTTCATCCTGAAGACTTTATTGTATTTTCCATTGAAATGGTGGATTTACTGAGACTCATCATCCCTATCTAGCCAGGCAGAATTTCAGTGTAAAATGCTACATCCATTTAGACAGAAGAGAGAACTGGGATCAAACCTGACAAGTCTCATTGCTAGTAGCACATTCTGTTCACCAGTGTATAAAACCTAACTTATCTTGGATTTAAGGGAATCTCTACAACGAACAGCAATGTTTCTATTTGAAAGAAAAATAAGTTGTATTTGAGGGTATCAAATTGGAAGGTACATTAAATATTTGAGACTCATTTGACCACAGAAGATGATAATCTAGCAATCCCAGATATACATTCTAGTCCTGAGTACTGAGAGTTAAATATATTTGCCTAATGTCAGTGCACACACTTCTCAGACCAAGGGGTTCCTTTACCTTTTCTATCATTTAGTTGTCTACGTTCAGTTGAATCTCTGTGTGCAATTGATAGAATATGAACCTTGTGTAGCTAAGCATTTGAGAGAATCCCTGAAATATGAAAAATTTGAGCTAGATAGCTCAGTAAAATTCTGTTGTAAACAAAATACTCTTCCTTATATTTTATAAGCTCTTGGGGTTCTGTGTGTGTGTGTGTGTGTTTGTGTGTGTGACAGTTAGGGGAAAAACATTCATTATTATACTTGTTTTAATCCATGTACATTTAGAGATAAATCTTCTATACATAAAGAGGGTGAGGAAGTTACTTTACCAGGCACTCTTATTCCATGTCTTCTGAAAACTGTGGCATCATTAATGCCTATAAAATAACTCAGCAACTTGAAAAGAAGGCTGTGCAGCAAGTGAAATTTCAGTCTCAAGTTCTAATACTTACATGAGAGGAAGGTGTGATCCACTTTCAAGTTAGGGCGAATCAGTTGGGGGGTATGGAACTCACATAATGAAAAGTGTGAAAGACAAGCTGCATCTGGGCATCCTTTAGAGTTTAATTAAATAAAGCTGTAAGCACCTCTAGGATAAATCAAAGTAGAATTAATTCCATGCCCCTTGGACACAATTGACTTTTAGGAGCCACAGCATTGACAACTGACTGTGAGAATCACTCTCAATGGTGCTAACTTCACATTGGTGACATAATGATCTTAATCTGAAGACAGCAAAACAGGGAACTTAAGCTAGGATAAGCACCATTCAAAGAAATACAATAAAGTAAGAGCCCACAACAGTAACCCAAAAGAGAAAGAAAATCTATTATATTTTGAATCTATCAATGTTCCCACAACATTCATGAGTTAAAAGTTTGGTTGCATCTAGAAAAGATCATTCTGAGTGAAGTGTCCCAGAAGGAGAAAGACAAATATGGTATATACTCGCTTATATAGACTTACAAGATATGATAAACATAATGAAGTCTATACACCTAAAGAAGATAAACAAGAAAGTAGACATGAGGTAAGATGATCAATCCTCACTTAGAAAGACAAATGAGATGTGCATTGGACATATGACAGGAGTCTACCGCAGAAGGCATTTGAAAGACCCTACCAAGCAGCGTTTCAAAACAGATACTAAGACTCATAACCAAACCTTCAGCAGAAGGGGAGTTAGTATGACGGGGAAAGGATAGGAGCACCACAAGGACCAAATATATCTGGGCAGAGGGTTTTTTTCTGAAACTGTTTCTCCAACCAAGGACCATGTATGGATATAAACCAGAACCTTTACTCGGACGAAGCTCGTGGTAGCTCAATAACCAATTGGTTTCCCATAGTAAGGGGAACAGGGACTATCTCTGACAGGAACTCAATGGCAGGCTCTTTGACCTCCCCACCCCCAAAGAAGGAGCAGACCTGCTAGGCCACAGAGGAGGACTTCTAGGCCAGCCCTGAAGATACCTGATAAAACAGGGTCAGACAAAAGGGGAGGAGGTCCTCCCCAATCTGTGGACTTGGAAAGGGGCAGGGAGAAGCTGAGGGAGGAAGGGTGGGATTGGGAGGGAATAAGGGAGTAGGATACAGCTGGGATACAGAGTTAATAAAATGCAACTAATAATAATAAACAATAAAAAAATTTTAAAAAAAGTTTGGTTGCTAGTTCATAAACTTTAGAGAAACAAGTGGATCATGATGATGCTAACTTTATTAATAATTTATCTACTGATAAATTCCTACCTGCAATCATTGTTAAGTCAGAGAAGTGGGTCAATATCGCTTGCTTTTGAATAAGGGATCGTGTCTCTAGATATTGTTTCTGCTCAGCTAACGTGATATAAGTGGTTTACTTTGTCATTCTGCACTACCGTGATATAACAAACTCATACATAACAGCTGTGCTACCTTAAAACAAAACCAAACCAAACCTAGAAACAAACCTCTTTTTCCAGACTTTAGCACCTCAGAAATTATCCTAAGCCCATTCATTGAAGAAATATGATATAAATGTATAAAGTGTTCGAAAACTTAAGAGAGTCAGGCTAGGAAGGCCGAGAGGATTCTAAGGGATAATCACAAAGACAGATCCACTAAAACGTAGGATCAAGACTGTGTCTTGCCTAAGGACTTGCTGATTAAAGAATGAATTATGAAGGTCAAAAGCATAATTTTATGGTTAGAGTTAACAGTAATTCTTTGTAAATCTGTATTTGTTTTCTTCTCAAGGTTCAGCATGTTTATAAACCAATCAGCTTTCAATTAGGTGAAAGAGAAATAGCCCATAGGCCACTCAGTCTCCAAGTGGGCTCCTTGGTAAGGGGAGCAGGGGCTGTCTTTGACTGAATTCAGTTGCTGCCTCTTTGATCACCACCCCTAGAGGGGAGGGGTGCAGCCTTGCCAGGTGACAGAGAAAGACAATGCAGCCAGTCCTGATGAGACCTGAAGGCTAGGGTCAGACAGAAGTAGAGGAGGACCTCCCCTGTCAGTGGACTAGAGGAGGGGTATACAGGGAGAAGAAGGAGGGAGGTGGGGCTGGGAGATGAGGGAGGTGCTACAGCAGGTATATTAAGTGAATAAATTGTAATAAATAACAATAATAATAAGAACCAGTACTACTTCAGAGCAACCAAAACTAGAGGCAAAAATGAAATAATTTACTATGAAAAGGAAATGTGAACTTCTTGCTTTTATAAATTGATTTTTTGTTGGAGGTTGGCCTGACACATTGTGTTTTAATGTTAATTACTGGTTCCCAAGGTCTTTTCCTTGCTTAGAGGAGCACATTCTCATGTAAAGCTGTCCTTGTGTAAATCTGAAAAAAAAAATTACAACAGGATGACAGGATGAGTCTTCTCAAACTCAGAGCAAATGTCTTTAAGAAGCAGTTATGTTGACTAGCTTGTTGGTTGTTAATTGTTCTGAATTCTGTACAACCACCAAAATTATCACATTCTATTGTTTACTATATATAATTCTGAGTTGACACCCAAATAGCCTAAGGTTATCAAGAACTGTCATTCTGTGACCTGAAAAACTTAATAAATTATGTCTTCAAACATACAAACAAAAATAGTATGTGTGATCTACTAATAATTTCAGCTAAAACAATATGAGATGAGAAATACAAGAGGTTTTACATGATATATACCTACATAAGCTGAGTGCAACTACTAGGGTTAATATTTATGTAACATTAATAGTTTTGGAAAGATTTCTGACCTTGTGGTTTAGAGTTGAAGAATGATGAAAGTTTGTTCCTAGTGTTTTCAACCACAGAGGTGAAGAATGTGTTTCTAGTCCTGTAAACCACAGAAGCAGACTGTGTTCACAGCATTTTAAACCACGGAGATAAAGACTACTAATCAATTGACTGAAAGGGAAAAGCAACAATAAGGTAAAGAATTGTCACAGTCAAGATCAGTTTCGGGGCATGCCTATCAGTATGCCTCAGAGTTTAGCTCACTTGTTTAAAGTTTTGAGCCCATTCTTTGTTCATTCTCTGTGAGGCTGATTATAGCTGCCTCTATTCTTTTTGGCTGTTGGAAAGAGTGCTTGCATCAAAGCATACAAAGTGCCCTGCATGCTATCTGGCACAGAAACCTCATTAAGAGTCATGTGCAGGATGCAATTGCATAGGCTGCTTCTTGCCTATCCCAGGTGTATGACTCCCTTGCTTTGACCTAATAGTATCACGGGATTTTGTCAATAGATGAATTATGCCTGTTAAAAACTGTGTTCCCACATGTTCTTCAGATCAGGGTTGCCAAATGAAATAGATCTGCCCAAAGGGACTCTATGAAACTTGTAAAGTGGCATAAAGGAAGACTCTGAGAAAGCAGTAATATGTCCAATTAAAGGAACATATTTTGTTGAATGTATTGATAGCTAGGTCTGTGGAGTGCTTGGCTAGAATGAAAGAACCCTTGTCCTCTTTCATAAGCATTACATAAAACCTGTCATGGTGGAACATGCCTATAATCCCAGTACTTAGGAGATGGAGAAAGAACAATCACAAATTCATGGTCATTGACCTTACAAGTTTGGGGCCATCTTGGCCTACATGATACCCTGACTCAACCTTATTTTTTTTTCCTTTTGTTTTGGTTTTTTCACTTGTCTGGAATGAAATTCAGCAGCTATATGATGACCATAAGGCAACCTGGATGAGGAAACTCACTTGCCAAATATGATATGACAAGAATTTTAGAGGAATTAAAGTCTTTGCAGATACTATACAGTTGGCTTAAATCTCACTGTGGAGCTGAGGAGGTGGATCATTAATCAGTACATCACAGACTGGTGCATAATAAGGACCTGAATTCAGATTACATAGCTAAAGAATACAGAGCGGTGGAGCCTAGAGGCTCACTGTCCAGCCAGCCTAGCCAAAACATAGAACCCAGGGTCCACTGAGACACTCTGTCTCAAAAAAGACAAATGAAATACAAAGGAAAGCACCAAAACTTGACCTCTATACTTCAAGGATATGTTCACACAAGTAAACAGAAAGCACACACACACATGCACAGCAAGCAAGCAAGAGAGAGACAGAGACAGAGAGAGTCAGAGACAAAGAGAGACAAACACACATACACAGAGAAAGAGAGAGAAAAAAACCTGTCCATTACTTGCATGTGATAATAAAGTTTACCTTGAAACTCAGGATTATGTGTCCAGATATCTATACAAACACTGTTTTTGGAAGAAATTATATTATATGAGATTAACATTTGTTGAGTCAGTAGAATTTATGTAAAATCAAATTATCTTGGAATTTAGTAGGTCTTGTTGAATTATTTGAAAACATTAAAAATAAAGAATGATATAGAAGACAAGATGATGTTTCCAGCAAGCTTCAAACTACCTTTGACCACACTCTCCACAAGAATGGTCCTACCAGTCCAATGAGCCAATTACAATTTAATTAATCAATCTTTCTGCCTCTATCTTTGCCTCTGTTTCTGTCTTAACTCTCTCTCTACACACACACATACATACATATATATATGTACAAGTGTTATTGTAATTAGGAAAATTCCATATACAGGCACATGTGTTCATTCTATTTTTAATAAGCAATTAACTGTTGGGAGCAATTTAATTACTCCATTAATAAAATAAACCTAATTTATTTAAATGTTTTCCAAGCTTCCAGAATTCCTTACTGTTACATTCCTTAATGTCCCACTGACTGTTACAATGTGACTGCAACATGTCATCGTGATCATCACTATGCATGAAAACACACACTTTGTACCATGTTTAAATCACATTAAGTATAAAAATCCTATCCAAAGCCCAAGCCTTCCATAGAAGAAAGCAATGAGAAAACTAAAATACAAGGAAAAGAACCCATATCACTTTCCCAGGAACATTTTCTATAGCCTTTCCACTATGACTCTGAGGACACAACCTTGACTTTTGAGTTGTTTACTACCAGTGACATTTCACTCACTTGGCCACTAAGGACAATATTTTTAAAGAAGGCCTTGCCTTGGTGGCATCGCTGATGAAAATGTTACCCTTCTATGGTCATATCTCCTTCTCTCATCCTGACTCCTGGGATATCGCTGTGAGGGTTCTATCTGTGAATAGGCAATATTAAATCTCTCCAGATTCCAGGGATTATGGTGTAGGTTTTCAATATAAGAACGTTATAACCATTAGACACACACCTATTTATTATGAACCAGTGGATTTCATACCTATGATCTGCAACACCCCATTTATTTATTATTGTCTCTCAGTTCATGCTGAGGTTGCACTGTAGTTCAATACGTTTTGATTGTGTGTCATGCATATACACTCTTCCTCTGTGGTACACAATTGCAGCAAAATGATTCCCTGATATCCAAATCTTTTCAAACAACATTTGCCTTAAATAAAGCTTGTCTCTGAATGACAGAACTAGAAAATATAAAACCTGGAAATGTGTTTTTTCTACATTTATGCAAGGATTAGTTGACTAGAGAAGACTAGGGCGCAGTGGCCTGTTCTGACCCCTAGGGCCGAGTTTGATCCGTGGATCTTCTTTCATTTGAAAAGACAGTGTAAAGGTTTCTAGATCTCTGTGTGTGCGAGCACATATTCACACTCTTTGGCTTGTTACCTAGGAAATGGGCCCTAAGAGGTAGAATTTATTCTTAGGTATATTAATGGTCACATGATACCCAATCTACTCCCATACACTATTTCACAATGCCATGCATTGTTAGCAGTTTTATTTATTTCAACATGTTTCTTTGTGACAATATGAAATATATGAAGGTAATAAAGTCCTCTGGGCTTATCTGTCCAGACAGACCTTTTCTAGAAAATAGCACATATATATTCTTTTAAGGAGTATTATTAAATTTTATCTTTAGATTCTCTAAAACAGAGAACCATGATAGGTTTCTTGGTAGATTTAACTAAAAAAAGGGAGAGGCGGGGTTCTTTTAGTTTGAACATGGAGGCTTAAGTGTCATTTTCTATTGTCATTTTGGAGGTCATTGATAAAATAGAAAATAAAAAGAGAAAATTGATTTTTAATGTAAAAAAGATAACGCCAGGGAATTCAGACACCAAAATAGATGAAATGGGTACTAGGAAAATATAACAGAAACTGGCATAAGAAGAAGAGTTGAGCTAAAGTACCAAAAGGTGACACTCTGTTTTGATCAACTAAGGGAAAGATAAGAAAAGTGAGGCCCTCAGGGAGCGAGAAGTGTATACTGATTATCTGAAATACAAGGTTGCTATTTGATGTCTAGTCCTAGGATGTGAGGGCTGCAGAAGTAAATGAAAGTTTTTAGAAAAAATAAGAGAGTAAATTTTAGAAAATTCATACTCTTATCCATAAGAACAAAGGGGGATAGAAGCTTTTTGTAGATATTTTAAGAAGTATTTATTTAACTTAACTAGAATAAAAAAGTATGATCAACCCGATGGTGAGTGCTCTCTGTCACGAACAACTCCACATTTGGCTAAGGCTGAGGATCTGGCTTGCTTCCATGTATGTGGACCTATCTGCATTGCCCATGTGGCATGCTGGGGTTGGCTACCCAGAGGCTATTTAAGCAGTGGGCTGGCTTTACCCAGGGTCAGATGATTGTTCAAGGTTCCTGAATAAACTGCATTAAAAAAAAAAAGTATGATCAAACACAACATCAATTCTATGAAATCACAAAAAATAACCATAAAAGCTCCGAATATTTTAAAGCATGTCCTAGCAATTTTCCGTAACAAATCCCTTCCAACTAAAGGTTAAAGGTGGAACATTCAGTCTTTTCAGGATATGTAATTCAAATTAGTAGACTTAGAATTTGAAAATAAAATATTTGAGAAAAAAATAATAAGGATAAAAAAAGAGTAAGTGTCCTTGGCACAAATTCTCACTACAAGGGAATTTAGAATGGTAATAAAATTATCAGGGATAAACTGTAAAGCATTCTTGGCAGCAGAATAGGAAAGGATGTCAAGAGAAGCAGAGGAATGGACAGTGAAGCAAATGAGTGAAAGAAAGGTGTGAAAACCAATATATTCATTGGAATAAAGTAAAATTTTCTCAAAGAATGAAAAAAGATAAAAATATGTGCTTCTGAAACACATATTGGAAACACAGAATGAGGAGAGAGGGAAGAAGAGATAAAAGAGTAGTATAAAATATTTAGATAAAAGAATAGTTATAAAAGTATAAAAAAGAAAATGTTCTGCATTTTGAACTGGGCACTGGATGTTTGAATTTCTAGAAAGTCAATGAGACAAATGAAAATGAAAAAAATATTTAAGATTAAAAAGTGACTTACAATTATGTAGTTGTACCATACAAATATAAGGTTAATAATATAGAATTACTTAAAACAGCAAAATACTGTAAAAGTCAGTTTTCTAATAAAAAATTGTACTTATCTGTACAATGAAAATAACTATACAGTATAAAAGATTTTTAGCTAGTAATATGAAAGAATCACTAAAAAATATGTAAAAAGGAATACATGCACAAATCAAAGTATAGTTTCAGGATAAGGTGTTCATGTTTGTACAGTGAAAGATTATAGATGAAAATGTGAGTATGCAGATAGCTGGATAACCAAAAGTGGACGGACAGATGGATGAACAAATGTGTGCTGTGACTGTCTTGTGTCAAAAGCACAGATGGCTTATTTGTGTTTCAAATGTTAGAACTTATTAAATAATATATTTAAAAGCTTTGTCAATTTCATTGGTTGAAATTCTCTAAATGTCATTATTTTGCTTGATAGCTGCCTGTTTGGCTGTAAACAAAAAACAAAAAACAAACAAAACAACAACAACAATCAGACTATTTTATTCCTATCTGTATTTTTTTAATTGGATTGGAAAATTTATTTGCATAGATATTTCCTCCTAGGAGTTAGGAATGTCTTGTTTAATAAGGGAAGGTCCTTTACTAAGATCAAGCATCATACAAAATCATATACACAGTGCAAAGAAACATCAGATCTCCAATAGCGCATAACATGAACAAAACTGAATGAAAATTTGATTATCTCTATAATGGGATATTGAGAAGGGATATTGAGTTGCACATTTGTAAGACTGATTCTCTATGGAAGGGGGGTTTAGAACTCTCCAAATTCTGCCATTTATGCATTGTGTAATCAAGGTCCTATCTCTATTTCTAATATCAGTTCTCAGATATACATTACAATTCTCACAATAACATACTAATATGGAGGCTACAGATGAGTAGACATTATAGAAGTCAGAGAAGACAGCTTGAAGTCAGAGGCATAGATAACACAGGCACAGGTAAGAATCTCTGGGGCCCAAATAAGATGACTTATACCATCGGGCAGATGTCAAATGAAGGCTGAGGTGATTAGGGGGTTGACTGAAGAAAACAATTCGTCTCATACAGGGCACTCAAGCTAAGCCTGAAGTCAGAGACAAGAGTTCTTTTATAGACCAATTTTCCTGAATGAGGCTCCTAACAAGTAGCTGGTGACTAGTTATTATGCCACCACTTCTGCATCTTGAAGTACTCTTTCCATAGCCCAGACGGAGAGTCTAGCTGGTATGATTGATAAGCCCACGTGTCTGATCTGATCTAATCTATTTCCACATTTTATTATTTATCACCATATATAAGTTATTTATTATTTTGTGCCTTCTGATGTCTTGGTTGTTTACTTGTGTCAACAGAATGAAGAGCCGTTCTTTCTTGGCACATGATTGCAAAATAAGAAACTAGTCAAAGTCTTTTTAAAATGAAGTCATTCAAGGTGCGGCTCTGCCTGCACATTTATAGTCCACACAGCATGGAATACTTCAGGGCTGACCCAGCCCATCCTCAGGGTGCAAGCAGATTGGTGGGTGGATGGGCAAAATTATGCTGCCTTCTTTATGTAACAGAAACAAACAGACAAATGCTGAGGTAACTTTTAATCATTTACTGGAGAGGAATCAAGTGGTTGAAACTGAGTTTAAAGGAACGGGATGACACATAAAATATGGGATATAAAAGAGTTAGCTGTTTTGAAGTGTGAACTACAGAAAAAAAGAATATTGAATCAATACCTAAATAACTTTGCAACTCTAGGCATTGGTCAGTTGGTGGCTCATCTAGAACTCCTGGATGACTCAGGATAAACATCAGAATTGTTTTAACCTGTTTACAAATTTTAGAAGTTCCTTCATTTCAAGTTGATGTTTGTGGCCTTAGGACACTCAGACCATAATACTCATCACTCAAGCATTTTCAGAAATTGGAGCTGATGTCAACCTCAAGTGTAATGTGGCTCTTCCTCCAGTTTTCCTCTGCCAGTGCCCACCATTTGCTGATTTTCCCATGTGCAGTGGATGCTCCACTGTCCACATTCTTAGAAACTTTAGGACACACAAGCTCTCCTTCATTTATTTTCTTATGTTCCATGTATCTCTTTCCTTGACATTGCAATAGGTTTACATCATAAAAGCAATCAGAAGTTGTGACTTTCTCACATGAGACCACAGAGCCAAAATGAGTAAACTATTTGCCCTTAGGTCAGAGGGTAAAAACAGAGGTGCGATCTGCATGTCTGGAGTTTATTTAATGTCTGACCTACCAAGTTCATTTCAAAACACGTTTTTACATTTTATCACTAAAAAGACTTATTTTCTGCTTTGTAGTCAGCATTATTCTATATTCACACTGAAAAAATATTCATCTTTTTTATTTGTACATTTATTTATTATTTATTATAATTTATTCACTTTAATTTCACTCATACTTTTTCCACATTTTTCCAGCTCAGTGAGCAATTTGATAAAAACAATACATGCTAATTTTAGTTTTAGTGCAAAACCTAAGTATTTTCCAAACATCTGACAGTTTTCTTACTTATACAACTGATATCATAACCCTTAACACAGCAGTTTGAATTAATAAAAATAAAACTTCCGAAAACATCTTGTTATACCATCATACCATCATCCTTTCTGTAATTAAGGTATTCTCCTTGAATATTTCGTTAAAGATCCTGGTCCTTTATTATATCAGCAATTTGTTTTCACCATTTTTATTTTCAATGTTTATTCTTCTGCTGTCTATAATCTTATCAGTGGCAAATGACTCAGAATCTCCTGTACTGTGGACATCCATTACAAAATTCCACAGACTGAGTAGGTGACAAACTGCAATCTTGTGTTCTTGTGAGTCAAAGAGGAGGTACCACCACATACACTGCCTACTGAGGACTCCTCCTGGCTCCAAGGTTGCATCTTATTGTTGTGTTTTCAAATAGTGAAAGAAGCCAGAAGATGGAAACACATCTCTGAAGCCACAACCTTGTTAACTAATTTTCCCAAAGGCCACATTTCTAAAAAACCTTACTTAGGATGAATTTCAGCATACAGTATTTGGAGGAAGAAGAAAAATCCAGCAAATAGCATCACCCAGTCCTTCATTTTTTTCTGATATTAGCATAATCTTGCCATCTTACCTTCAGTTAGAAACTGATGTCAGGAGTTCTTGAGTTAGAATTGAATCTTCTCATTTCCTTCTCACTTCCACATTTAACACTGACCAGTATCATGCCCACTACAGCAACACCTTGAAGTAGAATTTTTGAGCTCTTGTGTATTTTTCACTGAATTATTTCTGTCTTCCTTCATGCTCCACTCTGTGTTTTAAAGAAGTTTAAGCTTATTCTCTTGTCTTTCTATTTATTGAGTATGGACAGTTTCCCACTACAACAAAGTTTATATTCTGTCCTTTGTGTCATTTCTCTCTTCAGAGAAGTAACATTGCCTTTGTGACAGCTCCCATTTTTCTTAGTGTGAGTATGAAAAGGCATATCTAGGCCACTGGGAAAGACACATACTCCATATTGTGGTTGGCTGAAAACATCAACATGTCACATCTTTAGTCTTAAGAGATCTCAATCTAATTGTAGAAATATCCAGATATAAAAATAGCTGTTATATAAAGCAAAAATTCTTTTAGAGACATGTTGTAATTACAATTCCAAGCCCAAGGGATGGAATGACTCATCTTATTGAAAGCAGGGGAGCATAAGGAGAGCTGGATACAGTGGAATCTGAAGAGCTTTAGAGTTTTATTGGATATTGTCAGAAGGCGTAAGATGTTTGGGGAACAGAATGGATGGAGCAAGTTCATTCCAAAGTTAAGTTCTAATTTAAGGTTAATGACAAGTTTAAGAAATCATGAACAGAACAATGTGACAAGAAAAGAAGGCAGGGTAAATAACTGTTTGCAGTTAAGTACTTGTCTAACAGTTTATACATTTGAGATTTGAAGGGAAAAAATGTAAGATGTTTTAGTTTAATCATCTCAACAAACTGAGGGAGAAACAAAAGATCATCAATCTATATTACCAGTATGTGTTTGCAGATATAATCACAATCATGATTAGAATCTGTGCCAGACAGGGTTTCATCCACACTGTTACTCAGCACAGGCCAGGGCAGAAGGACACTTATGTCAGTGGGAAGAATTCTTTCCTCTGCTCTGAAACATCCCTTGCTCCCTTGAAGTGGAGATGAACTCTTAGAGTCATATAAAAATCTATTCATAGAATTTGTTGGGGTTTGAGTGTGGGATGTTCATGTGTTTTAAACTTGAGCTGGCTCTGTCTTCTGGGGAGGCTTAATGACAGAGAATCTGCCTGCAAGCTCAAGGCATGTAGGCATCCCCCATTCTAGAAAAAAGTCACTTGTCCCATGAGAACATTTGTCAAAAAAAAAAAAATCAATTTTTTTGGGGGGGAATTCCATCCCCAATGTGGCACAAAAAAGTACCAATTCCAACAATGCTAGGTATATAGATATTTATATTACCTCTTAACTTCAAACATTCGAGATTAAGTAAAAAAAAGAAAAAAGAAAAAAACCTAGACACTATGTTTCTTGTCATCTAGACAAGAAATTCCTGTTGCAGCAACCTGTTTTATTATTAGTCAAATGCTTGGCTTCCACCTTTACTTTCTTCAGCTTCTCCATCATCCCCATACAAGCTCACACTTTGAACCATGCATCTCTTCACAGGTGCCTGCAGAAAAAAACAAAACAATAGAATTTTGGTCCAATCAGATTGTCATAACTTTTGCAATTTTAATGATTTTTATTTTCCATACACTTCATTCTCAGTAAAGACACTGAAAAACTATCAGCATTTTGGTCCCTAATCTGTATGGACCAGGCCTCTCTTGTTACCTAAAAACATCACAAAGTTCTACTACCTGTCTGAAAATATGGGTACCCTGTCAACAATCAGATGTAAAGTTTTGTAATGTTTTGACAGATGTTCTTGCTGGAACAAGTGCCTTCTTCTTCTAGTACTGAGTAGAGATTAAATTTTAAATATTTTACCATGTAATAGCATATTATTAATCTTTTCGGCTAATTTTAAAATTAATTTATTTAATCACTTTATATCTGGTCATAGCCCCATCCTTCTCACCTCCCAGTCACATCCTCCCTCTCTCTCTTCCAGCCCTCTCTGCTATTCCTCAGGAAAGGGGAGCCCCCCTCCCATCTATCCTACCCCATCAAGTAGTGTGTCAGAGCTGAGCATGTCCTCTTCCCCTGTGTCCTGGTAGGAGATGAGGGAGGGAGGGTAGAATTGGGAGAGAATGAGGAAGAGGGTCACAGCTGGGACAAAGTGAATAAACTGTAATAAATAAATAAATAAATAAATAAATAAATAAAGTAAACTATGCATGTGGAAAATATGAAAAATAATAAAATTAAGAATTAAAAATATAAATGAGTTGTGGGGATGAGTAATGGTGATAGCTAATTTTGGTATTCATTTGCATTTTCTTTTAGACACTAGGAATCTTTTCTGAATTTTCCATGGGCTCAGCTGCCATTTTTCATCTTTTCAGCAAAATACATTTTTAAATGGCTTGGCTATTTTCTCATTACTTTGCTTTTTGTTGTGTTGACAAGTTTTTTTTTTTCATGCTTTCTATATTTCTGCCTCTTAGCATATGTATCTTTGTACATTTTTTTATATTTAAGAATCTAGCATGTTTGAGCATATAGATATTCATTCACCATTAGAATAGGGAGTATTTGCATCTAATGAATTTGCTCTAGAAGAATACCAAAATGTTTTTTAAGAAACTTATAAAGACATGACTCCATAGTTATTGAATTCATCTAGCCCACAAATAATTTCATTATGGTTCAATCAAATCTAGAATTAAGATATTAACTTTCACCAAAATGTAATGAGAAACTTTGTGGGAAAGCAGTTAATGCAACTGATTTTCAATGGGGTATGAATTCTAAGTCAAGTACTTCCAAAATTTGTTTGCATCCCTAACTTAAATTACAATATTATTTTATGAAAAGAATAGCATACTAGCATAGCAACTAGTAGTCCTCCTGCAAAAGTTAAACAATCATATTTAGTATTGATACTGTTAATGAATACCTGTGTGACTTTGGCTATCTACATGACTTCCAAACTTCAGTCATCTTCAGAATGAAAAAAAAAAACAAGTACTTCATATTTTCTAGAGTAACTATGAAGATAAAACAGATAAAATACACATGAAATCCTCATCAAACAGCAGATACATAACAAGGACATGAAACAGTTTATTAATTACCTTGAAAACTGTTACAAGGTTTAATTCTTACATAATTTTTAAGTGTTCGAATCCACTCTAGAACTTAAAGAAGCAAAAAGATACAAATGCAGGCCTTCACGAGTGTAACAGTTCAAATATTTCAAATATGTCTGAGGATCGACCACTTCAACTGTCTTTCTTGTTAATCTGCAAATGATCTGTGGTACATATTCTACTGTTCTGTGTCAGTGGCTTTGTAACTCAGCAAAAGTCTTCTTTCATAGTTGTTACTGCATGTGCTCACACCATTTATTGTCCTGTACCACACAGAAGGGGAAGCGATGGGAAGAGAAGACAGGGAAGGGGTGCAGTGGGAGGGGTGAGGAAGCTAAAGCCAGACCTGATTTCTACTACTTTCCTTATCTCGATATTTTAATCTAAGGTAAATGGAAGGAAGGGACTCTCACAAGATGTGATTTGCACACAGAAAGCACAGGAGTCAGCAGGTTCCAAGGATGGGAAAAGGGTTTGGAATAGTCCTTTCAGCATTTAGAGCGCTTAGTCTACAGACAAGTGGAAAGCCCAGCTTGAGAACTGATGTCCTAACAGGGACTATTTCTGACAGGAACTCAATGGTAGGCTCTTTGACCTCCCCACCCCCCAAGGGAGGAGTAGTCCTGCTAGGCCACAGAGGAGAACTTTGCTGCCAGTCCCGAAAAAGACACCTGATAAAACAGGGTCAGATGAAAGGGGAGGAGGTCCCCCCATCAGTGGACTTGGAAAGGGGCAGGGAGAAGATGAGGGTGGAAGGGTGGGTTTGGGAGGGGAAGAGGGAGCGGGATACAGCTGGGATACAGAGTTAATAAAATGTAACTAATAATAAAAAATTAAATTAAATTAAAAAAATAAACTAGAAAAAAGAGGAGAACTGATGTCCTAAAAAGGAATTATGGATACCACCCCCAAGTTGCAGATATATCTTCAGAGTACACTTTAACCTCTTATTAGAATTGCAGATAAGGCTCGGGAGAACCCCATACAAAAATACATGCCATCTGAACTTTTAAATGCAATTAAGCAGTTCGTCTAGTACATTAAAATTTCCATTAAATATGTATTTTTATGTATCTATGTGGGAATGTGAAGCAGAATACTGACACATATGTAAAGGTATGTGCATATTACATATAATATGCACCACATATATGATTTTTAACAATGTACACTATATAATGATTGCTACTTTCTCTGATACTAAATACCAGTGTCACTATTCTAAAACACTACTAAAATTTCTCAACTTCATGAGATGAAGGATTTGGGTCCAGACAATCCTCTCACTTGAAGCTTTGGCTCAAGGCTACTCTATCTGTTTCTGTATCACTCCAGCATCCAGACATTTTCTAGGCTCAGAGTTAGAACAGTATTACAAGCGTTTCCAGGCTCAAGAGTGAACATGTTTCCAAGGGAAAGTTTGAAGACACAGAGACCTTATTAAGAAGAGTATTTGCAATGTATAGCAGTATTTATTTTTCCTTCCTTTCACAGAAGTGTCTTTAAATGTGTCTCTTCTGGGGATGTTTGGTCAATGCCTTCAGGAAAAATGTCAGGCTCACAATTTCCATGAAGCCTACTCTATAGCTAAAATGACTGGGTTTGCAGTATTCCACTGCTGCAGGCTAGTGAAGGAAAATTTTTGAAATCCCGAATAAGCATAAATATCTTGTTTATGGGTGTCTCCCATTAATCTTTCCAGTTCCATTCATTCAAAGTGATCCTGTCCCTTCAGGGTTTTACATGCAATTGCCCATTGCCTGTCCTAAAGTAATAGTTTACTTTCTAAAATACAATCAGGATTGCTGGAGAACTTGACTCTCCCCAGCATTAACTGGTTTCCCTTTCAATGTACCTTTTGCTTTTGAGGTCTCCTTTCCTCAAATTATAAATACTTGTGGCCTTCTGCCCTAATGGCCACCTGCCTATAGCAGTTCTACTGAAGGAATTTATTGTTTCTCATTCCTGTAGCCCTCTGTGGGTTTCCCATCCACTTCTAACTCCTTCAGTTATATGGAAAGACTGAACTGATGCTTGACCTGGAAAAAAAATTAGAATTAAAAACAAAATGTCAAAACCAACCAAATAAAATGACAGCTGGAGATAAGACACAAACCAAGGAAACCTTGAATTTATTGTTTCCTCTCTAAAAGGTTATTTTTTTTCTGGTATGTAATTTGACAAACATTTTATGCAATTGGTTATATTATAGCCCTTAAATTTTTTATCTGTACAACTAGGATATGTTACCTTTGTGTTTAAAATCTGTAGCTTTCAACTGCAAGGCTGAAAATCCTGATCAGGCAAAGTCTCAACAAAGAAAGCTTTCATCGATTGGTGTCTACATGTAGGTTCGGCACCAGCAGTGGATCTACTAAGAATAATAGCACTGTTCATTTCAGCCCTTTCTGACAGGCCTTTAACTGCAACTTAATTATGGTGCTTTTTGTCTGCAAGCTCCTCTCAAGGTTCTTGTGATATTAGAAAGGCTCCTTTAAGAGTAATGAAAAGAGCATTAGAAGGTTTCTTCCTCTGATTATTTCACAGAATAACATAGCACTTCTTTTTGCCAGGAACTCCTCAAAACTATTTTCAATAAGTGAAAGTCTTTAATTTTCCATTTTATAAAGTGTAGATTAAACATTAATTAGTCATAGCTAAGTTCTGCTGTTTTCCTTTTACAGCGATCCTTTTACAGCCAGCTCCCAAACAACACAAATAAACTTCTCTAATGTGTGAACAGTGGCACAGCCTCATGTTTAATAAAGGGGAGGATGCCTGGCGGAGTCAATCTAAACAGTTTTGCAATGATTTCATGCTGAGCAATTATTTTTATTTTCCATAAAAGGTGGGAGTTTTAAAGGCACCGGAGAGTGTGTATTTTTACAAGAAGGAAAAACTCTTATTAAATGGTTATGGTTTTTTTGGATTTCGTTTCTCCAAATATAGAAAATTGAAAGTGGTCAAACTAAACATCTGCTGACCACAGTAGCTTCCACATTTTGTGGTCAGCAGTGTCAATTCCTGTCATTTTTGTTTACTATTATTGGATTGTCACAGGCTCCATATCTCCGAAAATAATTGAAAATGAAAACAAACTTTTGTATGTGTGCTCTTTTTCCCAAGCAATGTGTCACCCTGGGAAAATACTCTCTGTGAAGAGAAAGTGGAGCTGACATATAATTGTTGCTGTTACCCAGCTGTTACTGACATTACAAGTTGAACCTTCCTTGGAGACACAAAACCAATTTTGATGTGACACTCTGAGAAGTCACCACTAGTACTTTACAAATAGTTCAAGGTCACAGAAATTTTACCCTAGACTCTTTCAGGTGAGCCTCTGGAGGACATTTCTTCTAGGGGACAGATGTGTTTTTATTGATTTTTTTAAATTGTAGACTTAAAGTCTAACAAAGAAAACCATCAGAGAAAAAAATGCTAAGTACAAAATCAATGCTTTTGCATTGTGATTTGGAAAGCAATTCCCAACAAGGATTAAGTGAAAGAAAAGTCAAAATTCCACACTTAACGTTTCAAGCTTTCATGTAGGAATAGAAAAACTCCTAGTATGTTTTAAAAGAACACTTGGCAAAATATTTAAGTTTTATTATTTAAATATACAATCTAACTCTTAAAATGCTGCTATTTTAGAGAGCCCCATCCCATTCTTGGCAACCTGCTTTTAGGGACATCTCTTTTCTTCCTTGTGACTTTAAGTATTAAGTCTTCCCTGTGGTTCCTAGCAGTTCTCTAATCAAACTCTCCTTTGACTTATATGCTGAATAATTAATGAGTGATAAGTGATTTCACTTGTCAGTCATTTTTTAGCTAAACCAGTATCTTTTGTTTTCCTTCATGCCCTTATATTCCCTTATCAAAACAGACACATTTTAAAATTGATTGATCTTCTGAGGAAACAAGATGGGAGTAGTAAATCTGCAAGCCTCCAGCACCTTGTGTTTTTGTTTGGCTTGGCTGATGGTCTTAACCACACTAACCAGTAGGTTAAAATGGATCTGACTCAAATCCTTAGCTGATCCAGGCTTCTGCTACACAGTTATCCATGCTCTGCTCTCCATTTATTTTCTTTTATCCCACCAAGAAATGTTTATTTTATTTTTTTACTTGTGTGGATTGAATTGGCAATGATCAATTTTTGAACAAAATATCTGTGTAAAAGAAAGCCATGGTCTATCTATGGTCTTCTTTATGCCTGTGTTTTCATAAACATAATACTTTATTCAAAAACACCTACAACGAAGCAGGTTACATTTTAATTGTAAAGTTTGAGATGTGTACTAACAATCATTGATATTTCAAAAACAAAGAATTTTTAAAAACTTCAAAACCATTTGCTTCATGCTAAAGTTGTATACAAACAATAGCCAACCTCTCCACACTCATATCCTGCACTTCCTTCTTCGGGATCTAGCCAAATAAGTTAGCCTCCCCCCAAATACCAGACCTAGTCTAAGTCCTGTACCTACAATGTCCTGCCTAGTTTGGCCACTTCTACCTGCATCCCAATCAAGCTCTAGGCTTCTGCAAGAACCCATTCTGCCTTCCCTAACTGAGAGTCCCTTCCATGCCCACATCCAAACTCTCTACCCAGACAAATTGTGGACAATCATCTTTAAAATCTAAACCAGTGAGTCAGCCATCAGACAGACTCCTGAGCTGCAGACTCTCCTCCATCCTGTGCATTCATCCATTTCCCTTCCCTAGTTAGAACTCTCATTTTTCCATTTCCCCATCAGATCACCTGTACCTTTCTCTTTTCCTCTCTATTGCTCCCTGATGCCTTGGCCTCCACTATGATTTTTTAAAATAAATTTTTGATTTCTGTAGTTACTCCACATTTGTAATTTGAATCTAGAAGACGCAGATGAGAGAAAACAAGCAATATTTATCTTTCTTGGTCTGGGTAATTTCACTCAATGTGATCTCTTCTAGTTCCATCTATTTGCATGAAAATTTCATGATTTCATTTTTCTATAGAATTGAATAGCATACTACTCCATTTTAAGGTTGCATATATACAATTTTTAACATCTCCACACAGTCATATCCAGCACTTCCTTCCATAATGTACATATGTACCTCATTTTCACTTTCAAGTTGTCAGTTAAAAGACATGTAGGTTGTTACCATCTTTAAATACAGCAGAACATTTTTTCTTTTTTGAGGGAGATTGAGTTAACTGGAATTGGTGCATACATATTTAGGATAGTAATATCTTCTTGGCTCACTCTTACCTTGGCTAAAATGATGTGTCCCACATTATCTCTTCTGATTTTTTTTAGATTGCAGTCTGTTTTGTCAGATATTAGTACAGGGGTTTACTTACTTCCTGTTCTTATTTGGTTGGAGTACATTTTGTCCATCCTTTCACTCTGAAGGTGTACCTCTCTTTATTGCTAAGGTGTGTCTCTTATAGGCAACAGGTAGTGGTTTTGCTTTATCATCCATACAGCCAGCCTGTATCCTTTGGCTGGAGAACTGAAGCTGTTAATTCTTAATGTTATTTAAGTGTATGTCATCATGTTGTTAATAATTAGTAAGATTGCCTGAAAAAGTCATAAAGAATCATATTAGTAAGTAACTACCTAAACATAAATAATACATGTAAGTCATTTAAAAAATATACATATATTGTATAAGCGTCATTGTTTCATTTGAACTTACAGTGCTTCCTCTAAGAGCCAAAGACCATAACAAAAACCCCAATACCAGGCATGAGACTCCCTCTTTTGAATTGGTCAGAGTTGTCTATGAGATTCCCAAAACATTATACGCTAATGCTGTTGCTCAGAGTTTCTACTCCATAAGTGGATGGAGAGCAAGAGCAAGTCCCTATTGCTGAAGACACTATGCAATCAAGACACAGAGTCCAGAGGCCCCTGAGCTGGAATTGATTTGTAAACCTCTTTATTGAGAACTAAGTTTCAGGGCACCATAGAGTACCATTAAAACTTCCAAGAAAGGAAGCAACTAAGAGTTCTACCGAGCTATGGTGCACAACAATGACCATCATGGTCATTGTAACTCTAAGTCTACTGTATTGACGCACACACCTTGGTCATCACCAGTAGTCCTCTAATTAGACTGAGGATTACTCAACAATACAAAAGCCATGCCTGTTAGGGAGGAAACTTAGCAAACTAGGCTAGTAATGTTATAGATCTTAGAGGAGAACTTATAGTGGCTAGTTTACTAAATAAACACAATCACTAACTATATTCCCAATATTTTTCCTTATACCCATGGATGAGTATAGCCCTTTCTGTTGATCAGCAAAATTTTTCTTTGTGATCGAATTAAACCATTACAGAAAACCACAGTCAAAATGTAAGCTTGTAGAGCACAATATAACTTGTATGTTTACAATGTCCTATACATAGACTCAGGTAGAGGAAAGAGCATAAAAGTATAAGATCCAGAACATTACGCACTTTGCTGTGAGACTGTGCTTCCTAGGAATGTCAGAAGCTGCACCCCAATAAGACAACCAAAACATGAGCTGAACAAGGATGACATGAATAGATAGAGCAAGGTGATGAGGGAAACCTCATGAGGTTTGAGTCCTATGCAAGAAAATATATGCATCTAAGAAATGATGAGAGTGGGCAAAAAGTCCTCCTTGTGAATGAACACATCAGCTGGTTATCCAGTATCAAATGATCATCCTTGAACACATATGCATGCCAGTAACATTACATACAACAGTCACATAATAGTTGTGAATTTAAGAATATTTATATATCTGTGTGTATATGTGTGTGTATATACGTACAAACACATATGTCTATATTTGCATATATGTGTACATATGTACATAGACATACCTGTGTATATGGATATATATGTAACAACAATTAATGAAAAAAGAGTTCATAAATGGTAAAGCGATAATGGAGACATTAAAGAGTCTGGAGGAGCAGCAGTGAAATGTTCCCTGTTCCCAATCTCCATTGGTAGGATTAACATAGTAAAAATGGTCATCTTACCAAAAGCAATATACAGATTCAATGCAATTCCCAAAAAAATATCAGCACAGTTCCTTACAGACCTAACATAGAGAAATTTTCAACTTAATATGAAAAAACAAAACAAAAAACAGGATAGCTAAATTAATACTGTACCATAAAAGAACTTCTGGAGGTATCACCATCCCTCATTTCAAGCTGTACTACAGAGCAATAGTAATAAAAACTACACGGCATAAACATGAAAACAGATAGTTTAATCAATACAATCAAATTGAAGACTCAGAAATAACCCACACAACTACAGACACAAAGAAACCAAAACCATATATTGGTAAAAAAGAGAATATGGAAACTCCATGTTCAAAGTGCTAATCTCTGGTAAAATGAGTCTGGGGTTTTTTGTTTTTTGTTTTTTATATTTGTTTGTTTTTAACTTGCATAAGAACAAAAGAGGCACACTCACTCCTTAAAGCCTCATTTTAGTTTCTGTAAAGCAAAGGACACTGTCATCAGAATAAAATGATGAGACCTGATAGGCTAGGGTCAGAGGGAAAGGGAGGAGGATCTCCCCTATTAGTGGACTTGTGAAGGGGCCTAGGAGAAGAAGAGGGAGGAAGGGTGGAAATGGGAGGGGCTGAAGGGGGGGAGCTACAGCTAGGATACAAAGTGAATAAACTGTAATTTATAAAAAGTAAATAAATTAAAAAAAGATAAAAAAGCCTCATTTTAATGGTGGCATTAATCCAGCCTGAAGTACACAGACTAATGATCTACTTACCTTCCATGAGGTCAAAGCTCCCAGATTGTTTATTTGGGGAAACCATTTCTCATGTATGATTTAGACAAGAGTAGTGGCATATTTTGGCAAAGTTTTTTTTTTTTAGAAGATTTTAGTTTTAAATACTTCTTCAATAGCTATATTTCAAAAATGGGCACATTCCAATACTCTAAATGTTAGAACTTTAATAGATAGTTTCAGAGACAGGAACATTTCAACCAAAAATTTTCTTATCCTTACATATAAAATAAAATATTTTTCACTTAAAAGTCAGCTAAATTGACAGAACTTTGCAAAAGGTTAAATTATGTTAGTTTTATATATAGTCACTGCTTGATTCAAACCATTCATTTAACAGCAAAATCTTTTTTTTAATCCAACTAATAAAAAGTTAAAATAGCACCATGTTTAAAGAAAAAAAAAACTCTTTAGAGAATTCCCAGTAATATATGGCTAACAAACATTAACATGGATGAAAAGGTGTTAAGAAAATATGTATCTTATGTTTTTAATAATAAAATTATTAATGTAAATATTTTCACCTGTTTTTGGAAAGAAGAAAATGTCAGAAATTATTAAAACAGTGACTTGACATTTTGAAGATCACAATGGAGATAGGACTAAAAATGTAGGTTGAAGAAAGATTTCAAGATTTTGGACAATAGACACCATGGTATGTATCTCAAGATCAGTAAGTGAGCACAAACTGAGGTGTAACCTTTGCTGGGGGTCAAATATTACTGGGAAACATTCAGAGCAGAGATTAAAATGGTCAGTCCCTACTTCTCAGAGACAGGTGATGTATGTGAGCAAAGAATGAGGGAAGAAACTGCAGATACCACTTTGGGGCAGGGTCCCTGATAGCCAGTCAGTAAGTCCTGCGATCACTTTCTGTGTATCTGTGTATATGCATGTGTGAGATAGGATGGCTGAAGGCTGCACATCCACCTGTGCTGCTTCAGTGATGTGTCAGAGAGAGAAATGAACGAATCCATTAAGCTTCTTTGGGCATGTTCCATGGTGCTCCTGTCCCCTGTTCTTTTTCAAATCATAATAGAGTTTATCATAGCTTCTCCTATTGTGAGTAATAAAAAAATGTAATAACCTGGGCATTTAAAACGTTGCAGTTCATGATCTAATTTTTTGCATTAAAACCTATGAAACACAATTAAATAACTTTGGGAATTGTTTTTACAATATAAATTTTGAATATTTATTAACTAAAGCTAGTTATTAGTGAGATGAATGTGAACTGTCTGTATTAACTACTGAAGATGGAGCTTAATTTGGTCAAAGCAAACTGTAGTGTTGTCTTGTGTTTGCTTGTATTTGTACCTTCTTAAAGGTGAAAAATATCAATTATATATTTCTTCATTCATTTGAGAAGACATTTTACATAGTGCAACATTATTTAAAATGGTTAATAGAGCAAAGTTACACTATTTGTAAGAAAAACAAGTGTTATTTATGATAAATGTCTTTGGTACAAAAGAAAAATCAATGCATTATTTACTATGCACGGGAAATCCCCACAGGACTTCCCAGCCACCCAGATGTGGTTTACCCAGGGGCTAAGGAACTTTCATATATAGAAGCGGGTATTTTGCTTTATTCTCTTAGGGTAGGAAAGAAAATGGCGCACAGAGACTTTACACACAGGAAATCTAACTCTCTTGTGCTTAAGTTTTTAAAGGAAAAAAAATTCTATTAACAAATTAATTTATATCACACAGATTGGCATGGGCAGATCCAATCTATTCTTTATTTCCGCTTGTGATATGAGAGGTCATATCTCAGAGAAACATATAAATGTCCATGTCTCCATCTGACACATTCCATTACATTTCTGAGAATGATTTACCAAAGTAGTTATGAGTACAACATAGTTAATTTAGCAAACAGTAGTTTTTTTTAATACCATTATACCTCTATGAAAATACCCAATTTGTTTCCAAAGAAAACACTATAAGATAAAGGTATAATTAAAAGATCTACCATCTCATTGACGGCTGTTGGAGCTACCACCAGGGCATTAGCCATGAGTCATACTGGGCAGACTGCTCAG
Organism: Meriones unguiculatus; assembly: GCF_030254825.1. Taxonomy (NCBI): domain Eukaryota; kingdom Metazoa; phylum Chordata; class Mammalia; order Rodentia; family Muridae; genus Meriones; species Meriones unguiculatus. The sequence goes on along the minus strand of NC_083352.1, from coordinate 1,120,897 downwards.
ACCCTAAATAATCATTTAGCCAATGTAGCTCATGCCTTAGTTGTACATAAAGGAATTAATGCTCAACTAAAAGGAAGCTTGATGGTGTTCAATCAGAGGATTGACCTCTTGCAGGAGCAAATTGATACCCTATGGCAAATCGCTCAACCTGGTTGTCAATGAAAGTATGCGGGACTTTGTGTCACTAGCATACAACATGAGAATTTTTCCTGTGCTGCAAATCTGTCTAAACAATTGTCGAGCTATATTTTAGGTAATTGGACTGGAGAATTCGATACTACGATGGAGCAGCTGAGAGTGGCCATTGTCACAGTAAATTCTACCGGAGCGGACGCAGGACTAGCCACAGATTATCAACATGGATTGCTGCAGCCATGAATCATCTGAAGGAATGGGCGGGCATGGGAGTGTTAGCAGGCCTTCTGGTGTTGGTCTCCTTGGTTTGCCTGTGGTATATATGCAAGATTAGAGTCTCACAACAGTGTGATGCAGCCATGATCATTCAGGCCTTTACAGCCATTGAAGCAGGACATTCTCCCCAAGCATGGTTGGATACCATAAAAAGCTAAAATGATACGCTCAGGATGCGAGGCTAAGCACTGCACTCAGGGTCAGCCGCTTTGGACCCAGAGAAGAGCATGTCTGATTGCATGCGGGTTGATGCCCCAGGTCCCGCCTCTGAGAAAAAGGTATCGGACGGTCTGATGCTCTTTGGGTGGATGACACCTAAATGAACATCTGTACAAAGTCCCAATTTATTTCTAATATCAGAGATCAGACCTCTACTCTTGCCTGATGCATCTAAAACAAAAAGGGGGAACTGTAGAGAGCTGCGTAATGCCGCGCCTTAAAGATGGAGCTGGTTTCCGCCTTCCACCTTCCCGATGGTGAGTGCTCTCTGTCACGAACAACTCCACATTTGGCTAAGGCCGAGGATCTGGCTTGCTTCCATGTAGGTGGACCTATCTGCATTGCCCCCGTGGCACGCCTGGGTTGGCTACCCAGAGGCTATTTAAGCTGTGGGCTGGCTTTCCCCGGGGTCCGAGGATTGTTCAATGTTCCTGAATAAACTGCATTGAAAAAAAAAAAAAGATCATCTTGAGTGAGGTATCCCAGAAGCAGAAAGACACACATGGTATATACTCACTAGATATTAGGCATATAATATAGGATAAACACAAAAAATCTGCGCACCTTAAGAAGCTAAACAAAAAGGAGTTCCCGGGGTAAGATGATCAATCCTCACTCAGAAAGGCAAATGGGACAGACATCAGAAGAGGGATAAAACAATGAACAGGACAGGACCCTACCACAGATGGCCTCTGAAAGACTCTACCCTGCAGTGTATCAGAGCAGATGCTGAGACTCATAGCCAAACTTTGGGAAGAGTGCAGGGAATCTTATGAAAGAAGGAGGAGGTAAAAACCTGGAAGGGATAGGAGCTTCACAAGGAGAGCAACAGAACCAAAATTCCTGGCCCAGGAGTCTTTTCTGAGACTGATACTCCAACCAAGAACCATGCATGGAGATAACCTAGAACCCCTGCACAGATGTAGCCCATGGCAGCTCAGTCTCCAAGTGGGTTCCCTTGTAATGGAAACAGGGACTGTCTCTGACATGAACTCAGTGGCTGGTAGAGGAACACAATGCAGCTAGTCCTGATGAAACCTGATAAGCTAGGGTCAGAGGGAAGGTGAGGAGAACCTCCCCTATGGGTAGACTTGAGGAGGGCCTTGGAAGAAGATGAGGGAGGGAGGGCAGGGTTGGGAGAGGATGTGGGAGGGGGCTACAGCTGGGATTAAAACTGAATAAACTGTAATTAATTAAAATATAAATAAATTAAAACTTACAAAAAGTAAAAATCACGCAGAGAGGACATAGACCCCCTGATCAGGTGCAGTCCATAAAAAGCTCAGTCTCCATGTGGATTCCCTATTAAGGGGAAAAGAGACAGCTCTGACATGAACTTGCTTGCTTGCTCTTTGAACACTTCTTTCTGGTGGGGTGACCTAGCCAGCCCAGAGAGGAAGAGGATCCAGGCAGTCCTGATGGGACCTGATAGGCTAGGGTCAGACAGCAGGGGAGCAGGACTTCCCTTATTTGTGGACTAGGGGAGAGAAATAGGGGAGAAAAAGGGTGGGAGCATGGGACTGGGAGGAGATGGGGGGGCTACAACTGGAAAACAAAGTGCATGAATTGTAAATAATAATAATAATAATGATAACTATAATGATAAATTATACAAAATCTCATGAAATGAAACAACAAAGCATCAGTAATTTACATATCTTCAATTATAATGAAAAAACTTGGGAAAGATATGCATTTTACTATATATTTATTTTTGTGGTTACACGGAAATAAACTTTGGTAGTGAAAGCCAGTGGCCATTATGTATTACTAAGAAAAAGCATTATGCTTATTAAAATATAACTATGTCAAATCCTCGAAACACGGCCTGCAAGATTCTACTAAAATTCAACAATTTTCAATAAATACCACTTTACTTCTAGCCTGAAGGTAAATGTGGTTATTAAAAGACATGAGCACAACATGGTTTTTGGTGAATAAAAGTATTTCTCAACATTTTAACTTTAGAAGACTTCAGATGACATCTGAATTTATCCAAGTGCTTGAGGATTACAGGTTAAGACAACAGTAGGCACTTGTTTGTTAAAAAGCTACCTAACTGAATTCGATGAATAATTAAGAAATGATACATGTGCAAAGAGAAAAGCACCTACACTTGTTTCTCTAATTAGTTTAGTACTCTTTCTCTCTGTGTATAAATCTGTTATGTGAAATCTTTAATTTTAATTATTTTTTAGTTCAACTGAAGTAAATATTTTCAATTTTTTATTAAGATAATTAATAATGAATATGAACAGCATTTAACATTTATCAAATCTTCATTCATTTCCAATCCTCCTCAAAGGCAAATGCCTTTAACTACTTATGAATTACTCAAGTTTTAAAAACCACTTTCTTTTAGCTTATGTAGAGGCATAGCATAACCCTTTTATTGACCCTTATTGTTTTGTAAGGTATGATTGCTACTTAACTAAGGAAATGTAACTGTGCCACTAGGGTTTGTACTTTTTGTTCCAATAAGAAGTAAACACAGGATGTGGAAGAGATGGGTTAAAAGCTAAGTTGCACTTTCTACTCTCACAAAAGACCTTGGCTTGGTTCTTATTTCCCATCTTGCAACTCACAAAAATGTGTAATTATAATTCCAGGAGATCTGATGCCTCCTTTTGGCCTCTACAGATACTGTATATGTCTGTTTGCACATACATGTAGGCAGGTAAACACTAAAACACATAATAAATAAAGCAAACAACTCCAGAACAAATGACTGCTTCAAAAGATGCCAGTACTTTCTTTAATCTTCATTTTACTTCGTCTTTTAACTTCTGTAAAGTATACATATAAACTTTGCATCACTATATCTACTGTTTATTTTCTAATTTTTTAATTATTGTTTATTATTATTAGTTACATTTTATTAACTCTGTATCCCAGCTGTATCCCACTCCCTTATTCCCTCCCAATCCCACCCTCCCTCCCTCAGCTTCTCACTGCCCCTTTCCAAGTCCACTGATTAAGGAGGACCTTCTCCCCTTATTTTCTAATTTTAAGTACTTTTCGAGACATCCATAGTTGAGTCAAAAAAGGAACAGTTCATCTTTATGAATTATAAAAATGCAGATATTGAGAACCATAGATCCAAGTGTCATCCTTGGGCTTATGGTATTTGAATATTGTGATAATAATTTTATTTATTTATTTATTTATTTATTTATTTATTTATTTATTACAATTTATTCACTTTGTAACCAGGCTGTAGCACCTCTCTCCTTGTCTCCTCCCAATCTCACCCACCCTCCCTATTCTTCCCCCAGACTCCTACCCTAATCCACTGATAGGGGAGGACCTTCTAGCTTTCTATCTGATCCTGGCCTATCAGGTCTCATCAGGGCTGGCTGCATCATCTTCCTCTGTGGCCTAGCAAGGCTTCATCCCTCAGGGAGAAGTGATCAAAAAGCTGGCCACTGAGTTCATGTCAGAGACATCCCCTGTACCTCTTATTAGGGAACCCACTTGGAAACTGAGCTGCCTATGGATTTCATCTGAGCAAGGGTAACCCAGAATCAGAAAGACACACATGGTATATACTCACTTATTAATGGATATTAGACATATAATATAGGATAAACATACTAAAATCTATAGTCCTAAAGAAGGTAAAAAACAAGGAGGACCCTATGGAAGAGGCTGAAGCATCATTCAGAAGGGCAAACAGGATAGACATCAGAAGTAGGAGACAGGGAACAGGACAGGAGTCTTCCACAGGGGAGCCTGTGAAAGATTCTACACATCAGGGTATCGAAGGAGATACTGAGACTCATAGCCAAACTTTGGGGGGAGGGACATGGGAGTCTTATGGAAGAAGGGGGAGACAGAAACACCTAGAGTGGACAGGAGCTCCACAAGGAAGCAAATAGAGCAAAAAACCCTGGGGGCTAGGGGACCCTGCAGAGACTAATACTTCAACCAAGGACCAGGTATGGGGAGGACCTAGATCCCTTGCTCAGGTGATCATAATTTTAAAATTATCCTCCTGCTAAGAAATTAACAAGATGTTACATGATATAAGTCATATTGAGTCTCATAACAGCAGTCAATAATTCACTTGTATTAATTAACTTTGTACATTGTTACTTTTTGTCATAGCACTTTTAGATTACTTTTGTTTTCCTCAATGTTCATGTTTGTCTATTTATTACTACTAATATATATATATATATTAATTTTATAGGATATTGCTTACTGTGTTTAAAATTTTATACTAAGCAGCTTCCTTTTTGCTATCATCTTATTCTGGAAACTATTATCCTCTTTCTCTAAGCAAGATAATAAAATGTTCTTCCAGAGGACCCAGAATCAGTTCCCAGTATCCCCACACAAATTCACAACCATCTTTAAATCCATTTCCAGGGTTCAAATGATGCCCTCTTCTGGTTTCCTTTTGTGTGGCTTCTTCTGGTGATATGTACCGTATGACCATGCACTCATATTTTTAAATGTTGGGAATCTACTTTTAATATTCTCTTGAGTTACAAGACTTTGATTTTGTTGTTGTTGGTAGTTTTTTATTTATTTATTTATTTTAGGAATCTACAAATCTAAGGGACCTAAGAAAGGTCAAATTGGAAATAATTTCTTCCAGAGCCAAATGGAAGCCCTGAAAACATAAATAAATGTAACATTATAGGAACTAAAAAGCTTATATTTAAGAATAATATAAGTACATACTTAAACATGTAAGCATGTAGTAATAATTAATGAAAAAGGAGGCCATGAATTTGAAGAAGAATTGAAAAGAGTATATGGAAGGGTTTGGAAAGAGAAAAGGGAAGGGAGAAATATAATTAAGTTATAATCTAAAAAATAAATAAAGCAAAAATTACTTGAATTTCTTAAAATATTTGTATTCCAGGACAGCCAAGGTTACACAGAGAAACCCTGTCTCAAAAACAAAACAAAACAAAACAAAAAAGAATTAAAGGATATGATACTCTATAGGACTGTACAGAAATTTTAAGACTCTGCTTAGCAGTAACAAGGACAAAATATTTATTCTACCATTAATTTTGACCTTTTAATGAAAATAATTTTTTCATGGTTTGGAATGGACTACTGTAAATTTGTATGTTGTCTATTTTATTCTGCTTATAGCAAAGAAAATGAAGTTTATAATATAAATCTTCAATAAGACATGTGAATATGTAGCTCTTCGTAAAATGTAAACACTTGCAAAGTTGCGCCTATTTATTTATTATTTTAGCGATAAAATACCTGATAACCCCTACTTTTCTGTGCTTCCCTGAATATAATATCTATTTTCTCTTAATGGATATAGAATTCCATGTTTTTTTGTTTGTTCTGTTGTTTTTATTTGTTTTATATTGTTATATTTTGGCAACTGGCGTTTACTCAAGCTATGTGGATTTGGTTAGTTATATGGTTCACATACAAAAGAGACTCCAAATGGAACCTTCCATTTTATATCACAGTAGCTAACAAGATGTTTCTAGCTCACATGATGTGACTGTGGACACATTTTGAAGCTATAAAACAAAATTACTATGGCAGAGGTCAAGTATCAGCACTTTGGTGTCTGTGATGTCACATGACATGTGGACGTTCACATGCACCATCTATAATAAACAGAATGACACAGGAGAGCATGGCGGAGTGTCTGTAGTAGTTCTTTCTGTTCTGCAAGCATTTCTTGACTGAACCAAATAGACAGGAACAGATGATTGTTTCATGACCAAGGTGTTGCTGTTTGTTTCCCTGCCAGAATTTAGGAAAACTTCCAATTGGGATGCAAAAGGGAGAATTTTAACTGTCATCCAGTCCCAAGATACATTATGGATGTATCAGCTTCAATATGAAGTGGCCTCTGAGACAGGAGACATTTGATAAGACACCGAAGAGAAGCCACTAAGACAAAACTTCAGGGACTTTTTAAAAACTAATTTATTTTTGGCTTCTTTCCATCTTTGAGAATCTTTCCCCAGGCAATTAACACTAGAAATTTTTATTATTGGTCCCCCAGTCTTTTGCCTCTCTGGGAATCAGATGACTTGTCTCATGTAGCCTAAGGCTGCTTTTGTGGCTTCTTCCAGGAGCAGTGGCCCTGGTTTAGTATAAAAGTCACAAAGTTAATCCTCTGTTTGGAGCTGTCTTTCCCTATAGATGTTAATTTTTAGTCTAAATTATAAATTCACATTATTAATCTTCCTCCTTAATGTTCTTTCAATGAAATTGTTTTACATCCTTGCATACTCTCTTCTGTTTTCTGAGGGAGAATACCATTTATATTGCAGGTATTTTCCACTACGTATCCTTGGATGCTGAGAATCGGGACAGCTTCATTTCCATTTCATTAGAGCCTCTTTGAAAGATCTGTAAGAGGTTAGTCAAATAGGCAGAAATGTCCTGTGTACCTCATACTATTTTCTGAACAACAAAGCTCCTTTTGATCATTTACTGTTTTTGCTGTTATTTCTTAACAATTTCTACCTTGAAGTAGTATCTGTAGGGACACCTCTGTAGGGAGCTGGGAGATGTCTCAGTAGGAAAGAGTACCTGGTGCCCACGTGGTTTCCAGTGATTGTATACTGTCTGGGGTCCTGAGGTGCCTGTATCTTCATGGTGCACATAAATTCACGCAAGTATTCATGATATATTTTATTAAAGTCTTTTAAGGTACCCTTTCATCCAGAGTACTACAAAGGAGCAACAACAACAAAACCACCAACAAATACTTTTTCTCAAAAAAAGTCTCTTTCTTATACAAACCAGAAATTAAAAAAAAAAAAATGATTCATTCACATGTAAGGTTGTCTTCTCTAAAATTTCTAGAATATGTTTTAAAACATAAGTTGTATTAAAAAAATGAGTGTTGGGTTATATAGTGTTTATTATAGCCCTTAGATTATGACAGCAGTATTATCTAACCTGCTATCACAAACAGTAAGAAACGGACACCTGTTAGATTTCATAATTGCCTTATTTACCTTGGGCCAGGCAGATATTTCACCTATGCTGTCTCAATAACCTCACCATCTATCTCCCAGCCCCCATTCAATGCCATCCACCTTAATCCTCCTAATCTGTTCTACTTTCCATCCATAATCCCATGGTACTTGGTTGTAGTCTTCATCTGGGTACATTCAAGCCATTATTAGAGTCCATCCTCTTGGGCCATGTAGTTTTTTCTCCACACTAACACATCGTGGAATACTCTTTCTTCCTCTCTTCCTGTCTGTCTCCCATGATTCTCTTATCCCACAAGCATAGATGCTTTAGCCACACCTATCCCATTCTGCCTTGACCCAGATATAGGCTGTTTAATAAACCAATCAGATATGTTTTAGGCAGGTTTACAAAGTGAGAATAGGTGTAACCTGATCTTGAGAGCCAGTAACATGCATCGGACCAACTTCCAACAAACATAACACAAAATATACTTATCTAGTAATAATAATAAAAAAGATATTCTAAGAGAGAAAAGAAGTGGAAAAACATGTCTTCTGACTAGTCATGCAATGTCTAGTTGGTTAGACCTTTATTGGGCCATGAGTTATGACCACTGAGTTGTTAACCATAGCAAGGTAATCAAGTCTAGTTATTCCAGATGCATTTGTCAGACACATTTTAAGCAGATGGTCCAGGTCTACACAGCAATTAGAATAGTTTGGATACTGGCTACCAAGAAGAAATTTCAAGAACTGAGGAATTTCGATAATTGTCCAGAGCTCTATCTGATGATTCCATGTACATGCAGCACCAAAGGGAATGAGGGTGGTGAGGGGAGGGGTGGAAGAAGTGATAACCTCTGAGATCTGGGCTGCTTGACCATTACTGTCTTTGTTTTTCTTATGGTTGAGCTTAAGTGTCAGAAGACTAGGAGAAAGTGAATCCCATGTCTTTCACTGTCAAGCAAAATTAAAGAATTAAAGTAACTAAGTAAAGTGACTTTCTGCACTGAAAATATCACGATGAGCCAGAGACGACGGCTCCACCATGGTATTCAGTGCTATTCTAACTACATGAACACAGCTGTTCCTAAAAGGGTGGTGCTGACGTTGATTGCTAAATGATTCTTTCACAACATAGGCATACTATATACACAAATCACATAAACAGAGAAAGAAGATGGAAAAGAAAGACAGAGACATGCAGAAAGAAAGAGATGACACAGGGACGGAGAAGGCATAGAGTTTTGTGAGAGGGCTCTGACAATGAAATGCATAGATCTTATTTATATCATTGGAGTATCACCAAAATCCTATTATAGATGAAGTCAGTGACACAATAGAGAGTTTGACCTTGTTTGCCCAGATTCAAAATGCCAGGTGAGAGTTTACCTTCACGTCTATTTAACTCCACACATGTCATTTTAAGAAGTAATGTCTACATATAAGAATATTTTAAGGAGAATGTAGAATGATCATGTGTTTTGGAAGAAATAAATGTCATACCGTTACACTCATTCAATATACACACATTAGAAATATATTTTATCTGCATATAATATGCTTAAGATAAAGATTTACATCAGAATTCACACATGTTCCATATCACACTTTCATGTTACCCAAATGGATAAGGAGAACAGTACAAGTTTTAAAATTCAGTGAGCTTGCAGATATGCTCACTTTTTTGTTTGTTTGTTTAAGAATAAAACCCCAGCTCAGATGTAGCCCATAGACTCAGTCTCCCTAGTAAGGGGAGCAGGGACTTTTTCTGGCATGAACTCAGTGGCAGGCTCTCTGATATACTTCCCACTGGGGATGGGGGGTGCAGCTATGCCAGTGCACAAAGGAAGATAATGCAGCCAGTCCTGATGAGACTTGATAGGCTAGGGTCAAATAGAAGGGGAGGAGGACCTCCCATATCAGTGGACTAGGGGAGGGTCATGGGGGAAAAGAGGGAAGGAGGATGGGTTTGGGAGGAGAGGAGGAAGGGAGCCACAGCCAGAATACGTATTGACTAAATTGTAATAAATGATATTAATAATAATAAGAAAAAAAAAACACTTCTTACATAAGATTCCATGCATTCTGCCCAACAGTTGGCCATAAGTCTCAGCATCTACTTTGATAGTCTGCAGGGCAGAGCCTTTCAGAGGCTCTCTGTGGCAGGTTTCTAGCTTGTATCCTGTTTTCTTCTTCTTCTGATGTCCATCCTCTTTGCCTTTCGGGATGGGGATTGAGCATTTTAGTCAAGGTCCTCTCTCTTGATTAGTTTCTTTAGATGTACAGATTTTACTAGGTTTATCCGATGTTATATGTCTATATGAGTGAGTATATACCGTGTGTGTCTTTCTGTTTCTGGGACAGCTCACTCAGGATGATCCTTTCTAGGTCCCACCGTTTACCTGCAAATTTCATGATTTCCTTATTTCATTGCAGAGTAATACTCCATTGTGTAGATATACCATAATTTCTGCATCCATTCTTCGGTTGAGGGGTATCTGGGTTGTTTCCAGATTCTGGCTATTACAAATAAAGCTGCTACAAACATGGTTGAGCAAATGTCCTTTTTGTGTACTTGAGCCTCTTTTGGATATATGCCTAGGAGTGGTATGGCTGGATCTTGAGGAAGCGCTATTCCTAGTTGTCTGAGAAAGCACCAGATTGATTTCCAGAGTGGTTGTACAAGTTTGCATTCCCACCAGCAGTGGAGGAGGGTTCCCCTTTCTCCACAACCTCTCCAGCATGTGTAGTCACTCGAGTTTTTCATCTTGGCCATTCTGATGGGTGTAAGGTGAAATCTCAAGGTCATTTTGATTTGCATTTCCCTGATGGCTAATGATGTTGAGCATTTCTTTAAGTGTTTCTCTGCCATTCTATATTCCTCTACAGAGAAGTCTCTGTTTAGCTCTGCACAATCGAAATTATAACCCAGAGAAGATGACAAGTAATGAAAAAAATTGAATAACATGTAATCTAAGGTTTTGATATTGAGAAAAAATGTGGATTTGGACAAGGGAACATAAACTTTTGAAGACTAGATTGAAGTTTTAATATGAAGTCAAGAAAATGTTCACCATTAAAAATGACTTCTGTGAAATGCTGGAAAATGAGTAGAAATAGGAATACATGAATATAAAAATGCTTCAAGTGAACAGTTTTTTTGGATATGCTTGGTCTACGGAGGAACACAGAAGAGAAATGGAGATGATAAGACCAGAGGAAAAGTACAGGCCATTCATGCTTAGAGAAGGTTTAAAGACATTGCTTATGGAGTTCACCTAGGAAGATCTGCCACTTAACTGTTTGCATAGAAGCAAATGTCTCAGTGTGTGGACAGCTCAGCTGGAAGGGAGATTTAAATTAAAAAAATCAAATGTGAAACTATATGAAATATTTCATATGAGAGATATAGTAGATTGATCTGTATAATGTTGATGTGGCTAATAAAATACACAAAATCAAGGCCAAAACTGGAAAAAATTGAACAGAATTCATGATCGTCAATTCTTAATGATCAATTAAACAGGACCTTGTAGTATCCTAGGCAAAATCCTCAAAATCTACCAGTGAGGGATTATTTAGCTTCTGAGCATGCCTGTGTAGAGTTCCATTGATTAATTTTATTGATATTTAAAACATACACTCAAAATGGATGATTTGAATGCCTATGTATTTAAAGGAGAAAACTAGGTTTTCTTACTTCCCTTAAAAATTTCCGCACTCAATACCATAAAAAGCTAAAATGATACGCTCAGGATGCGAGGCTAAGCACTGCACTCAGGGTCAGCCGCTTTGGACCCAGAGAAGAGCATGTCTGATTGCATGCGGGTTGATGCCCCAGGTCCCGCCTCTGAGAAAAAGGTATCCAACGGGTCTGATGCTCTTTGGGTGGATGACACCTAAATGAACATCGGTACAAAGTCCCAATTTATTTCTAATATCAGAGATCAGACCTCTACTCTTGCCTGATGCGTCTAAAACAAAAAGGGGGAACTGTAGAGAGCTGCGGAATGCTATGCCTTAAAGATGGAGCTGATTTCCGCCTTCCACCTTCCCGATGGTGAGTGCTCTCTGTCAGGAACAATTCCACATTTGGCTAAGGCTGAGGATCTGGCTTGCTTCCATGTATGTGGACCTATCTGCATTGCCCACGTGGCACTCCTGAGTTGGCTACCCAGAGGCTATTTAAGTTGTGGGCTGGCTTTCCCCAGGGTCCGAGGATTGTTCAAGGTTCCTGAATAAACTGCATTGAAAAAAAAAAAAATCCGCACTCATTCTGATTTTTAATCTAGCAATGTGTGCTTTCAAGCTGTACTTATAAACAAGTCTCAAAGAACAATGGTCATGCTTGATCAATGTTCCTTAGAAGTTAAATTAAACATTTAAGCAACAACTGAGTAAAACCACTCCAGAAGACCTTTGGAGTCTATTTCTCTATGACCTTGGTTTTGTTCTTCCTCCACAGTCTCTCTCACTTCAGAAGCTCATTAAATCAAGGGAAGCTCTCCTGCTGGCTGTTGTGTTTGTGTACATTCTGCTGTAGAAATGCTTGGACTGTTGGTCTTTAATCTTAGTCTTATAGGCTGACAGCTTTGAAATTGCAGCAGAAAAGTTCACTGGGAGAGATAAATCAGCATATTATCTGCACAAAGAAGACAATGCTTTATTAGGTTGAATAAGATAAGCTAATGAAGCAGAGATGCTGGGGACGGCATAATGATAAAACCAATGATACCAAAGCAAAATACCTACAAAGTAGCATAAGATTTTGTTGGAAAGTATACAGACACACACACACACACACACACACACACACACACACACCGAGAGAGAGAGAGAGAGAGAGACAGAGAGACAGAGACAGAGACAGAGACACAGACACACACACACAGAGACAGAGGCAGAGAGACAAAAAGAATGAGACAGGGATAGAAAGTGATAGAAAGTGAGAGAAAGAGATTTACAGATCTAAAGATTTGAAAAGTTTCAGAATACTTTGTCTGAAATTACAATAAGTATTAATAAACTTATAAATTATATATACATTTCATATAATCAAATATATAAATATAGGTTTTGAAAGATTTATTTAATAAATATAATAACTTCTTGAAGGACCTATCTCTATTTCATATTTAACTTATGCTTTAATTTATTTGATCTCATGCCTACATGAATCTAATAGAAGAAATAAAATTAATTGCATAAATTAAAAGGACACAGGATATCATTCTTGTTCAAAATCAGATAAGTTTTTAAATGATTTTATGAAACTTGTTGATTTTTAAATTCAAAAGGAACTTGCATTGTTGAAGGCATTGGTAATCACTACAATCTCTTCAAAGGATCAAGTGGCCGTAGGAATGCTTTCAAAGGGAAGGAGGTATCTCAAAATTCATCACAGTAGGTAGAGTAAAATAGAGCAGGATGAACATGTTTTGCTGCTATCTTATGCCCCCTGGGTTTGAAAACTACATCAGAAATATTAATACAGACTCCAGGATCTGACACAGGCAAGCCAGATCTCTAGCTGGCAAGGTCTGGAAAAAATATAATGGACATCTGAAGCAGTCAACTGAGAATATTTTCATTTTCCCAATGAACAAACAAATGCAAGTCAGTGTAATATACCTGAGGAATGAATGAACAAAAATTTATTTTATTTTTTTCCATTCTCAAGAAACACTTAGAAACTTCTCATGAATACCAGGGTTTTGTTTGGAGAGTGTTAGTGGATACCCGTAAAAAAATTGGTGACCAGGAAACTGTGTGACCAGAGGATCTGATCCAGAGCAAGAGTGGGGTCCTGACGTGCAAACCCTGGAAATCTTATCCTGAGATCTGCAGGAGTAGAGCTACTCCTTCCTGCCCTGGGCCTGCATGTCCTGGCAAATGTAGCCCCAACCCTTGCCACCCTTACAGTGCTCACAGAGCCTGGTAGGGAAGTTACAGGTTAAACGTCCTCTCTTCTTATAAGGTCATGTATAGCAATCACCTGGAATCCCTCTTCAAACAAATGAGGCATTCCCAGTACATGGGCCCCAGCCAGTGCAATATTCTCACCTTGAAAGTCTCACCCACTACCCAAGGTTTTAAACAGTCTTTGTTCCTCTTATTAAGTGAGCTATTACACTGAAGCTGTCTCCCCAGAAGTCTGTTCCTCACGTGCTCACCACTGCCCAAGGTCTTCCTTCCCCAGCCTTTCTTACCTTTGTCCCCACCCCAGGATCTATCAGTTGTGATCATGGGTAGTCATAATGCTTATGGGTGGAGAAACAGTGCCAGGAATGGCAGAAAAGGAGATTAAGCTAAGAGTTATGTTGAGCACAATATGATTGCTACAACTTAATACGTTTTAAAACCGTAGATTCAATGTATGATATGTAAGAAATGCTTTCGCTGTTGGTAAATGCTACTGTCAGACAATGCTAATTAATATATTAATCATACATAATTAATATATTTATATTATTATATATTATTTATTAATATTATATACAACAATGTACTATGTAACATATACCATAACATATAACATATAGCACATAATATAGTAATATAATATAATATAATTAATTATACATTAATGCAGAATTGAATTTTCAGAAATAATCCTGGTAGACTACAGGAAAGTGAAATAAGTGTGATGTAAATGTTATATAAACATTGAGGAAAACTTGAGATTCCAGAAAATGGGAGTTAAAAGTCTTCACTATGAGCTCTTTTCTGTAGAGGGCTTTCTCTCTTCAGAAATACATTATATATCTCTTTTGTGTACCTTTATTATGAGAAATCTAATCTGATGTTCTAATACTCTGTCATCACCTAGTATCCAGATTTCTAGTCTTTCACCTGAACCCACCTCCCAGTGCTAAATTGCATCTTTCTAGATTTCTTTGCTTTAAACTTCATCTTCTAGTATCAACACACATAAATTGGACATATATCTTCAAATCCAGAAGGTAGACTCAGTACTCAGTTCTAAAAAATACTGAACTAACTCTGGAACAAATGAAAAGCATATATATGCTTCTTTTCCCTTTTTGTTAGGTAAAAGCTGTAAAACTAACATGAAAGTCTTAGAAAAAGTTAAGAATATAGGAAATTTTGTATTTGATATGAATTCTATTATGCTCAGGTATTAATATCATTAAAGGTAACTAGAGTTTGAAAATTCCAGGCATAAAAGTTGCAATAACTTCAAAATTCCTAGAACCTACATGCAGGATTAAGGAAAACTTTCAGTATTGGTAAATATCTCCTAAACCTTTGCTGTGTCTGCTGAAAAGACTGAAATTATAGATGTCATTTAATTTTCTGTGAAGCACTTTTGAAAATTTTCTCTATTAATTTCCAGACATAAAAATTGACTGCTCCAGAGAGAAAATCTACAAACCATCTTAAGAAGCAGAATTCAAAAGAAAAAGCTCAAAAAATTGTTCCATCAAAATTGTACTCTATTTCCAATAGCAGTAGCCCCTAGGGTATAAAATTCTCAGATCAGACAGTGATGATATTGCTTGACAGACGAGAACTGGCTTCCATCCGGCAATCTATGTTCCTTAGCGTGGTAGCAGCAGCAATGATGCCCCATCAGGTGAGCTCTGCAGGAAAGACTTTGGAATTATTCCTGGAAACTTAGCCTGAAGCCTAGATCTCTCTTGCCAGAATTCTTCCTTTTCTTTTATATGAAATTGTTTTATCACATATTATATCCAGATTGTTTTTCACTCCATTTACTGTTCCAAGTTCCTCCCCACCTTTCTTACTATCTGCATCTACCCTTTTTCCATATTTCATTAGAAAACAAACAGACTCCTAAGGGATAAAATTAAATTAAATTAAATATAATAAAATAAAACAAAACCTCACACATTGGAATAGGAAAACCCAAACTGAGAGAAAAGAGCCCAAGAAACAGATATAGATGAAAAGAACCACTCATTCGCATACTCAGAAATCCCATAAAAACACTAACCTGGAAACCACAATATGAAAGCAAAGGATTGCACTGTACAAAGAGAGAAAATAACAGTATATACATCTATATGTATCTCACATGCATATACATCATAATACATTTACACATATACATAAATATATCATATAAATATACATATTATATACATGTATTATGTAAATGTTATCTACACACATTTAATAAAATAAAATATAAAAGATAAGTTTTAAAAGCTCAGGTGCAACATTATGAGGGAAAGAACCTGCAAAGAGGACATTGACTTTATTTTCTTTTAGATGTGTATTGCTGAGAACACACCTTGCCATTCACAGTTGTTTGCTTCCCCAGTGAATGTCCTTGGCTTAAACTAAGTTTTAATTAGTAAGTGGCTATCAATATTTCAGTAACATATCCTAGGTCATAGCTTCTTAAATAGGTTCTACTCAGGACATCTTTACACACAAGAAAATTTTGTACTGTCTCAGGTATTTAAATGTAGAAAATAGGTATGCAAATCAAATACTTACTTAAATAATCCATAAATAAATTATTTTAAAACAATTTAAGTATGCATATAATTTCAGCATTTATTAAAGATAGCAAATTTGCATTCTAAAGAGATGGATCTACTTATATTTTCGCAACTTAAGGAACAATTAAATTTTAGGTAAATATTTGATACTTCAGGGTATACTGTATCTTCAATGTTTTAGGGGGTTAAGTACTATATTGATTTTATAATAATTAGTAAATGATTATAAATCACTACAAATTAGGCTTCTCATATACACTTCCAAACTCATTGCATAATATTTTATGAAACTCAAGTCCGTTAACTAAACATCAAGCATTCTAACACAATTCAATAATAATTCAAAATAAAATAATTTAACACATGTTGAGGAGTGACAATAGAAAAATGTTGTCTGTGTTTTTTATAATTAATTAAATAATTGTGTTTCTATAACACCATAAAACATGGTTCACTGCAACTGATACTATAACAGCAGTCTTGTATCTGAGCTTAGTTGTCTCTGACAGTATCTATCTATGCTGTCTGGTGATTGCATGAACAGTGCAAAGTGGGCATGTTCAGAACAAAAGGTCAATGACCTTGATAGGAAGACTGCAGTCAGAAGCACCTCAGAGTCACTAAATGTTCAATAATAACTTCAGGTTTTTGGTCATAGGACACTGAAAACCTTTTTATTGTAATAAAATGTTTTCATAAGTCCGTTATTCATTTATGATCCCAATATGAGAACACAATCCACTTTAAGAAGCAGGAACCAGGACTACTTTGATAGTACTTCCATTAACTTCCATCTCCTGTCATGTTGCAGAAAGGCACAAATACATTGAAGAGGGCCATTCAGGCTAAGTCTTACCCTTTGGTCCCAGCTCACCAGTACTCCTTTTAGGACTTATGAGGAACCTTTGGGACCTAGTTCCCACTTGGCACACTTAGGTAAATACGAGTGAACCTTGAAGACTATAGCACAGCCATACTATATGTTTTTGAGGGTCACATCCCTCGGTACCTGGAGGCTACTGTGGAAGTGGGAGAAGTACAAAATATTTATGAGCAAATATGAAAAAAGACAGACTGATCTAAAATACATGAGAGATACACATTCTCAAAATAAAGGTTTTGGATCAAATATCAGAACCTTAAGCAATAGTATACTAACTATTACTATTAAGCAAAGCCCTTAAGTGAATTTGGAAGTGACTTGGTTAAAAATTAGGCTTTGATGGCAAGTGTCATACATGAATTGTAAACCACACAGCCAATGCCTGACTTATTTTACTGCTCTCTATGTTCTCAGATATAAAACGACCTTCTTAATTTGATGGAAGAAACATTCTGAAAATGAAGCAAAGAGTAGAGATCAATGGTCATCTTGAGGAGGGGGAAGGTAAAGCAAAGAGAGACATAGAGAGAGACCAAGCACCTGGTAGAACCGGGAGCTCTTCTGCAGTTTAGTTGGGTGAGTTGAAGCTGACTGATTCCCACCCCATGGGGTTCCCTCTCACCTGGGAAACACAATCGCTGGTGTTTTAGGGTCCAGAGTTCCATCTGCTGGTCACTGTGCAGATCCTACTGTGCCGCTGGTCAGAAAGAGTGTCCTCCTGGCACCGCCATCTTGGATCTCCCCTTGAACGTCTCTTATAAAAGCTTCTGGAATTACACATAATAACTACTCTCCAAAATCTACATGGATAAAAATATTTTTTTCTAATGTTCATAAAAGTTTCTTTAAAATTATAAGATAATTTTCTTTTTAATTTTTTTTATTAATTACACTTTATTCACTTTGTATCCCCCACCCCCGTAGCTCCCTCCCTCCCTCCTCCCCTCCCAATATCTCCCTTCCTCCCCATTCTCCAAGCATGCACCTCTCCAAGTCCACTGGTAGGGGAGGTCTTCTTTTCCAGTAGGGCTATTTTTATATATCAAATCAAAACACCTATAATGAGTAACTTGGATTTTATCCAGATTTTACTTAAAATACATTTTTCTCATTATTAGCTTTTACTTCAGGCAAATGAACCAAATTATAGTCTCTTCCCCTTCCATAGAGAGGAAAGAGGCATGCTTCCATTTCTGCAGTGTTATAAGGAAATCCATAACAATATTCAGAAGGACCAAGAAGGACAAATAGAACTAACCTGCATAGCTCTTGCCATCATTATCACTCTTTAGAAGAAATTATATGAGCACTCCAATACTGTGCTATTAAAATTGGAAAAGGCTAAGGAATGCTGATGATGTCCTACTGAACTGTCAGTGTGAAAGGATATATAAATAATTTATTATTTTTCTCAGAATTTCCTGACTTGGTTAATTTCAGAAAGGTTGTGTTACAACTGCGTGAAATATTAAGCAAAGACAACCTTTCTCCAGAGTAGACAAAAAAGAATGTTGATTAAAAAGGCAACTTGGTTACTGAGCTACCACAGGCTACATCTGAGTGGAGGTTCTAGGTTATAACCATACATGGTCCTTGGTTGAATGTCAGTCTCAGAAAAGACCCTGTGCCCAGATATATTTGGTCCTTGTGGAGCTCTTATCCTTTCCCCATCAGACTAACTCCACTTCTTTCTTATGATTCCCTGGACTCTGCCAAAGGTTTGGTCATGAGTCTTTGCTTTGAAAACTCTGCTAATTAGAGTCTTTCAGATGCGCTCAGTAGACTCCTGTCATACATTCAATGCACATCCCACCTGTCTTTCTAAACAAGGATTGATTATCTTACCCCATGTCAGCTCTCTTGATTATCTTTTTTAGGTGTATAGATTTCATTATGTTTATCATATCTTATAGGTCTATTTAAGTGAGTATATACTGTGTTTGTCTTTTTCCTTCTGGGATATTTCACTCAGAATGATCTCAATGACTGGCTCTTTGGTCTCCCCACTCCAGAAGGGAGGAGCAGTCCTGTTAGGCCACAGAGGAGGGCTTTGCAGCCAGTCCTGAAGATACCTGATAAAACAGGATCAGATGAATGGGGAGGAGGTCCCCCCTATCAGTGGACTTGGAAAGGGGCACGGTGGAGATGAGGGAGGGAGGGAGGGACTGGGAGGGAATGAGGGATCGGGACACGGCTGGGATACAGAGTTAATAAAAATGTAACTGATAAAAAAAATAATAATAATAAAAGAAAAAAAAGAAAAAAAAAAGGCAACTTGGAGTGTTTGATGCAGTTGGGGAAGTTGTGATTCCCCAAAAATCATGTCATCTCCGCAGATGCAGGTAAGAAAAATGACTAAGCACATATGCAGTTTTGGCAATTTTGTTATATTATATAGGGCTGTATTTTAGCCTGGAGAAAGATACATAGGAAGATGACCACACAGAAATGTACCCCAAGTCCTGAAGCCTGATATAACCACAACTACTTGGTTTTTTGTTAATTAAATTTTTATTTTTATATTAATTACAGTTTATTTACTTTGTATCCCAGCTGTAGCCCCGTCCTTTATTCCCTCCCAACCCCTCGGTCCCTCATCTTCCCTATTCCCCTGTCTAAGTCCATTTATAGGGGAGGTCCTCCTCCACTTCCACAGCTATTTGTAAGACACAGAATTCAGTCATGATTATATTCTTCCAATATCTGAAGGACTTTGGAAAGTGAACACTACCCTAGTCAAACATCCAAGTTAGAGCATGGCCCATATAATTTCTCAGTTTTAACTGTAAAGGCTCTTAACAGGATACTCAGTTAAACCTTTCCTGACATAAAGAGACTGTAAAATATTAAGTACATTTTGGAAAAGTATATTTTGTTAGTGTGACAATTTTGTATGCAACAAGAGAAAACAAAAATATTATACAATGACATCACTAGTGACCCTAGAATAGAAGTCTTGGATAGTCTAAAATTTTTTTGGATGATTCTAAAGAATTATTAAAGATTTCACAGAAATGTGAACACATCTATTTACTGACTCATCGGAGAACAAAACTAATCACAGAAACAAAATACATTTTTATTATTCTACTGACAACTTACAACTGATTTCACGATAGCTGTATGTTTATAACAGAATTTTTTACATGGTCCAAGAATAAATGAAAACCAACTTAGCCAATTTAGTAAGACAGAACTCTGTAACTGGTGATTCTTCTATAATATCCTTGGACCAAAAAGTTTATGTGATAGACTAACATTTTAAAGCTTTTAAGGTTATAGTAAATATCACATGTGCATGAAAAAATGAGGATGTGACACCTCATTGACAAATGTAAGGGCAAATTAAATGGACTCCAGTTGAATCATTGAAGTCATGCTCAAATTTAGGACATTTATGCCTCAGTTATACTTTTTATTTATTTATTTTTTAAGCTGACAGGAATAAAGATCATTTCAGTTGATTAATAAAATGTATCTCTCAATAGAAGTATATTTAAGTATAAAGAAGCCACATGATAAATATCTAAGAAATATTATGAAGTGCTTTATGAAGTGTTACATTTCTGTATAGTAGGCATGTGAAAAAAATATGAACAACATGAAAGACAATTGCCTGATGAAGGCAGCCACATTCAAAGAGCCATACCTTCCCTTTGACTATAGTCAAGTCCAAATGGAATGAAGATTTTCAAATGAGACCTGGTGACTGTATTATTACAAAACATGCTTATTTACATGATATGATGATACAATATGGGACAGCATTTACACTAACTTTTTTCATACAAATGTGTTATATTGTTGTGATGCCAAATGATTTATTGCTATAGTACTAAAGCAAACATATAAATAACATATCAGGTAAGAAAACCTCCCTGATAACTGTTGACAATGCAGAGTAATAGAAACGAAGATTTACTTCAAAAAAAATCAGTAAAGAATAATTGAGAAATAAGTGAGATAATTTTTGCTTTCTTTACACATACTAAATAAAAAATAATGCAATACTTATTGTCATAATAAGACTAAATTTATATTTATTTTAAAATTTTCCCACAAAATTGTAGAATTCCACATTTTCAGATGTTGTTACTTTCAAGTGATTCAATTTCTAAAGGAGACCAGAGCTATCACTTCCTTTGATGCAAATAATAACTACTGAGAATTTTCACTGTGGATTCTATCTTTAAAGACTCCCAATAAAAAGAATTGTCTTTAAAGAATATCCTCCTTTAATATAAGATTCTAAAAGAAAAGATGAGCCCGGAAGGTTATCTGTCTTTTTCCAACTCAGGACTATCATGGTGTGAAAACCCTCCGGCAACAAATCACGGCAGTGTGGTATCAAAGGGAAACGACAAAGAGAGAGAGAGAGAGAGAGAGAGAGAGAGAGAGAGAGAGAGAGAGTGAAAACACAAGGTTACACTACTTTCAAAGTGTCTTTGGACAAGATTTGTGATGAATCAAAAAACTGAAAAACAAACTACAATAAAAATGACAACACAAATCATCAAGTCATTTCTTGAGAATTCTGACTGAACTTCTCTATGCAAGCAGCCATGAAAGGGAAAAGCTATCCTCACCCTTAATAGCAAACATAACATGAGGAAAGTATTGATTGTAGTGACAGAAGCTACTATTTTGCATCATTGCTCCACAGTTGCCAAAGAAACAAAGTGTGGTGGCAGCCCATTTTAGAGAAAGGTGCTTTTCTTAGAAGCAAACCAAGTAGAGGCCAAAACCCAGCATTGGTAGTATGTTAATTTTACCAACATAAAGCTTGGCAAAGCTCAAATGGAGTAGATAAACAAATGCAAATAATCCTGCAAAGCAAGTGCCTCCTGCAGCTCGCTGAGCTTTCTGAAGTGGTGGTAGTGACAGAGCATAATTCACTGATTCTCTGGAGTGTCATAGTTTAATGGCATTTCACAGCCATGGTGCATCACATTACATTATGCTCACAGTGTCACCACATAAGCCACAGTACCATAAAGTGATAACATCGTATAATGAGACATACAAACCCAATGTAATGTGACATACAAGAAAATCAATGTAGCATATCACTAAAAGTACCCCCTCTTTGAAAAAGGGGTACCTATGGGCATTTCAAATGAATTTACAGATCATCCATTTCCTACATAATTTTACTGTATTTAATTTCTGTGCATCTGCAAGCTTCCACAGAGAAATCTCATGTTGAATTTGCAAGCTGTGCAACTGCACAACCATACTTCTCCGGAGGAAGCCATGTAGTGAAATGCAAATATGTAACATAAAATATTTGAAGGAATTTAAATCACAGCAAGTCTTTCTTTTTTAGAGGGAATATACTTTTGCAATTATTGTGTATTGTGTATACAGATTCCTTAAATTAACTGGCTTCTGTATATTGGCACTGAGAGGGCAAGTGGACACAACCCCATATCTATAACCCAGAAACTGCTTTCACCTGATAAACTCTCTCAAATCAAAGACTAGTTTTCTCCAATGGAGTTCCATCGGACATATAGGACATATAAAGCAGGCTCCATGGCCCAGCTGGCAGCACAAAATGAACTCAATGGCAGTTTTGGAGATTTTCGCGACTCACAATGCTTTGTGTATTTTTTTTTTTTTTACCCTACTGATATTTTGCTCATATATAATGGTTTCTGATGGCTTTTCTCTGTATGTGACTCAGCTTATGGATGTGTTCCTTGTGATTTTTCCTTTGGCTCTGTTTCCTATTTTGCTTTGTTTGCTTTGATTTCTCTTCATTATTTGAGATGTTTTTATTCTAATGTAAGAATGAAAGAGTAGGTGTGGTGGGTGGAGAAATGGGTAGAATATCAAAGGGTAATTGTAATACAATTAGTTTGTACAGAATTTTAATAAAAATGGGTTTCCTCTATGACTAAAAAAAGAAAAAAAAAAGAAAAGAACCTTGAAAATACAGAAATGGTAATTGTAAAAGAACTAAAAGGCAGAATTCATCAAGAAAGGCTACATTTTTGTTCAACAATTAGTCCCTAAAATTAATTACCTTTAATTTTCAAATATAAAATTCAAATAATATATGACTTGCAGAATTTTATAGATTTTGGCACTTATGAATATTATATATGTATACCTCCTTTTTTTCACTTTGTAACACTTATGTAGAAAAGCTAAAACCAAAGAAATTGATCACCAAAAATGGTATGTTAAAACTAACTTGTTTTGCACTCAAGCCCCAGAAAGATAATATCATGAATCTCTGCTTTTCCCAAGATCTACAGCATAGGGAAGTTCTATATGTTCACATGACGCCATTCCTCTACGGGACAGATACACCCAGAGTTCTACCTTAACCAGTGCCATACTCAGAGGGAACATTCTTGAAGCTGTTCTTCTCCAATTGTCTTTCTTTCTTTCTTTTTTTTTTCTAGAAAACACTTCTTTCTTTTTTTTTAATTTTTTTTATTTTTTCTAATATTACTTACAGTTTGTTAACTTTGTATCCCTGCTGTCTTCTGTGTTACTGTCTCCACTTCAAGAGCAAGAACACTGCCTTACTCACATCTCTTAGTGAACACTGAGAACCTATGTGCAAGGAGACACATTTAGAAAAGACACAGTCACCAGTGGCATTGAAGCATCTGATTCTGTCAAACTGACAGTCATGTGAGTAGATTTCCCTTTTGTATCACCAAGATGCACCCAAAAGAATTCTAAAAAGCATCTTTCTCTCACTAACAAGTACTTGCTTCCTTCCATCCCCCAGGGGTTTATTAGAGGTAGAAAATAATTCTGCTCCCATTTTTTTTCTTGATTAAGCATAGAAAATGGACAGAAATAGATCCTACTCCCTTCCTTAAAGTGTGAGGTGATTTTCATAGGTTTGCTTCTAAGACTCATGGTCTAAGATTCTTGGCAACAAACTTTGTCCAAGTCTTTATTTTTCGTGTCAGTATATCAGCACTGCATTAGCAATTAGTTGAAAACTTAGGACTTCTTTGGGGAGTTATTTTGTTGCTTATACATACGTATTTCAAAAGACTCACCAGTATATACCGTGTGCATCTTTCTGCTTCTGGGCTAGCTCATTCAGGATGATCTTTTCCAGATCCCACTATTTACCTGCAAATTTCATGATTTCCTTGTTTTTTATTGCTGAGTAATATTCCATTGTATAGATATACCACAATTTGTGCATCCATTCCTCCACTGAGGGGCATTTGGGCTGTTTCCAGCTTCTGGCTATTACAAATAAGACTGCTACAAATATGGTTGAGCAAATGTCCTTATTGTGTACTTGAGAATCTTTTGGATATATGCCTAGGAGTGGTATAGCTGGATCTTGAGGAAGCGCTAGTCCTAGTTGTCTGAGAAAGCGCCAGATTGCTTGCACACGGTATATACTCACTCATGTAGACATATAATATAGGATAAACCTACTAAAATCTGTACACCTAAAGAAACTAATTAAGAGGGAGGACTCTTGCTAAAATGCTCAATTCCTATCCAGAAAGGCAAAGATCCTGGACATCAGAAGAAGAAGGAAAAAAGAGGGAACAAGTCAGGAGCCTGACACAGAGGAACTCTGAAAAGCTCTGCCCTGCAGACTATCAATGTAGATGCTGAGACTTATGAGCAACCTTTGGGCAGAATGCAGGGAATCTTATGAAAGAAGTGGGAAACAGTAAGACCTGGAGAGGACAGGAACTCCACAAGGAGAGCAACAGAACCAAAAAATCTGAGCACAGGGGTCTTTCCTGAGACTGCTATGCCAACCAAGGACTATGCATGGAGATAACCTAAGACTCCTGCACAGATGTAGCCCATGGCAGTTCAGTATCCAAGTGGGTTCCATTGTAATAGGAACAGGGACTGTCTCTGACATGAACCGATTGGCCTGCTGTTTAATCACCTCCCCCTGAGGGGGGAGCAGTGTTACCAGGCCACAGAAGAAGACAATGCAGCCACTCCTGATGAGACCTAATTGACTAGGATCAGAAGGAAGGAAAATAATTCCTTCCCTATCAGTGGACTTGGGGAGGGGCATGCATGCAGAGGGTGGAGGAAGGGAGGGATTGGGACGAAGGAGGGAGGAGAGGAATACAAAGTGAATAAAGTGTAATTAATAAAGAAAAAAGTTTAAAAAAAAGAAAACAAAAGACTCACCAGACTTGTATTTTAGAGATCATTGTAATTTCAGAAAAAAAAATTTATTTTCTAAAATTAGCATTATTATATTCTGTCTTTTGCTTTCTTTCTCAATTTGTTTTGAAGACAAGAACTTTGGAACACTCTCTGAAGGTCAGGAAACCCTCAAGCTCCTAGCAGCCTGCCCAGTCCCACCTAAGTGCTGAGATATCAGGCATAGGCATCACACTAGTGTCTCTGGACTTTTAAAACAACACTTCTACTGGGAGATTTATTCTTTTACTTACTTGGTCTTTATAAAAGCAAAAACTGCTCTACAATTGTGCCTCCAAAGGAAGGTAATTTGAAAGTCACCATCACCTGTTGACACATGAAATGCTATAAAGTTTGAGACAAGCTGAAGCGTTTCCTTACATGCTTGAAAATATAATGCCAGACTTTAACCAATTCTTTAAGTATGCAAAATGCACAAATGAAACTTTAACCTGTCTAAATGCTTCAGACTTTATGGGGTAAAGACTTTGTATGTAATGGTCAATAAGAACAAGAAAACCAATTTTTTTTTTTGTCTAAATTGTTTTAATGGCCTAATTTTTGTTCTTATAAATAGACAAAGCTACTTCATGAGAACAAAACTCCACTAAAAAGTATTTTTAAATAAAAAATGAAGTTATCTGGTTTGCACAAAGTTCTCAATCCTCATTACCCATCATAAGTAACCTTTTAACAAGCTTTCTGTGGACACCATCATTCATTCATCATGTCATTTGATGTGCTTGACCTCATTCTGCTGAAAAGAAAATCAACCTACACATTTAGGTGGCTTCTATTTTTATTTTAAATTGCAGACCAAGAAAAGAAGAAAGTTATACCATATTCTTATATGAATGCTTACATGGGGCCCTTCAGGAGACAAATGGATGCCATATGCATTTAATTTTCAGAAGTTTGCATGTAACTTTTATTCACTTAGTGTTAAAACTAATGAATATAACCTTCAGCATCTCATGGACTTTGCAGCAATAGAGAAAAGAAACACTGTCTGAAACAGCTCTGCACAGTGGGCTAAAGGTATGAAGCAACTTTATATATATCCTAAATGGAAAGAGGAAGAAAAAGGTAGAGCAAATTCAGGCACAGAAAAAATAGTCTGACCACACATCTTTGAAGCAGATGTTGAGGATCTTTACTACTAAAAAGAAAACATTTTGATAGACATTTAACTCAAAAGCAAAATCAAATGCTATATTATTTTTAACTATACTGAACTATATAATAAGCCTTCCCCTCTTATGTTTGAAACTTTGTTTTTATATGATGACAGTGACATTTTACATATTTAGCCTCACAGTTTTAACAGCTCCTAAATATTCATAATGCTAATTTTAAGTCATGGCATGGTTTGTTAATTCTTATAACTCTGCCAAACCTTGATAAATTGAACTAAATTTGAACCAGATTTCCTAAGCTTTGCAAAGACATATTAATTCAATATTATTACTGTCAAGCATAAAATATGTTTCAAATCTCTGCTTCGTATCACACCACTTCACAGCTGAACTGGTCCTCCATTCCTATAAACTGACTGACTTATCTTTCATAGAAATAGCCAATAATGTTTTCTATTGTTCTTGTATTAAAGGGGTACAATTTTTGGAGGAGTATTGTAGAACAGGGAAAGAAAACAAGGGAATTTAATAATGTTAAAATGCATAGTCAGTTAATGAATTTAAAGAAAGTGAAAATCATATTGCACAGAACTTAGACCTGTCAAGAATGAAGAAGCTAATTGTTGTTGATCAGGTGAATGATTAAAACTGGCAAATCTCTATAAGTAAGCATCGTATAAAAATGTTTATTTTTTGTAGGAACATTTCAAAGGAAATAAATGTAGTTTATAAGTTTCTGCCACTTGCTGGGTAATAATATGTCAAAAAATTTACCAAGAAAATCCTATTTCCTGTATGTGGATATTCTCTTGTGTCATCATCTTGATTGTGGCAAATCCAAAGTTAATTTTGATTTTTACTTTGTTAAAGGGGTGGCTCATTGCTTTATTATCTGACTCTGTAAGCAACTTCAAAGCATGCCAGGGCTGAAATCTTAACACTAAGATGGTTTTGAGTGACATTTTTTTCTGGTAAAATACTCTGCATGTATTTTTACTCTTTGTTGATCCAACATAAATGACTGATTCTGTGTGAAGTTCTTTTTCCACATGGAGACTTTGCTTACTCAGCTGGATCTGAACTTAGTCAAATCATTTTGATTTGGAAATTCTGTACTCTCTACTGTAATTCCCATTTCTGCTGGTTTTTTTTTTTTTTTTTTTGAAATAAAAAAAAAAGAAAAAAACAAGTTCTACTGACCATACTTCTCCCTCTGCTTCCATTCCATTTCAGTTCCTCTTTAGAACAAAACTTTCTTTGAAATTTCTATTGGCATTTTCTCAGATTCCTTTGCAATATGTGCATTTTCTACAGAGTGGCTGTTTTTAAAATGCATTTGCTTCTTTGGAAAAAGGAGCTTTATTTTTACAGCAGCCTTATCAAGAGACAAAACCTAAGAAGAACATTTAGAGTTACCCTCTCTTCTCAAAACGACTCCTCGCATCCTCTAGACGATACAGTCTAGAACTGTATGCTAGAGTTTATAATCAATGAAACAACATTTACATGCCACTATTGATTAAATTCTTTGGTTCACATTTGGGTTCATCTTTCAAGTTTTACTATCTATGGGTTTGACTAATTTATGAAGTCATATCCATCATTTTAGCATCAGATGAAATGTTTCAATCTCATAAGACCCAAATGTGATTTATTATAATTGATCTTGTTAATGTTTTCATACTTCCATCCTTAACAAAAGTTTTAAACAATTTATTCTAAATCACCTACTATACAATATTCTTGTTAGGATAAGTAATGTTTGCTAAGTAATTTTCAATGGGTAGCCAATATCTGTGTGAACTTTGCTCAATGTTTCAATTAATTAACAGTAATTTCCTCCCTCTCAATGGAAAATCTCACTTATTTTGGCTTTTGGAAGATGCTTTCTTATGGTCCTCTGCGGTGCCTGCCAGCTTGGGATGCTGCAGCTCAAAAATGGGTCTTGGCACTTTAGCCCCTGCTAGACTGTGTAGTTCTGCAATGCCTAAGAAAGCAGGTGTGACAAGCCAGGGGAGGGGACAGGAGCTCCACAAGGAGAGCAACAGAACCAAAAAATTTGGGCACAGGGTCTTTTCTGAGACTGATACTCCAACCAAGGATCATGCATAAAGAAAACCTAGAACCCCTGCACAGATGCAGACTATGGCAGCTCAGTGTCCATGTGGGTTCCTAGTGATGGAAACGGAGACCATCTCTGAGATGAAGTCAGTGGCAGGTTCTTTGATCACGTCCCACTGATGCAGGGGGTAGGGAGGGCAGCCTTACCAGATAATAGAGGAAGACAATGCAGCCAGTCCTGATGAGATCTGATAGGCTAGGGTTAGATGAAAGAGGAGGAGGAACTCCCCTATCAGTGTTTTTGGGGAGGGTCATGTGAGGATTAGAGGGAGGGAAGGTGAGGTTGGGAGGAGATGAGGACATTAAAAAAAGGAACCAACTCCTTCTGCAGGGCCCATGGCAACTGATCCTAAAAGTTTAGTCACCATAGCTATCCATGCGAAGCCCAGCTCCAAGCAAATGCTGTGATAGATGTGGCCACTGAGGCAGGCTGTGTGATCGCAGCCCCTCCCAAAGGCAGAGCTCTGTAAGTATCTTTCCAAGGTCTGAGAACTCAGGAAGAGTGATGAGGTTCTGAATAAGGGTGGTAAATCTCAGGAAAATGTGGTGAAGCTTTTGGCCTCAGTGACTCCAGAAGAGATCTTGGAGAAACTGACAACAAAGTTGAGAAATGACACGTACATCTTCAAGGGGCTTTAATAACAGTAGGGAGGTGGACACCTAAGAAAATATATGTAAGTGCCCAAACATGGAGAGTGGAATACGTACATAAAAATCAGAGTAAAGTAAAAGCAGGACATTTAAGTCTATACACTGAATGGAGGCTCGAAAATCCCTCACTGTGAGAGGAGAGATGGCTCAGTGCTTAAGAGCACTTGCTGCTCTTCCAGGAAACCCGGGCTCAGGTCCCAGTGCTCACATTGGAGGGCTCACATGGATACTCCAGTTCCAGGGTGTGCTGACATTCTTTTCTGACATTTGAAGACTTGTGATGCATGTATGTACATTCCAGGCACACACACATAAACACTAAATAAATAAACAAACCTTTTAAATTCCTGAGTACAAACAGCCTGAAATATACCACACTAATTTCACGGCATTATCTTGAAACATCTGGGAAGGAGAGTCAGAAAGACTAACTTTCCCCTTGCTACCCATGATGCTGCTTCTGACCTGCAGATGTTGGGAGACCAGTTGAAGACCACAGCATGTAAGATGAAAACAGGTAGCCAGCTCCCTGTACTCCTTTAGCCTTATATCTCTTAAATGTTTCTGGAGTTCTGGGGACTTCTAATTCAATTTACAAGTGAAAAAACCTTCATGCTAGTTTATAGTCTTACATTCTATTTAATTTTTTTTATAAAAAAATGTTTAATGTTGTTTATTGTGGAGAAAATCGTTTTCCCATACAGAGTATATAATTTTATTTTTTTCCTTCATTAATCATTTTTCTTCACTTAAGCACTCAACTTAAAATCTTTTTTTGTTTTTATATAGTATTCTTTTGTTACGTTTCCATACATAAGAACCAAATATAATATGTGTTCAAAGAAGAAAGATCTTGACGTTAGCTAGAATGAATAATCATAAATTTAGTATAATTTCTCACAAATCAAGATGTCTATCATCATTACTCTCAGTTATTTAGCATTGTTTGGCTTGGGTTATTTACAATAACAGTCTTTTGCATGCAGTGCCATGGTTTGTAGCCAAGCAAGAATGTTTTTACAATGGACTCCACTTCAGTACTATCAATTAACTAATATTCAATTTATAATATCCAATTTGAAGGTGCTGTGAGAGCTATCTTTTATCTTGAGCTGCTCAGAAACACCTCAATTTTTAGTAATCACTTTAATTATTTGAGGCCCACATTTTAATTTTCTATAGAGACTTGTTTCAGCAGTGGAATTTTATGGTTCTATTACTATTTCTTATAATACAGCTCTTTGAGATGTGAGCAATACACAGAAGCAAGACCTCACCTATGCTTTGATATATCCTACTCTATTACCTAGGTATATCTTTTCTATGTTGCCATTTTTTTCTGTGTCTTTCTGATCAACCATGATAAGTGGTCATTCATGGTAGAAACAGAATGTCCAACCAATATTCTTCAATCCTGCTTTTTTTTTGAAGAGTGGCAGTTCAAAGTGTGATTATCTGCTTCGATACCTCTAAGGGACATATTATTAATCACACTAATGTGATTTCTTCATCATGGATTTCAATATTTTTTCTGAGTTTTGGATTCCTGGGTTAGACGACTACATTTGTTTTCTTATGAGCCTTTTCCCAAATAAATGAGAAAATTAAGTTCTTTACTTGACTATTCTCAATGCATTATATTAAAATCAAAAGAAGAATTATAACATAAAATTTTCATGGCCAAAAAAACTAAAAATGCAAACATGTTTTCTTTATATTTTTAAAAATATATGGAAGATTTTGTGGAAAAGTAAACAATCATGAAAACTTGTAAATTAATGTCAGTTATATTTTGAAACTTTGTAAATTTCAAATCTTTAAGTTTTTAAGAATCTCCAAGGGTCTTAAAAAATAAAGAAGTGGCTGGAGAAATGAAATAAAAACATTCTCTCTTGTGATGGTTAATCATTTATAATTTATTCTTTGTGAAGTTAATACATGTACACAGCAAAATATGGCAACAGCCAATTCCCTTTCTCTTCTCTAAATTCTCACAGATCCACTTTATGCCTCCTTGTAAACTGCATGTCCTTTTCCTTTTTATTTCAAATAAATCAGTAAGTTTTTTTTAGTGCTATTCAAATGGTCATGGGTATTGGACCATACAGTAGAACATAGGCACCCTACCAGTGGTCAAACATCCCTGAAAGAGTAATAATTTATCATTAAGTCTCAATATTATCAGCTATCAATAGATCCTCAATTAGGAATGGGGATTTATGGAATTCTTCTCCAATCCTTCATGGTTAATTCTGATAGTTACCTTGATTGGGTTTGGAATTGTCCTGGATATACCAAGGAAAGATTCTCTAGATTTGATTAATTGAACTGGGAAGAACCATTTTAAATGTGAATGGTAATGTCTAGAGATTTTTATAGCTCATTGTGTTTGCTAGGAATCAAACTTTGCTCCTTTGTAAGATAACTACACATTTTAACTATATGCAGTCTATTTTGTTGTATTTAGTTGAAAGATTCTAAATAACATCTATGTGTTGATAATCCCTTTAATTTTATGTGAATTCTATTCTCAATAAAAATAGAATGAATATATTTATTCTTACTTAAAATTTCAGGATACTATATGTAAATAAATGAGAGGATTAAGTAAGATGAAAAGAAAAATTGCAAACATTCTAAGACTTTGCAGATCCAATTATTTACTCTGCTGTGATTTATGCAGCTTTGCTTTGTGTGTTCTGAGAAAGACAGTAACATGGAATCATCAATAAATATAAACAAAACCTGTGGTAAAATTAAGAAATTCCATTTTTTAAAGGACATAACAAGACAGAAAACCTATGCAGAGCAAACACAGCATACAGAATTGTGGCTTGATATTAGCACTGTCTGCAATGGTCTCATTGAAAGCCTAGATCCCTGACTTTCCCCATTTGCCCAAATATATCTACTCTTTCCACAATGGTGATTTCCACCCATATCTGACAGGAAGAACTGCTAACACACAACCACAGCGTCAGTGGAGATCATGTGGGAAGCAGAATGAGAAAAACTTCCAACTCTACCTAAGGCATCCTCAACAGAGGCTAGAAAAGGATACTGATATACAGTCAGCACCATGGAGGTAATAGGTCAATGATGACATGATATAGAAGGATGACTACTGAAAAAAGTAGGTAAGATCCAAACACTCATGAGTTAATATTGAAATATTCAGGGCACTTATAAAATCTTTACAGTATAATAAGAAATATATACCTAAAAATAAAGTAGAAGCTCAATCATCAGTAGTGATCACTGTGATGATAAAACTATTAGCATTCTGACAAGGATTTTAAAGCAACAGCAATAAAAAATATCAAAATGAGCAGTTACCAACCTGCCCTAAGAAAATAAAGACAAGCAAAGTGTCACCAATGTAAAAGACAAACAACCACACATTCACTTTAGAGAAGAACACTAAAAACTTAAAGGAGAAAACAATCTGGATGCTATCGACTAGGGGAAGATGACACAGGCAGTAACCCAGTGTATGGAAGCAGGCAATAGGTGTCACTTGTTCTAAATGTTAGTCAGAGATTCAACTAAGGCTTAGACACCATTATAGGATGAACAAAGTGTCTCATATTTTGTGTCCTTTCAGCATCTATTTGAAGAAGGAGGTAGCAAGGCTTAAAATACATGTGAATTAAATCTGAAAATTCAACTATTTATTTTAATAAGTATACATGGGAGAAAAATGGGATAAAATACAATAATTATGTGGTAAGATATGTCATAAACACATCTGATGAAAGTGAAAGTAAAGGAGACATGTTAAAAATGTTGAACACTAACAGCACAGGTTCGAAGATCAACAATCAATAAATGGGATCTCATGAAACTGAAAAGCTTCTGTAAAGCAAAAGACACTGTCGTCAGAACAAAACGACGTCCTACAGACTGGAAAAGGATCTTCACTAACCCTATATCTGACAGAGGGCTAATATCCAGAATATATAAAGAACTAAATGAGTTAAAAAGCAAGAAAACAAGTAATCCAATTAAAAATGGAGTACAGAGCTAAACAGAGAATTCTCAGTAGAGGAATATAGAATGGCATAGAAAAACGTAAAGAAGTTCTCAGTGTCCTTAACCATCAGGGAGATGCAAATCAAAACGACCCTGAGATTTCACCTTACACCCATCAAAATGGCTAAGATCAAAAACTCAAGTGACAACACGTGCTGAAGAGGTCCTGGATTAAGGGGAACCCTCCTGCACTGCTGGTGGGAATGTAAACTCTTGAAACCACTTTGGAAATCAATCTGGTGCTTTCTCAGAAAATTAGGAATAGCCCTTCCTCAAGATCCAGCTATACCACCCCTAGGCATATATCCAAAATATGCTCAAGTACACAACAAGGAATTTGTTCAAGCATGTTTGTAGCAGCTTTATTTGTAATAGTCAGAATCTGGAAACAACCCAGATGTCCCTCAGTTGAGGAAAGGATACAGAAATTGTGGTACATTTCCACAATGGAATATTACTCAGCAATGAAATCATGGAATCATAAGGAAATCATGGAATTTGCAGGCAAATGATGGAATCTAGAAAAGATCATCCTGGGTGAGGTATCCCAGAATCAGAAAGATACACATGGTATATACTCACTTATAAGTGGTACTAGGTTCTACAACCCAGATGTCCATCAATGGAGGAATGGGTACAGAAATTGTGGTATTTTTACACAATGGAATACTACTCCGCAATCAAAAAGGAGGAAATCATGAAATTTGCAGGCAAATGGTGGGATCTAGAAATGATCATTCTGAGTGAAATATCCCAGAAGGAAAAAGACAAACATGGGATATACTCACTTATATAGACCTATAAGATATGATAAACATAATGAAATCTATACACCTAAAAAGATAATCAATTGAGTGGACATGGGGTAAGATGATCAATCCTCGTTTAGAAAGACAGATGGGATGTGCATTGAATGTATGACAGGAGTCTACTGAGCGCATCTGAAAGACTCTAACTAGCAGTGTTTTCAAAGCAAAGACTCATGACCAAACCTTTGGCAGAGTACAGGGAATCATAAGAAAGAAGGGGAGTTAGTCTGATGGGGAAAGGATAGGAGCTCCACAAGGACCAAATATATCTGGGCACAGGGTCTTTTCTGAGACTGACATTCAACCAAGGACCATGTATGGATATAACCTAGAACCTCCACTCAGATGTAGCCTGTGGAAGCTCAGTAACCAATTGGTTTCCCAAAGTGAGGGGAACAAGGACTATTTCTAACAGGAACTCAATGACTGGCTCTTTGGTCTCCCCACCCCCGAAGGGAGGAGCAGTCCTGTTAGGCCACAGAGGAGGGCTTTGCAGCCAGTCTTGAAGATACCTGATAAAACAGGATCAGATGAATGGGGAGGAGGTCCCCCCTATCAGTGGACTTGGAAAGGGGCACGGTGGAGATGAGGGAGGATGGGAGGGACTGGGAGGGAATGAGGGATCGGGACACGGCTGGGATACAGAGTTAATAAAATGTAACTGATAAAAAATAATAATAAAATAAAAAAATAAGTGGTACTAGACCTATAATATAGGATAAACATATTAAAATCTGTACACCTAAAGAAGCTAAATAAGAAGGAGGACCTGGGGTAAGATGACCAATCCTCACTTAGAGAAACAAATGGGATAGACATTGGAAGAAGAAGAAAACAAGAAATAGGACAGAAGCCTACCACAGAGAGCGTCTGAAAGACTCTGCCTAGCAGTGTATAACAACAGATGCTTAGACTCATAACCAAACCTTGGGCAGAGTGCAGGGAATCATGTAAAAGAAGGAGTTAGTAAGACATGGAGAGGACAGGAGCTCCACATGGAGAACAACAGAACTAAAATATCTGGGCACAAGGATCTTTTCTGAGACTGATACTCCAACCAAGGACTATTCTTGGATATAACCTTGAACCCCTGCTCAGATGTAGCCCATGGCAGTTCATTATACAGGTTGGGATTCCCAGAAAGGGGAACAGGGCCTGTCTCTGACATGAACTCAGTGCCTGGTTCTTTGTCCTCCCCTTTCATCCCTGTCCCTGAGGGAGGAGCAATCTTGCCAGGCCACAGAGGAGGACATTGCAGCAGTCCTGATGAGACCTGATAAGCTAGGGTCAGATGGAAAGGGAGGAGGATCTCCCCTATTAGTGGACTTAGAGAGGGGCAGGTAGGAGAGAGGATGAAAGAGAGAGGATAGTATTGGGAGGGGATGAAGAAGGGGGCTACAGAAGGGATATAAAGCAAATAAAGTGTAATTAATGTGAAAAAAAATTTAATTAAAAATGTTATAGGTCCAGGAATAGCTTCACACTGACCCTTCAAACACCAGATTCAGAGTGATGGAAGTTCATGGAATGCTGAACAAAAGCTCACTCGTCAGGGACACAGCCTATGATGCAGTCTGCTTCTAAGGCAGCCTTTTTATACTAAAATCTGTAGCCATGTAACAACAAGGCAACTAGGTATGTGTGTGTGGGGGGGGGGGTCAGCTAAACATAATTGATTTTTTTCCAACTGTATTGTATCTAGGTAGCTAGACAAAGCATTTTAAGCTGATTGGCTAGATTATAGGCTTGGGGACTTTCCAGTTCCCTACTATTCTGGGAGAAAGGAACCTAGCAGGATGTTGTAGTCTTAACTCTAACAGAACATACGTTTATCTTTAACTCAAGCAGAACATGCATTTATCATTTATTGTATTATTGTAAGCAGGAAGTTTTGAACTATTTAATTGTATTCTGGTCTCAGGCAGGTAGAGCCTGAGAACCTGAACTCTATTTCACCTTATAATCAAAATTGAGACTTGGAGGCAAATTAACTTCTGATATGCTAAAGGCAACAACAGCTGTTAACAGAGGAACTACAGTTATGCTAAGAGATAAAGTAGGTCTCAGTGGAGGGCCTATAGAGTTTAAGCAGGTTAAGCAGTTTACAACAGAAAGTATACATAATCATGATCTAGCCTCAGGGAAAATTAGACCAAAAGAAAAAGGATTTTTCTCTAGAAACCATTGAAACTAAGTGAAAACAACCTATTTCTCAAGTGTTAAAGAGGTTCTCTACCAATAAAAAGTGACTTGTGCTCTATGAATTTCTTTAATCTTCATAATTCTTAATTGAGTTATTTTTTTGAGGAATAGGCTCCATGAGTAAAGCATCTTCATTCCTTAATTATGGTTACAAATCTCTTCATTGGAACTGAAATATTTATTTTAACATTTGCTCATTTACAATGTTTATTTTTAAAAGAAAGCTACAGTTAGGTATAAAAAAACAAATACTAAGAAAAATATTTGTATCCAAATCCTTGTTTAGCCTCTTAACAATTCTAAACAAGGCTCTCGTGGTTCACTACTTATACTTAATGATAATATTTGTTTCATATTGCACAATGACAATAAAAAGCTAGCCTAAGATTTCTATTGCATCTTCATGAAATAAGTAGGTTTTTTTTAGAAATGAAGATTATTTAACTATTAAAAACATTATGCATGGTTTTTATGCATGGGAGGAATAAAGAGGACGATTTTTCCTCTTGGATAGATTATTAAGGTGACTGTATACATCAGTCAAGTTTAAGGAAACAATTCTGTGTCTATAGATGTATGAGTAGACTTCGAAGTTACCAGCAAGGATCTCTCTATTAAAGACATGGCTGTAAGTGCTGCTTCTACCACATCTATATCACTTGCTGAATAAATTATAAATAAGTCCAAAGTTAGTTTAGTTATCAGTTAACTAGGGCAATAGTAGGTTGTACATCTGAAATAAATATAATAATTTATTTAAAGTACTTGTACAGTGTATGTTACATGACATAGCATTCTTTTTATTATTTTATTAATATTATTATTATTTAAAATCCATTCTCTTGTATCTCAGATGTACCTCCCTCATCTCCCCCTGGCTCCACACTTTCTTTTTCCTCACCCATGTCCCTTCCCTGGACCACTGATAGAGGAAGTCCTCCTTCAGTACTATCTGACTCTAACCTACATGGATTTTAATTCTCTGTGGCCTACTAAGGCCAGCGCTCCAGGGGCAGGTAATCAAAGAGCAGGCAACCCAGTTCATGTTAAAGACTGCACCTGCTATCCTTACTAGGGAACCCACATGGAGACTGAGATGCTTATGGGCTACATCTGAGCAGGGGGTCTAGGTCCTGTTCACGCATGGTCCCTGGTTGGTGCATCAAATCTCTGCAGGCCCCACTGGGCCCAGGTTTTTGGCTTTGTCAGTCTCCTTGTGGAGATTCTGTCCCCTCCAGTTCTTTCTATCCCCCCACTCTTCTATAAGATTACACATGCTCTTCCCAAAGTTTGGCTATAAGTCTCCGCATCTGCTTTGATCTCCTGCTGGGGGGAGTCTTTCAGAGTACATATGCAGTGGGCTCCCATCCTGTTCTCTCTCTTCTAGCACTTCCAGTGCCTATCTTGTTTGCCTTTTTGAATGAGAATTAAGCATCGTTTTTAGAATCCTCTTTTTTTTGTTGGCGTCTTTAGGTCTGTAGATTTTAGCATGTTTATCCTATATTATATGGCCAATTCCACTTATTAGTGAGTATATACCATGTGTGTCTTTCTGCTTCTGGGTTACCTAACTCAGGACGATCTTTTCTAGTTCCATCCATTTACCTGCAAATTTCATGATTTCCTTGTTTTTAACAGCTGAGTAGTAGTCCATTGTGTCAAGGTGCCACAATTTCTGTATCCATTCTTTGCTTAAGGGACATCTAAGTTGATTCCAGATCCTGCATGTTATGAATAAAGCTGCTATGAACATAGTTTAGGAAGTGTCCTTGTTGTATGGTTGAGCATCTTTTGGATACATGCCCAGGAATGGTATAGATGGATCTAGAGATAGCGCTATTCCCGATTTCCTGAAAAAGCACAAGACTGATTTCCAAAGTGGTTGTATAAGTTTACATTCCCATCAGCAATAGAGGAGGGTTCTTCTTTCTCCACATCCTCTCCAGCATGTGTCCCTTGAGTTTTTGATCTTATCCATTCTGATGGGTATGAGACAGACTCTCAGTCTTTTTGGTTTACATTTCCCTGATGTCTAAGGATGTTGAGCATTTCTTTCTTTTTTTTTTTTTTTTGAATTTTATTTTTTTTTTATCAGTTACATTTTATTAACTCTGTATCCCAGCCGTGTCCTGATCCCTCATTCCCTCCCAGTCCCTTCCTCCTCCCTCATCTCCACCATGCCCCTTTCCAAGTCCACTGTTGCGGGGGACCTCCTCCCCATTAATCTGATCCTGTTTTATCAGGTATCTTCAGGACTGGCTGCAAAGCCCTCCTCTGTGGCCTAACAGGACTGCTCCTCCCTTCGGGGGTGGGGAGGGCAAAGAGCCAGTCATTGAGTTCTTGTTAGAAATAGTCCTTGTTCCCCTAACTTTGGGAAAACAATTGGTTACTGAGCTACCACAAGCAACATCTGAGTGGGGGTTCTAGGTTATATCCATACATGGTCCTTGGTTGAATGTCAGTCTCAGAAAAGACCCTGTGCCCAGATATATTTGGTCCTTGTGGAGCTCCTATCCTTTCCCCAACAGACTAACTCCACTTCTTTCTTATGATTCCATGTACTCTGCCAAAGGTTTGGTCATGAGTCTTTACTTTGAAAACACTGCTAGTTAGAGTCTTTCAGATGCACTCAGTAGACTCCTGTCATATGTTCAATGCACATCCCATCTGTCTTTCTAAACGTGGATTTATCATCTTACCCCATGTCCGCTCAATTGATTATCTTTTTTAGGTGTATAGATTTCATTATGTTTATCATATCTTATAGGTCTATATAAGTGAGTATATCCCATGTTTGTCTTTTTCCTTCTGGGATATTTCACTCAGAATGATCTTTTCTAGATCCCACCATTTGCCTGCAAATTTCATGATTTCCTCCTTTTTGATTGCTGAGTAGCATTCCATTGTGTAAAAATACCACAATTTCTGTATCCATTCCTCCGTTGATGGACATCTGGGGTGTTTCCAAGTTCTAGCTATTACAAATAAAGCTGCTATAAACATGGTTGAGCAAGTATCCCTTTTGTGTACTTGAGCAAACTTTGGTTATATACCTAGCAGTGGTATAGCTGGGTCTTGAGGAAGCACTATTCCTAATTGTCTTAGAAAGCACCAGATAGATTTCCAGAGTGGTTGTACCAGTTTACATTCCCAAAAGCAGTGGAGGAGGGTTCCCCTTTCTCCACAGCCTCTCCAGCGTGTGCTGTCACTTGAGTTTTTCATCTTGGCCATTCTGATGGGTGTACGGTGATATCTCAGGGTCATTTTGATTTGCATTTCCCTGATGGCTAATGAGGATGAGCATTTCTTTAAGTATTTCTCTGCCATTCGATATTCCTCTGTCGAGAATTCTCTGTTTAGCTCTGTTCCCCATTTTTTAATTGGATTACTTAGTTTGCTGCTTTTCAGCTTCTTTAGTTCTTTGTATATACTGATATTAGTCCTCTGTCAGATAAAGGGTTAGTGAAGATTCTTTCCCAATCTGTAGGCAGTCATTTTGTTTTGATGACGGTGTCCTTTGCTTTACAGAAGCTTTTCAGTTTCATGAGGTCCCATTTATTGAGTGTTGCTCTTAGAGCCTGTGCTGTTGGTGTTCTGTTCAGGAAGTTGTCTCCTGTGCCAATGAGTTCTAGGCTCTTCCCCACATTTTCTTCTAACAGATTTAAAGTATCTGGTATTATGCTGCGGTCTTTGATCCACTTGGACTTTAGTTTTGTGCAGGGTGATAAATATAGATCTATTTTCATATTTCTGCATGTGGACATCCAGTTGGACCAGCACCATTTGTTGAAGATGCTGTCTTTTTTCCATTGAATGGTTTTGGCTTCTTTGTCAAAAATCGAGTATTCATAGGTGTGTGATTTTATTTCTGGGTCTTCTATGTGGTTCCATTGATCCTCCTTTCTGTTTTTATGCCAATACCATGCAGTTTTTATTACTATTGCTCTGTAGTACAACTTGAGATCGGGGATGGAGATACCTCCAGATGATCTGTTGTTGTACAGGATCGTTTTGAAGATTCTGGGTTTTTTGTTTCTCCATATGAAGCTGAGAATCTTTTTTTCACGGTCTTTAAAGAATTGAGTTGGTATTTAGATGGGAATTGCATTGAATCTGTAGATTGCTTTTGGCAGGATGGCCATTTTCACAATGTTAATCTTACCAATCCATGAGCACAGGAGATCTTTCCATCTTCTGATATCTTCTTCAATTTCTTTCTTTAGAGACTTGAAGTTTTTCTCAAACAGGTTTTTCACTTGCTTGGTTAGTGTCACCCCAAGGTACTTTATGTTATTAGTGGCTCTTGTGAAGGGTGTTGTTTCCCTAATTTCTTTCTCGGCCCTTTTGTCTTTGGTATACAGGAGGGCTTCTGATTTTTTTGAGTTGATTTTGTATCCTGCCACTTTGCTGAAGGTGTTCATCAGCTGGAGGAGTTCTCTGGTTGAATTTTTTGGGTCACTCATATATACTATCATATCATCTGCGAATAGTGACACTTTGAGCTCTTCCTTTCTGATTTGTATCCCCTTGATCTCCTTTGGTTGTCTTATTACTCTGGCTAGGACTTCAAGTACTATGTTGAATAGGTATGGAGAGAGTAGGCAGCCTCGTCTTGTCCCTGATTTCAGTGGGATTGATTTAAGTTTCTCTCCATTGAGTTTGATGTTGGCTATAGGCTTGCTGTATATTGCCTTTACTATGTTTAGGCAAGTGCCTTGTATTCCTGATCTCTCCAAGACTTTAAACATGAATGGGTGTTGGACTTTGTCGAATGCTTTTTCGGCATCTAAGGAGATGATGGTTTTTCTCCTTCAGTTTGTTTATGTGGTGGATTACATTGATGGATTTCCGTATGTTGAACCACCCTTGCATACCTGGGATGAAGCCTACTTGGTCATGGTAGATGATATCTTTGATGTGTTTTTGGATTTGGTTTGCAAGTATTTTGCTGAGTATTTTTGCATCAATGTTCATAAGAGAGATAGGTCTGAAGTTCCCTTTTTTGTTGGGTCTTTGTGTGGTTTAGGTATCAGGGTGACTGTCACTTCATAGAATGAGTTTGGTAATGTACCTTCTGTTTCTATTTTATGGAATAGTTTGAGGAGAATTGGTGTTAGCAATTCTTTGAAGGTCTGGTAGAATTCTGCACTGAAGCCATCTGGCCCAGGGCTTTTTTTGGAAAGGAGACTGTGAATGACTGCTGCAATTTCCTTGGGGGATATAGGGCTACTCAGTCTTTCTACCTGATCTTGACTTAATGTTGGAAGATTGTCCATTTCATTTAGGTTTTCAAATTTTGTGGCATATAAGCTTTTGTTGTATGACCTAATGATTGTTTGGATTTCCTCAGTGTCTGTAGTTATGTCACCCTTTTCATCTCTGATTTTGTTGATTTGGATAGATTCTCTCTGCTTTTTAGCTAGTTTGGCTAAGGGTTTGTCTATCTTGTTGATTTTCTCAAAGAACCAGCTTTTTGTTTCATTGATTCTTTGGATAGTTTTATTTGTTTTTAATTGATTGATTTCAGCCCTGAGTTTGATTATTTCCAGCCATCTGCTCCTCTTGGGTGTATCTGCTTCTTTTTTTTTTTTTTTTTTTTCTAGGGTTTTCAGTTGGGCCATTAAGTTGTTTGTATGTGATGTTAGGAATTTCTTCTTGCAGGCACTTAGTGCTATAAATTTTCCTCTGAGCACTGCTTTCAATGTGTCCCATAAATTTGGGTATGTTGTGCCTTCATTTTCATTGAATTCTAGGAAGTCTTTAATTTCTTTCTTTATTTCTTCCTTAACCCAGCTGTCATTGAGTATCAAGTTGTTCAGTTTCCATGTGTGTGTAGGCTGTTTGTTATTTCTCTTATTGTTGAGGTCCAGCTTTCGTCCATGGTGGTCAGATAGAATACAAGGGATTATTTCAATCTTTTTGTATCTGTTGAGGCTTGCTTTATGACCAACTTTATGGTCTATTTTGGAGAAGGTTCCATGTGGTGCTGAAAAGAAGGTATACTCTTTTGAGTTTGGATGAAAAGATCTGTAGACGTCTATTAGGTCCGTTTGCTTTAGGGTCTCTGTAAGTGTTTTTATTTCCCTATTTGTTTTCTGTCTAGTTGATCTGTCCCTTGGTGAGAGTAGAGTGCTGAAGTCTCCCACTATTAGGGTATTAGGATCAATATGTGATATTGTTTCATTTACGAATGTAAGTGCTCTTGTATTTGGGGCAATGATATTCAAAATTGTGATGTCCTCTTGATGGATTTTTCCTTTGATGAGAGTATATTGGCCCTCCTTATCTTTTTTGATTAAATTGGGTTGAAAGTCTATTTTGTTAGATATTAGGATGGCTACTCCCGCTTGTTTTCTGGAACCATTTGCTTGAAAGACATTTTTCCAGCCCTTCATTCTGAGGTAGTGTTTATCTTTGTTGCATAGGTGTGTTTTTTGGATGCAGCAGAATGATGGATCCTGTTTCTGCAACCATTCTGTTAGTCTGTGTCTTTTTATTGGGGAGTTGAGTCCGTTGATGTTGATAGAAACTAGTGACCAACAATTGTTACTTACTTTAGATGTGGGGTTGGTGGTGTCACTGAGTTTCATTGCTTGTATTCTTTTGGTTTTTTTGTTGTGTAGTTATCTATTTCCTCTGTTTCCTTAGATGCAGTTGTTTTCTTTGAT
Source organism: Meriones unguiculatus (assembly GCF_030254825.1). Lineage (NCBI taxonomy): Eukaryota > Metazoa > Chordata > Mammalia > Rodentia > Muridae > Meriones > Meriones unguiculatus. The sequence goes on along the minus strand of NC_083352.1, from coordinate 1,078,184 downwards.
TTGGAGTTTCCCTTCTAGTAACTTCTGTAGAGCTGGATTATTATGTAGATATTGTTTAAATTTGGCTTTGTCTTGGAATATTTTGAATTCTCCGTCTATGTTGATTGAAAGTTTTGCTGGGTATAGTAGTCTCGGTTGGAATCTGTGGTCCCTTAAGGACTGTATGATTTTTGTTCAGGCCCTTCTGGCTTTCACAGTTTCTGCTGAGAAATCTGGTGTGATTCTGATAGGTCTACCTTCATATGTTACTTGGCCTTTTTCCCTTGCTGCTTTTAGAATTTTTTCTTTGTTCTGTAGGTTCAGTGTTTTGACTATGATGTGACATGAAGAATTTCTTTTCTGGTCTAGTCTACTTGGTGTTCTGTAGTCCTCTTGTATGTTTATGGCCATCTCCTTCTTTAAGTTGGGAAAGTTTTCTTCTATAATTTTCTTGAAAATATTTTCCAGACCTTTGAGCCTCATGTCTTCTTTTTCTTCTACTCCTATTGTTCTTAGGTTTTGTCTTTTGTCCTTGATTTCTTGGATATTTTGTGTTTGGAACTTTTCTGATTTTATTTTTTCTTTGAGAGATGTGTCAATTTCCGCAAGTGTATCTTCGGCTCCTGAGATTCTTTCTTCCATCTCTTGTATTCTGTTGGTGATGCTTACCTTTGTAGTTTCTGATCTTTTCTCTATGTTCTCCAGCTCCTGGGTTTTCTCTATTTGTGTTTTCTTTATTGATTCTAATTCTGTTTTCATGTCTTGAACCATTTCCTGCACATTCTGTTTGAATGTGGAGTCCTGCTTTTCAATGAGAGCTTCTATTTTTTTTTTTTTTTTTTTTTGTCTGTTTCCTCTCTATGTATCACTAATTGTGCCTCTACTTCTTTGGGTATAATTGCCTGTATTTCTATGAGAGCTTTGTTTATTTCTTCTTTATTTGTCTTCTTTTGTGTGGACATTTCTTTGAGAGCTTTGCGCATTTCTTCTTTGTTTGCCACAATTTTCGTGGTTATTTCTATGAGAGCATGGTTTGTTTCCTCTTGGTTAGTCTCGATTTCTTTGGCTATTTCTCTGAGGGCTTTGTTCATTTCATCTTTTTGGGCCTCTAATAGCTGGAGAAACATAGTTTTGAGGTCGTTTTCTTGTATATCTAGTGAATTGAAGTGTCCATTGTTTTGTGGGGTTGCTGGTGAGGTCATTATGTCCTGATTTTTGTTGGGAGTGTTCTTACGTCTGCCTCTAGCCATCTGTTTATTTATAATCCTCACTGTTCCTCAAAATTGTAGTTCGGGCTATGATCCTCTCTGTTTTCTGGACTGTTTTTTTTTTTTTTTTTTTTTCAGGGAAATGAGAGAGGTTCACTGGTTTGGGAGTGTGCACTGTGGTTTCAGTTTTGCCTAAGTAAGGAATGTGATGCTGGCACTATTTGTGTGTGCTTTTAGTGGGTGCAGTGTGCATGCGCGGATTCTCTGACTATTGCAGTGGCCTGCAAGCCACTATTACGCAGTTCTGTCTGAGATTCAGGGATTGTTTGTCTGGATTACACTGGTGGACCCGCAAGGCAGAGACTTCAACATTGGGGTCGCTATCCCAAGAATCCCTAAGATGCCCACACTTAGGGGTGTGGGTGGCAGGGATCTCATCTGGTTGCTTCTGTGGAGAGGCCCTGGGTCTGGGGCAAACTCTCCCTAGAAGGCTCACTCACTCAGGACCAGTTGGAATGCACAGGGGTTCCTCTTGCTCACTACTCTCTGATTTGTTCCTGCTGCAGAGAGTGCACGGGTAGACTAACAGTCAGCTTTGTGACACTGTGGCTGCAGGACTCGGTGTCCACCTTTCCTGTGTGCTGCCTCTCTGTCCTTTCCCTCTGCCAAGAGGGGTTATGTTGACTGGTCCTGCGGTGGCGCGGGAAAGAGTTAGGTTGAGTGTTCTCAATCCCAGATCCCGGGCCCAGATCTCTGTGCCAGAAGCAGCCTGGCAGTAGAACCTATGTTTGCTGATCCCGAGAGAGTACCAGGTACGGTTGAGTGTCTTCAGATCCAGAGCTTGGGTTTCTCGGCTAGGGGCCACTGGGTGAGCTGGAGAGAGGGTGCTATGTCCTTGGCAGGCTGCCTTTCTGTCCTTCCCCTCTGACCTTCCCCTCCGCTAGGGCAAGCTTATGGAGGTGCTCTCAGGGGAGTGCCAGAAGGGGTTGGGGCTTCTCAGTCTGATCCTGAGCTGAGGTTTCTTGGCCAGAGGTTGGGGGGGGGGCGCCAGTGATAGAACTTGCTGCTAGACCTTATTGCGCTGGACCCAGGAGAATCTCAGGATGTACGTGTAGAATGATCATAGTCCCAGATCCCGAGTTGTAGTTCATTTGCTAGGAGCAGCTGGCAGCACTGGAGTTCTGGCACTGTGAAGCCACTGTGTACCTCTTTATCCTTCTGCTCCACCATGGCAGGGTTATGGCGGCGTTTGGGGGAGTGCCCGAAAGGATTGGGTTTTCTCAGCCCCAATCTCGGGTTGGGGTACAGACAATGTGGTCTGTGGCAGATTCTGCTGGACGCCTCCTGCCTCCTCCCAAGAGGTATTAGGGATTTTGATTTGGGCGCACAGCTGCTCTCCATGAGCGGGAATGGCGGGAGCTCAGTTGTGATGGTGACGGGTACCTGTGGTCAGGGAGACCCTCCAGGAAAAGACTGGATGACCTGTGATCAGTCTTGCAACTTTGCTTCCCCGTGGGGTTTTTTGCGACTGGGACTCCCAGTCTCTGGCACCGTTGTGCCCACCAATCACCCTGGGAAAGTGATAGGGACACGCAGGCTTGCGGCACCAGCCTGGAGACCCAAAGCCCATGTTACCCAGGTTCTCTTCGGGGTTCTGGCTGGGCAGCCAAGAGTGGGCCCGACCAATTCCCACGCTGTGGGAGCCTCCCCTCACCTGGGAAACATGATAGCTGTTGTTTTAGTGCCCAGAGTTCAGTCTCCTGGTCGCTGCATGGAGTGTGTTGTCCTGCTTCTCAGATGCAGTATTCTCCTGGCACCGCCATCTTGCTGTCTTGCTCTGCCACCCCCCCCAGCATTTCTTTAAGAGTTTCTCTGTCCTTCAGTATTCTGTTGAGAATTCCGTTTTGTTCTGTACCCCAATTTAATTGGATGATTTGGTTTGTTGGTATTTAATTTCTCGAGTTCTTTATTGATTCTGGATATTAGCTTTCTGTCAGATGAAGGGTTGGTGAAGACCTTTTCCCAGTCTGTAGACTGTTCTTTTGTTATGTTGGCAGTGCACATTGCTTTACAGAACTTATTAGTTCCATGAGGTCCTTTTTACTGATAAAAAAAATATTGTTGATATTAGACCCTGACTTGTTAGTATTCTGTTCAGGAAGTTATCTCTTATGCTAATGAATTCAAGGCTCTTTCCCAATTTTTCTTCCAACAAATTTAGTGTGTCTGTTTCTATGTTCAGGTTTCTGATCCACTTTGACTTTACTTTTGTGAAGGATGATAAATATAGGTCTACTTGCATTTTGCTACATATAGACATCCAGTTATACCAGCAACATTTCTTGAAGATGCTATCTTATTTCCATTGTACAGTTTAGTGTCTTTGTCAAAACTCAGATGTCCATAGGTGTGTTAGTTTATTTCTGGGTCTTTCACTTGGCTCCATTGATCCACCTGCTTCTTTATATGGCAATAGCATGCTACTTTTATTACTGTTGCACTATAGTACAGCTTGAGATCTGGGATGGAGATACCTCTAGAATATCTTTCATTGTACAGATTGTTTTAGCTATTCTGGGATTTTTGTTTTTCCATAGGAAGTTAAGAATTGTTCTTTCAAGGTCTGTAAGAAATTGTCTTGGTATTTAGATAGAAAATGCCCTTTACTCTGAAGTAGTGTCTATGTTTGTTGCAGAGATGTGTTTCTACAATGCAGCAGAATGTTGAATCCTTTTTTGCCACCATTTTTTAATTTGTGTCTTTTTATTTGAGAGTTGAGTCCATTGATGTTGATATATGTTAGCAACCAATGAATAATAGTTCCATGTTAGTTCCTTTTATTGTAGAGTTGGTGATGATAGTGTGGTTGTGTACTTGTTTCCTTTTTTATTTTTGTTTTGAATTTATCTATATTCTGTGTTTTCTTGGGTTATAGCTGATATCCTTAGGTTGGAGTGTTCTTTCTGGTATCTTCTGTAGGTCTGAATTGCTGCATAAATATTGTTTAAATTTGGTTTTGTCACAGAACATCTTATTTTCTCTGTCTATGATGATTGAAAGTTTTGCTGTGTATACTAGTCTGGCTTGGCATCTGTGGTCTCTTAGTGTCTGCATGACATCTGCTCAGGCCCTTCTGGCTTTCGTAGTCTCTGCTGTGATTTCATAGTCTGGTGTGATTCTGATAGGTTGACCTTTAATATTACTTGGTCTTTTTCCATTTCTGTTTTTAATATTTTTTCTTTGTTAAGTAGATTTAGTGTTTTGATTATTATGTAGCAGGAAGAATTTATAGTCTATTTAGTGTTCTGCAAGCCTCTTGTACATTTAAGAGCATCTCATTCTTTAGGCTGGGGAATTTTTTTTCTTTCATTGTCTTGAAAATATTTTCTGAAGCATTTGATATTTGTTCCTGGAGCCTGTACTGCAGATTGGGTCTGCCTGTCTCTTGAGTCTGGAATAGTCTCTAGGAAAATGAGAGAGGTCCAGGGACGTGAGAATGAGTACTGGTGATTTGGATGCAGCTAAAAAAGACAGGGCACAGGCACAGGTACCTTGAAGTGTGTGGCTTGGGCATAGGCTTCATTGCCTTGAAGGGCATGCCACAATCCTGGGCATATGCTTTGAAGGTCAGAGAGTACAGGTGCAGCATGTGCCCAGGTGCCTTGATGGGCTTGGAATGGTTGGCAATCACAGGATGCCTCAAAAAGGATCTGGTAGGGGCTTACAGGACTACCAGACTATGTGCTCCTACTACTCAGATTTGTCTGGGTTGTGTCATCTTTGATCAGACTTCAGGCTTCTGTATGCTTCTATTGTTTACCTGTCTTCACAGGATGAGCAGCAGAACGACCTGATGCTGCCCTAAGGGAAGGCAGAGGGATCTTATTTCTGACTGCTAGAGTACAAGGTCCCTGGATCTGGGGCCCACACTCACTGGAGTATACAGAAAAGGCTGGGCATCCACTGTTCCCAACTCCTGGAGGCACAAGATGGGCCACAGGGGTAGGGAAGTGGGGGCTGGATCTGATCTGGCCCAATTCAGGGGATGTCCCCTGCAGTTTGGGAAGCACCAAATTCTATGCTCTGGATCCAGTTGTCTGTCAATTCCCTGTTTTCTAAATTTCGGATCCTCTGCCTTTCAGATATGGTGCACACTGGTTGCTGCCATCTTGGAACCTCCAATACAGCATTCTTCAACATACCAGAAGGTTACTGTTATTATCAATTATAATAATAACTATTATTATTTTAATTATTTTTATTTTTTATTAATTACAGTTTATTCACTTTGTATGACCCTTGTACCTCCCTCCTTCCTCCCCTCCCAATCCCATCCTCCCTCTTCCCCACCCGTGTCCCTCTCTATTATTGGATAACTAACTTAATAGTTAGCTACCTTTTGCTCACTATGATACAGGGTCAAACAAAAGCTACTTGAGGTCGGAAGGATTTATTTGCCCTGATGGATTTCAGGGATTCATTTTGCCCTGGCTATGAATGCATGGGACATGGCACTTGCTGACAAAAGTTACTTATATCACCACTAAAACTAGAGAGCAGTGCGCTTTAGATTGGAGTTATAGAACCCTTCAAAGGCTTGTCACTAGTAGCCTGTGTATACAATCTAGTCATTGCATCCCCTAGGCTCCCTAACATCTCAAAATAAAACCAGTATCTGGGGAGCAATTATTCAAACACTCGAGCGAAATTACAGAAGACATTATATAAACAATAGTTACCCTTGAGGAAGTGAGTCATGGACCACAGTGGATTTTACACTCTAAGTAATAATATCCAAAAGATATGCAAAACTTCAGGATAAGATTTAAATCCTGGCAAAGGTTAAACACGTTTACATGTCAAGAAGAAAACATGAAGTTTTAAAGTTGACCATATCATTGTCAGTAATGAGCCTCTCAGGATGCTAGAGAGTAAACAGCATGGTTGTCACTACATTTCTAAAGGGTCCTTTTGATACCAAAGAGAAGAAAGGTGGAGATGGTTGCATCAGGAAAACCAGTTACAAGGTTGTGAAGAATTCAAGAAAGGATAGTAAAAGCCTGATATACAGAGGGAAACAAGGAAAAATAATGACATATATGAGAAGCAGGAATACATCTTTGAAAACAAGTGAATAGATTCAGTGAAAAAAAAGTCACAGAACAGTAAAAAGGAACACAATGTGAAAACATCTTCTGAAATTGACATTTTACCATCATAGAACTTTGACCTTGAGGCACTTCAGATTTGTGCCAGCACCCCAATCATCTGTTTTAGATTTTCTTTTATTTCACCTTTGTGCCAAACAATCTGTTTCCTGTCAAGGACAAAGGTAGTGCCTTGCTGAGTAGCTAGGAAACAAGTGCTTTGTTACCCAATATGTGAGACTTACATCTTTCCTGATGACTCAGTTAGTGTGATTGTCACTATTAGAAGTCCTTAATTTGTGGCTATGTTAAAAGGAGATTTTTCTACAGATGAAAGTCTGTATGTTAATGTCATGTTCTTCAGGGATGCCACCCACATACGCTCCCTGGAATTTCTTATTGTGTACACCACATAATGGAATGGGCACTAGCTATTTTTTTCCAATAAATATCACTCAGAACGACTTTGAAAATACCCTTTCTCCTTTAGCTGCTCTTTTTAATAGCTCTAGCCATTCATCCAAAGAGTCAACATAATAATGTTTGTGTTGATCTGAAAAGTAGCAAGAAGTGAATAAATAAAATGTTCAGACAAATTTATCCTTTGATATGGCTATTACATTAAATGATACATTACTGGGATAAATTAATGTATATGAATCTAAATGAATATGCATGTACATATTCAAGTATATGATCTAATATTTATTTATGTTATTCTGGCAGAACATTATTGTCAGTGCTTTATATGTGTAACATTTTAATTACAAAAAGGATAGTGTTATCTCTCCCATTAGACACTGAATAATATGAAGCGCAAAGGGTAAAATGACACTACTTAAAGTGAGAAAGAGAAAAGCAGTTACTATCATTAGACTCCCTTTCCAAAATTCATTTGAAATTTAATTGACATTGTAACAGTGTTGGAAGGAGGTCTTCAGAGGAAAATAGGCATCAGACCACTGTCTTTATGAGTATAACAGTGCATATATTTTTTAAATGGGATATTTACTCTGATGACAGTATTGGTATGGTTGTTTCAAAGAGAGTGACCCATAAGCTGATATATTTGAATGTTTGGTCTCCAGCTTGTGAAATTATTTGGAAATGATTAGAAAGTGTGGCCTTGCTGGAGGAAGGGTGTCACTGGAGGTGGGCATTGAAGTTCAAAAGTCCACTATATTTCCAGTACCCACCACTCTCTCTCCCTGCCTCTGGACTATTATTTCACTATCACTTTCATGTATTGTCCCAGCATTATACCTTTCTACTTGCTGCCATGCTCCCCACCATGAAGGTCATGGAGTCTACTATTCTCTTGAATCATGCACCCTCAGTCAGAATATTTTTTTTGTCAGTTCTCTTGTCGTATTGTCTCTTTACAGCAATAGTGACACCTAAATGAACATCGGTACAAAGTCCCAATTTATTTCTAATATCAGAGATCAGACCTCTACTCTTGCCTGATGCATCTAAAACAAAAAGGGGGAACTGTAGAGAGCTGCGGAATGCTGTGCCTTAAAGATGGAGGTGGTTTCCGCCTTCCACCTTCCCGATGGTGAGTGCTCTCTGTCACGAACAATTCCACATTTGGCTAAGGCTGAGGATCTGGCTTGCTTCCATGTATGTGGACCTATCTGCATTGCCCACGTGGCACGCCTGGGTTGGCTACCCAGAGGCTATTTAAGCTGTGGGCTGGCTTTCCCCAGGGTCAGATGATTGTTCAAGGTTCCTGAATAAACTGCATTGAAAAAAAAAAAAAAGAAAAATAACTAAGACAGTTGGTTAACTCTTCTCCTTGTGTCTTTCTGTGTCTACATATTGTTCTTTCTTCCATCTTTTACCATGTTTTCCAAATTCTTTATCTTTCAAGGGAATGCTGAATTTTCAGCATATAATGAGCCATTCTGTATCATGATGACTCAGTTTTTAGTTCATATTCTCTTTATACAATCAGATCCCAAGTTTTACTTATAGAAGATATTGGTTGACTGAATTAGTAGTGTATTTACCTATTATTTATTGTATGTGTAATTTAATAAGTCAACTTTTTTTTCTAATTAAATGAAATAAGATAATGTTGGTAATGGTTTTATGAGACACAGTCTTGCTATGCAGCCAAGGTATCCTTGGACTCTAGATCCTTTTGCTTCAAGTTCTTGAATAGGTTTACAGGACTGTGTTACCATCTCAGACTAAAATGAAACACTGTCACTCCATGCATCATTGGCATATTATATATGGTAGGAGACATAGTAGGTTCAATGATGACTGGTTGAAAATGTTAGGGAGGAATGTATGTGTCACATAAATGTTACATTATACTTTGACTATAGCTGGAATTGTGTGGACATACATGTTTCTCAAATTTCATCAAGTGTATCATAAATTCACTCGTTCATTGTGTTAATTATAGATGACAATGTTTGTTTGTGTGTGTGTGTGTGTTTTAAGAAAAAAAATAGTGTCTGAGGAAATGGCTTAAATGGTAAGGTGCTTTTTGTGAACAAGAACCTGAGCTCAACACTCAAGTAAAAAACTGAGAATGGGCCAATCGGTGGCAGCACACACCTTTGAGTCCCAGTACTCTGGAGACAGAGGCACTCAGATCTGTGTGAGTTTGAGGCCAGCCTGGTGTGCAGAGTGAGTTTCAGGACAGCTAGGGCTACACAGAGAAACTCTGTTTTGAAAAAACAAATCAAACAAAATCAACCAACCAAACAAACAATAACCCTGTCTAGCCTGTCTAGTCAAATCAGGGAAGTCTAGATTCAGAGAGATAGGGGAAACTCTGTCCCAAAGTATAAGACAGAAAATTACTTTGAAATAAAACTTTATTAATCTCTAGCCTCTACATTCATTGCACAATATGTAAACACTCCTGCCTATATGCATATACACATACATATAAATTAAAACATAGGCCTATTTTCTGAGATATCTTAAAAGACACATGAAAATACATGCCTATGACTAGAAATAATATTAAGTGAAGGGTAGTCAAACTTTAACAATTTAAAAAGTACTTATTCAGAAATACATAGCAGATCATAAACTCCATCATCTTATTTTCTGTAATAATAGAGATGTAGCCTGCATAATTTCTGATGGCCATTTATGTAGGGCAAAGATCTAATTCCCCAATAAATAATCATGGAATGTAGAAACAAATCTTCAACAAACAATTTTACACTGAACTGTTGTGAACAATTTCTACCTTATTGTTTTAAAGAAAATTCTTGTATTTTTTTCTTTGTTAATACACTTACAGCGGGTACCCTGGGAAATGCTTGCATCCTACACATTGTTCACCTGGTGGCACATTAAGATGAAGGCAGCGGTGTTGGTGTCTGATATAGATGACTAAGGAAGGCTGGATCAATGAGTGTGCATTTGTTAAGCCTGCCAGTCACCCAGAGAGATGCAAGTAATTGAGCAACTACCTTATTCACATATTTGCACTTCTGGTGTCATAGGAAAGTTGGTGTTTGGACAAGAAAAGCCAGAGGGTCCCAGGGCTTTTCATGTTGATATAATAAAAGAGTAAAGGCACGTATTTGGCCAACATTGAGTTCAGATGGCTACTATTTTAGGCTAAATAATTGAGTTAAAGGGCTGAGAAGGCAGATTCATGAAGTAAATAGATCTTTGGAGAATTTGCATGATTTAAATGTATTTAGCAGTCTTTTAATAGAAATAACCTAGAACCCCTGCACAGATGTAGCCCATGGCAGTTCACTGTCTAAATGGGTTACATAGTAATGGGAAGAGGGACTGCCTCTGACATAATCTGATTGGCCTGCTCTTTGATCACCTCCCCCTGAGGGGGGAGCAGCCTTACCAGGCCACAGAAGAGGACAATGCAGCCACTTCTGATGAGAACTGATAGTCTAAGATCAGAAAGAAGGAGAGGAAGACCTCCCCTATCAGTGGACCTGGGGAGGGGCATGCATGCAAAAAGGGGAGGAAGGGTGGGACCGGGAGGGGAGGAGGGAGGGGCTTATGGGGAGATACAAAATGAATAAAGTGTAATTAATAATAATAATAATAATAATAATAAAAGAAAAGAAAACCCACGTACTTTGAAGGGTATTCTAAGATTTTTTTTTTCTTTTTGATCAGATCTATTGGGCTTATGCATTTCAGAAAAAAACATTTATGGAAATGAATCTATGATAATCATGTAAAAATAAACTGATGCTTAAAAAGACTAAGGAAAATGCCAGAAGGACTGATGCTGCTGGTACAAAACCTCAGACAATATTGGTAATTCTTTAGAGACATGAAACGAGCATATTCCAGTTTTCCTTCTGTGACCAAACACTTGATGCTATTTTCTAGGGAATACAGTTTGCTGAACTTTCCAATTAATTTCAGCAGGAAAGTCTTTCTTTAGCAGAGTGACTACATAGATGACCATGTGATTACCAGCACTGCCTTACTTAAAAATTCAATCCACAATGCATTTGTTTGCTCTTAGCACTATGTGTCTAAGACATGCAGGTGTACCTGCAGCACAGATGGTTGGCTTCCGCAGACCGTGACTCTTCCATCTATCTACTAACTAAATTCATACATTGCATATAATGTCGTCCACAAAGCATATAAGAAGGAGAAGTTGTTACAGCTATTTTTATAAAAGCTATGTTTCAATTTCTCTCTTAATCTGACTATCACACAAATGATTGAGACTCTATTATATTATTTTAACAAGCATCCCAGCAAAAGAACTGAGCAGTTTTAACTCTATTCTTTTTTGAGGTTTTTAAATTATTTTTAATTAAATTTTTATTTTTATATCAATTACACTTTATTCACTTTGTATACCAGCAGTAACCCCTGACTCATTCCCTCTCAATCCCAAACTCCCTCCCTCATTTCCTCCCAAGCTCCTCTCCATGTATTCTGATAGGGAAGGTCATTCTTCCCTTCCATCTGACCCTAGCTTATCAGGTCTCATCAGGACTGGCTTCATTGTCCTCCTCTTTGGCCGGGCAAAGCTGTTCCCACATCAGGAGGAGGTGGTCAAAGAGCCAGCTGCTGAGTTCATGTCAGAGACAGTCCCTGTTCCATTTACTAGGACACCCACTTGGAGACTGAGCTGCCATGGGCTACATCTGAGCCATGAATGGTCCTTGGTTGGAGAATCAATTTCAGAAAAGACACCTGTGTCCGGATATTTTGGTAATGTTGCTCTCCTTGTGGAGCTCCTGTCCTCTCCAAGTCTTGTTAACTCTCCCTTCTTTTATATGATTCCCTGCACTCTGCCTAAAGTTTGGTTATGAGTCTCAGAATCTGCTCTGATACACTGCTGGGTAGAGCCTTTCAGAGGCTCTCTGAGGTAGGCTCCTGTCCTGTCTCCTTCTTCCAATTTCCACTCCATTTGTCTTTATGAATGAGGATTGATCATCTTACCCAGGGTCCTCCTTTTTGTTTAGCTTCTTTAGGTGTACATATTTTTGTAGGTTTAACCAGTATTGTATGTCTAGTATCCACTTATTAGTGAGTATATACTGTATGTATCTTTCTCTTTCTGGGATACCTCACTCAGGATGACCTTTTCTATATCCCACCATTTGCCTGCAAATTTCATGATTTCTTTGTTTTTAATTGCTGAGTAGTATTCCATTGAATAACTGTACCACAATTTCTGTATCCATTCCTCAACTAAGGGACATCTGAGTTGTTTCCAGGTTCTTACTATTACAAATAAAGCTACTACAAACATGTTTGAACAAATTCCTTGTTGTGTACTTGAGCATATTTTAGATATATGTCTAGGAATAGTATAGCTGGATCTCGAGGAAGCACTATTCCTAATTGTCTGAGAAAGCACCAGATTGATTTCCAAAGTGGTTGTAGAAGTTTGAATTCCCACCAGCAATGCAGGAGAGTTCCCCTTTCTTCGTATCCTCTCCAGTATGTGCTCTCACTTGAGTATTTTGATCTTAGCCATTCTAATGGGTGTAAGGTGAAATCTCAGGGTCATTTTGATTTGCGTCTCCCTGATGGCTAAGGACATTGAATATTTCTTTAAGTGTTTCTCTGCCATTCTATATTCCTATACAGAGAATTCTCTGTTTAGCTCAGTACCCCATTTTTTTTTTATCAGTTACATTTTATTAACTCTGTATCCCAGCCATGTCCCGATCCCTCATTCCCTCCCAGTCCCTCCCTCCCTCCCTCATCTCCACCGTGCCCCTTTCCAAGTCCACTGATAGGGGGGACCTCCTCCCCATTCATCTGATCCTGTTTTATCAGGTATCTTCAGGACTGGCTGCAAAGCCCTCCTCTGTGGCCTAACAGGACTGCTCCTCCCTTCGGGGGTGGGGAGACCAAAGAGCCAGTCATTGAGTTCCTGTTAGAAATAGTCCCTGTTCCCCTCACTTTGGGAAACCAATTGGTTACTGAGCTACCACTTTTTTAAAAATTTGATTACTTGATTTGTTGTTTGAAAAACCAATTCATTTAGTTCTTTATATATTCTGGATATTAACCCTCTGTCAGATATAGGGTTGGTGAAGATCCTTTCCCAGTCTGTAGGCTGTTGTTTTGTTCTGATGGCAGTGTCCTTTGCTTTACAGAAGCTTTTCAGTTTCATGAGGTCCCATTTATTGATTGTTGATCTTAGAGCCTGTGCTGTTGGTGTTCTGTTCAGGAAGTTGTCTCCTGTGCCAATGAATTCTAGGCTCTTCCCCAATTTTTCTTCTAACATGTTTAGTGTGTCTGGTTTTATGTTGAGGTCTTTGATCCACTTGGACTTCAGTTTTATGCAGGGTGCTAAATATGGATCTATTTGCATTTTTCTATATGTAGACCTCCAGTTAGACCAGCACCATTTGTTAAAGATGCTGTCTTTTTTCCATTGTATGGTTTTGGCTTCTTTGTCAAAAATCAATTATCCATAGGTGTGTGGGTTTATTTCTGGGTCTTCAATTAGATTCCATTGATCCACCATTCTGTTTCTATGCCAGTACCATGCAGTTTTTATTACTCTTGCTCTGTAGTACAGATTGAGATCAGGGATGGAGATGCCTCCAGGAAATCTGTTGTTGTACAGGATCATTTTGACAATTTTGTCTTTTTTTTCCCATAAGAAGTAGAGAATTTTTCTTTCAAGTTCTGTAAAGAATTGTGTTGCTATTTTGATGGGAATTGCATTGAATCTGTAGATTGCTTTTGGCAGGATGGCCATTTTCACTATGTTAATACTACTGATCTATGAGCATGGGAGATATTTCAGTCTTCTGATAGCTTCTTCACTTTCTTTCTTCAGAGATTTGAAGTTTTTTCACTTGCTTGGTTATTGTCACACCAATGTACTTTATCTCATTTGTGCCTACCCTGTAAACTAATTTGGCTTCCTCTCATCCTGCATCCCAGAGAAACTTATACTTTGTATCATTCTTTGCTGATCTCTCTCTCTCCTATCCTTCCTCAACATCTGCATGTAGCTGAATCTCCTACTTTCTTTTCTAACCCCCCCTCCTCTACCTGGCAGGAAGTCCAGTTCTATTCTCTTACCTGCTCTATGATTTGCTGCAAACTGCTTTATTGACATTCAGGGGACAATTGGGAGACTGTGTTTACACAACATTGATGCAGGAGAGACTCAGAACTAGGTTTCCAGCCAGATATGAGGATACAGAAATCAGCATTTGGATTACACAAGTAACCCTATTCCTACAAGAATGCTCTTCATAATACAAGTAAGCCAGAAACAAAATACAATACAAACACCGATTTCAAATGTTCTGAATTGTGAGTGCATGAAGTGAGTTCATCATATAAATGAATGTACCAAACATCTGTTTTCTTCCACTATGTGTGCTAAAGTCTGGTGGAGTTGTGGTGTATAGTGTCTGCAGAAGAGAGCATTTGAAGACTCTGAGTCTGGTATACTCTGTCCCTCAACAGTCATGGGTGGCCTGTAATCTGCAGTAGTGAAGAGCTTCTCTTGTCACATTTTTCTAAGAGCCCCACTGTCTAGCAATCATTCTCAGTAGCCTGGGAAAGACACGAAGATTCTGAAAGTCACACCACCAGATGATTGTTATTATCTGCTAAATCACACAAAATTTTATTCTCTAGCTCTCAAATGCATCTTTTTTTTAATATATTTAGCTTTCTCTTACATGGTGAGTTTATCCTTTGTCTTTTGAAATCCTCCTTTGCATTTAACTGTTCAGATTAAGTAGCATTTCTACACATATTTCCTCATAGAATATCTAATTTTGTTATATGCCTTTTCACTTTCTTCAGCTATTTTATTTGGTTGTGCGTGACATTTTCTGTGAGGGCCTAAGTTACCGTGCTCAAACCTGAAACTTTTTAACAGGTGTCTTATCATTCCATATGCTTCCTTCTGCTCTCTTAAGTGAAGCACACAGGCCTTTGTACTGAGAGAATAAAATGCCACAGGCTCATACATGTGAGCTCATATGATTATTTCATCTCTCTTTTTTTTTTAAATTTCATCTCTTTAAGTGGTAAACTATAGATAAAACTAAAAATATAACTTATATGTATTGACCAAATGACTTTTTCTTTTTTTATGCAGTAGTGCTTGTAGATATGACAATACTTGACAATTTCAAATATCAGTAAGTGGAAATATATTTAAAAAAAATCTCTTAGTGTTGGACTTAGAAGCACATAATATAGAAAATACAAATTTCATTCCATGAGTGGAATATAAGTTAAAATAATACTATGAAAAATTATATAAAGGCTGTAGGTTGGTTTTTGTCTGGAAAAAATGAACTGTAATTTGACCTTATTCATGGATAAGTTTAAGCAGAAAGAATGTTTTATAACTGAGAATGACTTCAGAAATTGAAAAATGAAAAAAAATCTACTCTCAACTTAAACTTGGATTAAGCATTAATTTGTACCAATTGTCATATTGTTGATTCTGTTGTTCAGTTGGCTTAATTTCAGACTTCCTCTGGAATCTCTGTGGACTTACAGAGCAAGTATCTATTTATTGACTCTATCTGCTGTTTAAGGTGCTTGCTAATAACTGATGAGATGAATAATCTGAAGCTTAAGAGTTGCCATCTGATCTAGGGAAGGAGGGAGAAGGAGAAAGACAAAGGGTGTGTGAAAGAATACAGTAAAAGAGAGAAAACAATCAAGAATAAGGGGTTGACTCAAAGTCCAGCATATTTCCATTGACAGCCCGGTTGAGCGATTTGCCATAGGGTATCAATTTGCTCCTGCACGAGGTCAATCCTCTGATTGAACACCATCAAGCCTCCTTTTAGTTGAGCATTAATTCCTTTTTGTACATCTAAGGCATGAGCTACATTGGCTAAAAGATTATTCAGGGTCTGAGCAGTCTGCACAGTATGACTCATGGCTAATGCCAACGGCCGCCAATGAGATGGCAGTAACAGTGGCGGCTGTAGTTCCAAGATCCCTTTTCTGTCTGAAGAGAGTCATAGCGTGAAGGGCATCAACGGGTACAGGCACCCAGCGAGGCATGCGAGTAACCAGGGCATACCTAAATTCACTAGCATTCCAGCATTGGGCAAAAAAGCAAGTACTTTGTGTCACTAGCATACAACATGAGAATTTTTCCTGTGCTGCAAATCTGTCTAAACGATTGTCTAGCTATATTTTAGGTAATTGGACTGGAGAATTCGATACTATGATGGAGCAGATGAGAGTGGCCATTGTCACAGTAAATTCTACCAGAGTAGACGCAGGACTAGCCACAGGATTATCACCATGGATTGCTGCAGCCATGAATCATCTGAAGGAATGGGCGGGCATGGGAGCGTTAGCAGGCCTTCTGGTGTTGGTCTCCTTGGTTTGCCTGTGGTGTATATGCAAGATTAGAGTCTCACAACAGTGTAATGCAGCCATGACCATTCAGGCCTTTACAGCCATTGAAGCAGGACAGTCTCCCCAAGCATGGTTGGCTACCATAAAAAGCTAAAATGTTATGCTCAGGATGCGAAGCTAAGCACTGCACTCAGGGTCAGCTGCTGTAGACCCAGAGAAGAGCAAGTTTGATTGCATGCAGGTTGATGCCCCAGGTCCCGCCTCTGAGAAAAAGGTATTGGATGGGTCTGATGCTCTTTGGGTGGATGACACCTAAATGAACATCAGTACAAAGTCCCAATTTATTTCTAATATCAGAGATCAGACCTCTACTCTTGCCTGATGCATCTAAAACAAAAAGGGGGAACTGTAGAGAGCTGTGTAATGCCGCGCCTTAAAGATGGAGCTGGTTTCCGCCTTCCACCTTCCTGATGGTGAGTGTTCTCTGTCACAAACAACTCCACATTTGGCTAAGGCCGAAGATCTGGCTTGCTTCCATGTATGTGGACCTATCTGCATTGCCCACGTGGCACGCTGGGGTTGGCAACCCAGAAGCTATATAAACTGTGGGCTGGCTTTCCCCAGGGTCAGATGATTGTTCAAGGTTCCTGAATAAACTGCATTGAAAAAAAAAAAAAAAGAATAAGGGGTTGAAGGCAATGAATATTGAAAAGGTCATTGTTAACAGGTTTGTCTGAAATTTTAATTCCAGGGTACCTGATGTCCTCTACTAGATTCCATGGACATTCACTACATGAGCATGTCTATGTATTCAGACATACACACAAACCAAAATTACAAAATAAAGGATATTTTTTAAAAAAGAATACTACCACAGAGGGCCTCTGAAAGACTACCCATAGTGTATCAAAACAGATGCTGAGATTCATGGCCAAACTTTTGACAGAGTGCGGGGAACCTTATGAGAGAAGGAGGAGATAGAAAGACCTGGAGGGGACAGGAGCTCCACAAAGAGAGCAACAGAACCAAAAAATCTGGGCCCAGTGGTCCTTTCTGGGACTAATACTGCAACCAAGGACCATGCATGGAGATAACCTAGAAACCCTGCACTAGTGTAGCCTATGGCAGCTCAGTTTCCAAGTGGGTGTCCTAGTAATGGGAACAGGGACTGTCTCTGACATGAACTCAGTGGCTGGCTCTTTGACCACCTCCCTCTGAGAGGGACAGTCTTTCTAGGCTACAGAGGAAGACAATTCAGCCAGTCTTGATGAGCCCTGATGGGCTAGAGTCAGATGGAAGGGGAGGAAGATGTCCCCTATCAGTTGACTTTGGAAGGGGCATGGGAAGAGAAGAGATAGGGAGGGCAGGATTGGGAGATGAGGGAGGGGGCTACAGCTGGGATACAAAGTGAATAAATAGTAATAAATAAAAAATAAATTTAAAAATTAAAAAAAATTAAAAAAGAGTACTAAAGTAACAAAGATAGTTGATTAATAACCACAAAAGAATAAAATTATATGGAAAGCAAAATGGTTATAAATAAAGATTTGCTTAAGGACAAACTCATAAACTACATGAAAGAACACTCACAAAATTAAAAGCAGTAGCTTTACCAAAGAAAATATTAACACCTTTTTGTTTGGTAGTTGATAAAATATGTAGAAAATGATAAACATAAACTGCTATGGCCATATTGATATTAATAATTCATTGTGCATTTTACCTTCAGAAATTGTTTCCAGTAACAATTTCAGTAATATATTAAAAATAATTATTTTTAAATGCAAGCTGCTACAAGTTAGAATGCTTATATAGAGTCACTGTAGACCAGATGTGTTTGAGAGACTTAAATGTGCAATTGTTCATAGAATGTGTTCAGTGATGTGTAATGAATAGACCATCAACTCTCATTTTGAAATCTCCCAGTGAATGAACAATACAATCTCTCATATTAAAGAGCCAAATACATAACAATGGCTAGCTATGAATTTTTCAACTGGCTCTGATCTTGGAATGGAAGCTGTCTGCTTAATGCACTGCATCACTATCATGTAATGCTTTTAAAAATTGCTGTCTTGTTTATCTGAAACTGGATTATCAGTGTATTTACACAAAAATTAAAAACATTAAAGGGTTAACAATGCTCATTTCTTTAGTTCTTAACCTATGCACTGATTTTTGTTTATAACGGAAGAGCCTAGGAAACCAATTTTTAAGGTATCGTAATATAATGCAGTTTGATTTTCTTGTCAAGGTAATCCATCTGTATGAAAAATTTTCAGTTTATTCTTATACAAGACTTGACTTCAATTGGGGTTTGGTGCAAATACTGCTATGATAAGTTGGAAATAGCAAAATTATTAAAATAATCTTGTAATTTTTAAATTAAGAAATTGTGTAGTCAATGTACATCAAATCAAGAACTCTGAATATTTTTCAAAGGAAAATATGAATATAATGAATGAATCTGTTGTGGTCTATCATGGATAAATGAATCTCAAACATCTGGCTATTTTATTAACCACTGTGCAAACTGTTCTTTCTAGTTTTAGTGTTTAAATGACCATTCCTTTAATATACATAGATATTTTCATAATTCATTTTATGAATATATGTTGAATATGGGTTTTTAGCATCTACAGCATGTGAAAAGTTTTATTAAATAAAGATGGTCTTTATAAACAAGAATTTTTAGACAATATGGAAAATGTATTTATTAAGATGTAGCTCATCTTGTGCTTTAATTGAAAAGAAAAAGAAAAGTCAAACAATAACCCCATGAGTATTATAAAAAGAAAGCAATTGTCCATAACAAACCCAAGGAGACTACAATAGAACATTAAAAAGAAAGAGTGGCCCCCAGCCGCCATCCCAGACAGGGACACACAGTTTCCGGCCCAGAGTGAGGCGCCCAGCATCCAGACCAGAGTGGAACCCTCAGTGCCAGCCTAGAAAAGAGTACACAGCCTCCAGACCAGAGCAGCAACCCCAGCTGCCATCTCAAGCTTGGACACACAATCTCCACACTGAGAGCAGAGCACTCAGCCTCTGGCCCAGAGATTTGCTGGGTGCTCCTCTCACCTTCCCAGACAGAACTGTGTGCCCCAGGGTACTAGACTGAGTTTCCCTGTTGTAAAAAAAACCCACAACTAGGGAATCAGCAGGTTCTTCAAAAGGGCTGTACCTGGAAAACTGTAACAACAGCAGCAGCTCACTAAATTCAGAACGAGAAACCAGCAGTGGGGCAGCTCTCTTGAGGACTTCTACAGTGAGAGGAGAGCCCTCCTGACTAACAAAGACCACAGCTACTACTCAGGTCTATACGCCTGAGGTGAGCAGTGGCAATACCTTAGAAACACTGGCCATACAGTGACCATACCCAAAAAACAGAGGAGGACTCGTTCGGGAAAAATCATCTTCCAGCCAAGGGGATTCTCCTCAGGACTCCAGGAAGCACCAGAAACTAACAGCCAAAACCTAAAACAGCCCAATGGGTAGAGGTCAGCTTAAAAGCTCAACCAACAAAACACAAAGCAATATGGCATCTCCAGAACCCAGATATCCAGGGGCGAGCATCCCTGGACACCACAGCATAATAGAAAATAAAGAAGATGACCTTACATCTATGCTGATGAAGAGGATAACAGAGGAAACAAATAAAATACGTAAAGAATTAGAGGAAGATAAAATCAAACAGATCATAGCAATCCATAAAGAAAAGGAGGAAGTTAAAGACAAGCAGATTATGGCCATCAGTGAAGAAATATGGGAAAATGTAGCCAAACAGTTTGTGGCCTTCAGGGAAGAAATAATTAAATCACTGAAAGAAATAAAAGAGGCAGAGTTGAAGAAGCTAAAAGAAAAACAGGAAAATACAATCAGACAGGTGAAGGAAGTAAACAAAACAAACTCAAGATCTGAAGATAGAATTGGAAAAGTTAAAGGAAATACAAATGGAGGAAATAATGAAAAGGAAGAATTTAGGGAAGAAAACAGGAACTACAGAAGTAAGCATAACCAACAGACTACAAGAGATAGAAGAAAGAACCTCAGGTGTAGAAGACACAATGGAAGAAATCGATGTATCTGTCAAAAAAAACTGTTAAATCCAAAAAATTCCTGACACAGACCATCCAAGAAATCCAAGACAATATGAAAAGACAAAATCTAAGAATAATAGGAATAGAGGAAAAAGAAAATTCCCTACTCCAAGGCCCAGAAAATATTTTCTACAAAATCATTGAAGAAAATTTCCCCAACATAAAGAAGAGGCCAATAAGAACACAAGAGGCCTACAGAAAACCCAATAAATTAGACCAGAAAAGAAAATCCTCCTGCAACATAATAATCAAAACAGTAAGTATAAAGAATAAAGAAAAAAACACTAAAAGCTTCAAGGGAAAAAGGCCAAGTAACATATAATGGCAAACCCATTAGACTCACACCTGAATTTTCATCAGAGACTATGAAAGTCAGAAGGGCCTGGACAGATATCATGCAGACCCTAAGAGAACACAGATGTCAGCCCAGGATACTATATCTAGCAAAACTCTCAGTCCTCATAGATGGAGAAAACAAGATATTCAATGACAAAAACAAATTTCAACAATACCTACACACAAATCCAGTATTACAGAAGACACTAGAAGGGAAAATACAACCCAAGAAAACTAGCTACTTTCAAGAAAACTCAGGAAATAATTAACCTCACTACAGTAAAACAAAAAGCAACCAAGCACACAAACTTATGACCATAGCCAACATCAAAATCAAAGGAACTAACAGTCACTGGTCATTAATATCTCTCAAGATCAATGGACTCAATTCTACAACAAAAAGACACAGACTAACAGAATGGATACGTAAACAAAATACAGCAATCTGCCGCATACAAGAATCACACCTAAGTCACAAAGCTAGACATTACCTGAGGGTAAAGGGTTGGAAGACGGCTTTCCAAGCAAACGGACCCAAGAAGCAAGCAGGAGTAGCCATTCTAATATCTGATAAAATAGACTTTCAACCAAAATTAATCAAAAGAGATGGGGAAGGACACTTCATACTCATCAAAGAAAAATTCCACCAGGAAGACATCACAATCCTGAACATCTATGCCCCAAATACAAGGGCACCCACATTTGTAAAAGAAACATTGATAAAATTTAAAGCACATATAGATCCCCACACATTAATAGTGGGAGACTTCAACACCCCACTCTCAACAAAGGACAGGTCAACAAAACAGAAATTAAACAAAGAAACAATGTCTCTGACAGAGGTCATGAATCAAATGGACCTAACAGACATTTACAGAACTTTATACCCAAACACAAAAGAATTTACCTTCTTCTCAGACCTCATGGAACCTTCTCCAAAATAGACCATATGGTTGGTCACAAAGAGAACCTCAACAGATACAAGAAGATTGAAATAATCCTTTGTGTCCTGTCTGATCACAATGGAATAAAGCTGGACCTCAACAACAACAGAAATAGTAAAATTCCTACACACACATGGAAACTGAACAATTTGCTAGTAAATGACAGCTGGGTCAGGGAAGAAATAAAGGAAGAAATTAAAGTCTTCCTAGAACTCAATGAAAATGAAGACACAACATACCCAAACTTGTGGGACACAATGATAGCAGTGCTCACAGGAAAGTTCATAGCACTAAGAGCCTTCAAGAAGAAATTCGAGAAAGCTCATTCAAACAACTTAATGGCTCACCTGTAAACCCTAGAAAAAGAAGAAGCAGACACACCATGAAGGAGTAGATGGCTGGAAATAATCAAACTCAGGGCTGAAATCAATCAATTAGAAACAAATAAAACAATTCAAAATATCAATGAAACCAAGAGCTGGTTCTTTGAGAAAATCAACAAGATCAACAAACCCTTAGCCAAGCTAACTAAAAGGCAGAGACACAAAAAATCAACAAAATCAGAAATGAAAAGGGGGATATAACCACAGACACTGAGGAAATCCAAACAATCATTAGGACTTCAAAAGTCTATATGCCACAAAATTTGAAAATCTAAATGAAATGGACAATTTTCTTTGATTGATTGATTCGACTTACCAAAGCTGAATCAGGAAGTCAATTAAATAGTCCTATATCCCCCAAGGAAATAGAAGCAGTCATCGAAAGTATCCCATGCAAAACAGGCCCAGGACCAGATGGTTTCAGTGTAGAATTCTATCAGATCTTCAAAGAAGAACTAACTCTAGTTCTCTTCAAACTATTACACAAAATAGAAACAGAAGGAGCATTACCAAACTCATTGTATGAATCCATAGTCATCTTGGTACCTAAACCTCACAAAGACTCAACAAAAAGAGAATTTCAGGCCAATCTCCCTTATGAACATTGATGCAAAGATACTCACCAAAATACTTGCACACCGAATACAATAACACATCAAAATATCATCCTCTATGACCAAGTAGGATTCATCCCAGGCATGCAGGCGTGGTTCAATATACAGAAATCCATCAATGTGATCCACCATATTAATAAACTGAAAGAAAAAAAAACACATAACAATCTCCCTAGATGATGAAAAAACATTTGACAAAATCCAACATCCATTCATGTTAAAAGTATTGGAGAGATCAGGGATAAAAGGCAAATATCTAAACATAGGAAAGGCGATATACAAAAGGCCTATAACCAAAATCAAACTGAATGGAGAGAAACTTAAAGCAACCCACTGAAATCAGGGACAAGACAAGGCTGCCCACTCTCTCCATATCTCTTCAACATAGTTCTGGAAGTCCTCACTAGAGCAATAAGACTGTTGAAGGAGATCAAGGGGATACAAATTGGAAAGGAAGAAGTCAAATTATCACTATTTGCAGATGATATGGTACTATACATGAGTAACCCCAAAAACTCTACCAGGGAACTCCTACAGCTGATAAAGAAACTTCAGCAAAGTGCCCGAATACAAAATCAACTGAGAAAAATCAGTAACGTTCCTGTATATAAAAGACAAAAGGGCTGAGAAAGAAATTAGGGAAACAACACCTTTCACAAAAGCCAAAAATGACATAAAGTACCTTGGTGTAACCCTAACCAAGCAAGTCAAAACTTATATGAAAAAAAAAAAATCAAGTCTCTGAAGAACTAATTAGAAGAAGATATCAGAAGATGGAAAGATCTCCCATGCTCACGGATTGGCAGGATTATCATAGTAAAAATGGCCATATTACCAAAAGCAATCTACAGATTCAATGCAATTCCCATCAAATTACCAACACAATTCTTTACAGACCTGGAAAGAAAAATTCTCAGCTTCATATGGAATAACAAGAAACCCAGAATTGCTAAAACAATCCTCTACAATAAAAGATCTTCTGGAGGTATCTCCATCCCTGATCTTAAGTTGTACTATAGAGCAACAGTTTTAAAAACTGCATGGTACTTGCATAGAAACAGAATCGTGGATCAATGGAACCGAATAGAAGTCCCAGAAATAAACCCACACACTTATGGACACCTGATCTTTGACAAAGATTCCAAAACCATACAATGAAAAAAAGATAGCATCTTCCACAAATGGTGCTGGTCTAACTGGATGTCTACATGTAGAAAAATTCAAATAGATCCATACTTATCACCCTGCACAAAACTGAAGTCCAAGTGAATCAAAGACCTCAACATATAACCAGACACATTAAATCAGTTAGAAGAAAAAAATGGGGAATACCCTTATACTTATTGGCACAGGAGAAAACTTCCTGAACAGAACTTCCAACACCGCAGGCTCTAAGAGCAACAATCAATAAATGGGACCTCATGTAACTGAAAAGCTTCTGTAAAGCAAAGGACACTGTTGTCAGAACAAAACGACTGCCTATAGATTGGGAAAGGATCTTCACCAACCCTTTACCTGACAGAGGGCTAATATCCAGTATATATAAAGAACTAAAGAAGCCGAAAAGCAGCAAACCAAGTAATCCAATTAAAAAATGGGGAACAGAGCTAAACATAACTCTCTGTAGAGGAATATCGAATAGCAGAGAAACACTTAAAGAAATGTTCAACGTCATTAGTCATTAGGGAAATGCAAATCAGAATGACCCTGAGATTTTACCTTACACCCATCAGAA
The DNA here is from genome assembly GCF_030254825.1 of Meriones unguiculatus. NCBI lineage: Eukaryota > Metazoa > Chordata > Mammalia > Rodentia > Muridae > Meriones > Meriones unguiculatus. Next base: position 1,053,949 of record NC_083352.1, on the reverse strand, counting down.
TGGCCAAGATGAAAAACTCAAGTGACAACACATGCTGGAGAAGTTGTGGAGAAAGGGGAACCCGACTCCACTGTTGGTAAGAATGTAAACTTGTACAACCATTCTGGAAATAAATTTGGTGCTTTCTCACACAACTAGGAATAAAGCTTCCTCAAGATCTAGCCATACCACTCCTAGGCATATATCCAAAAGAGGCTCAAGTACACAATAAGGACATTTGCTCAACCATGTTTGTAGCACCCTTATGTGTAATAGCCAGAAGCTGGAAACAGCCCCGATGCCCCTCAACTGAAGAATGGATGCAGAAATTGTGGTACATCTACACAATGGAGTATTAAAAATAAGGAAATCATGAAATTTGCAGGTAAATGGTGGGACCTGGAAAGGATCATTCTGGGTGAGCTGTCCCAGAAGCAGAAAGACACACATGGTATATACTTACTCATATAGACGTATAACATAGGATAAACATAATAAAATCTGTATATCTAAAGAAACTAATCAAGAGAGAGGACCCTGACTAAAACCCTCAATCCCCATCCTGAAAGGCAAAGAGGATGGACATCAGAAGAAGAAGAAAACAGGAATCAACCTAGGAACCTGCCACAGAGGGCTTCTGAAAGGATCTGCACTGCAGACTATCAAAGCAGACACTGAGACTTATGGACAACTGTTGAGCAAAGTGCATGGAATCTTATGTAAGAACTGGGAAATAATAAGAGCTGGAGAGAATGGAACCACACAAGGAGAGCAACAGAACAAGAAAATTTGAACACAGGAGTCTTCCCAGAGACTCATACTCCAACCAATACTAGGCATGGAGATAACCTAGAACCCCTGCACAAATATAGTCCATGGCAGTTTAGTGTCTAAGTGGGTTACATAGTAATGGGAAGAGGGACTGCCTCTGACATAATCTGATTGGCCTGCTCTTTTATCGCCTCACCCTGAGGGGAGAGCAGCCTTACCATGCCACACAAGATCACAATGCAACCACTCCTGATGTGATCTGATAGACTAAGATCAGAAGGAAGGAGAGGAGGATCTCCCCTATCAGTGTACTTGGCATGCTTGAAGAAGGGGGAGGGAGAGTGGGACCAGGAGGGGAGGATGGAGGGGCTTATGGGGCGATACAAAGTGAATAAAGTGTAATTAATAAAAAAATACAATATCAAAAATAAAAAATAAAGAAAAGAAAATAAAGAGTGATTCTGGGCCTGCTAACGCTCCCATGCCCACCCATTCCTTCAGATGATTCATGGCTGCAGCAATCCATGGTGATAATCCTGTGGCTAGTCCTGCGTCCACTCTGGTAGAATTTACTGTGACAATGGCCACTCTCAAAGTCCCAAGTTATTTCTAATATCAGAGATCAGACCTCTACTCTTGCCTGATGCGTCTAAAACAAAAAGGGGGAACTGTAGAGAGCTGCGGAATGCTATGCCTTAAAGATGGAGGTGGTTTCCGCCTTCCACCTTTCCGATGGTGAGTGCTCTCTGTCACGAACAACTCCACATTTGGCTAAGGCCGAGGATCTGGCTTGCTTCCATGTATGTGGACCTATCTGCATTGCCCACGTGGCATGCCTGGGTTGGCTACCCAGAGGCTATTTAAGCTGTGGGCTGGCTTTCCCCAGGGTCCGAGGATTGTTCAAGGTTCCTGAATAAACTGCATTGAAAAAATAAAATAAAAAGAGTGATTCTGGGGAAATCTTACAGTCTTATTTTGCAATGCCATTGGCAAATACATTTTAAAAAATGTCAAGAACTTGAATAAACAGTTCAACATAAAATTACTGGCTGGTATCAGAGTCTGTGGTCAAATACACCTGCCACCATACTCCCAGGGGAGCTTAACACTGCTACAAATCAGTGGTCCCAACCTGGGGCCCACACACAGGATGGCAGAAAGAGAGGAATGCCAGTCATCAAGTGCTACCTCTCCATTTACATCGCATTGAAATTCAGATAGTGGCCGAGACCTGAAAAGTGAATTTATTGTAGAGACAAAGTTAAGGTTTTATAATAACTCTGGACAGTGATTTAAAAGCCCATTTTGTGCATACTACTTCTTCATACACATATATATTGCTATTTCTTGCTACAGATACCTAGAAGCAGTGAGATTCTGTAAGGCTACTACATTTTACATAGAGATCCTTTACAAAGGAAAGGCCATGAGTCCTCATGAAAGCTGAGTTATTAGAAAAAAAATGTTCTCTGAATTTCAGAGTCCCACATTTTCTTTACATTTCTCATTTTTAACTAGACTTCCTTTTTAATGAAATCTGTCTCAAAAAATCACGATAGAATTTAACCTTTCTACCCATGACATGCCCACATGATTTTTTGAGAACAAAGCAAATTTCACTTTCAGAAGTAGTAGTTGGTTTAACAGCAAAATACATGCATTCTTCTCCACAAAAGCTAGTATCTTTTTAATTTTTTTATTTTATTTAATGTCCATTAGTGTGAAGATGTTAGATTTCTTGGAATTGGCATTACAGACAGTTGTGAGCTGCCATGTGGGTGCTGGGAATTGAATCTAGGTTCTTTGGAAGAGAAGAAAATACTCTTAACCACTGAGTCATCTCTCCAACCCCAAAAACTAGTATTTTATTCTTACCTCTGATTTCTTTTCCTTTATTATATGTAGTCTTGAATTTAATTTTAATATCAGCATCATTTTATTGAAGTTATTTAAAAAGATTTGTGATTTTGTACATAAGGAGATGATGTGTGTGTTTATGTGTATAAATCACTTATATATATATAAATCACAAATATATATACATATTTATCACAAATATATCACAAAGCTAAGCAATTACAAAATGGGCTATTTATTTTTCAAACTAATACAGTCCTGAAGAGAAAAATGAGCTTTCTTTTTCTTTTCTTTCTTTCTTTCTTTCTTTCTTTCTTTCTTTCTTTCTTTCTTTCTTTCTTTCTTTCTTTCTTTCTTTCTTTCTTTCTTTCTTTCTCTTTCTTTCTTTCTTTCTTTCTTTCTTTCTTTCTTTCTTTCTTTCTTTCTTTTTTTATTTGTTACATTTTATTAACTCTGTATCCAAGCTGTATCCCGCTCCCTCATTCCCTCCCAAACCCTCCCTCCCTCATCTTCTCCCTGCCCCTTTCCAAGTCCACTGCTTGTGGAGGACCTCCTCCCCTTTCATCTGACCCTGTTTTATTTGGTATCTTCAGGACTGGCTGCAAAGTCCTCCTCTGTGGCCTAGCAAGACTGCTCCTCCCTTGGGGGATGGGGAGGTCAAAGAGCCTGCCATTGAGTTCCTGTCAGAAATAGTCCCTGTTCCCCTTACTATGGGAAACCAATTGGTTACTGAGTTACCACAGGCTTCATCCAAGCAGAGGTTCTAGGTTATATCCATACATGGTCCTTGGTGGAGTGAAAAATGAGCTTTCTAAATGTAGTTAATCCATAATGTAAAATCATTTGCTCCAGACATGTGCTAGTGGAAGAGGAAGCAAATCAGAATCTAAGCTTGCTGACTGTTACTGTTACTTGACTGTGAACTCTACAGAATCTAGAATCACTTGGGAATGAGGTTTCAATGAAGGATTGTGTAGAACAGATTGACCTATGCATGTCTTTGGGAGTTGTGATTATGTTAAGTGGATGCCACCACTCTTTGGATTTGTGTCCTGATTTGAACACTAAAAGGAAAAGTTAACCTGAACAGCAAGCATGCATACACCCATTCTCTCTGTTCTTGACTGAGGATGTGACCAGCTCTCAGTTACTGTCACTTTGACTTCCTGCAAGGAGGGAATGAAACCTGTTATTCTAAGCTAAATAACTACTTTCTCCCTAAAATTTAATTCGTTAAGGGCATTTTATCGCAGCACTAAAAAGAACACCAGGATGAAAATAACTACTCATGAGTATGGCTGTGATTATAAACCTGATTGTGTAGCTTTCTAGTTTTAGGAAACAGTTTTAGGAAGAATGCAAAATAATTTTGAACTTTGGGTTAGAAAAGCCAGGGAATGCTGTGGGAAGGCCTTATTGAGTCATTCTAGTTAAATTACTCATTCTAGTTAAATTAGGCAGATAAGAATGCTGAGGAAAAATCCAGCTCATGTTGTTTCAGAGAAGAGCAAGGGTGATATTGGAAAATGGAGAGGACCCATTCAGCTAATATTTAGGCTAAACATCTGGCTGCATTCTTACTGTGTTCTGAGAGATTAAACAAAGTTGAATTTAAACATAATGTACTGATTTGTTTTGAAAAGAAAACCCAAGGCAGGCTGGTTTTCAGGGTGGTGCTGGAGAAGCAGCGGGAATTTATAAAGAGATGAACCTCATCGTGGAGAAGCAACCTGTGCAACACTGGGACAATAGGAATGTGTTCTCTCCATGTCAGACACAGAAGCTGACATAAATATTTTCAGGGGATTCAGAATAAATCTCCAGCTGACAGACAGAACTTGATAATAACATAAATATTAGCCAGGTAGAACTAGTTTTAAAACTAAAGATGTATGACTAAAGAAATGGTCACCAACTGAGGCTAGGTGCTGTGTAGCCTGCTACAGTTTCCTGGAAAGAGAACCCAAGATACCATGGATGAAAGCAGGATAGTGAATTCTTAGTTTTAGGGACTACAATAAGATATTGGAGACAGCAGGACCATAAGATATCTGCTAAAAAGAGGTGAAAATATGGAGTAGTGCCATCCCAAATCTAAGAGAGAAGTTGTGTGTGCTACAGGTAGCATAGTTGAAGAAATGGAGCTACCTAAACCCTTTGGAATCCAGAATATTACATTGTGGTCTTGTGAGAGGAGCTGTGGCCTAATTAGAGGTGGTGTATCACTAGGGGTGGACTTTTTTGGTTTCAAACACCCACAGAAGGCCCAGTCACACTTTGTGTTTCTGCTTGCTGTCTGTGTATCAGGATTCACACTTACTGCTCCATCAACATGTCTTCCTTCCTGCCTGCCTGCCACCATGCTACCCACCATGATGGACATGGACTAACCTTAAGAAATTGTAAGCAAGCCCTAATTAAATGCTTTCATCTATAAGTTGCCTTGGTCATAACACTTCTTCACCACAAAAGAATAGTAACTAAGATACTTGCCCTGATTCTTTTATCTTGGAAGAATATTGGCTCTGTGCCACTATATATAGGGAGTATATAACTTTTTTTTAATCTTATAAAAGCTCAAAAACCATTTCAGGATACTGAAAACAGAAAATTTAAAGACTATAAGGATTTTTAAACTTGAACTGTTTTACATTAAGAAAAAACAAATGTGACTTTGGGGTCAAGGTTAGAAGGTTTGAAAGTGATGTGTTTGGGTGTCAAGCTGACAAAAGTTGGAGGCATGGGAATTTTTAAGTCACAACTTGACACCATCTTGAAACACATGGGGAGAAAGTGTCATTGAAGGTTCTGTATAACAAGATGGCTTATGAGCATGAAGTTTGAACTTTTTATTTGACAAATACAGAAAGATCGATCCTAAAGTTGGATAGTAGCATTCCATAGGTCCTAAATGGTACAAATAAAGAGAAAGAGCTGAATGCAAGTATAAAAACACTCATTCTTTCTGTGAATTTGACTAGCTACCTCAAGTTCATGTTGCCTGGAATTCGCTACAATGATAAACTGTACACAGAGTTGAAAACTGAATAGAACTTTTTTCTCTTAAAGGTGCATTAGTTAGGGTATGTTATCACAGCAAGAAAAAAGTTAACTAGGATACTAACATCTGAGCTATTTTAACTTTTCTATCAATGATTATAGCTTCTCTCCAGTTTGTTTTCATTATTAGTAAAAATGACTTTGCTCCTGCAGACTGTCAAAGCAGATGCTGAGCCTGATGGCCAACTGACAGGCAGAGTGAATGGAATTTTATGTAAGAAGTGGGAAATAGTAAGAGCTGGAGAGGACAGGAACTCCACAAGGAGAGCAACAGAACAAGAAAATTTGAACACAGGGAACTTCCCAGAGACTCATACTCCAACCAAGGGGTATACATGGAGATAACTTAGATCCCTGCACAGATGTAGCCCATGGCAGTTAAGTGTCCAATTGGGTTACATAGTAATGGGAAGAGGGACTGCTTCTGACATAATCTGACTGGCCTGTTCTTTGATCACCTCCCTCTGGGGGGGGGGGAGCAGCCTTACCAGGCCATAGTAGAGGACAATGCAGCCACTTCTGATGAGAACTGATAGACTAAGATCAGAAAGAAGGAGAGGAGGACCTCCCCTATCAGTGGACTTGGGGAGGGGCATGCATGCAGAAACGGGGGGGGGGAACCGAGAGGGGAGGAGGGAGGGGCTTATGGGGGGATACAAAAAGAATAAAATGTAATTAATAAAAGTTAAGTAAAAAAAGAAAAAAATGACTTTGCTGAAACACAATAGAACAGAGTCTAAAGGGAATGTTAAAAAGGATGAAAGGATAAAGACTATCTTCCAGTTTTTCTGTAGTCACTAAAATTACAGAAAATAAACACATGGTCTCAGTGCGTAAGTGCATATCTCCCTGAATCCTGGAGTGGTCCAAAGGCTCTCGAGCTAAAGAAATACTTCTCAATTTCATTAAGTAATGGCTTTATTAAAATTAATTTGCATGAATTAATGTCTCAATAAAGGACTGCCAAGGTGGAAACAAGTGCTAACAAATGCTTCTAAAGGGAAGTTGGAGATGAGCCACCTACCACCTTCCAAATAACTCTGCCATTTGCTGCACAAGTCTAGTTATTGTGTGAGAGAGCCTCAGTAATGGCAAGGTTGCTGTAGCTCTACCGTTGAGCCAACTGACAGCTGACAGAACTTAAGGGTGAACCCCAGACTGCCTCATACCCGGACCTTCTACTTCTGTACCCTCCCTCTAGACCACCCTCAACAATTGTTCTAGTGTTGTGGTTCCAGCAAGTTAGTTTTGTTATAGTCTCTGTTTCCTTTATCTTCTTCTAGTTATTTATATTTTAGTGACTGTCTTGGGGTTACCATTACTGCAAAAAGACAGCAAGACTAAGGCAGCATATATATATGCATATGCATATATATAAACATATATATATGAGTATAAATATATGTGTGTATATATATGATTTAATTGGGTGCTTCCTTGCAGTTTTAGAGTGTTAGCTCATGATTATTTCAGCAAGAAGAAGAAATTCATCTTCTTGAGAGCTGTATATCCTTATCCACACACAGCAGGCAGAGAGATAGAATATGTTTTTGAATTTTCAAATCTCGCTCCCAGTAATACACTTCTTCCAACAAGGCCATATTTCCCAAACATTTTTACAATATGAATTAAACCAAACATTCAGATATATGAATGTTCATAGATGGGGGTCATTCTCATGTAGACCATCACATTAGTGTGTACCCATTGTATATATCACGGTTTTATTTTAAAAAATTACATACATAAGTATAAAATATTTTCTGTTATTTTCTCCCTGTGTTCCCTGCCATCTCACTCTTTTCTCCTTCCCAATGCTGTTAGTCCTTCTGGTTAGTAGACAGCTTTATTCCTATGTTTATGTCACATATTCATACATGCTTCTGTGAATCTATGTAAATTTTGGGATCCATAAATAAGAGAAAATAAAAATTAATTATGTGCTTGAGTCTGATTTGATTTAGTTACTATGAAAATCACTGGTTTCATCAATTTTCTTGTAAACAATTTCATTTTGTTCTGTCTGGCTACATAAAATTTTATCATATATATATATATATATATATATATATATATATATAATTCTTCTGTTGCAGGTTGCATCCATAACTTTGCTGTTGCAGCATTTTATCTTCCACCTGGCTCTTATCTGTAAAGGCTACTTCTGTTAGCTGAGTTGCAAGATTTGACTTCCAGCTACTCTTCTGGAGTCATTCAGGTTTGTAGTGAGCAAATGAATGACATGCTCCCCCTTATCTGTTTAAGTCACAGTTGAAATGATAGCTATTTACTGTCTTCATTTTCAGTCTGTCTTGTTGAAAATAAAAATGAAAAATGCTTCATGTGATGAAATCTTTTTCTAGTCACTTATAAAATTTTCATCTCCCCCTGAGGGGGGAACAGCTTTACCAGGCCACAGAGGAAGACAATGTAGCCAGTCCTGATGAGACCTGATAAGCTAGGGTCAGAAGGAAGGGGAGGAGGCCCTCCTCTATCAGTGGACTTTGGGAGGGACATAGGAGGAGATGGGGGAGGGAGGGTAGGATTGGGAGTGAATGAGGGAGAAGTTTACAGCTGAGATACAAAGTGAATAAACTGTAATTAATAAAAAAAAATGTTGTTAATTGTCCCAGTACAAGTTTTATGCTTATGTAATCAACTGTGAAAGAGAAATGTTAACCTGTATTACTTGAAACAGATTGTTTTGCAATATTTTATCTCTATGAATTATTTGTTTTCATTTGAAGAAAAATTCTTTCCTGCTGTTGAAGTAGCAGAAGCCACTTCCCATTATTTAAAACTCCTGACAGTTAATTTTACTAAAAATTTTGGTTGTTTAGTGCACTGTATTTGCCATCATGGTAGAATAGTTTAGCCTAGTCTTGTTAGGCGGTCAAGGTAGCTCTGCTGGGAAAGCATCTCTTTAATAGTGTGAACACCTAAGTGCTGTCCTCAGATCCCACATGATTGCAGGAAAGCATCAGCTGATTCCTGAATGCTGTCCTTCACATGTATGCATTGTGGGAGAGTGCACCAACATACATGAGCACACTTATGCACACACAATTAAAACAAACAAACAAATAAATAAATAAATATGCAATAGAAATCAAGATCAGCTTTAATTAATCATTAGATAGTTTAATTAAAGAAGTAAACCTTATTATAAAACTCCATATATATATTTTTTACATGAGATCTTGTTTTAATTCCTTTTCTTTTTGAAAAAAATTATCATATTCTTTCCCCTTCCACATCTCTCTACCTATCCAGCTTCATAACATTTCTCTCTCAAAAATATACATACAAGCAAACAGAAAACAAAACAACAACAAAATAATTTAAGCCAGGCATGGTAGAGCACACCTGTAACCCAGCTCTCAGGGAGGCAGAGGCATGCATATTGCTGTGAATTTTGAGGCTAGCCTGGTCTGCAAAGGAAGCCAAGGACAGCCAAGGCTACACAGAAAAACCCTGTCTCTCTCTCTCTCTCTCTCTCTCTCTCTCTCTATATATATATATATATATATATATATATATATATATATGAAGATCAGGTAGTTTGTTGTTTGTTGTGAGATTGTGTCTCCTAGTAATGTCAGAAGCTGCATCCATGAAATTTTATCATCACAACTTCCTAATCATAAGCCAACAAGGACAACAACAATACATATGCCAAAGTGACAGGGAAAAGACCATGAGGTTTTAACCTTACAAAAACAACTACAGGCAGCTAAGGAATTTTGCAAGTGCTTCCTCAGGAATGAGTACATCACCTGGTTATCCAATACCAAGTGGTCAGCTCTGAAAATATACATATAAATAACATTATAAAGACAGATCAGGTTATATTTGGGAATATATAGGCATATATTTATACATATATGTTTATGAAAACAAGTAATAAAAAAACAAGGCCATAAATTTGAAAGACAGCAAGGAGAAATATATGGGATAATTCCTCAGGAAAAAAGAAGAGGAGAAATCATATTATTATATAATAATCTCAAAAGAAATTTAAGAAATAAAATTATTATAATATTTTTCATACATTATAATTTGAAAAACAACAAAACACAAAAAAACAAAACATAAAAACAAAACAAAAACAAAACCTAAAAAACTAAAAAAAACAAAAAACAAAAAACACTCACACAAGAAAGAAAATCAGTAGGATAACAAAAGCCCATAAAACACACACTAAAAACTTCAGAGTTTGTATTGTGTAGGCCAACTGCTTCAGGTATAGGGCCTGCCGTTGGAGTATGGTTGCTATACCCAATGATACTCCACCAGAGAAAACTGATTTTCCGTTCAGACAGCAGGTATCAGTTGCAAATAAATTCTTGATTAGAGATGAAATTTTGTACTGACTTCCCTTCTCAGTGCTAGAATTTTGTCTGCTTTGAAACTGAGCAGGACTTGTACATGCTGTCACAGTCTCCGTGAGTTCATATGTGCCTCATCCCTGTTGTGCCTGAAAGACAGTCTTTCCTCAGAATCTTCTACAACTTCTTAAAATCTTTCTGCCTCCTCTTATGCATAGATCCCTGGACCTTGAAAACTCCATATATTAACATCATCAAGTAATTCACCATTTAAAAGCCTTACCCTAGTTGCCATGCCAAGGCTGTTAAGTGGAAGCTCAGAGGTCTGTGTGCAATAACTGTACTACTGTACACTTGGTTCAAGTTTGTGGTAAAAGTAATATATGGAGATTTTTATATGGAAAATTAATCTTCATAATCACTTTAAATCAGGTTGTTGACACTATGTAATTCCTTTTGGGTAAAATTTGTAAGAGGTCATGAAAAATATTAGTGTCTTTAGTAACATTTTAAGCAAAATGGGAAGTACCAGGAAGCATCTGAAATGGAAAAAGTTGATGGTGCTTCTAAGAGCCAACCTCACTGCAGCTTTTAAGACAATCAAAGACCAGTAAAGTGCTAGGGAAGACTAAATGAATCCATACACATTTTTGTCCATCATCCTTTAGAGAGATGGAGAAACATGTGAACAAGTGGAAAATCTGATAATTACAGAAACAGCTTCTCCAAGCTCTGTGGTATGTGTACCTCGAATACTATGTTCATAGCCAATCAGCATATATCTTGTATCAAAAATGCTTAATGGCACACATCTACAGAGGCAGGACTAGCAGGATAAATGAAATCCTCTGAAAAATGAAAAACCAATGATTCTGATTTACAAGCTATAGTTTGTGTATGAAACACCACAAATGAACAGAATATACTATAAAACAGAATTACTGTTGATGTATTCAATAAAATGAATGAAAGTCAAAGACATGAGGCTGAAAAACAGAAAAAAATATACTGTATGATGCTAGCATGAAATTATATACAATTCTAAAGGGCTTTTTAGCTAGTCATATTGATAGAAAAGAAAGCAATATTTTTACTGTTTTATAACTTAAAAAGCAAATTGGTAAAAAGGTGGCATTCACAGAAAGCCTTGAAATGTCTTTGAAATTTAAGACCATTCATGCATTCTATATAAAAGCTAAACATTTCTTAAAGTTCTGATGGGGAAACACCCTATGTCACCTTTGAGAAAATATTAAACTTTAAGGATAAACTTATTTTTATGAAATAATAACTTGGTGCATATATTCTGGATACTTTGTAGATGATGAAAACCATTTGAGTACTGGAAAAAAAATCAGCAAACCAATTATAAAGATGATCTCTGTGTAAATGTCAGCTAAGAGATATAAGGAAAGATAAATAACTTTTAGAACAGAAAGTGTTAAATGCTTTGCACATGTGAAAATGTACATCAGCTTATGTGAGTTAGGAGTGCTGAGAGGATATAGTGCTGGGATGAATTTTGAAGAAAGTGGTCAGCCCATGTCTTACTGAGTAAAGACCACAGAAGCCAGAGCACAATGAGGACAAATAAAACACAATTATGTCATGTTTTCTGGCATGTTTAAAGCTAGTGGTTTTGCACATTAAAAAAAAAAAACATAATAATAAAGGAAAGGCCATGATATATCAGAGTTCCTCAGAAGGGGAGTTATGTTATAAGCTGTTTCTAGATTCTCTTCTCATAAGTATAACTAAAATGAATAATAAAGTACAATCTCAGGAGTGTACCCTTATCTTCCACTCAAGGGAAGGGAAATGAACACTGCAAAGAGAGACCAGATAGTGAAGTTGAGATGTGAATTATTTTAAAGTTCTTAGGCAGACTCACACAAGCTAACGTTCGCATGTCTTCTATTTCTGGATTCAACTTTTTTTTTTTTTATCACCTACACTGAGTAAGTGCAGGATTCTTTATTTGATAAGCCCACAAATATTCTAGAACAGTTCAGTATGTGTATGTTCTCTTTTCTTGAGATTTCAACTCATACTTTCAGACATTTCTCTTCTTCAGCTTTTTAAAACTTCATTTTCTCCTTATGGGGTACTTATTGAACTCTTATTTAAGTGAATAAAGTTGCAACCTGCTCTCGGTCCCAGAGAACATAAGGTGAATGTTCTTTGCATTGCTTGTGGAGTGTGACTTTTCCTGAGAAGAGGTAAACGGAATTCTACTCACCTCAGATTACCAAATTGGACACTAAAGGCAAATCAAAGAAAAGCATGATGTTGATTCATGAACGCTGCATCTGTTGGGCTCCCAAATTTAATGGCACATCAACTAATGCATCATTGTTTTATAATGTATGGAGTCTTCTGAGCATTTAAAGCTGGTGAACTTTCTGAGCTCTTGAGTTTCATTAGTGCTTAACAGTTATAAATCTCTCTATTCCCTAAATTAGAAGTAGAGACACAACAGTTTGGTTCATAGATTTGGTTTTAGGAGCTATTGTTGCACAGATTCTCAATTGTGACCTTAGCTAGCATAGCACTTGCAATTGCTATACCTCTTCCTCCAAAGTATTAGAATAATGACCAGGCATGACCAGGCTGAGCTTCTTTATCTACACCATACGTCCCTTTATATACAAATGCAAATACTATATTTTTCTGGATATCACCATGCAGTTGGTACTTAATGTAACTAGAACTGAAATAAGTATTTTGAGTTTTTTTTAACTCAAAATGTGCATTGCTATTAATCAGATCACACATGCTCACATTGTATGTTTTATCACTTAGATCACAGTTTCAGCTCTCACAGTATTCCATCAATAATACTTTATTCTTAGATTCCATATTTGCATTTGTTTGTCTTTAGGCTCAATCAGAGAGTTAGATATTTGTTTAGGGATGTAGCTCAGTGGTAGTGCACTTTTCTAGCGCACCATTTTTGGCTAAATTCCTAGAAACCCTTGGAAAAAAGATTACCTTTAATTCTCATGTGTCCTGATAGAGTACTAAGACAATAACTCCTTTAAAGTGAAAAACTGGGTGGCCTGAAAAAGTATATAGTGCTTACAATTTGACAAAGAAAATTAAGATGAATATATACAATTACAAATGTTGGTATCTATGAGTTTATGATATAAATCTAATATAAATGGTCGGTCCTAACAAGTTTAGGACATATAGATGCACTCCAAGCTATTGCTAACCTACTCTTTCCTTTCTTTGTTAACTGGATAATTCCTTAACAGGTGAAATTAATAAATATATTAGCAATGTTTATATTAAAGATAACTTTATATTAATAAATATTTTTAAAATTTGATAAATTTTATGGACTTGTGTTAGGTTACACTAATTGAAATGTCCTTGAGAAAAGGACATTGTTCATACTGCTTGTTAATCATTGCTGAAGATTAATATTTATATAAGAAATCGAGCAATGTGGCAAAAGTCTAGTTAATGGATGATGTTTCAAAAAAAGTAGATAAACTTGAGAAAGTTATATGACCTTTAGAAAAGTGGAAAAAAATTTAAAGAAACATACTATTTGTTTGTTTAAACATGCATACAGTATTCTGGCTGCATGTGTGGCAGTAGACCAGAAGAGGGCATCAGATCCATAATAGGTTATGAGCTACCATGTGGCTTCAGGTAACTGAACTCAGGACATTTGGAAGAACAGCTAGTGCTCCTAACTTCAGAGCTATCTTTTCTGATAATGATTCTCCTACCAAGGACCATGCATGGAGATAACCTAGAACCCCAGCTCAGATGTAACCCATGGTAGCTCAGTATCCAAGTGGTTACCCTAGTAATGGGAACAGGGACTGACTCTGACATGAACTCAGTGGTTCTTTGATCACCTCCCTCTGATAGGCGATCAGTCTTACCAGGCCACAGAGGAAGACAATGAAGCCAGTGCTGAGGATAATTGATAGGCTAGGGTCAGAGGGAAGGGGAGGAGGACCTCCCCTTCAGTGTACTGGGATAGGGACATAGGAGAAGAAGAGGGAGGGGATTTTGGAGGGGACTACAAGGTGAATAAACTGTAATTAATAATAATAATAAAGAAACATACTATTCTTTCTCCATAACAGGTTTAAGTAAGCTAAGAGATGTACACAAAAAGCATATGTGTGCAAGAAATGAGACTATCAGTAGTTTTCAGCATGGCCAGTGATAATACTTGTGCATAAAACTGTTTTTCACATCTTAATCACACAAGAACACAGCAAAAGTGCAAGCACATTATTTAAATCAATACTGTCTTAGTAATAATATATAAATAAACATAACTAATGAATATGATGATATTGGAGATAACTTGAAACATGATATATGAGTTCACCCCAAACCCAAACTCATAAAGAAAAATGGGCATTTATTTTCAGTGACAGTGATCAAGTTAAACTGGCTTTGATTTGGTTTAGACTGTAGAATGTGTTACTACATAATAAATAAACAACTTTATAACTACTCAGCCTTGCCTGTTATTCATTGTGCCTCACAATGTAAAATGGACAAAGAGGTTTTCTTTCTCTTTGACTTATAATGTTTGTGGAGGTTAATATCTGATATGCTTTTGATTTCTTCATGAATTCTCAATAAGGTGAAGATGAAAACACAGTACATTTTTCTCTGCATTGCTGTAAGACTATTTATTACACTTCCTGATACTGAATGTAACCCATATTTATAAAATATTGTGTGTTTTTCTGGAACTTGTTTTTTTTTTTTAAACATTTGTAGATTGAGGTGATTTTTGTTGCCATCAAGTGAAGTAAAATGTGCTCAGTTTTAAGAAGTAGATAAAATTGACTGTGATGTAAGTAACTACATTTATATTTTCTCATAAAATCTTAGCAGATGAGCATAAAAATAATTACATGCAATTAAATGAATGCTCAAACATGTTTGTAGTAGCTTTATTCATAATACCTAGAATCTGGAAACAACCCAGATGTCCCTCAGTTGGGGAATGGATACACAAAGTGTGATACATTTACACAGTGGAATTTTACTCAGCAATTAAAATCAAGGAAATCATGAAATTTCCAGACAAATGGTGGGAACTGGAAAAGATCATCCTGAGTGAGGTATCCCAGAAGCAGAAAGACACATGGTATATACTAATTTATAAGTGGATATTAGACATAATAGGATAATCATAATGTAATCTGTAAACCTAAAGAAGCTAAGCAAGAAGGAGGACCCTGGGTAAGATGCTCAATCTTCATTCAGAAAGGCAAATAGGATAGACATCAGAAGAAGGTAAAACTAAGGAACAAGACAGGAGCTTACCCACAGAGGGCTTTTGAAAGACTCTACCCAGAAGGGTATTAAAGACGATGCTGAGAATCGTAGCCAAACTTTGGGCAGAGTGCAGGGAAACATTTTTTTTTTTCCTGTTTCTATTTATTTATTTATTTTTGTATAACTTATTTACTTTGTATCCCAGCTGTAGCTCCCTCTCCCATCTCCTCCCAATCCCACCCTCCCTCCCTCTCCTTCTCCTATGTCCCTCCCCCAGTCCAATGATGGGGGAAGTCCTTCTCCCCTTCCATCTGACCCTGGTCTGTCACATCTCATCAGGACTGGCTTCTTTGTCTTCCTCTGTGGACTGGTAAGGCTGCTCCCCCCTTCAGGCGGAGGTGATCAAAGAGCCAACCCATGAGTTCATGTCAGAGATGTCCCTGGTCCTATTATTGGGGAGCCCTCTTGGATACTGAGGTGCCATGGGCTATTCTGTGCAGGGATTTTTAGGTATCTCAATGTACGTTCCTTGGTTGGAGTACCAGTCTCAGAAAAGACCCCTGGGCCCAGATTTTCTGGTTCTGTTGCTCCTCTTGTGGAGCTCCTGTCCTCTCCAGATCTTCCTATCTCCTCCTTCTTTCATAAGATACCCTGCACTCTACCCAAATTTGGCTATGAACCTTAGTACGTGCTTTTATACCTTTCTGGGTGATAGAAAGTCCTAGAAGAGTCTTTTTTCCCATTGTATTGTTTTGGCTTCTTTGTAAAAACACAAGGACCCATAGGTGTGTGGGTTTATTTCTGGGCCCTCTACTCAGTTCCATTGATCTAGTTTTCTCTTTCTATGCCTGTACCATGTAGTTTTTATTACTATTGCTCTGTAGTACAGCTTGAGATCAGAGATGGGGATACCTGCAGACAATCTGTTGTTGTACAGCATTCTTTTAGCACTTTTGCATTTTTTTTTCTATATGAAATTGAGAATTGTTCTTTTAAGTTCTGTAAAGAATTGTCTTGGTATTTTGATGGGAATTACATTGACTCTGTAGATTGCTTTCTGCAGGATGGCCATTTTCACTATGTTAATCCTACTGATCCAAGAGCATGGGAGATCTTTCCATCTTCTGATATCTTCTTCAATTTCTTTCTTCAGAGACTTGAAGTTTTGTTTGAACAGGACTTTCACTTGCTTGGTTAGAGTCACACCAAGGTACTTTATGTTATTAGTGGCTATTGTGAATCATGTAGTTTCCCTAATTTCTTTCTCAGACCTTTTGTCTTTTGGTTAAAGGAGGGCTTCTGATTTTTTTTTTTTTTTTTTTTTTTTTTTTTTTTTAGTTAATCTTGCTTTCAGCCACTTTGCTGAAGGTGTTTATCAGCTGAAGGAGTTCTCTGGTTAAATTTTTGGTGTCACTCACGTATACTATCATATCATCTGCAAATAGTATTAATTTTACTTCTTCCTTTCTGATCTGACACTTTTTTCATTTATTTATTTATTTATTTATTTATTTATTTATTTTTATTATTAGTTACATTTTATTTACTCTGTATCCCAGCTGTTTCCCACTCCCTCATTCCCTTCTAACCTCACCCTCCC
Organism: Meriones unguiculatus; assembly: GCF_030254825.1. Lineage (NCBI taxonomy): Eukaryota > Metazoa > Chordata > Mammalia > Rodentia > Muridae > Meriones > Meriones unguiculatus. Next base: position 1,037,089 of record NC_083352.1, on the reverse strand, counting down.
TCCCTCATCTCCTCCTTTCACCTTTCCAAATCCACTGATAGTGGAGGACCTCTTCCCCTTCCATCTAACTCTTTTATCAGGTATCTTCAGGACAGGCTGCAAAGTTCTGCTCTGTGGCCTTGCAGGGCTGCTCCTCCCTTGGGGGGTGGGGGGCGTGGGGAGATCAAAGAGCCCGCCATTGAGTTCATGTAAGATATAGTCCTTGTTCCCCTTACTAGATAATTGCTTTAAGTACTGTTTTACTAATAAAGGCATAGCATCGATGGAGCAAAAAAAAAAAAAATGTTTTAAATAACTGAGTAGTACTCCATTGTGTAAATGTACCACATTTTCTGTAACCATTCCTCTGTTAAGGAACATCTAGGTTGTTTCCAGAATCTGCCTATTAAAAATAAAGCTGCTATCAACATAGTTAAACAAATGTCTTTATTGAATGGTGGAGCATCTCTTGGGTATATGCCTAGGAGTTGTATAGTTGGATATTGAAGTAGCACTATTCCTAATTTTCTGAGAATGCACAAGATCGATTTCCAAATTGGTTGTCAACAATGGAGGAGGTTTCCCCTTCTTCCACATCCTCTCCAGCATGTATTGTCGCTTGAGTTTTTGATCTTAGCCATTCTGATTGGTGTGAGGTGAAATATCAGAGTCGTTTTGATTTGGATTTCCCTGATAACTAAGGATGCTGAGCATTTCTTTAAGTGTTTCTCTGCCATTCAACATTTCTCTGTTGAGAATTCTTTTTTTAGGTCTGTACCCCATTTTTAAAATTGGATTACTTGTTTTGTTGTTGTGTAACTTCTTCAGTTCTTCATATATTCTGGCTATTAGCCGTCTGTGAGACTTAGGGTTGGTGAAGATCTTTTCTCAGTCTGTATTTGTTCTGATGACAGTGAAGAAAATCCTGAAATTTGAAGGCAAATGGTGGGAAATAGAAAAGATCATTCTGAATGAGGTAACCCAGAAGCAGAAAGACACATTTAACATATACTCACAAGTGTATATTAGACATATAATATAGGATAAACATAGTAAAATTTATAGTCCTAAAGAAGCTAAACAAGAAGGAGGACCCTAGGGAAGATGCTTAATTCTCATTCAGAAAGGGCAAACAGGATAAAAATCAAAAGTAGGAGAAGGCAGTATTCCACAGAGGATCGCTGAAAGATTCTACCCTCCAAGGTATGAAAGGAGATAATGAAACTCATAGCCAAACTCTGGCAGAGTGCCAAAGTCCTAATGGAAGAAGAAGGAAATAGAAACACCTGGAGGGGACAGGAACTCCACGAGGAGAAAAATATAATCAAAATAGCTGGGTCCAAGGGGACTGCAGAGATTAATACTCCAACTAAGGACCATGCATGGAGTAGACCTAGACCTCTTGTTCAAAGGAAGCCCAAAAGTAGCTCAGTGTCCAAGTGGGTTTCCTAGTAAGGGGCACAGGGGCTGCCTCTACATGAACTCAGTGGCTGGCTCTTTGATCACCTCTCCCAGGGCAGTGCAGTCCACAGAGGAAGATGATGCAACCAGCCTTGATGAGACCAGATAAGCTACAGTCATATAGAAGGGGAGGAGGTCCTCCCCTATCAGGGGATTAGGGAAAGGGCATAGGAGGAGAAGAGGGAATGTGGGTGGGACTGGTAGGAGGTGACTGAGGATGTTGCAGAGGGGATACAAAGATAATAAATTGTAATAAATAAATCTAAAAATAAAATTAAATAAAAATGTGGCCCATTAACTGGTCCTTAAATAAGAACCTCAGTTATGTGACCTGTGAAATCCAATGCAGTAAATTAAATATTGTATTGAAAACATGGACCAGTGTTTTTACTGCCTGTCCTTTCATGAGACACAATTATAACACCGAACAAAGTTTAGAATCAAAGGTAGGCTGGGATCCTGCACAACAGCCAGATAAAATGGTGTTATATGTGAGTCTGTTACTATGATTGTGTGAATTAATAATAAACCTTGTATGGGAAAGGATACAACCTGGACAGCACATATGACTTGAAGAGCCCAGAAATCTCATTCTCTAGATTCTGCATAGGGTCCAAGGATGTAAATTTTTAATCACGCTTACAGGTTATTCCATAAAATTATTTAATTATCAACATATCTTCATCTAGCATTAGAAATTTCATTAAGACACCATGGAGCAAAAGTGTATAACCACGAAGATAACTGTCTTCCCTTGTCTTGCAGAAGCCAGAGAGGGTCACTGACATTATAACAGGAGCCAGTGAAACAGCATAGGACATGAAAAGTATTTGGGAAGTACAATAGGGATTCATATTATTCCCTTTAACATTTAAATAAACCCATTCCTTGACATAAGAAAAGTGAACGCTTTAATGTAATCAGTATGTGACAAAACCCTGAAGTGAGAAGGTATTCAAGTCATGTAACCAAGCAGGCATCATATTTTTTGCAGAGCCTGCTTAGAACTACTCAGAACACAAGATTTCTGTCATTTGTCAAAATCATTATATGCAAGATCTATTTTACAACAAGAGATTGAGTATATCACCTGTGAACTGTGAAGACAAGGCACTGCATGAGCGCAGCTGTCTTCTCTCATGACTCACCACCTTGTGGCCAACTGGGAGCTGCTACTTCATACTGATGTCTAATATTGAGAGGGAGTGGTGATTGCATATCACTAGCCTAGAGAAAGATCAAAATTTCAACTTTGAATTGTAATTTCTGCAGCACACATACTGCTTTAACAATATCAGTAACCAGTGTGATTGAACAATTCATCTCAATGTGTGTGGAAGGCAGTGGGAGACAATCCTAGGTCAAAAGAACACTGAACTTCAATTTCAAATCATAGTTTACAGCTTACAATAAATGGTTCTTAGACGGTATAGATGAAGAACTTTGAAACACTTCCACTTAAATCAGGAGAACTAATCCAAGAATATTTGCAATTTTATAGAGGAAATGTGATGAGGCCAAGCTCATGGGAGCAGCAGGAGAACAGTGAAGATCAGTCAGTGTCATCACGCACAGCACTTTTCCAATGGATCGTGGCAGTGCTCAGCAGTTCAGTACTGAAAAGCCTTTGCGAATGGAAAGTTGTGAGAGTATTAGGCTGTTCTCTAGGAGAAGAACCTGGGGTAGGAGTATTTGCATAGATGTCTGGGAGAAGTGATCATCATATGGTGATTCTACCATTTTGTAAATGGTACAAGAGGTTGCAGAGTGCCTCAGCAGCACAGTCTTGGTAGAGAAGAGCTAGTGTAGGCCCTGGGCCAGCTACAGGCTTTTAAACAGTAAGAGATTCACGATCTACTATCAGTGCAGCTCTCCAAAAGTAATAAAGATCCTTAGTGCCTCTAATGTCTATTCTTTTAACACTGATAAAAGTAGCAATAACAGCCTCATGATTTTACATTTTTAAATGGATGTGATTTAATGTATGTTAAGCAGGTAAACAATACTGATTGATGCTCTCACAACACAACTCCTCAATGAAGAATATATTGGGAAAGGGCACGAGAAAGATTTTAAGAGGCAGCAGAAAATCTAATGTGAAATTGTTTCCTAGAAATGATAAGAAAGCTTCAGCAATGATACCTCAATAACATAGCTGCCTAAACAAGACCTGAATAAGTACAACACCAAGAGGCATGGTAACATGGAGGAGTGAGATCTCATGGTATCTCAACCCTAGAAAAAGCACTACAGGCATGCTGAGAAAATGACAAATAATCTTCCCCAGACATGAACCTTCTAATCGGTTATCAAATACCAAATGAGTTCTAAAATCTCACATATACCAGTAACACTAAACACACTGAGTATGTTCCATTTATATATTTATGTGTTTTATATATAATATTAATAAATATAATATAAAAACAATATAGTTTACAGTAAAACTTCAGTAAAAGTCAGTTTTTATAGACTTCATCTTAAAATATATGTCACATATCCAATATGTGGTCATGAAAATGAGTGTAAAAGTCACAAAACAAACTGATAGCAGTAAAAAAAAATATGAATGTTTAATGATACATCTATTTCAAAATCAAATATTTAATGAATCTCACATAATTCGATGGCTCTCACCAAGCTATCATGCCATCTACCTGTAGCCTTTTCTCTGCAGTGCACAACTGAGCAGTTTGCACTGCTCATACCGTCAAGCTCTGTACCCACTAACAAACCCTGCTTAAAATAGCAGCTCAAATTTCAAACAGAGACGTGTTTTACAGTACATACAAGGCTTTCTGTTCTTACAGAAACATAATTATTTATAGAAAAATAATTTTAAGGTTTCCTTACCACAATTCAACTGCATCCATCAAATTAGGATGTTCTTAGTGTTTTATTATGTTAAAATGTTTCATATCATTGAGTTCCTGTTAGAAATAGTCCCTGTTCCCCTCACTTTGGGAAACCAATTGGTTACTGAGCTACCACAAGCTACATCTGAGTGGAGGTTCTAGGTTATATCCATACATGGTCCTTGGTTGAATGTCAGTCTCAGAAAAGACCCTGTGCCCAGATATATTTGGTCCTTGTGGAGCTCCTATCCTTTCCCCATCAGACTAACTCCCCTTCTTTCTTATGATTCCCTGTACTCTGCCAAAGGTTTGGTCATGAGTCTTTACTTTGAAAACACTGCTAGTTAGAGTCTTTCAGATGCGCTCAGTAGACTCCTGTCATACTTTCAATGCACTTTGGTCTCCCCACCCCCGAAGGGAGGAGCAGTCCTGTTAGGCCACAGAGGAGGGCTTTGCAACCAGTCCTGAAGATACCTGATAAAACAGGATCAGATGAATGGGGAGGAGGTCCCCCCTATCAGTGGACTTGGAAAGGGGCACGGTGGAGATGAGGGAGGGAGGGAGGGACTGGGAGGGAATGAGGGATCGGGACACGGCTGGGATACAGAGTTAATAAAATGTAACTGATAAAAAAAATAAAAAATAAAATAAAAAAAAGAAATTTTATCAATATAAAATAATCTATGCCAATGTATCAAAATAACCTACTTTTGTATGAATATATAAAATTCTACACAATGTAAAAAATAAAAAATAAAATGTTTCATATCTAACATCACAATTTGACCTGCTGACTTGAATTTTATAAAAATGCCTAAATGAAATTTGTCTTGAAATGAGGACTGAATTTCTAACATTTTCTACAATGACCTCAGCATGTTTCTGCCATTTTGTACCAGGTGTCTATTTAAAGTGCTATTACCAGTACTGATAATTATAAAATAAAACTATAAACTCAAAAAAGTATCAAAGATGTACTACATCTTATCATATTTCCTTTTTTACATTTTATTTATTTATTTATTTATTTATTTATTTATTTATTTATATTTACTTTGTATCCCAGCTGTAGCTCCCTCCTGCTTCCCTTCTCAATCCTGCCTTCCCTCTGTCTTCTCTTCCTTCTCCTCCCATGCCCCTCCTCCAGTCCATTGATAGGGGAGGTCCTTCTCCCCTTCCATCTGACCCCAGCCTGTTAGGTCTCCTCAGGACTGGCTGCATTGTCTTACTCTGTGGCCTGGTAAGACTGCTTCCTCCTCAGAGGGAGGTGATCAAAGAGTCAGCTACTGAGTTCATGTCAGAGATGGTCCCTGTTCCCTTAATAGAGAACCCACTTGGAGGCTGAGCTGCCATGGGCTACATCAGTGTACTAAAATCTGTACACCTAGAGAAGCTAAGCAAGAGAGAGAATGCTATCATATTTTTTTAATTTTTTTATTTTTATTTTTATTCATTACACTTACCCACCCTGCATCCCCTCATAAGCCTCTCCCTCCTCCCATCCCAGTCCCACCCTCCCTCCCCCTCTCACGAATGCCCCTCCCCAAGTCCACCAATAGGGAAGGCCCTCCTCCCCTTCCCTCAGATCCCAGTCCACAAAATCACATCAAGAGTGGCCACATTGTCATCCTCTGTGGCCCGGCAAGGCTGCCGTCCCCTCAGGGGAGGTGATCAAAGAGCAGGCCCACCAGACTATGCTATCGTATTTTGAGCCATTAATTCTTTATACAAAAATAAATAAGCACATCCATCCAAGTAGTATGCCAATTCTCTTTCATGTTTAATAAATAATAAACTGTTATGCATACTAAAGAAATATTGCAAATATTTTTATGCTTTATTAACAGTCAATGTTTTATACATTTAATATATCTTTTATATATCTTTAATATATATTAAAGATCATTTAAAATATCTCAGTCAAATAGAGGTTATGGATAAAATATTTAAATATCTGTCATAGCCAGTATTTAATTAACTGATACGCTAGTGCATTTTTTCTTAGCATATTCTATTTTAGAAGCAATTTATTTCTCCTGTTCTATACAGACACTAAGCATCTTCGTGAAACTATTCAACAAGCACTCATATAGCTCTCTGATACAACTTTGAATTAAGTATGTTCAGGGTCTTTTCTTCCAAACAGTAATATTCTCACTGTTTAATAACTGTCAGTTTTGTGCTCTTACATCAAACCAATCAAGCAGCATGCATTTTCTTTATTATTATTTTTTAATAAAAGTAGTGTCCACAAAGTTAATACAAGGATTTCACTATTTACCTTTGATAAACAAGGTCGTTTTTAAAATTTTTATTTTTTATATTAATTATATTTTATTCACTTTGTAGCACAGCGGTAGCCCCCTCCCTCTTCCCCTCCCAACCCCATCATCCTTCCCTAATCTCCTCCAAGTCTACAGACAGGAGAGGTTCTCTTCCCCTTCCTTCTGACCCTAGCCTGTCAGGTCTCATCAGAACTGGCTGCATTGTTCCCCTCTGTGGCCTGGCAAGGCTGGTCCCCCATTAGAGGAAGGTGGTCAAAAAGCTAGCAACTAAGTTCATATCAGAGACAGTCCTGCTCCCCTTACTAGGAAACTCACTTGGAGACTAAGCTTCCATGGGCTACATCTGAGCAGGGCTTCTAGATTATATCCATGAATGGTCCTTGGTTGGAGTATCAGTCTCAAAAAAGACTCCTGTGTCAAGATTTTTTGGTTCTGTTGCTCTCCTTGTGAAGCTCCTGTCCTCTGCAGGTCTTTCTGTCTCCTCCTTCTTTCATAAGATTCCCTGCACTCTGCCCAGAGTTTGGTTGTGAGTTTCAGTATCTGCTTTGATACACTGCTGGGTAGAGTCTTTCAGATGCCCTCTGTGGTAGGCTCCTGTCCTGTTTCCTCTTTTCTTCTTCTTCCTATATCCCTCCTGTTTGTCTTTCTGAGTGAGGATTGATCATCTTACCCAGGATCCTCCTTCTAGCTAAGCTTCTTTAGGTGTACAGATTTTTGTAGGTTTATCTTATATTATATATCTAGTATCCACTTAATAAGTGAGTATATACTGTGTGTATCTTTCTGTTTCTGTGATTCCTCACTCAGGGTGATCTTTTCTTGTTCCCACCATTTGCTTACAAATTTCATGATTTCCTTGTTTTTAATGTCTGAGCAGTATTACACTATGTAAATGTACCACAATTTCTGTATCCATTCCTCCATTAAGGGACATTTAGGTTGTTTCCAGGTTCTGCCTATTACAAATAAAGCTGCTACAAACATAGTTGAACAAATGTCCTTGTTGTGTACTTGAATATATTTTGGATATATGCCTAGGAGTGGTACAGCTGGATCTTGAGGAAGCGCTATTCCTAGTTGTCTGAGAAAGCACCAGATTGATTTCCAAAGTGGTTGTACAAGTTTACATTCTCACCAGCAGTAATGGAGGAGGGTTCCCCTTTCTCCACACCTCTCCAGCATGTATTGTCACTTGAGTTTTTGAACTTAGCCATTCTAATGGGTGTAAGGTGAAATCTCAGGCTCGTTTTGATTTGGATTTCCCTAATGACTAAGGAAGTTGAAGATTTCTTTAAGTGTTTCTCTGCCATTCTACATTCTTCTACAGAGAATTCTCTGATTAGCTCTGTCCTCCATTTTTTAATTGGATTACTTAAATTTTTTGCCTTTTAACTTCTTTAGTTCTTTATATATTCTGTATATCAGCCCTCTCTCAGATATAGGGTTGGTGAAGATCCTTTCCCAGTCTGAAGGCTGTTGTTTTGTTCTGATGTTGGTGTCTTTTGTTTTACAGAAATTTTTCAGTTTATTGATTTTTATTTATTGATTTTCAATTAATCGATTGTTGATTTTAGAGCCTGTGCTGTTGGTGTTCTGTTCAGGAAGTTGTCTCCTGTGCCAATGAGTTCTAGGCTCTTCCCCAATTTTTCTTCTAATATGTTTAGTGTGTCTGGTTTCATGTTGAGGTCTTTGATCTACTTGGACTTTAGCTTTGTATAGGGTGATAAATATGGATCTATGCATTTTTCTGTATGTAGACATCCAGTTAGACCAGCATCATTTGTTGAAGATGGTGTCTTTTTTCCATTGTATGCTTTTGTTTTCTTTGTCAAAAATCAAGTATCCATAGGTGTGTGGGTTTATTTCTGGGTCTGCAATTCGATTCCATCTATCCACCAATCTGTTTCTATGCCAGTACCACACAGTTTTTATTACTCTTGCTCTGTAGTACAGCTTGAGATCAGGGATGGAGATACCTCCAGAATATCGGTAATAAACGTTTTATTTTGCAAAAGCAATCCTTAAAACTCATATTCAGGAAAAGATATTTTAAAACAGAAAGACCCTTATGGAAAACAGAATTCAACGTATGAAATTTTCCTTGTGCTCATCACTTTTAAGAATAAGAGAAAGTGAAATTGTGTCCTTTGTATGTCTACAATTATGTGGCTTCATGCCAAATTTGTACTCTGGTAATTTGGTAGCTGGCAACACAAGATTCTTTTTTGCAAGACATGAGTTATCATGTTTCAAAATCCTAAAATTAATCCACCTTCTCTGTTATATTCTATATTTTTCCAATAACGTTTTGCCCCCTTGTAATGATTGATCCCCACACAGGAGTTCTATTGATGTTTCTCAGAGATGTGCACATGAATCAAGCCTACTAAATGACATATAATAAGTCAGGAACTGATGTGCTCCAAGGATTAGTAATAGGCCTCTGACCTACAGGTCGACCACTTCAGTCCAGACACGGTTAATAGTAGCTAGCAATTACTATACTCCAGTGTGATATGACAGCAGGTGAAGAGCTCTACGGTCTCCATAGAATGCCTAGTGGTCAGGTGCTTATAATAGAATCACAGAAACAATCTCGACTTACAAGTAGGAAATTAAATTGCTATGAAATCCATCTGATTGGTGCTGGTAGCCTCTGCAGTACCTACTAAAATGTACACAGTGGAAAATGACACCTGTTCCAGACATGGAGACCACCTGTTCTTCCACTCCAGTATCAGCAGAACCACAAATCTTAGAAAATAAAACTGTATACATGTTGAAAAAAAATTTGTTTGTATAGGTTTCATGTTAAATACAAGTCCTGTAACAAAAATCTACTATTTAATAACTTTATATTTATGTATTAAAATAAAAGCCATCCATTGTCACATACAAACAGGCAAACAACATACAATAATGCAATGTTGAAGCCATCTCTTGTGTAAAAATGGAAAGAGTGATAATTATGTAACTTAATGCATTGATTCTGTATATTCTATTGATGTTATCATTAAGGTCATGTTCCTTGGTGTGTGTTACCTTTATTGTTATTTTTCTTCTTTTTGTTTTTTAGAAACATCGGAGGTGCTGTTTCACAGAACTGCAATCTAAAAGGCAGCAATTATGGAATATTTGTTATCATACTTATAATTCATAATCCTTAGTATGTCTAAATAGTTTTGCATATTCAAGTGTTCATAAGGAACCATTAAGTCCAATTTTCAGAAATATCAAAGTTAAGCTTGTATCTTCTGTTTCTAAAAATAAAGATATCTGAAAACATTTTATAATTCTTAAGCTATGTTACCATATAGTAAATATGGAAATAGTCTCCACAGAAGAAAACTATAAAAATATAACATTATTCTTCCAATCAACATGGTTTGTAGGAAATTCAAATCTGTTACATATGTGTCAGAAAATTTCTCTGTTACAATTACATAGTATTTTTGATTGTTAGAATATAAAATGAGACTATGAATCATAAGAAATATGGACATTCTTATCTTTTAACTTTTTCTTGTGGAAGTCAAAAATTGTTTACAAAAAATATCTCGAACAATTACATCATAATCTAATTATGCTTAATTCCACTGATTTATAAGCATTTGGTTTTTATAATGATCTCTGACTTTTCACCTATAATGACACCAGTAATCCACCATCTATGTGAAACCATTCAGGCAATCCTAAATAAATTCTGGTACCCTAAGCATGTGTAATATGATGGAACTTTTTTTAATAGCTCAGTAATAAGAAAACAAAAATAAAATTATATATTTAAAATATGGTGTTTGAAACTTTAAACACAGTATAACCCTGTTCACTCCTCACAGCATATTAGAAATGACCCAATCACTTTCTTTTCTCAGAGAGTTCTAATCATTTTTACTTCACTGACATAAAAACTCCTTGCTTTCCTTGCTTCTTAATAAGATGATTTATTTAGAGGTAGGGCAGGAAAGCCAGCCTTGAAATGCAATGGCCTCCCAGGGTCTTTAAGTGGTTTTCAAAAGGGCAGATACTGTTGACCTTTATATGGCAGGAGAAGCTGATCTTACAAAGACGCCACTTTTCCATTCTTGATTGAACTTGAGATTGCCTTTCTCAGTTGAAGCGATACAAAAGGGTGGTAAAAAATGAGTTTATTAAAATCTAAAAATTTTAATCTTTCTCTTTAATAGCAAGATATCTTTTCCTGCCATAGTAGATATATTGTGCATGAGATATTTCAACATGCAGCTGAACACTTGATTACTATTTTAAATTTTCTGTTCAAAATCAACAACTGCTTCTAATTCTTAATCATATTAAGTCATTGTTAATTTCATTATCCTATACTCTTTCTCATTTCAAAGGGCTTTGGGTAAGTTATACAATTACCAACAATTAAATGCAAAAATACATATGAAAGGCAAAAATAAAATATTATAATCAAATTAAAATTAAGCATAAATTGAAAATAAATACACACACCAAAATTTTAAATATAAAATTTCAAAGTATGTGTATGTATGTGGCTTTGTAGGCATGTACACATGAGTGCAGGTATCCATAAAGTCCAGAAGCAGGCATCAGATTCTCTTAAGCTGAAGTCTCAGGCAGTTATGAGACTGTGTGGGTAATGAGAATCAAACTCAGATACTCAGCAAGAGCACTTATGTGCTCTTAGCCATTGTGCCATCAACCCTCCAGCTAAGTATATACCAATTTTAATAGTCTCAATGAATATATAACTGAATGTGAAGTCTATGAATGCAAGTCTGCATGCAGATGTAAACACAGAGACATATCTTTCTATTTCCTCAATTATCTATACAGTTTAAGGATATGGGTTGTGTAATAGCACCATTAGAGAGAATTATAGTCTGCAAAATATAAAGGAATTTTTATTTATTTTTAAATTTATACTCTATTTGATTCAAATTTTATATTTCAACATTTTTTTCTTTTTTAAAATGTACTTTTTATTAATTACAGTTTATTCACTTTGTATCTCAGCTGTAGCCTCCTCCCTCTTCTTCTCTCTATCCCCCCTCCCTCCCTCTTCTCCTCCTATACCCCTCCCCAAGTCAACTGGTAGTAGAGGTCTTCCTCCCCTTCCATCTGACCCTAGCCTATCAGGTCTTATCAGGACTGGGTGCACTGTCTTCCTCTGTGGCCTGGTAAGGCTGTTCTCCCCTCATGGGGAGATGATCAAAGAGTCAGCCACTGAGTTCATATGAGAGACAGTCCCTGTTTCTATTTCTTGGAAACCCATTAGACACTGAGATGCCATGGGCTACATCTGAGCACGCGTTCTAGGTTATCTCCATGCATGGTCCTTGGTTGGAATATCAGTCTCAGAAAAGACCCCTGTTCTGTTGCTCTACTTGTGGAGCTCCTGTACCTTCCAGGTCTTGCATCTCCTCCTTTTATTCATAAAATTCCTTGCACTCTGCCCAAAGTTTGACTATGAGTCTCAGCATCTGCTTTGATATCTTCCTGGGTGGAGTCTTTCAGAGGCTCTCTGTGGTAGGCTCCCCCTCACCCCATTCTTTGTGTTCTCAGGATCTGGTTAGCTTCCTAGCTCCATTGGACCCACAATACCAGGGTGAGCTCTTCTGTCTTGCCCTGGCTTGCCCATCGAATGCCAAAGCTAGCAAAGGGCAAAGCCAGCTCCGGGGCTAGGTCAGCCACAACCCCCATATCCTGAATCAGATCTACTGTACTCCTCAGGTGCAGGGACTGCACTAACAACAGCAGGATCCGCCCTCTGTTGTGATGACCTCAAGCCAACTCTTCAACCATCGGTGGCAATGGGTGAGGGGGGAGGAGAGCATCTCTCTCTTGTCCATGTTACCACATGGCAGACAAATGGGGTTCCTTAAGGCCTCTACCCTCTCAACCCCCTGACCCTAGTTAGGAGAGAAAGAGGTTAGAAGGGATAGGGACATAGACCTCTTTAGACTTTGTTCTGGCTGGTTACAGTAGCAGGGTTCTTTGGGAAAAGACCAATATCAGTCGGGAGGATACCCAGCAACCATAAACTACAAATGCAGCAGGGTGAACAAGCAGTCTTCTTCCTCCTCCATCTGTTTCCTCTAAATCTCCTTCCTCTCTCTGGGCTCTGGTATTTATACCCTCTCTGATTCCTCAGAATTAAACAAACAGTTGCTGGCAAAGATCACAACCTTCTCTGAGCCCCATGAGGGAATTATTAGCTGTGGAAAAACTAATGCAATCCCATAATCTATACTTGGGATTAAAACAAAACTCATTCACACAGGAAACAACTTCTTGAACAGAACACCAACAGCACAGGCGCTAAGAACAACAATCGATAAATGGGACCTCATGAAACTGAAAAGCTTCTGTAAAGCAAAAGTCACTGTCTTTAGAAACAAACAACAGCCTACAGACTGGGAAATGATATTCACCAACCCTATATCTGACAGAGGGCTAATATCCAGTATATATAAAGAACCAAAGAAGTTAAAAAGCAACAAAACAAGTAATCCAACTAAAAAATGGGGTATAGAGCTAAACAGAGAATTCTCTGTAGAGGAATATCAAATGGCAGACAAACACTTAAAGAGATGCTCAACGTCCTTAGTATTTAGGGAAATTCAAATCAAAAAGACCCTGAGATTTCACCTTACACCCATAAGAATGACTAAGATCAAAAACTCAAGTAACAACACATACTGGAGAGAATGTGGAGAAAGGGGAACCCTCCTCCACTGCTGGTGGGAATGTAAACCTGCTCAACTATTTTTTATTTATTTTTTATGTTTTAAAATATTTTTTTATTTTTTCATAGTAATCACAGGTTATTTACTTTGTATCCCAGCCATAGCCCCCTCCTTTTTTTTCCCTCCTCATCCTATCCTCCCTTCCTCATCTCCTTCCTGCCCCTTTCCAAGTCCACTGATAGGGGATATCCTCCTCCCCTTCCATCTGACCTTAGTTTATCAGGCATCTTCAGGACTGGCTGCAATGTCCTCCACTGTGGCCTAGCAAGGCTGCACCTCCCTTGGGGGTGGAGGGAAGTCAAAGAGCCTGTCATTGAATTCATGTCAGAAATAGTCCCTGTTCCCCTTACTAGGAAATCCCAGTTGGATACTGAGCTACCATGGGTTATATATGAGCAGGGGTTCTAGGTTATCCATACATTGTCCTTGGTTGGAGAAACAGTCTCATAAAAAACCCTGTGCCCTTATATATTTGGTCCTTGTGGAGCTCCTGTCCTCTCCAGGTCATACTAACTCCCCCTTCTTTCTTATGATTCCCTGCACTCTGCCGAAATTTTGGTTATGAGTCTCAGCATCTGCTTTGATACACTGTTGGGTAGAATCTTTCACATGCCCTCTGCGGTAGGCTCCTGTCCTGTTTCTTCTTTTCTCCTACTTCCAATATGTCCATCCCATTTGTCTTTCTAAGTGAGGATTATCTATCCCAGGGCCCTCCTTCTTGTTTATCTTCTTTAGATGTAAGATTTTAGTATGTTTATCCTATATTATAAGTCTAGTACTCACTTATAAGTGAGTATATACTGTGTGTGTCTTTCTGTTTCTGGGATACCTCACTGAGGATGAGGTAGATCTTTTCTAGATCTTATCATTTGCCTGCAAATTTCATGATTTCCTTGTTTTTAATTTCTGAGTAGTATTCCATTGTGTAAAAGTGCCAGTTTCTGTATCCATTCCTCCTTTGTTGGACATCTGAGTTGTTTCCAGGTTATGGCTATTATTAATAAAGCTGCTACATACATGGTTGAGCAAATGTCCTTATTGTGTACTTGAGCATCTTTTAGATATATGTGTAAGAGTGGTATAGCAGGATATTGAGGAAACAGCATCTCACCCTGCACAAAACTAAAGTCCAAGTGGATCAAAGACCTCACCATAAAACCAGATACACTAAATTGGTTAGAAGAAAGAATGTGGAAGACCCTAGAACTCATTGGCATAAGAGACAACTTCCTGAACAGAACACCAACAGCACAGACTCTAAAAATCAACAATCGATAAATAGAACCTCATGAAACTGAAAATCTTCTGTAAAGCAAAGGACACTGTCGTCAGAACAAAATGACAGCCTACAGACTGGGAAAGAATCTTCACCAAACCTATATCTGAGAGAGGGCTGATATACAGATTATATAAAGAACTAAAGAAGTTAAAAGACAAAAAAATTAAGTAATCCAATTAAAAAATGGAGTACAGAGCTAATCAGAGAATTCTCTGTAGAAGAATATAGAATGGCAGAGAAACACTTAAAGAGATGCTCAACGTGCAGGGGTTCTGGGTTATCTCCATGAATAATCCTTGGTTGGAGTATGAGTCTCTGGGAAGTTCCCTATGTTCAAATTTTCTTGTTCTGTTGCTCTCCTTGTGGAGACCCTCTCCTCTCCAGCTCTTTCTATTTCCCAGTTCTTACCTAAAATTCCATTCACTCTGCCCAACAGTTGCCCATCAGGCTCAACATCTGCTTTGATAGTCTGAAGGACAGAGGCTTTCAAAGGCCCTTTGTGGTAGGTTCCTAGGTTGTTTCCTGTTGTCTTCTTCTTCTAATGTCCATCCTCTTTGCCTTTCCGGATGGGGATTGGACATATTTAGGGTCCTCTCTCTTGCTTAGTTTCTTTATATGCACAGGTTTTAGTGGGTTTGTCCTATGTTGTATGTCTATATGAGTGAGTATATACCATGTGTGTCTTTTTGCTTCTGGGACAACTCACTCAGGATGATCCTTTCCAGATCCCACCATTTACCTGAAAATTTCATGATTTCCTTATTTTTCATTGCTGAGTAATATTCCATTGTGTAGATGTACCACAATTTCTGCATCCATTCTTCAGTTGAGGGGCATCTGGGTTGTTTCCAGCTTCTGGCTATTACAAATAAAGCTGCTACAAACATGGTTGAGCAAATGTCCTTTTTCTGTACTTTAGCCTCTTTTGGATATATGCCCAGTAGTGGTATGGCTGGATCTTGAGGAAGCGCTATTCCTAGTTGTCTCAGAAAGCGCCAGATTGATTTCCAGAGTGGTTGTACAAGTTTACATTCCCACCAGCAGTGCAGAAGGGTTCCCCTTTCTCCACAACCTCTCCAGCATGTGTTGTCACTTGAGTTTTCGATCTTGGCCATTCTCATGGGTGTAAGGTGAAATCTCAGGGTTGTTTTGATTTGCATTTCCCTAATGGCTAGTGAGGTTGAGCATTTCTTTAAGTGCTTCTCTGCCATTCGGTATTCCTCTACAGAGAATTCTCTGTTTAGCTCTGTTCCCCATTTTTTAAGTGGATTACTTGGTTTGCTGCTTTTCAGCTTCTTTAGTTCTTTATATATACTAGATATGAGTCCTCTGTCAGATAAATGGTTGGTGAAGATTCTTTCCCAATCTGTAGGAGGTCGCAGTTCAGAGTCCAATTGGGTTACATAGTAATGGGAAGAGGGATCGCCTCTGACATAATCTGATTGGCCTGCTCTTTGATCACCTCCCTCTGGGGGGGAGCAGCCTTACCAGGTCATAGTAGAGGACAATGCAGCCACTTTTGATGTGAACTGATAGACTAAGATCAGAAAGGAGAGGAGAACCTCCCCTATCAGTGGACTTGGGGAGTGGCATGCAAGCAGAGGGAGGAGTGAGGGTGGGATTTGGAGGGGAGGAGGGAGGGGCTTATGGGGGGATGCAGAATGAATAAAGTGTAATTGATGAAAAATTTTAAAAAACAGGGAAAAAATAATTTAAGAACCTTAAATGACTTTCAAAAGTGGAGGAAAACATGGAGTTAGTCAATTGGCATGGAGCACGTCTTGCCCCTGGGGGCAATGGTCTCCTGAACCTACTCAGACCTCGGACACCACCACTGCTAGTTCTAGAACTGATGCAGGATGTTCCAACGAGGGGGTTAAGGCTTCTCATAATATTTCCTATAAGCCCACACCTGTTTGTTTATATCCCCCATTTTTATTCATTATTAGCCAGATAGAGCCAAGTAATTGTGGTAATGATACTTGCTTTTTTGCCCAATGCTGGAATGCTAGTAAATTTACTAGCTGGTTACTCGCATGCCTCGCTGGGTGCCTGTGCCCGTTGATGCCCTCACACTATGACTCTCTTCAGACAGAAAAGGGATCTTGGAATTACAGCTGCCATTGTTACTGCCATCTCATTGGCAGCTGTTGGAGCTACCACCAGGGCATTAGCCATGAATCATACTGGGCAGACTGCTCAGACCCTGAATAACCTTTTAGCCAATGTAGCTCATGCCTTAGATGTACAAAAAGGAATTAATGCTCAACTAAAAGGAGGTTTGATGGTGTTCAATCAGAGGATTGACCTCGTGCAGGAGCAAATTGATACCCTATGGCAAATCGCTCAACTTGGCTGTCAATGAAAGTATGCTGGACTTTGTGTCACTAGCATACAACATGAGAACTTTCCCTGTGCTGCAAATCTGTCTAAACAATTGTCTAGCTATATTTTAGGTAATTGGACTGGAGAATTCGATACTACGATGGAGCAGATGAGAGTGGCCATTGTCATGGTAAATTCTACCAGAGTGGACGCAGGACTAGCCACAGGATTATCATCATGGATTGCTGCAGCCATGAATCATCTGAAGGAATGGGCGGGCATGGGAGCGTTAGCAGGCCTTCTGGTGTTGGTCACCTTGGTTTGCCTGTGGTATATATGCAAGATTAGAGTCTCACAACAGCGTAATGCAGCCATGACCATTCAGGCCTTTACAGCCATTGAAGCAGGACAGTCTCCCCAAGCATGGTTGGCTACCATAAAAAGCCACAATGTTATGCTCAGGATGCGAGGCTAAGCACTGCACTCAGGGTCAGCCGCTTTGGACCCAGAGAAGAGCATGTCTGATTGATGCCCCAGGTCCCGCCTCTGAGAAAAAGGTATTGGACGGGTTTGATGCTCTTTGGGTGGATGACACCTAAATGAACATCAGTACAAAGTCCCAATTTATTTCTAAAATCAGAGATCAGACCTCTACTCTTGCCTGATGCGTCCAAATCAAAAAGGGGGAACTGTAGAGAGCTGCGTAATGCCGCGCCTGAAAGATGGAGCTGGTTTCTGCCTTCCACCTTCCCGATGGTGAGTGCTCTCTGTCACAAACAACTCCACATTTGGCTAAGGCTGAGGATCTGGCTTGCTTCCATGTATGTGGACCTATCTGCATTGCCCACGTGGCACGCTGGGGTTGGCTACCCAGAGGCTATTTAAAGTGGGCTGGCTTTACCCAGGGTCAGATGATTGTTCAAGGTTCCTGAATAAACTGCACTGAAAAAAATAATTAAAAAAAAATAAAGTTCCAATATATTTTCAAAAAAAAAAAAAAGAGATGCTCAATGTCCTTAGCCATCAGGGAGACGCAAATCAAAAAGACCCTGAGATTTCACCTTACACCCATCAGAATGGCTAAGATCAAAAACTCAAGTGACAACACATGATTGAGAGGATATGTAGAAAGGGGAACCCTCCTCCATTGCTGGTGGGAATGTAAACTTGTGCAACCACTTTGGAAATCAACCTGTTCAACCTTTATAGTCACCCACACATGAATTAAAAAAAAAAAAAAAAAAAATGACTTCTCAAATGCCTTCCCCTTGTATTTGACAGAATTCATAAATTTGCTTCTCATATAATTTGGAACTGGATTCAGCATTTTGGAGGGCTTTTAAAAACAAAAGCACTTGCTGTGAAGATACTGCATCCGGTATGGTTGTTTGTTCTTGAAAAGATGTTTGTAATCCATGTCTCCCAAGGAACTGTTCCATTTTCAGGAAAACAGCTTCTGGGATTTAGGATCTATAGTTGATTCTTCTTTGCTGCTTTCATAGGGTTCACTCTGCAGTCATTGTTTTGATAACTTCCTGTTTTCTAGCAGGTGATCAGTATTATAATTTCGCATGTACAGAACATGTTAGTTACTTTCTACATGTTTTGAATCTTTTTTTCTATTTAGTTCAAGTATTTTCAATTTCATATGATATTTCTACTTTGATGCATGATAATTTATAATGCGCTGATTAACAATTTGAAATATAACAATTTGGTTATATTTTCACTTAGCTTCCTTGCTGTTGATTTCTGGTTTTGTTCACTTGTTATTTTATATCAGACTTGTATACTCTACTTTCTGTTAAATTTGCTAAGATATTTGATGACTTAGAATGGGGTTAACCTAGATAAATGTTTAGTTAGTATGTGACAAAATTTAGGGGTTTCATAAATCTCAAATTGGTGTAATTGCTTGTAGGTTTTCAGCCTTCTGATATGATGATAAAATCCTTACTTTAATATGAGTTTTCATTGTCAGAGTAGTGTCTATCCTACTAGATTTTTATTTACCAAGATAGGAGCCAGAAATCCTCCCTCTTTCTCTGTCTGTCTCTCTGTTTTATAGCTATTACCCACTATAACCCGCTCCACATCTCTTTCCTTCTAATTTGCAAATACACATTTTAAATATGGCTTAATATACAACAAATATGCAACATATGGTCTGAATTAATAACAGTTGCTTTGCTTCAGTTACTAGTTATTGTTTTCAAATCCATGTTGGAAATCATATTTTAAATATAATTGGCTATGAAAAAATCTAGGTTTCAAAATTTTAGTTTTAAATAAATGATTACTAATGTATTATTGTGAGTAAATTTGTTGTATCCCTACATATTTTCCTATATTCTAAGTTGAAATGAATCATCTATCTAGAGACATTTACATACCAATTTTCTATCTAATAAGTTCCCAAGGGTTAATGTAACAGACCAAAAAATTAATGACTTAAAACCAGCTGCATCATTACCATTCATTTCTGAAGATCAGGTACCCCAAATACCCTCAATGGCAGATTATGGCAAGACAGCTGAAGAGGCAGCACACTGTATCTTCTGAGAGTCCAGCCATTTGTATCGCTCAGTTCTGGATGCTTGTGTGCATTCATAACCACATTATTGCTTCTGCCATCTTAATTTAGTTACTGTGGTCACCCCATCTAGTTCTTGTAGGAACTGTCATACTTACATCAGGGCAACCTGTATAAGTTGGATAACCCTCACTAGGAGACCCGTAATTTGCAAACCCTCATTTACACAAAGTGATATTTACTGTGTAGTTAGAATATTTACAAGTTCCCAATATTCAGACTTTATATCTTGGGCTGTTACTCAGACTATCGAGTGAATTGCTGTGTTTCATGTAAGGTACTAAGTAATTTATATTTAGTTGGCTTTCCCTAGCTTTCCTAGGGCAGGATAAAATTTTCTCAAGGTAATTAATTAACAGTTTTTCTTAATTTATAAAAATATTATGTAATATCATAAAATAAACATAATTGTTCAGTATTCCTTTTGTAAATGTGAAAGTGTTTTATATGCTATTTTTCAAACCTACGTGAGACCAAGTGAGTGATATCTGGGACAGAACCTCCTTCTACTTTGATATAGCCACTCAGTTAACTAGAGATAAATACTTTGAAGCAGTGTAAAACAAAGCAACTGTCCTTTTATTCTCTTAGAAACACAGTCATCTTCTTAAATAACTCCAGCTGGAACATGATATTTGAAAAATCAGTGAAGAATAAATTTCATTGTTTCTTTTGAAATCAAATGCAGGAAATCAAGCATATGAAAATTATATTCTTCTTTCATCTTCTGAATATAAATTAAGACATGTTGATGGAAATAATTATGTAGAGAATGAACAAGGAGTTTTAAATTAATTAAATACAATCAGATAGATACTCCACTACTCTCAGTAGACAGGAAAAGGACAATTTGAAAAGATTAGTGCATGGTATCTGGAAAACACAGAAGAAAATTTTGGGGGCATTGATTATCAATTCCCAGAAAAATAAAGTATTTGAATTCATACTATCATTTATTTCCATCCACATTTTATGTAGCTACACAAGAAAAGTATTTTTTTCTACAGAATAGGACTCATTAGTTATCTATTCAATAAAAAGATGTATGTAAATATTGCATATTCTAAAACTCTTGCTTATTATACAGTTGTGATCATTTAATTTATGTGGAATTTCATCAGAACCAAATGTATTATCCTTTAGGAAGTGAACTACTTCAAAAGCCTAGTGTGATGTAGAAAGGTAGATGATTTTCAAAACCATGGAAATGAAAAGTGGTGTCTCAATATACAACCAGTGTCTTTTTGTTTCATTGATTCTTTGGATAGTTTTATTTGTTTCTAGTTGATTCATTTCAGCCCTTAGTTTGATTATTTCCAGCCGTCTGCTCCTCTTGGGTGTATCTGCTTCTTTTTTTTCTAGGGTTTTCAGTTGGGCCATTAAGTTGTTTGTATCTGATGTTACGAATTTCTTCTTGCAGGCACTTAGTGCTATAAATTTTCCTCTGAGCACTGCTTTCAATGTGTCCCATAAATTTGGGTATGTTGTGCCTTCATTTCATTGAATTCTAGGAAGTCTTTAATTTCTTTCTTTATTTCTTCCTTAACCCAGTTGTCATTGAGTAGTAAGTTGTTCAGTTTCCGTGTGTGTGTCGGCTTTTTGTTGTTTCTGTTGTTGTTGATGTCTAGTTTTAGTCCATGGTGGTCAGATAGTATACAAGGGATTATTTCAATCCTTTTGTATCTGTTGAGGCTTGCTTTGTGACCCACTATATGGTCTATTTTGGAAAAGGTTCCATGCGGTGCTGAAAAGAAGGTGTACTCTTTTGAGTTTGGGTGAAACAATCTGTAGACGTCTATTAGGTCCATTTGATTTAGGGATTCTGTGAGTGCTTTTATTTCCCTATTTGGTGTCTGTCTAGATGATCTGTCCCTTGGTGAGAGTGGAGTGTTGAAGTCTCCCACTATTAAGGTATTAGGATCAATGTATGATTTAAGCTTTAATAATGTTTCATTTACGAATGTTGGTGCTCTTGTATTTGGGGCATAGATATTCAAGATTGTGATGTTCTCTTGGTGGATTTTTCCTTTGATGAGAATATAGTGGCCCTCCTTATCTTTTTTGATTAACTTGGGTTGAAAGTCTCAGCAATCAAAAAGGAGGAAATCATGAAATTTGCAGGCAAATGGTGGGATCTAGAAAAGATCATTCTGAGTGAAATATCCCAGAAGGAGAAAGACAAACACGGGATATACTCACTTATATAGACTTATAAGATATGATAAACATAATGAAATCTATACACCTAAAAAAGATAATCAATTGAGCAGACATGGGGTAAGATGATCAATCCTCGTTTAGAAAGACAGATGGGATGTGCATTGAACGTATGACAGGAGTCTACTGAGCGCATCTGAAAGACTGTAACTAGCAGTGTTTTCTTTTTTTTTTTTTTTTTTTTTTCAATGCAGTTTATTCAGGAACATTGAACAATCCTCGGACCCCGGGGAAAGCCAGCCCACAGCTTAAATAGCCTCTGGGTAGCCAACCCAGGCGTGCCACGGGGGCAATGCAGATAGGTCCACATACATGGAAGCAAGCCAGATCCTCGGCCTTAGCCAAATGTGGAGTTGTTAATGACAGAGAGCACTCACCATCGGGAAGGTGGAGGGCGGAAACCAGCTCCATCTTTAAGGCATAGCATTCTGCAGCTCTCTACAGTTCCCCCTTTTTGTTTTAGACGCATCAGGCAAGAGTAGAGGTCTGATCTCTGATATTAGAAATAAATTGGGACTTTGTACAGATGTTCATTTAGGTGTCATCCACCCAAAGAGCATCGGACCCGTCTGATACCTTTTTCTCAGAGGCGGGACCTGGGGCATCAACCCGCATGCAATCAGACATGCTCTTCTCTGGGTCCAAAGCGGCTGACCCTGAGAGCAGTGCTTAGCCTCGCATCCTGAGCGTATCATTTTAGCTTTTTATGGTATCCAACCATGCTTGGGGAGAATGTCCTGCTTCAATGTCTGTAAAGGCCTGAATGATCATGGCTGCATCACACTGTTGTGAGACTCTAATCTTGCATATATACCACAGGCAAACCAAGGAGACCAACACCAGAAGGCCTGCTAACACTCCCATGCCCGCCCATTCCTTCAGATGATTCATGGCTGCAGCAATCCATGTTGATAATCCTGTGGCTAGTCCTGCGTCCACTCCGGTAGAATTTACTGTGACAATGGCCACTCTCAGCTGCTCCATCGTAGTATCGAATTCTCCAGTCCAATTACCTAAAATATAGCTCGACAATTGTTTAGACAGATTTGCAGCGCAGGAAAAATTCTCATGTTGTATGCTAGTGACACAAAGTCCAGCATACTTTCATTGACAGCCAGGTTGAGCGATTTGCCATAGGGTATCAATTTGCTCCTGCAAGAGGTCAATCCTCTGATTGAACACCATCAAGCTTCCTTTTAGTTGAGCATTAATTCCTTTATGTACAACTAAGGCATGAGCTACATTGGCTAAATGATTATTCAGGGTCTGAGCAGTCTGCCCAGTATGACTCATGGCTAATGCCCTGGTGGTAGCTCCAACAGCCGTCAATGAGATGGTAGTAACAATGGTGGCTGTAGTTCCAAGATCCCTTTTCTGTCTGAAGAGAGTCATAGCGTGAGGGGCATCAATGGGCATAGGCACCCAGTGAGGCATGCGAGTAACCAGGGCATACCTAACTTTACTAGCATTGGGGTTTAAAAAAAAGCGAGTATCATTACCACAATTACTTGGCTCTATCTGGCTAATAATGCATAAAAATGGGGGATATAGACAAACAGGTGTGGGCTTATAGGAAATATTATGAGAAGCCTTAACCCCTCGTTGGAACATCCTGCGTCAGTTCTAGAACTAGCAGTGGTGGTGTCCGAGGTCTGAGTAGGTTCAGGAGACCATTGCCCCCAGGGGCGAGACGTGCTCCATGCCAATTGACTAACTCCATGTTTTCCTCCAATTTTGAAAGTCATTTAAGGTTCTTAAATTATTTTTTTCCCTTTTTTTCTTAAATTTTTCATCAATTACACTTTATTCATTCTGCATCCCCCTATAAGCTCCTCCCTCCTCCCATCCCAATCCCACCCTCCCTCCTCCCTCTGCTTGCATGCCACTCCCCAAGTCCACTAATAGGGGAGGTTCTCCTCTCCTTTCTGTTCTTAGTCTGTCAGTTCACATCAAAAGTGGCTGTATTGTCCTGTACTGTGGCCTGGTAAGGCTGCACCCCCCCCAGAGGGAGGTGATCAAAGAGCAGGCCAATCAGATTATGTCAGAGGCAGTCCCTCTTCACATTACTATGTAACCCAATTGGACTCTGAACTGCCCTGGGCTACATCTGTGCAGGGGTTCTAGGTTATCTCCATGAATAGTCTTTGGTTGGAGTATGAGTCACTGGGAAGTTCCCTATGTTCAAATTTTCTTGTTCTGTTGCTCTCCTTGTGGAGACCCTGTCCTCTCCAGCTCTTACTATTTCCCAGTTCTTACCTAAAATTCCGTTCACTCTGCCCAACAGTTGCCCATCAGGCTCAGCATCTGCTTTGATAGTCTGAAGGGCAGAGGCTTTCAGAGGCCCTCTGTGGTAGGTTCCTAGGTTGTTTCCTGTTTTCTTCTTCTTCTGATGTCCATCCTCTTTGCCTTTCTGGATGGGGATTGGACGTTTTAGTTAGGGTCCTCTCTCTTGCTTAGTTTCTTTAGATGCACAGGTTTTAGTGGGTTTGTCCTATGTTGTATGTCTATATGAGTGAGTATATACCATGTGTGTCTTTTTGCTTCTGAGACAACTCACTCAGGATGATCCTTTCCAGATCCCACCATTTACCTGCAAATTTCATGATTTCCTTATTTTTCATTGCTGAGTAATATTCCATTGTGTAGATGTACCACAATTTCTGCATCCATTCTTCAGTTGAGGGGCATCTGGGTTGTTTCCAGCTTCTGGCTATTACAAATAAAGCTGCTACAAACATGGTTGAGCAGTGTTTTCAAAGCAAAGACTCATGACCAAACCTTTGGCAGAGTACAGGGAATCATAAGAAAGAAGGGGAGTTAGTCTGTTGGGGAAAGGATAGGAGCTCCACAAGGACCAAATATATCTGGGCACAGGGTCTTTTCTGAGACTGACATTCAACCAAAGACCATGTATGGATATAACCTAGAACCTCTACTCAGATGTAGCCTGTGGTAGCTCAGTAACCAATTGGTTTCCCAAAGTGAGGGAAACAAGGATTATTTCTAACAGGAACTTAATGACTGGATCTTTGGTCTCCCCACCCCCGAAGGGAGGAGCAGTCCTGTTAGGCCACAGAGGAGGGCTTTGCAGCCAGTCCTGAAGATACCTGATAAAACAGGATCAGATGAATGGGGAGGAGGTCCCCCCTATCAGTGGACTTGGAAAGGGGCACGGTGGAGATGAGGGAGGGAGGGATGGACTGGGAGGGAATGAGGGATCCAGACACGGCTGGGATACAGAGTTAATAAAATGTAACTGATAAAAAAAAATTTAAAAAAATAATAAAATAAAAAAAACAACCAGTTTCTTAATGCTTGATATCCCAGGTAAAGTATGAGAAAGATAATGGTACCTAATTAATTATTTGCTTAAGAAAATCCATCTTGCCTTCTGCTCTAAACCCCCTGCCTTGCTGGTAGACCTGGGACACATTCAGCTGCCTTTAGCTATGCTGTACCTGACCTCCATTGCTGGGTGCTCTGCCTGTGGTCACCAATCCAGATACCGAGCATCATAAGGTGCTCCCGCCACGCCTGGTGTTTCCCAGTCAGATACTCCAGCATCATTCAAGAACATCCAGGGAAACCAGATGGCTAAAGGATAGCGTAAGAACACAATTAACAAGAGCCAAGGAAAAAGGCATCTTCAGAGCACAGCTATCAAACTACAGCAAGCCCCGTAAACCCTGCAAACACAATTGAAACACAAGAAAATGAACTTAAATTCAACTGTATGAAGATTATAAAGACATTTAAAGAGGAAATGAACAAATCCCTTAAAGAAATACAGAAAAAGTCTAAACAAACAGGTAAAGAAGATGCATAAAAGTGCTCAAGAATTGAAAATAGAGGATTCTTTCCCCCTAGCTGGGCTGCCATATCAGGCCCCAGAGGAGATGTGTTTTGTCCTGTTTTGACTTAGGTGCCAGGGTGTGTTGGGGGCCTGGTTTTCTCTATGAAGGAGAGGGGGAATGAGAGGAGGGGGTGTGAGGGTAGAGGTGCGAGGAAGGGGAGAAAGAGACTGGGATCAGGCTATACAGTGATTAAATACATACATACATACATATATGAAGAAAATAGAGAAAATCCACTTACATGTTACAAATAAATCAAATACATATAATTATTTGACATAAACTTTTATTATAGAATGAAGAAATACTTGGAATATTTAATTTTAGATTATGTATGGGAATATCTTCTCACAATAATAAAATATCACTTTTGCTACAACAGAAACAAACCATATCTCCCGGTCTTTATCATTTAGCCTGATAAAGGAAAATGAGATCCTCAACAAACCCAGTAACTCCTTTCCTCCTTTCTTCTTCCATTTCTCTGCACACATCCTGCTCAGTCCTTTAATCCTCATTATTCCACAATCGCTTTTCAATTTCAATGTGTTCTGCTAGGCCTCCACCTACTTTTGGAAAGCTGGGTTATGATAGTGGACTTCAGTATGCATTTTTACACCCCTTTTATTGGTTTGTGCTCCCTTCATATCCAGATCTCCCTGCACTCTCATGTTCCTCCCTCCTTTGCCTTTCTGTTCTGAGTTCACTACTTTTTTAAACTTTTATTAATTGTGCTGAATTCACTTTGTATTCCCCCATTAACCCCTCCCTCCTTCCCTCTCTATCTCACCCTCCCTCCTCCTTTTTCATGCATACCCCTCCTCAAGTCCACAGATAGGGGAGATCTTCCTCTCTTTCTTTCTGATCTTAGACTATCAGTTCTCATCAGAAGTGGCTGCATTGTCATCTTCTGTGGCCTGGTAATGCTGCTCCCCACTCAGGGGGAGGTGATCAAAGAGCAGGCCAATCAGTTCATGTCAGAGGCAGTCCCTGTTCCCATTACTATGTAACTCACTTGAACACTGAACTGCCATGGGCTACATCTGTGCAGGGGCTCTAGGTTATCTCCATGCATGATACTTGGTTGGAGTATAGTCTCTGGAAAGACATTTAAAGAGGAAATGAACAAATCCCTTAAAGAAATACAGAAAAAGTCTAAACAAACAGGTAAAGAAGATGCATAAAAGTGCTCAAGAATTGAAAATAGAGGATTCTTTCCCCCTAGCTGGGCTGCCATATCAGGCCCCAGAGGAGATGTGTCTTTTTGGTTTTGTTGCTCTCCTTGTGGAGCTCCTGTCCTCTCCAGACTTTTATTTGACTTATAATCTACCGTTCCTACTCCCTAACAAGTCTCCAATCCTAAGGCACTTTTGATGTTTCAGGTCTTTCACTTTTGCTTCAAGGAAGTTTGACACATTACAATTAATGGCTACTGCACTTGAGCAGACATAGGCAGCACTGACTGTACTTAGTGGATTGCCAAAAAATAAAGACATGGATTTGAGATGGGCGCTTATTAGGAAAGATCCGGGAGAGTTTGGATGGTGAGAATGATGGGTAGATATGATCATATTTTAATGTATGCATGTATGAATTTTTTTTTAAAAAATAAATCTTGAACTGTCTCAAAGATAATATTTTAGATATGAGTCAGAAAAAATATTATAAAACACAACTCAGAAAACAAACTTGTGTCAAGGCTAAGTGAATTTTTAAAAAAACATTGTATAAGAAAATATTTAAATAACTGTAAAAATATATTAATACAACTCAATTGATATAAAAAGCATTGCATTAATGCACTACAAGGAAAAGCCATAAAATATTCATAACATTTCTCCCAGTCAGTGGCCTTAAGGAAAAACAGTCTATTTTACAAAAAGTCAGAGTAGTTTCTTCAATAAAACTGAAGAAACATTTGTATGCATTACAGGAAGAGATGAAAGAAATAATATATTTTAAAATACTGTTTATATTCTAAAATGCACTTTCATTTCAAGCTATTCCCTGAGGTCTAGTCTCTCAGAACAGAAGAAATGTTGTATTTTGAATAATGAGCACTAGTTGGCCCAGGAACAGTAAACAAATGTGTCCATCATAGATAAGATGAAGTCACATGGCTATGTAATTCACCACAGATAATTTTATACAAAGTATTTTCTTCTTATATGTTTTTGGGTGGCACTGGGGTTCTTTGCCTTTATTCCTCAACCTATAAAATATGGAGTGTTCTTTAACTGAATTGATCTTACGACATTGAAGTGGACTGAATTTTGTCATGTGATGCTTTGCTGTAAGCAGGGCATGTGATGTTTTGCCCAGGTTGGCTTGTGAGAGGGCAGGTGTTGTTTTGCTGGGACCCCTCATATAAGAGGGGCATGATTTGGCCAGCTGACAACATCTGTGGGCGGGCTTTGAAGAGAGGACATATTTAGGGGCCCAGGCACAGGGAGACATAACTTTATGGATTGACATTGCTCCACTGATGTTGTGCTTCCATACTTGGCTTTGCAGAAAGAAGCAGCCCAGAGAGCTTCTCCAGGGAAATCCAACAATCTCTTTCAGCTTTAGCGTCCTGTTGGCCTTTGGACTGGACTGCTGGTATCCTGAAGACTGAGTCTGGCAAACCCTTAATCAGCAGTTAGTAAAAAAAAAAAAAAAAAAAAAACGAGGACTGTAGCCCATTTCCCTACTAATCTCCTACCTATGGTTGTGGAGGGTTGAAAGGAATGAAAAGGGGCTTAAGAGCCATAAATAAAGTATGTTTGGTGAAAAATCTAAGCCTTCACTACATTTCCTACCCATACACTATTCCAGTAAACAAAAACAGGATATAAGTTGCTTTGGCTGAGGACATAGTTAGCAATCGCTACTGTCTGTATTCTGTTGAGTAATGTTGGCAACAAAACATGCACAGAACACATCCTTTGTCTAAAGATCTTAAGAGTTCTAATGGAAAAATTAACATGTAAATAAATTCTATGCACGGTGTCTGTGCTTTAAGTTAAATCACATCAATCCTATACAGAATTGTTTTTAAGAGGTTAGTTTTAACAATATGACTTACATGGACTCCCTGAAGTGGAACAGATCTCCTTATATGTTAATGTTTGTTTCCAAGAACTTCATGTCTCCAGAAAGAAAGCAGAAATGAGTTTTAGATGTTACACACACACACACACACACACACACACTTGTATATGTATAGTATATTCATTCTTCTCTTCTACAATACACCCCAATCACAGTTTCCCCTCTCTACATTCTGTCTAGCTCACACCAACTTTCCTCTCCTTCTCAAATTACTCCTCCTCAACTACCTCTTCAGTAAAGAGCAGGACTCCTAGATACTGCAGCCAAGCAAGACATAACAACACACAATAAGACAAGGTGAAATTCCTCAGATCAGGCTGGAGATGCAATCCAGTAGGATTAAAAGAGACTCAAGAGCAGGCAAAGGAGTCAGAGACACACCTGTTCCCACCTGTTCACACTGGAGGCCGCATGCTTGCTGTTTCAGTCTCTTTGAGCCCTTGAGAGACCTGTTTAGTTGATTTGGTGGACCATGTTCTCCATCTTATCTGACTTTCACAGTCTTTCATCCCACCTTCCATGAGGTTCCAAAATCTCTGAGGTAAGGGAACCAATGAAGACCTCCAATTTAAATTCTCTACCTAGAATAATGTCTGGTTGTGGGTCTCTGCACATATTTCCATGTGCTGCAGGAAGCCTTTCAAACAAACAAAGCCCAGGGCCCAATGGTTTTGGCACACAATTCTACCAGACATTCAAAGGAGAGTTAATGTCAATACTCTACAAATTATTCCACACATAGAAATGAAAGGAACATTGGCAAATTCATTTTATGAGGCCACAGTTACCTTGATACACAAACCGTATAAATATGCAAGAAAGAAAGATTATAACAGAACAATTTCTGTCATGAACATAGATGAGAAATACTTAATAAAATACTTGCAAATTGAATCTCAAGAACACATCAAAAAGATCACCCACTATGATAAAGTAGGCATTATCACAAAGATACAGAGATGGTTCAACATATGAAAATCAGTAAATGTAATCCACCATATACATAAACTTAAATAAAAAATAAAAAAAACATTATCATCTCATTAGATGCTGAAAAGGCTTTGCATACAATCTAACAATGTTTCATGATAAAAGTTCTGAAGAGATTAAGGATACAAGTGATACACCTACACAAAATAAAAGCAAATTAGAGCAAGCCCCCAGCCAACAACAAAGAAACTCAAAGGAACTTCACTAAAATCAAGAACAAGACAATGTTTTCTGTTCTTTCCATATCTATTTGATATAGTACTAGAGCTTTTAGCTAAAATTACAGTCATGAAGTAGCAACAAAATAATTTTGTGATAGGTGGTACCGCAACATGAGAAACTGTATTAAAAGGGTCACAGCATTAGGAAGTTTCACAACGACTACTTTACATGGTCCCTGTATACATCTTAGGACTCTGTTTCTCCTTCTACAGAAATGATCACCCACCTGCAGATAATGGCCTTTTCCTGACCCCCTGGATCCACCATATGTCTCACAATTCATGGTGATGCTTTGTTTGTTGTCAAACTCTTATAACCAGATATTCATTATCTCTTTCCCTGAAGGCTAATAATTAAGTGAATATGTTCAACAAATAGTTACCTAATGAGCAACTGAAACACTGGCCCCATTCACTTCTCAATCTTTTGATAATTATGGTTTCTTCCTTTGATGATGATACATATGGAAAGCTTGATCACTTAAAGCAACACAAATATGTTCCTTTAGCAATCCTAATGACACACCTGGAGTGAATCTAATGAATTGTATTCTTTTAGGAGTTTCTAGGGTAAAATCTCAATTACAGCCATTTTGGTGTCTAAAGTCCCATCACATTGATACTTGACAGCACAGAATCTGCCCTCTCAACTGTTATGTTCCATATTCAAGTTGGGTTACTAAAACTCTTGTCCTATCCTCTCTTTTAAAGACCCTATGGCCATAACAGAAGACGATCATCACATTTTATGATTTTTTAATTCACTCTATCAATGAAATTTCATTTTCCATTTAATGTGTCATAGTTGCAGCTTACAGGGACTGTGACTTGTATGTCTGTAGTCTGTTCTGTCTTCCTCAAGGTTCCGTGTTGAAGCCTAAATCCTATGACCTATGATCACAGCCTTCCACATGAGACCTTTGTAAAGTGACTAAGTTATAATCTGTAAATGTCTGAGAGATTAGGTTCTCACTTGAGAGGTCTAAGAATGACTTCTGAGCCATGCTGCTCCCATTATGTGAGATCATCACAGGAAGCCTCCATCTGTGAGTAAGCAAGCAGCTCTCAGCAAAACAAACAAGCAAAGAAAGCACCTTCATCCACAATTTGAAATTTCATTCCCAGCCTCCAAATTTGTGAAAATTTTTGTTTGTAAGCTTTCCAGTTCACAGTGATGATGTCAAACTACATATGATCAATAGTGTAGCTCTATTATGTCTGTCAAGGCAGTGTGACTGCAAACTCCCTAAGACTATATCACAAAATTTTTCATTTATTCACAAATATTAATTCAATAATTTCCTAGTCCCCTTTTTACTGGATTATAAGTTAAAAATATCAGTTCAAGAGAATCAAGTTGCTTCATTGGTGTATCTGTGCTTCTACTTAGTTTATGACTATCTGACTCTACAACCACCAGATCCAGTTTTCCATAAAAATACAAAATCCCTTAAGGTTCTCTTGTCAAAGATCTTATATAATCTCTCCACTCTTTTTTTTTAAGTCATCAGTCATCTTTTTATTATATACTCATATCATATGGTTTGTAGATAACCCTAGCCTTTTTCCCCCTTTTTTATTTTAAATAGTCTTTATGTGTTTTCTTTCTTTTTTTTTTTATTAATTACACTTTATTCATTTTGTATCCTCCGATAAGCCCTTCCCTTCTCCCCTCCGGGTCCCACCCTCCCCCCCCCCCTTTCTGCATGCATGCCCCTCCCCAAGTCCACTGATAGGGGAGGTCCTCCTCTCCTTCTTTCTGATCTTAGTCTATCAGTTCTCATCAGGAGTGGCTGCATTGTCAGGGTTCTAGGTTATCTCCATGAATAGTCCTTGGTTGGAGTATGAGTCTCTGGGAAGTTCCCTGTGTTCAAATTTTCTTGTTCTGTTGCTCTCCTTGTGGAGTTCCTATCCTCTCCAGCTCTTACTATTTCCCACTTCTTACATAAAATTCCATTCACTCTGCCGGTCAGTTGCCCATCAGGCTCAGCATCTGCTTTGACAGTCTGCTGGACAGAGGCTTTCAGAGGCCCTCTGTGGCAGGTTCCGAGGTTGTTTCCTGTTTTCTTCTTCTGGCTTTCAGAGGCCCTCTGTAGCAGGTTCCTAGTTTGTTTCCTATTTTCTTTTTCTTCTGATGTCCATCCTCTTTGCCTTTCAGGATAGGGATTGAACATTTTAGTTAGGGTCCTCTCTTTTGCTTAGTTTGTTTAGATGTACAGATTTTAGTGGGTTTATTCTATGTTGTATGTTTATATGAGTGAGTGTATACCGTGTGTGTCTTTTTGCTTCTGGGACAACTCACTCAGGATACAAAGTGAAGAAATTTTATTTTTTTATTTTTATTAATTATAATTTATTCACTTTGTATCTCCCCTGTAGCTCCCTCCCCCATCCCCTCCCAATCTCACTCTCCCTCCCCCTTCTCCACCCATGCCCCTCCTCCAATCCACTGATAGGGGAGTTCTTCTTCCTTTCCCTCTGATCCTACTTTATCAGGTCTCATCAGGACTGGCTGCATTGTCTTCCTCTCTGGCCTGGTAAGGCTGATAGCCCTCTTAGGGGGAGGTGATCAAAGAGCAGGACAAGCAGTTCATGTCCCTTTTCCCATTATTATAGAACCTACTTGGACACTGAACTGCCATGGGCTCCATTCTTTTACTATTGTTTGACTTTTTTTTCACTGACACACACACAAATAAGCAAAGCACCATTCTTTGAGGGAAAAAGGAGGGGAGGGGAGGGGATTTTCGAGGGAGGGACTGGGAGGAGAGAACGGAGGAGACAATCAAATAGGGAAATAAAGTAAATAAAAAATTAATTATTGAAAAATAAAATAAAATATGACCCAATTTGGGGGGAAACCATAGCAGTCTTTTTATTATTACTCCTCCATGAAACCAAATTGAAAATCAATGAGTTCAATACTTACATTCTTCAAGAAATTCAAATTTGTGTTTTTGTTCGTTTGTTTTAGACAGAGACCTCTTGATGAACTATACTTAGAGCTCACTATGGAGCTCAGGATGTCAAAGATTGTTAAAATTTGTAGTATTCCTGCCTAAATCTCTTGAGTAGTAGAATTTCAGGCAGCATGCAATATCTCTTCCAACTTACAGCTCTGTTTTTAATTAATTTAATTTTTT
The DNA here is from genome assembly GCF_030254825.1 of Meriones unguiculatus. Taxonomy (NCBI): domain Eukaryota; kingdom Metazoa; phylum Chordata; class Mammalia; order Rodentia; family Muridae; genus Meriones; species Meriones unguiculatus. Next base: position 1,004,057 of record NC_083352.1, on the reverse strand, counting down.
AATTAATTACAGTTTATTCACTTTGTATTCCAGCTGTAGCTCCATCCCTAGTCCCCTCCCAATCCTACCTTCCCTCCCTCATCTCTTCTCATGCCCCTCCCCTAGTCCACTGATAGGGGAGTTCTTCTTCCTTCCCAGCCTATCAGGTCTCATCAGGACTGGCTGCATTGTCCTCCTCTGTGGCCTGGTAAGGCTGCTACCCCATCAGGAGGAGGTGATCAAAGAGCCATCCACTGAGTTCATGCCAGAGACAATTCCTGTTCCCCTTGCTAGGGTACCCACTTGGAGACTGAGCTGCCATGGGCTACACCTGGGCAGGGGTTCTAGGTTATTTCCATGCATGGTTCTTATTTGGAGAATAAGTCTCAGAAGAGAACCCTGTGCCCAGATTTTTTTGGTTCTGTTGTTCTCCTTGTGGAGCTCCTGTCCCCTCCAGGTTTTTCTATCTCCCCCTTCTTTCATAAGATTCCCTGCACTTTGCCCAAAGTTTGGCTATGATCACAGCACCTGCTTTGATACAGAGCTGGGTAGAGTCTTTCAGAGGCCCTCTCTTGTAGGCTTCTGCCCTGTTCCCTGTTTTCTACCTCTTTAGATATCCATCTTGCTTTCCTTTCTGAATGAGGATTGATCGTCTTACCCAGGGTCCTCCTTCTTGCTTAGCTTCTTTAAATGTGCAGATTTTAGTGTGTTTATCCTATATTATATATCTAATATCCACTTGTAAGTGAGTATACACCATGTGTGTCTTTCTGCTTCTGGGATACCTCACTCAGGATGATCTTTTCTAGTTCCCACCATTTGCCTGCAAATTGTAGGATTTCCTCGTTTTTAATTGCTTGAGTATAATGTAAATGGACCACAATTTCTGTATCCATTCCTTTGCTGAGGGACACCTGGGTTGCTTCCAGATTCTGGCTATTATAAATAAAACTGCCACGAATATGGTTGAGCAAATGTCCTTGTTTTATTCTTGAGCATATTTTGGATATATGCCTAGGAGTAGTATGGCTGGATCTTGAGATAGCACTAGTCCTAATTGTCTGAGAAAGCACCAGATTGATTTCCAAAAAATGGGGTACAGAGCTAAAGAGAGAATTCTCAATAGAGTAATATTGAATGGCAGAGAAACACTTAAAAAATGTTCAGTGTCCTATGTCCTTAGTCATCAGGGAAATGAAAATTAAAATGACCCTGAGATTTCACCTTACACTCACCAGAATGGCAAAGGACAAAATCTCAAATGATAATACATGCTGGAGAGGATGGAGAGAAAAGGGAACACTACTCCATTGCTGGTGGGAATGTAAACTTGTACAGCTCTCTTTCTTAAGGATCACTAGCACAGATTTCCATGGCCTATACAGCATTCATCGTTTCCATGATGAAGCTTTAATGCTGAAAGTATGACTTACAAGGTAAAAGATATTAAACCAAATTTCTGAAATGTGAAAAATTTTTTATTTGTATACTCATTTCTTTACTATAAAACATACAAATAAGAAACTACTACCTAAAACCATTAAAAACTGAGTAGAAATGTAAATAAAAAAGTCAATGAAAGAAAGATTAAATTAATTATAACATTACTATTACTGTAAAAATGAAATTATGAAACAATGAAGAAACAATTTTTATTTAAAGACTGTGGAGACAGGGAGTAGTGGGACTGTGAGAAGCCAGCCCAGAGCAAGAGTTGGCAGTAGGATCATCCCTGTCCCCGTCTGCCCTGGGCCTGTATGTCTGGAACAACAAAGCCCTGCATCCCCACCTTTGACCCCAAAGGAGGTCACACAGTCTGGTAGGCAGGTTAAATTTTCTCTCCCGTTAGGTCATATTCTATGGCACCTGGAATTTCTCCTTTTGTAAATGAGGCATCCCCAGTGCTCTGGCCCTGTCAGTGATGCACACTAACCCCAAATGCCCCTACCCACCGTTTCCAAAGGTTTAAGTAGCCTTTGTTTACCCAATTAAATGAGCTGCCTCATGGATAGTGTCTCCTGAGTCTGTTCTCACACTCACAGCTGCCTGAGCTCTCTTCTGCTCCGCTTTCACTATGCACCTGTCATGATTAGGGGTAAGGGAAACAGTTCCTGAACAGCAGTAAAGCAGATGTGTGTTGTTATTATTTGAATGGTAGATATAATCAAGTACTACAGATTTATACTATGGCCATTTCACATCTAGTAATTGAAGTGCTGGGGGTGCCATATCCATTGTCTGCATCCCAGTAAACTGTTTCATTGTAACAAGTTATGATGATAGTAGGAAGCCGAACATCACTCTGGATCTAGTTTCTCAATTGTTTGCTATATACTTTATTCCTTGACAATCAGAGCTCACAATGAGGAACCATGCTGCAAATTCAGTCGCTAAGCTCTAAGTTGATTTGAAGACCTACTTGCTTGCCTGAAATTGAGAGAGCTGTTTGGTTAAGTTTGGAGGAGCAATGCAGAATTTCAGGTGCTAACCTGATGAATACATTCCAGTTTTATTTCAGAAACAAAAATATCTAAACAAAACAATTAGGAGTAATCAAACATTGCTATACAACATGAAACCCTTAGGCACTTATATGTGTATTTTCTTCCTTATTGTGCCCTTGAGACAAATCTCATTCCATCAAGGACTGAATGTACCAGGGAAAGAAGTTGGCAACCCCCAGGGACTAATTGCAAGCCTGGAGCTACAAAGAATTTTTGTTCCTATTCAACTGCCAAAACTAAAATGTTATTCTTACTTAATTTAGAAATATTATAATTGTCAATTGATGTAGAAGCAGCATAAGGAATAAAATGTGTGTATATACATATGTATGTGAACATTACAATCCATTATATACATAAATAATATATACATTTATATAATTATATATTATTTATATGTTAATATATTATTATGATATAAATGTATACATAAAATAATTTATATTATGTAACATGTTTATATGATTATATAAATTAACTATACAATTATATTTATATGTTAAATAATGTATACATTATATATAACAGATTGGAATATTTATCTATTAAAATATAATACAACTAATAAATTTAAAAGTTTAATAAAACCAATAATTTAAAAAATAAAACTAAATTTAGCAATATGTTTGATCAGATAATACATTTTAACATGTAAACAATACATAATACTAATTAGATGTTATGCATTATTTAGAGAAAGATATTGAAACCCAGAATTTGTTTCACACTAATAACATATCTGAATTCATACATTAACTTTTCATTGGAAAGTCTTAAAACCTGACTTAGAGTTTTAGAGTGCAGAGTTCACAAAATATGGTTGAAAATATAATTAAATGCTTCAGTTATTTAAATATAGTTAAAGATTACAGAACTAAAACTATCATAACTATATGTGTATGATATTATATTAAATAACAATTTCCATATCAGCCAACATGTGAAAATATTCTAGCTTTTCCAAGTTGGAAAATTAGTTAATTTACAGAAAATGTAATGAAAGCCATGGAAGTGCAGATATATGAATAACAAATGGTCTGTCATAATATTGTAAAGAAGCTGCTCATAAAACATGTATTTTTTTCTTTTTAATTTTAATTTTTTTAATACTAGTTACAGTTTGTTAACTTTGTATCCCTGCTATATCCCTCTCCCTGTTTCCCTCCCAATCCCACCCTCCCACCCTCATCTCCTTCCTACCCCAAGTCCACTGATAGGGGAGAATCTCCTCCCCTTCATCTGATACTGGTTTATCAAGTGTCTTCAGGACTGGCTGCAAAGTCCTCATCTGTGGCCTAGCAGGGCTGCTCCTTCCTGGGAGGTTGGGGGGAGTAACAGATCCCATCATTGAGTTCACTTCAGAAACAGTCCCTGTTCCCCTTATTAGGGTACCACTTGGATACTGAGCTACCAAGGGCTACATCTGAGCAGAGGCTCTAGGTTGCATCCATACATGGTCCTTGTTTGGAGAACAGGTTCATAAAAGACACCTATGTATTTGGACCTTGTAGAACTCCTGTCCTCTCCAGGTCATATTAACCCTCCCCCCCTTTTTTGATTCCCTGTACTCTGCAGAAGGTTTGGTTATGAGTCTTAATATCTGCTTTGATATACTGCTAGGTAGAGTCTTTCTGAGGCCCTCTATAGTAGGCTCCTGTCCTGTTACCTGTTTTCTCCTACATCCAATGTCCATCCCATTTGTCTTTCTAAGTGAGGATTGGTCATCGTAACCTGGGTTCTCTTTCTTGTTTATCTTATTTAGGTGTATAGATTTCAGTATGTTTATTCTATCTTATAGGTCTATATAAGTGAGCATTTACCATGTGTGTGTTTCTGCTTTTGGGATACCTCACTCAGGATGATCATTTCTAGGTCCCACCATTTGCCTGCAAATTTCATGATTCCCCCGTTTTTAATTGCTGAGTAGTATTCCATTGTGTAAAAATACCACAATTTCTGTATCCATTCCTCAACTGAGGGACATCTGGGTTGCTTCCAGGTTCTGGCTATTACAAATAAAGCTGCTACAAATATGGTTGAGCAAATGTCCTTGTTGTGTACTTGAGCCTCTTAGGGATATATGCCTAGGAGTGGTATAGCTAGATCTTGAGAAAGCACTATTTCTAATTGTCTGAGAAAGTGCCAGATTGATTTTCAAAGTGGCTGTACAAGTTTGTATTCCCACCAGCAATGGAGGAGGGTTCCCCTTTCTCCACACCTCTCCAACATGTGTTGTCACTTGAGTTTTTGACCTTAGCCATTTTAATGGGTGCAAGGTGAAATCTCAGGGTTTTGATTTGCATCTCTCTGATGGCTAAGGACATTGAACATTTATTTAAGTGTTTCTCTACCATTCTGTATTCCTCTACTGAGAATTCTCTGTTTAGCTCTGTACCCCATTTTTTAATTGGATTGCTTGATTTGCTGCTTTTTAACTACTTTAGCTCTTTATATATTCTGGATATCAGCCCTCTGTCAGATATAGGGTTGTTGAAGATCCTTTCCCAGTGTATAGACTATCGTTTTGTTTTGATGACTATGTCCTTTGCTTTACAGAAGCTTTTCAGTTACATTAGGTCCCATTTATTGATTGTTACCTTTACAGCCTGTGCTGTTGGTGTTCTGTTCAGGAAGTTGTCTCCTGTGCCAATGAGTTTCAATGTCTTCCCCACTTTTTCTTCTAACTAATTTAGTGTATCTGGTTTTATGTTGAGATCTTTGATCAACTTGAACTTTAGTTTTGTGCAGGGTGATAAGTATGGATCTATTTTCATTTTTCTACATGTAGATATACAGTTGGACCAGCACCATTTGTTGAAGATGCTGTCTTTTTTTCCACTGAATAGTTTTGGCTTCTTTGTCAAAAATCAAATATCCATAGGTCTGTGGGTTTATTTCTGAGTGTTCTATTCAGTTCCATTGATCCACCATTCTGCCTCTATGCCAATTCCATACTGTTTTTATTACTACTGCTCTGTAGTACAGCTTGAGATCGGGGATGGAGATGCCTCCAGACGACCTGTTGTTCTACAGGATTGTTTTGGAAATTCTGGGGTTTTTGTTTCTCCATATGAAGTTGATAATTTTTCTCTCAAGATCTATGAAGACTTGTGTTGGTATTTTGATGGGAATTGCATTGAATCTGTAGATTGCTTTTGGCAGAATAGCCATTTTAACTATGTTAGTCTTACCGATCCATGAGCACAGGAGATCTTTCCATCTTCTGATATCTTCAATTTCTTTCTTCAGAGACTTGAAGTTTTTCTTATACAGGTCTTTCACTTGCTTTGTTAGAGTCACTCCAAGGTACTTTATGTTATTAGTGGCTATTGTGAACGGTGTTGTTTCCCTAATTTCTTTCTCAGCCCTTTTGTCTTTGGTGTACAGGAGGGCTTCTGATATTTTTTATTTAATTTTGTATCCAGCCACATAAAACGTGTATTTTAAATGTGGTTGTAAATTTATAAGTGGGCAGATAAATAAATGAGTAAATTCCAATATGTAAACAAGCAGCATGAACATTGACATATACATCATTTTTTTTTAATTTTTATTTTTTTAATATTAGTTACAGTTTGTTAACTTTGTATGCCTGCTGTATCCCACTCCCTCTTTCCCTCCTGATCCCACTCTCCCACCCTCATCTCCTTCCTGCCTCTTTCCAAGTCCACTGATAAGGGAGAACTTCCTCCCCTTACATCTGATACTGGTTTATCATGTGTCAAAAGGACTGGCTGCAAAGTCCTCCTCTGTGGCTTAGCAAGGCTGCTCCTCCCTCGGGGGTGGAGTGTGTGTGTGTGTCAAACATCTTGCCATTGAGTTCATGTCAGAAACAGTCCCTTTTCCCTTATTAGAGTACCCACTTGGATACTGAGCTACCAAGGGCTACATCTACATGAATTTTACTACTATTTAACTTATTATTATCATTGATATTTTGGATATTCCTTAATAAGTAGATATTCAAAGAATATAAAAATTTGAGTCACAATGTTTGTTGTTTTCCAGTTTTCATGTCACAAATATATCTAGCATAGACAGTGTTCCGGAGGGCACCAATGCAACCTCACTAAGTATAGAAAGAATGGATATATAATGTTGAGGGCACACTTACTAAAAAACTACGGTAAAATAATTTGAAAATGTCGTCAGTGAGATCATCACTGGGTAAAAGCACTTTCCACTGAGACTGCGGGCCTGGATTCAATCTTCAGGATCTACATAGTGGAATAAGGGAACTGACTGCCACAGCTTATCTTCTGACCTCTATCTGGGTGCTAAGATATGTGTGAGCCTATATACATACAGTAAAAAAATTAAAATGCTACATTATTTTTAAAAGAGTGATAAATTTATAATTATTCACTGTTTATTATCTTGATTTTCCTATAACTTAATTTAAACTACCTTTTAATAGTGGCTGCATTTAATGACTAACTTAGAAAATCCTTGAGAGATACTATTTGTGTACTATGAGCCAAAATAATCCGGCCTTATAATAATGTAAATACTAGGTTACAAATGTGAACTTTAACATAACAGAATTCATGGCTCTTTTCAGAAATACAGGCTTACTAACAATGGTATTGACTGAAGCCAACAGAAGTTCATTGCTGGTGACAGTCTTCCTGTTTTTAGCACAGCTGGTATAGTGTCGACATCTTGCCAATGGGATCTGAGTAGAAGTAGCTTTCCCTTTGAAGCTGATTGTCTTCAATATGCCTTTCCCTCTACCCACCTCTGCTTTCAGTAAATGGTGGAGCAAGGATACGAAAGTAACCAAGTTCCTGGTCTCCACATATAAAATCACCTGCTGGTAGAGAGCAGTTTTATTATATTCCTACACAAGAGATAAAGAAAGTGCTTTGAGCTTATCACAACAGCTTAGGGTATCACAAACACTGCATTTATTAACTTCAACTTTCTGTCATTTGAACTCTAGAAATGATGTAAATTGTATTTATAAAATAGATATTTAAGGTGAATTTTGTGAAGCATGAATTTAAATGAAAAATTAGGCACCATGTAAATGAAACAGAATGAGTATGTAGTCATTTTGCAGGCTATTTTCAAATTAATATGTAGACATGCAGAATAATTATACCATAATGTGACATAACCTATACATAAGTTTCAAGTTAATTTATAAATTATTCCATAACTCATTCCCCTGTTTCATGATGTTATAAGTTATTTGTGACCTTTATAAAATTATTTAAATATTTTGTATTGAGGTAACAAACAATATATGTTTCTAAAAACTATTATTTGGGCTCTATAACAATATGTTGTTTCTCTTTTTCACTGAGGGTTTGAGTGGCTGTTGTTTGAAATGCATGTGTTCAGTAGATCCACACACTGATGAAGTGTGTGTGAGCAATGTCCCCATCTGCAGCTGTGGAATCATTCTCATTGTGAGGACACAGCCTAACCCCAACACTCAACAGCCTTAAGGTCATCTCTCAAATATATTTTCTTTCTACAGTCAAGGGTAAATGTATTATAAGGGAAGTTTTAGATTTCAAGTCATTTTTTAAGGACTTTGATGTAAATTCCAGTTATGTTCTGGAGAAATATATTCTAGTCTTCCACCTTAAATGTCTATCAGCATTAATATAAAATTCTGTTTCAAAACTCCCATGAAGAGACATCTAAACTTAAAATACTCACCAAAGTTCATAATTGGCCATGTCTAAAGCTTGTTGGTTCACATTTAGACATGACAAATAAATATAAAAATAAACAGTACCAATGTTATTTGATTTAAACATAATATCTCCTATGGATTACATCTTTGTGCATAATTCTTAAAATTTCTATACATATATTGGCAGAAATACAGAATGAATAAGAAGAAATTATATTATTTACCTCATTTTAATTTTGAAACATCTTGAATAAGGCAAAATAAATTTGCTTATGCAAATTTTTTATTTCATTGTGCATATTCATACTCTTGTGCTGTTGTTCAGGATAACCAATATTTATCAATATTGCAAGTTTTACTTTAAAGGAAAGCTAGGTGGATGTTTGTGTTCCTTGAAGTCACCATATGCCATGTGGAAGTCCGTTATCTCTGCTCCTGCTGACTGTAGAGAATAAGAGAGCTTCTTCTGCACTGATATCAAAGACAGCAGACTCACAGCTGGGAAAAAAAGACATAAAAAAAGATTCTTTGACAACCCCCTAACCCCACAAAAGTAACAACCTAAGAGGGGAGAAGCCATCAAAAATAACTCTTAAAAATTGTGATAAGGGTGCAGAAGTGTACGTCTCTCAACAATAGATGGTTATTGGCAGGTTTGGGGTGGGAAAGACTCATCTTTAAGGAGCAGGTCCCCTGGAGTTTGACCACTCTCCAACAACTATAGACAAAACAAAGAAGATGTTTTCTTTCTTTCTTTTCTTTCTTTCTTTCTTTCTTTCTTTCTTTCTTTCTTTCTTTCTTTCTTTCTTTCTTTCTTTCTTTCTTCCTTCCTTCCTTCCTTCCTTCCTTTCTTTCTTTCTTTCTTTCTTTCTTTCTTTCTTTCTTTCCTCTCTCTCTCTCTCTCTCTCTCTCTCTTTCTTTATTTCTTTTTTTTTCTTTCTTTTTAGTGGGGAGGTTGGGGCACAAGGGCCAAATGTGGACTTAGGAGTATTGGGAAGTAAGGGTGATCGGCAGGCCTATGTGAATTTCCCAAATAATTAGTGGAAATATTGTGCATGTAAAAAAGGAACTAGATAGTATGAGGTAGTGGAAATGTGCCTGATATGCATGTGCACTAAAGTGAAGAATTAATGAAAAATCATAAAAGTGTTAGCATATAAACATAAGTTCTGGGTCTGGGTTCCAAAATGGGATCCAACAGTTTGTACCATATCTAAGGGGCAGAAGATCAGAGACTGCGAAACCACAGCCAGACATCGGATGCCTCCGGCTTCCTGAAGAGCAACATCTGGATTCTTGGGACAGCATGCCAACCTATGAACCACGGTTCTACTAGTCCTCCAGTATAGGCCAAGTGGACAATAAAATCATACCAACCCAAGATCCAAGATGGCAGAGCCAAGAAAATTTGAGTGTCAGGAGCAAAGTGTCTGGTAAGCCTATAAGCCACAACTCAGCTGCCTTCTGAGGCACCATATTCCCGTGCGATTGCCAGCTGAGGCAGACACCCCCACCCCACCACAGCAGCTTCCACCTGAGGCACCTGTGTCCCCTCATCCACCATCTAAACACCGTTCCTCCACCCTCCAAGGCACATGCGCCCCCATCCCTTGCCCTTCAAGGCATCAGCACTCCTGCTCCACTCTCCAAGGCACATGCATCCGCAGCCTCCCTTCCAAAACACACGCCCCAGCTTGGCTGCATCTGGAATGTCAGCACCCATTTGTGTTCCCCTGGACATGTCTCCTCATCGTGAAGACTACTCCAAACTCCAGAGATAGGTGGAATCTTCCCTGCAGGTTCAAGGAACAAAAAGCCAAGGCTACTGACAACCAGGTGGCTAAAGGCCAGCATAGAAACACAACCAACAAAACTCAAGATGTCGTAGCTCCACCAGACCCCCCAAACACACACACACACACACACACACACACACACACACAAACGTATATTCTAATGCAGCTAAAACACAGAAAATGACCTTAAATCTGTGATCATGCAGTTATTAAAGGCATATAAAAAGGAAACAAACAAATCTCTCAAAGAAATGCAGGAAAATACAACCAAACGAATAGAGGTCATCAAAACAGACAGGAAACCACAATCATCAAAGAAGTGAAGGAAATGAATAAAATTATAAACAAAGAATCAACAAATCCAAGAGTTGGTTCTTTGGGAAAATCAGCAAGATAGACAAACCCTTAACCAAACTAACTAAAAGACAAAGAGACAGTATCCAAATTAACAAAATCAGAAATGAAAAGAAGGGTATGACAACAGACAATGAGGAAGTCCAAAAACTCATTACCTCTTAATTAAAAAAAACTGTATTCCACTAAATTGGAAAATCTAAATCAACTGGGCAATTTTACTGATAGATTTCATCTACCAAAGTTAAATCAAGATAAAGTAAACAGTTAAACAGCCCTATAACCCTTAAGGAAATAGAAGCCACCATCAAAATCTTCCAAAGAAAGAAAAGCCCAGGGCCAGATGGTTTGAGTGTATAATTCTACAAGACTTGCAAAGAGGAGCTAACACCAGTAATCCTCAAACTATCCCATAGAACAGAAACAGAAGGACAATCACCAAACTCATTCTTTGAAGCCACAGTTACCTGGATACCTAAACCAAACAAAGACTCAACAAAGAGAAAATTTCAGACCGATCTCCCTTATGATGCACAAATACTCAATAAGATACTTGCAAACAGAATTCAAGAACACAGCAAACACATCATCCAGCATAATTAAGCAGGCTTCATCCTAGGCATGCATGGATGGTTTAACATACGAAAATCCATCCACATAATCCACCTTATGAACAAACTAAAAGAAAAAAAATCACATAATCATCTCTTTAGATGCAGAAAAAGCCTTTGACAAAATCCAACACCCCTTGATGATAAAAGTCTTGAAAGATCAGTGATGCAAGGCCTATACATAAATATAATAAAAACTATATGCAGTAAGCCAATAGCCAACAGCAAACTGAATGGAGAGAAACTCAAAGTAATCCCACTAAAATCAGAGACAAGACAAGCTTGCCAACTCTCTCCATATGTCTTCAATATAGTACTAGAATTTCTAGCTAGAACAACAAGACAACCAAAGGAGATCAAAGGGATACAAATCAGAAAGGAAAGTATTGCTGCTTTCAGATAGTATGACAGTATGCATTCTCAACCCCCAAAATTCTATCAGAGAGCTCCTGTAGCTGATAAATTCCTTTAGCAAAGTGGCTGGATACAAGTTTAATTAAAAAATATCAGTATCTCTTCTGTATATAAATGACAAACAGGCTGAGAAAGAAATTGGGGAAACCACACCCTTTACAACATCCACAAATAATATATAGTATCTAGGGGTAACTCTAATCAAGGAAATCAAAGACCTGTCTGACAAGAACATCAAATCTCTGAAGAAAGAAACTGAAGAATATATCAGAAGATGGAAAGTTTTCCCATGCTCATGGATTGTTAAGATTAGCATAGTAAAAATGGCAATCTTCCAAAGGCAGCACACATATTCAGTGTAATCCCCATCAAAATGTCAACACAACTCTTCACAGACTTTGAAAGAACAATTCTAAACTTCATATGGAAAAACAGACCGACAAACAAACAAACAAAATAACTAAAGCAATCTTATACAATAATAGAACTTCTGGAAAGAATTCCATACCTAACCTCAAGCTATACTATAAAGCAATGGTACCGGCCTAGAAATAAGCTGGTTGATCAGCTTAATTGAATAAAAGATCCAGAAATATGCCCATACACTTATGCACACCTGATTTTTTTTACAAAGGTGTCAAACTATACAATGGAAAAAGCACCTTCAACAAATGGTGCTAGTCTAACTGGATGTCTACATGTAGAAAAGGCAAGTAGACCCATAATTATCACCCTATACAACATGCAAATCCGATGGGAACAAAGACTTCAACATTAGATCAGTACACTATTAAGTCTGCTAGAGGAGAACGTGGGTAAGAGTTTTGAACTCATTGGCACTGGAGACAACTTTCTGAACAAAACACTAGCAGCTCAGGCTGTAAGATCTACAATAAATAAATGGTACCTCTTGAAACTGAAAATCTTCTGTAAAGCAAAGAACATTATCAATAGAACAAAACAGCAGTCCACATATAGGGAAAAGATCTTCACCAATCCTACATCTGACAAAGAGCTAATATCAAGAATATATAAAGAACTCCAGAAATTAAAACCCAACAAACCAAATAATCCAGGTAAAAAAGTGGGATAAGAGCTAAATAAAGAATTCATTTTTAAAAATTTTATTATTATTATTATTTATTATAATTTATTCAATTTGTATCCCTGCTGTGGCTTCCTCCCTCATTTCCTAGCAACCCAACCCTTCCTTCTGATTCTCCCTCTATGCCCCTACCCTAGTCCACTGATAGGGGAGGTCCTCCTCCCCTTCTATTTAACCCTAGTCTATCAGGTCTCATCAGGACTGGTTGCAATTGGCAGGCTTTCTGTTCACCTCCCCCTGGTTGGGAGGGGTAGGGGTCCAGTCTTGCCAGGCCACAGAAAATTCCTTTTTTTTTTTTTTAAAAAGTTTATATTCTGACTTTTTTTTTTAAACAGAATTTTTAACAGAGGAATCTCAAATGGTAGGGAAGCACATAAAAAAATGTTTGATGTCCTTAGTAATCAGGGAAATGCAAAACAAATCAAAACAAATTAACAAATCAACTCTGAGTCCAGCTAACACCCATCAGAATGGCCAAGATCACGAACTCAAGTGACAACACAGATGACCACAAAGGTCACAAGAGTGTTCATCACATGGACTTGGAGTTATAGACAGTTGTGAACTGCAGAAGTCAGGTGATGGAACTGAACTCAATTTGGGTCCTTTGCAAGAGCAGAAAATGCTTGTAAGGCTAAGCCATCTCTGCAACATCAACTACAGACATTTAAAAATATTATGCAAAATATTATTGAAATTTTCCACTTCAAATGTGCAGTAGCTTTTAAAATACTAGATTAAAATAACTTCCTAGACAAAGCATAGAATTTCTGTATCTGCTTTGATCTCTAGAAAACTGTCACAGAAAAGATTAGCAGAGTTTATAGTGGTTTCTATTCTGGACAATGCAAAAAAAAAAACAAAACATTTTTTGTTTTAGTATAATGATTCCATTTCTGCTGCATGAAATAGTTCTTGATAGGTGGGTGTTATGGCCAGGGGAGATAATTTAGGTGCTAGGTAGATTGTATACCAATGTCCAGCTATCTGTGTCCAGCCAAACCAAAAAACAAAAGAAAAACAAAACAACAAAAAAACCTTTTTTCACAGTCAATAATAGAGGTGAATAGTAGCTTAACTCCCGTTTCCACTAATTACTAATTAGACTCCAAGCAATATGCCAAGTCTCTTCATTTATTGTAACTAAACTCTAAAAAGCAATCTTGATCCATCAACACAAACATAATTATATCTTCTGTCATGATTAATTTGACAGAATCTCTAAAATAATACATGTATTGTGAAAACTCGGGTCCTTGCAAAGTAAACATCCTGAAGAAAGATAAGATAAGGCAAACTGTAAAATCTTACTTTAATTCTCAATTTTAAACTTCATAAACAAAAGAACAAGGTAGACTTGTTCCATATTGCAAAAAATTGCCTGATCTAATAGAAGTTACATTATATTTTAGTAATCATTTAAGGAAATTTTCTAGTCCAAATTTCCTCTGCACATAGCTATCCTTGAGCACCATTATTTTGAGGGGATTTTGAAGTAACTGTCAACACATGACCCTTTTGTAGGACATGCTGTTTCCGTTTAGCTACCTGGAAGGTCTGTGTACTCCAGTCGTGTTGCATAAAGACTGTGTGTGATGAAGATTAAAATGTCATATAAAATGTGGAAGTCATTCTAAAGCATTATCTGGGCCTCCTGCTTTCTGCATTTATCTTTGATTGTACTTAAAACACTCACTGGGGCTAATGGAACCTGTGACTAAACTGGAGAGTCACCATCTATCTTCAGAAAAAGACATTTATTTTTGTTTATTCTACATCTATAATTTTACAAGTGCATAAAAAACTATAAATGGTTAAGCTCTTCAGAGCACACTGTTGAGCCTGGAGGAGGCTTTATCAACAACTACTTTCTATTTAGTGGGACAACATTAGTTTCCTTAATTATTGTACTCATGAACATTTGTTACGTGGGGGGGGGACTGAAATCCTGATGTTCTTGATCTCTTGATATTTGTGTATCAGGTTCCACTTGAAATAATGCAACACAAATCAAAAATATCTTGCTAAATGACATTTTTGTTCAATTTTCTGATAAAATACACAAATACACATCTGTTTGAGGCTTTATTGAGAAACAAGATCTGATGTATTTTCTCTCTCTCTCTCTCTCTGTGTTTTGTGAAATGCGTGTGTAGGTATTAACGTAGGCCTAATGAAGACTTCTCATGATTCTGTACATTCCCCATTCCTCACTCATGGAAGTATGTAAGCAAAAAAAAAAAAAAAAAAAAAAAAGAAAAGAAAAAAATTTGCTTTGCATGTGGTGTGAATTAAGCCTACAGAAGTATCTATAGTTATAGCTATGCATGTGGCTTTTACTCTTTAATGAAAATCTCAGTAAAGATATTCCATAAATGAAAAATTCAGCCCACAAAATACAAAAATGAAAATTTCACATGATTCCTAGTGTTTTGTTTTTAAATATATGTTTGGTGTATTTGATTTTTTTCTATGTATGTGTATAAAGCATATGTACTAATGTATCTGTGCATTCGTTTATGTGACTGTAGGCATTTGTGTAGTGGTCAGAGAAAACCTTGGGTGTCTGTCCTTGTCTCATATCTTGAGAAAGTCTTGTTTCTTTAGTGTTGTGTATGGCAGGCTTCCTGAGGTTCCTCCTGTATCACTGTGGGAGGCCGAGATTACAGATAGATGTGACCAGACCCAACTCTAGGTAGATTCTATGGACTGAAGTCCAGCTACTTGTTTGCTGACAAGAACATTACCCACTGTGCTTTCTCCCCAGTCCAGTTCCAGGTGTTTGAATCCATCTTAAGCTATGTATAAAAAGTTGATATGAATATTTTCTTGGAAAGTTTTGTCAACTCTGGAATAATGTGCTGTGTAAGATGTAAATAAGACTTTTATCTTAGAAAGATACAGAAGTAAGTGTGAAGTATTCTCCACGGGGAAATGGAAAGTTAAATCAGATTTAGATTTAATGCAGAAATCTGTATGATAATTGGAAGAAAGAAGTGAAATCTAAGAATGGTTGGATTAATTAAATTATAGCAACAGTTAGCTTTATAGGAAAAAATTTTTATCCAAATCTGTATCCTTTATCTCCAATCATTCATAACTTATTTTCCAGTACATACAAAGAAAAGACTATGCCAGGTTGTACAATTTCTTATATCTTCACATAATTAAAAAGGACTAAACAAAATCACAATACTGGCAAAGATTAAAGTAACTTTCAATTTATATTTTGTTTATTCTTCTTTCTTCAGACGTTAGATAAAACCACAGGAGTCACATTATGCTCATATGTTATTTACATTCAACATTAGTTTATTGTTTATTTTGGCAGAAAAAAACAAAAAAAAATGTTTTCCCAGAACTTCAATCAGCTTTCTGCCATGAAATTATCCTTATAAAGACTACTAATATTAGCTCCATTTTTTTTCTTTTAAATACAATGGGGCATGAAAATGAATAGAGCAGGCAAAATAACGCATATAAAATAATCAGGAAACTCATTTTTTTTTCAGTTGAACTATTATAAGCTATAACTTCAGTGTTAAATGTGCTATGACCTGTCCTGTTTTTAGAAAATGCGCTGTGCAAATGTTCTTCCAAACACCCAAACTCTTGTCTTCATGTTCTGAATTTGAATTTGAGATAATAATACTATATTTTGAATTATTTCTTTTACCTTATAAATGATGAATACCTACTTATATACTGTCATATTAAATTACTTTACTTTGTTTGTAAATCTCTCTTTGTCCAAAGTGATTTTCCCCAACTCAGTAATTTCCCATTTTTCCACCAATCTATTAAATAGAGTACAAAAATTGTAAATAATAATAAAGATTATGCCTCACTATAAATCATCTGAAATATTTTAAATGTCAAAAACAATCCATATATTTTATTCTAAATTATATTTTAATTATATAAAAGAATAAAAGCATGTCAACCTTCAGACCAGTCCTGGGTCAAATTGGCAGATATTTAGAATAAGCACAGGAAAATAGCTGATCTAAAATCACAAATCAAAGCAAGCATGGTGTGTGGCAGGCTGATTGTTTAGTAAAAATTCATCAGTCTGATTCTCCATGACATTGTGTGCAGTACAGTTAATACAGAAGCAATCCTGTGTTTCATTTGCTTCTAAAAAGAGTATTTTATTACTTTAATTATTCATAATGCTATTTATTTGTTTACTTAGATGTTGTCCTAATGGCAACTGTCCCAGTGCCTTTATTCTTCATATAATTTACTGATTAATGAAAATCCTCAAATTTACTTTCTCCCTAAATTATTTCTCCCTAATTGTTTTTGTATATTCAGTATACTTAGTAATATAAATAGTTTTCCATATTCCTTCCATATTCCAGGTATTTCATAATGCATCTCTGTGGACAAGTTTCTCTGCTTCAGAATTTATCCCTTAGTTTACTGTCCTGCAAAGATGAAGGTGGCCCTTACTGAAAGCTGTGCTGATGTGATGTGGAGGTCAGCTTTGTTTTTCCCTAATTTACTTGAGACGGATTCTTCTTCAGTTGAACAGGTCTTGCAATCTTGTCATTTTTAATGATTTCTGTAGTCATCTTATTTTTGTCTGACACAGTCTCATATGGCACAAGTTGACCACAAATAGACTACGTAGTTGAGCCATTTATTCTTCCTTCCGAGACAGGGTCCCAAGCACACCAAGCTAGACTCAAACTGGTCGTGTAGTCAAGAATAAGCTTGAGCTTCTGATCATCCTGTTGTACCTCATAAAGGCTGAGTATGTGACTTTGTGACCACACACACAGTTTGAAGTCACCCTTGAAAGCAGTTCCTATTAAGGAAAGCACTCCTTAATGTCTACTGACCTGAGGTACCATGGTGTCCTTCCCAAATAAAAGTGCATAGATCTACTCAGCAGAATTTAAGAATATGATCAAATATCTGTGTTTTGTTCTCTTTTTAAACTTAGATTCATGCCACTTAACAGTGAAACATTCAAAGATTTCACAATACCGAGTTTGAAATAATCCAATTTTCACAATCAATTTTGGGCAATATACATGACATCTTTTGTATATTTCATCATTTATTTCTTGGAACATGTTAATTGTGTGTAGGACAGTCAGTAAAACTCGAAATCTGCACTTATCTAGATGTGAGGAGGGTGGAGCTAATGTTATGTCTATCCAAAACGAAACAGCGTCTTCTAATTCTTCTTCGTCCTATTTTGTTATAGTACAATCCGTTTTGTTTTGTTTTATTACGTCTACTTCTCTTTCAGTGTGAGGTTTCTCTTCTTGGCTTTTCTTCTTTGCTCTGCTCTTTAGGGAGATTCTTTCTATCCACTGTCTGATGCTAGTCCCACACTTGCAAGTGTGTGTCTCAGGAAGAGAGCTATGCTTGCCCTGCCCTTTACACGTAGTCACAGAAGTTTTGCATATAGCTGTTGGAAGAGTATGTTCCTACATGGCCCTGCTACTTCCCCAGGCTTAACACTGCAACAAGCAATCTAACCCTGCTGTAAATTATTTATTTATTTATTTATTTATTTATTTATTTATTTATTTATTGTCTGATGTCATTCCCTGGGATGTTGTGATTTCTATTCTTGCTGTCAGGTAATAGGTTGTGTTACCTTTTGTCTTCAAATTTAAGGGTTGATTCTATTGTGCATTATTATGCTGTTCACATGGAAAAGACCTATTACAAAGTTTGTGGATTAAAGCAAAAACATTTAGCTTCTGTTGGTGAAGTACAGCACAGTATCTACCGGCACTTTGTGCAGGTGGAAGGAAAATGTGTCAGGCTGAGTTCACATCCAAAGGTTGTGCAAAAATATGAACTTCTATACATGTTCTAAAATCTAGTTGTTGATAGAATTCAGTTGTAATACTGGGGTCCCCGTTGCTGGCTGATTGGCCAGCAAGCTCAACCTCAGAACTTTAAAAAAAAAATTAATTAATTAATTTTTTATTAACTACAGTTCATTCACTTTGTATCCCAGCTGTAGTTCCATCCCTCATCCTCTCCCAACCTCACCCCCCTCCCTCATCTCCCCCATGCCCCTCTCCAAGTTCACTGATAGGGAAGGTCCTCCTCCCCTTTCCTCTGGCCCTAGTCTATCAAGACTCATCAGGACTGACTGCATTGTCTTCCCCTGTGGCCTGGTAAGACTGTTCCCTCCTCAGGACAAGGTGATCAAAGAGCCAGCCACTGAGTTAATGTCAGGGACAGTCCCTGTTCCCATTACTAGGGAACCCTTTTCGACACTGAGCTGCCATGGGCTACATCTCTGCAGGGGTTCTAGGTTATCTCCATGAATGGTCCTTGGTTGGAGTATCAGTCTCAGAAAAGACCCAGATTTTTGGTTCTGTAGCTCTCCTTGTGGTGCTCCTATCCCTTCCAGGTTTTTCTACTTCCCTCTTCTTTCATAAGATTCTCTGCCCTCTGCCTCAAGTTTGGCTATAACTCTCAGCATCTGCTTTAATACCCTGCTGAGTAGGCCCTCTGTGATAGGTTCTTGCCCTGTTTTCTGTTTTCTCCCTCGTCATATGTCCATCCTGACTGCCTTTCTGAGTGAGGATTGGTCATCTTACCCAGGGTCCTCTTACTTACTTGGCTTCTTCAGTTATTCAGATTTTAGTATGTTTATCTTCTATGTCTAATATCAACTTGTAAGTGAACATATATGGTATGTGTCTTTCCGCTTCTGAGATATATCACACAGGATAATCTTTTCTAGTTTCCACTATTTGCCTGTAAATTTCATGATTTCCTTGTTGTTTTTTAAATAGTAAATATAATTTCAATCATAGTGCACAGAATTGAAAGAATGTGACCACTTTCTCAGGCAAATCTGTGCCTTGTGATGACTGAGGGTTTCAGTCTATTCTCTTGCTTTTTGATGAAAATGCAACTCAAGATAAGTGGGTACAGTTAGTGTTCACGGCATCCGTTAGAGGGTCAGCAGCATAGGATCAGGAGAATCTGCCAGCCAGATCTAGAAGATCTCACAGTGGTTTCATGTCACTTGGTTGCAGCCTCCTCTCATTTTTCTCTCTTCTATCCCCCTTTCCCCTCTGATCCCTTCCCTTGCTTTCCCTTCCCAGTCCCTCTCTCCTTTGCCCTCTCCTTTCTTTTTCTCTTTTCTCCCCTCTCTTCTTTTGTTCTTCTTTTCTCCTCCTTTCCTTTTCCTTCTTTCTTCTTTTCCCTCATTCTCCATCTTCTCATCTTTTCTCCTTTCCTAAATATTTATTGCCTATCAGTAGCCACTGGTCATAGATACATTCTTATATCACTTATGATGCTAGCTACAAAATGTTTGAAACTACTGACTCTGAAAAACCCCTTGTTGTGATTTATCTGTGAGAAAGTGACTGACAAGGGGAGGTGACCATCATGGATCTATGCCATACATATCTTTATCCTGTACCCAAAACCAAGACTGTCAAAGACATCTTTACCCACCACTGCATTGTTGCCTCATAGAAATGGAATACTTCAGTGGGCACTCAAGGAAGTGACGAGTAATTGGGTAAAACTGATGAGTGAATGAATATATAATTAGCTTCCTTCTCCAACAAGACTAGGACAATGGTCAGAAATAGGAGCCAAACCAAAGATTTCCTTGTTTTTAATTGCTGAGTAGTATTCCATGGTATAAATGTACCATAATTTCTGTATCAATTCCTCAGTAGAGGGACATCTGGGTTGTTTCCAGATTCTGGCTACAACAAATAAAGCTGCTATGAACATGGCTGAGCAAAGGTCCTTGTTGTGTACATGAGCATATTTTGGGTATAGGCCTAGAAGTGGTATATCTCCATCCCTGATCTCAATCTGTACTACAGAGCAATAGTAATAAAAACTCCCTGGCACTGGCATAGAAACAGAATGGTGGATCAATGCAATAGAATGGAAGACACCCCCCCCCAAAAAAAAGAAAGAAAACCCACACACCTACCAATACTTGATTTTTGACAAAGCCAAAATCATACAATGGAAAAAAGACAGCATCTTTAACAAATTGTGCTGATCTAAATGGATGTATACATGTAGAATAAAGCAAATATATTCATACTTATCACCCTGAACAAAATTAAAGTCCAAGTACATCAACGACCTAAACATAATACCAGACACACTAAAACCTGTTAAAAGAAAAAGTGGAGAAGAGCCTTGATCTCATTGGCACAGGAGACAACTTCCTGAACAGAACACCAACAGCACAGGCTTCACGATCAACAATCAATAAACTGGATCTCATGAAACTGAAAATATTCTGTAAAGCAAAAGACACTGTCATCAGAACAAAATGACAGCCTACAGACTGGGAAAGGATCTTCACCAACCCTATATCTGACAGAGGGCTAATATCCAGAATATAGAAATAAATAAGTTAAAAAAAAACAACAAGTCAAGTAACCAAATTAAAAAATGGGATACAGAGCTAAACAGAGGACTCTCTGTAGAGGAAAACAGAATGGCAGAGGAAACACTTAAAGAAATGCTCAACATCCTTGGTCATCAGTAAAATGAAAATCAAAATCATCCTGAGATTTCGCCTTACACGCATCAGAATGGCTAAGATCAAAACCTCAAGTGACAGTACATCCTGGGGAGGATGTAGAGAAAAGGGAACCCTCCTCCATTAATGGGGGGAGGAGGGAACAAGTACTTGTACAAGTACAAATACTTTGGAAATCAACCTGGCACTCTCAGACAATTAAGACTAGTGCCACCTCAAGATCTTTAAAGCTATTTGATCTCTCTCCAAAGTAAATTGTTTAAATCATACTTCAAGTTTCTAAGAGCAGTAGTCCCCTCCGAGAATGTTTAACTGATTATGAAGAATTTATGTTGTTTTAAAATATAAGCTTATTTACTATCATCAAAATGATAATGTGAACATTAGATGAAGAATTTCATCCTATTCCTGAACTCTACCTATATTTAATGAAAGAAAATAAATAAAAATAACCCTGAGAAGCTCATCACTAGTCTACAGTGTTCTCTCTTCCCATTTTTTCTCATTTTGTCTTTTGACTTCCCTACTTAATTATATTACAGTATTTAAGTCCATATTAAAACATTTTCTTAATAAAGTCGAATTGTACAGCCCCAAAAGTTCAAAGATTTTATTTTAAAAAATTAATTGTTTCAATTTGGAAGTTTTGAAATGTTGATTTGACAATGATGTACATAAATGAGCAGAGGCCATAAATTTCTTCACACATGTTCTTCGTGTTCCTGCGTCTATCATACTGTATAGTACCTCATAATACATTGTTTTAAAAGTAAAAGAAATTTAATCCTTTTCAAATTATTTTCTTCCTCTTTCTGCAAAATTTTTCTAACTTAATACATCTGAGGATAAGTTAGAAATTTCAGCATATGATTCTTGTAAACACAATCTATGTCCATTGTCAAACATTTCTAAAATGAGTCTATAGCTTTATATGCATCTCACACCATCATTCTCTAGTTTCTTTCTTTTCATTTTTTGTTTTTCCTCCTTTAATTCAAAAAAGTCCCAGAGATTAGTTATACTACCATGGGAGATTCTTGTTGCATGGAAGAGTCCACTCCTGGGAGTCTGTCCGTCCTGCATGTCTCAGACTTGGCAGACGTTTGAAGGTGGATAGGGACATCAAGAAGCCTTTGAGCTGGACGCCCATCCACACTCCCAAAGCCGTACTTGCCAGATAAGTACCTGCGTCTGGAAGATTACGGATGTCAATGTGTACTATCCTGCATTTTCAGATTTTCTTGTTGCTTGCCATCTCTTCCTGAACTGAAAAGACAAAACTTATTAGAAATCCATTTCAACCTGAAACATGCTTGACTCCACAGGCAGTTACAGCTCTTACATTCAGTGACATTTCTTTAAGCCTTAGATAGTTTGAATCCCATGGAATATTTGAGTAGGTTTATGTTTCACTGACCCAGGCTGAGTAACCACTTTGTCTGTGAATCCAATGTGCTTCAGCCTATAAATCACTTAAAAACCTGATATGCAAATAGATTTGTATTGTCTTATTGCTCACTGTGGAATTCATCCTCCTGCTCTTTTTCATTTCACTTACATGAATTCTAATGTGCAGTAAAAAGGCCATCCTGGCATTTGAATTAACTACTAGGGATAACTGTGTAGTAATAACAGGGACTCAATTCAAACTCTATTTTTCTAAAATTGTTTCTATATTTAAATTACAAACACACCCATTTTATAACTAAAAATTAAAATAATACTGCCTAGAGCTGAGAATACATATCAAATGTTAAAACCATTATGTCATAATTTTAATAAAAGTAGGTATAAATAGTTGACATAGTCATAATAAAAAGAATTGAGCATGTAGCTCTAGCAGAAACGGAGAAATATCAGAAAAATCAAAATAAATACTATCAAAACAAAAGTATATTTTTAAATTGTTACGAGTTTTGGAAGAAAGCCTGCATACTGGGAATGTTTGAATGCTTCTTATCACATGCCACTCTATCATTTCAGGCACCATCTCATTCTGCTGAAAAGAACACAGAACTTTCCTGTTAATCATACGCTCTTTTGTGCCCTATGGGTCTCTAAAGAGACAAAAGAGTTGAGATCACTTGATTGACCTGTTCTGGCTTATTTAATTCCTGAACAACAGCAGGAATTAAAGTAACTTCTACATAAAAAAAAAAAAAAGACTGAGCATGGGTGTCATAAAATAAAGGTCATAATCTGCAGTGGTGTAATAAATGCACACATCCAAATCTATGAATGTCATTTTTAATTAATTAATTTATTCATTTACTCTATATCCAGACCACACCCTCCCTGCTCTCCTTTCCTCCCAGTGTTACCCCCACCTTCTCACCCTCATATCCGCTTCTTCCTTTCTCTTCAGAAAAGGGGAGAACTCTCATGCCATAAACAGGCAACAGAGTTAAAGAGTTAAAGATAGGTCCTGCTCCTGCTGTTAGGAGTCCCAAATGAAGAACAAGTGACATAACTGTTACATATGTACAAAGGGTCCAGGTCAGACTTACGCATGCTCGGTGGCTGGCCATTCAGTCTGTATGAGCCCTATGGGACCAGGTTAGTTTATTCTGTAGGTTTTCTTGTGGTATCTGTTGTAGAAAAAAAAAAAGAAGAAGGAAAGAGTGTTGGGCTATATAATGTTTATTATTAGCCTTCAGATTATCTTGGCGGTATTATTTATCACAAATAATAAGACACAGCCACCCGTTAGATTTGTAATTGCCTTATTTACCTTGGGCGAGGCAGATATTTCACCTACACTGTCTTAATATCTTATCCATCTCACACCCCCAACCACCATCCATTGCCATCATTGTTATCTGTTTAATCATCTTTATCTGTTCTTTCATATACAATCCCATGGTATTTACATGCATTCTTCATCTGGACCTTTTCATGCCATTATTGAAGTGCTTGCTCTCAGCCCCCTTGTTTGTTTGTTTGTTTGTTTGTTTGTTTTCTGCACACTAGCCCATTGCGGCATCCTTCTTCCTCCTCTCTTCCCATCTGTCTGACTCCAGTGATTCTCTCCTGAACCCGAAAGCACGGGTGCCTTGGAGCCTTGGAACCTTCACCATACTTACCCATTCTACCCCCCCTAAGCATAGGCCATTTAATCAACCGATCAGGTATGTCTTAGGCAAGTTTACAAAGCAAGGGTAGGTATAATTAGATCTTGAGGGTCAGTAACATGCATCAGACCAACCTCTAACAGGTGTCCTTCACTCTGGCTACTACAATCTTTCCTCCTTCTCTTCTGCATGATTCCCCAAGCTGCACCTAATGTTTGGCTGTGGGTCTCTGCCTCTGTTCCCATCAGTTGCTGGGTGAAACCTCTCCAATGATGATTATGGTAGGCTCATCTTCTCAGCAGGACAAGTCGGAGTAGATGATTTTTTTTTTTTTTTTTTTTTTTTTTTGTGGGTTGCAGTTCCAATTTCTTCATTTGAATGTGAATGCCATTTTTTTTCAATGCAGTTTATTCAGGAACCTTGAACAATCATCTGACCCTGGGTAAAGCCAGCCCACTTTAAATAGCCTCTGGGTAGCCAACCCCAGTGTGCCACGTGGGCAATGCAGATAGGTCCACATACATGGAAACAAGCCAGATCCTCAGCCTTAGCCAAATGTGGAGTTGTTTGTGACAGAGAGCACTCACCATCGGGAAGGTGGAAGGCAGAAACCAGCTCCATCTTTCAGGCGCGGCATTACGCAGCTCTCTACAGTTCCCCCTTTTTGATTTGGACAAGAGTAGAGGTCTGATCTCTGATTTTAGAAATAAATTGGGACTTTGTACTGATGTTCATTTAGGTGTCATCCACCCAAAGAGCATCAAACCCGTCCAATACCTTTTTCTCAGAGGCGGGACCTGGGGCATCAATCAGACATGCTCTTCTCTGGGTCCAAAGCGGCTGACCCTGAGTGCAGTGCTTAGCCTCGCATCCTGAGCATAACATTGTGGCTTTTTATGGTAGCCAACCATGCTTGGGGAGACTGTCCTGCTTCAATGGCTGTAAAGGCCTGAATGGTCATGGCTGCATTACGCTGTTGTGAGACTCTAATCTTGCATATATACCACAGGCAAACCAAGGTGACCAACACCAGAAGGCCTGCTAACGCTCCCATGCCCGCCCATTCCTTCAGATGATTCATGGCTGCAGCAATCCATGATGATAATCCTGTGGCTAGTCCCACTCTGGTAGAATTTACCATGACAATGGCCACTCTCATCTGCTCCATCGTAGTATCGAATTCTCCAGTCCAATTACCTAAAATATAGCTAGACAATTGTTTAGACAGATTTGCAGCACAGGGAAAGTTCTCATGTTGTATGCTAGTGACACAAAGTCCAGCATACTTTCATTGACAGCCAAGTTGAGCGATTTGCCATAGGGTATCAATTTGCTCCTGCACGAGGTCAATCCTCTGGTTGAACACCATCAAACCTCCTTTTAGTTGAGCATTAATTCCTTTTTGTACATCTAAGGCATGAGCTACATTGGCTAAAAGGTTATTCAGGGTCTGAGCAGTCTGCCCAGTATGACTCATGGCTAATGCCCTGGTGGTAGCTCCAACAGCCGCCAATGAGATGGCAGTAACAATGGCAGCTGTAATTCCAAGATCCCTTTTCTGTCTGAAGAGAGTCATAGTGTGAGGGCATCAACGGGCACAGGCACCCAGCGAGGCATGTGAGTAACCAGCTAGTAAATTTACTAGCATTCCAGCATTGGACAAAAAAGCAAGTATCATTACCACAATTACTTGGCTCTATCTGGCTAATAATGAATAAAAATGGGGGATATAAACAAACAGGTGTGGGCTTATAGGAAATATTATGAGAAGCCTTAACCCCCTCGTTGGAACATCCTGCATCAGTTCTAGAACTAGCAGTGGTGGTGTCCGAGGTCTGAGTAGGTTCAGGAGACCATTGCCCCCAGGGGCAAGACGTGCTCCATGTAAATTGACTAACTCCATGTTTTCCTCCACTTTTGAAAGTCATTTAAGGTTCTTGAATTATTTTTCCCTTTTTTTTAAATTTTTCATCAATTACACTTTATTCATTCTGCATCCCCCCATAAGCCCCTCCCTCCCCTCCCAATCCCACCCTCCCTCCTCCCTCTGCATGCATGCCACTCCCCAAGTCCACTGAATGCCATTTTTAAAGTGATAGAGGTTTAATTAAATTATGAATTGAAAGACAAGATCATCCTGCATTGTCCAAACATACTCTAAGTCCTATTACACGTGTGCCTAAATAGAAGAAGAAATATGTTTGTAGAACAGAATCCAACTGAAAAATGAGGGAGCACTTGGAGTTATGCAACAATAAGTCAAGAAGCACCAAAGACACCAGACAGTGAAGGAGATGGAGGAGGACATCTCAGAACCTTCAGAAATGGGTTGATCTGGCTATACCCTGACCTCGGCAGTCTGCTTTCCAGAATTTGAAAGCACACAGTTACCTCACTGGAAGCAACCTCAAGATGTCAGCAAAAGAAAGCAAGGCAAACAGGGGTGGCATGTAGTCTAACTAATTTTTCTGAAATCCTTTTGGTATTAACATTTAAATCCATTTTTTTCTGTTCAATATTTATTTTTTATTTTTAGTCTATATATTTTTTATTTATTAATTACACTTTATTTATTTTGTATCCCCCCATAAGCCCCTCCCTCCTCCCCTCCTGATCCCACCCTCCCTCCTCTTTCTGCATGCATGCCCCTCCCCAAGTCCAAGCAAAGGACATAGTCATCAAAACAAAGCAACCGCCTACAGATTGGGAAAGAATCTTCACCAACCCTTTATCTGACAGAGGACTCATATCCAGTATATACAAAGAACTAAAGAAGCTGAAAAGCAGCAAACCAAGTAATCCACTTAAAAAATGGGGAACAGAGCTAAACAGAGAATTCTCTGTAGAGGAATACTGAATGGCAGAGGAGCACTTAAAGAAATGCTCAACCTCACTAGCCATTAGGGAAATGCAAATCAAAACAACCCTGAGATTTCACCTTACACCCATCAGAATGGCCAAGATCAAAAACTCAAGTGACAACACATGCTGGAGAGGTTGTGGAGAAAGGGGAACCCTTCTCCACTGCTGGTGGGAATATAAACTGGTACAACCACTCTGGAAAGCAATCAGGCGCTTTCTCAGACAATTAGGAATAGCAGTTCCTCAAGATACAGCCATACCACTCCTAGGCATATATCCAAAAGAGGTTCATTTTCACTCACAATTGATGGTTTCAGTTCATCAGGGCAGGGAAAGTAAATGGCAAGAATATAAATCAACTACTTACATTGCATCCACTGTCAAGACAGAGGGAAATGAATCACATGCAGGCTTCTATACTTGCTTGATTATCCTCAGCTTGATTCTACAGTTCAAAATGTTCTTCCTAGGGGATGATACCTCTCACAATGTGAGCAGCCTTCCTATATCAGTTCAATCAAATTAAGGTAGTACCCGTAGACGAGTCACACTGAAGGTAGATAATCTTACATCCAGACTCTTGCAGGTGGTTATTAGCTGTAACAAGTCGACAAAGCCATCCATAAAAGAATATAACACACAGTGTGACAACCTTTGAGGTGTGTATATTCCTACATTACTAATTCTGAAAATGTGTTTCCCATTTATACTTACAAGTTGTTATATCTATTTTTCTTGCAATTGCTATACAATTTGAACAACTGACTTTTGGTTTCCATCAAAGTCCTAGCACAATGCTTAAGAGTCTTTAGCAGAATACAACTCTTTTAAGAGTCTTTAATGTTAATTTAACATAGATTTAGATTAACCAGTTTGTTTTATTAACTGCTCTGACATCTTTTTATTGCCTCTTATTTTTACCATTATTAACTGTAGTTTTTAAGTATTCATGTCCATTTTATATTACATAAATATGTACTTAATGCCTAAAATTATCTCTTGGTTTTTCAAAGATTTGAGACAAGATTTATGAGTTTATTTTTTTAGTTATTTTAAAAACTGTCCTCAACTGTTCTTACAAATTCAATATTTCAGTGATAAAACTCGAGGCAATTAATTCTTTCTTTGCGAGTAAATTTCCTCTACAAATTTTTAATTTTTCATATTTATAACAGAATAGAGTTTAGTGTAATGTCTACATGTGTAAATACATTTTATTTCTTATTCTATGGAATAAATTTGGTGGAGCTTTCATCCTTGTGAAGAAGCAATGAAAAGTTTATAGTCTTCCGCTAACTCAGCCTTACATTTATTAAGTCACTCTACTAATAGATTTCGTATTCTGCTCTAGAAAGCTGATAGTCAATAATATTATGACTTATCACATCTAGTTATCTAAATATCATTTAAATTTTCCTTTCAATTTAAATTTTCAAGTTTTTTACTAATTTTTTATATTTTCTTGCTTTCTTTATTAATTTTTTAATTTTTTATATTAATTACAGTTTATTCACTTTGTATCCCAGCTGCAGCCTCTTGTTAAATTTTTGCATTTTCTTGAATGATGCAATTTTTCTATTTGTCATTTTAATTGTAACATGGAATATTAATATGGAAATATTCTTTTAATCTCCACTTACTGTTCTCAGTCATCTACCATACAAAGATACTTAATTGTCTCCAATGAGGCTGACCATTTTAATAGTTTTGCAATCCACTTTCCCCACTATCTTAGAAATCTACAACAATCTCGAAGCTGCCTTGACTTTAGAACATCTCAGCACAAGCAATGTTTTTTATTTTATTTTATTTTATTAACCCCAGTGTGTTTTTCTTTTTTGTTTTCTTTTCTTTTTTTTTTTTTTTTTTTTTTGCTTTCTTTCTTGATTCTTTGGTAATGTAAGATTGTCCTATTCTGGTCCTGCATACCTATATATTTTTCAAATCTGCTTCTGGTTATGGATTCTGGTCTTATTCTATTTTAGTAATTGTCAATAATGTGTATGATCACTATGCTTTTGAATTTATAGAGGCAGAAATTTATTGTGCTTCAAATAAAACATTCTGTATTGACTTCTCAGGTCAGTTTTCTATGCTGATTGTCTGCATCCATTGAATGGCCATCTGTCTTCAGAAGCCCACACTTATGTCAACATTATTTAAAAAGGCAATGACAGGGTAAATATGCCCTTCAAAGCCATGTTGAAGCTTTAATTTCCATTTGATTAATTCATCATTTTCTTAGCCAATTAGGCTTCCAGTACATTTAAGGGAATTATATTTCATTACTACTAACACAATAAAAATTAGATACCTAATTAAATATTATTTTATTACACTATTTTAATTATCTTTTAGAGTAGCAGGTAATATTTATAGCATTAACTTCACATTTAGCATATTTAGCCAACCCACTTTGATCATCTATTAGTTTTCATTTTTTTAATTTTCTTTTATCAGTTACATTTTATTAACTCTGTATCCCAGCCGTGTCCTGATCCCTCATTCCCTCCCAGTCCCTCCCTCCCTCCCTCATCTCCACCGTGCCCCTTTCCAAGTCCACTGATAGGGGGGACCTCTTCCCCATTCATCTGATCCTGTTTTATCAGGTATCTTCAGGACTGGCTGCAAAGCCCTCCTCTGTGGCCTAACAGGACTGCTCCTCCCTTCGGGGGTGGGGAGACCAAAGAGCCAGTCATCGAGTTCCTGTTAGAAATAGTCCCTGTTCCCCTCACTTTGGGAAACCAATTGGTTACTGAGCTACCACAGGCTACATCTGAGTGGAGGTTCTAGGTTATATCCATACATGGTCCTTGGTTGAATGTCAGTCTCAGAAAAGACCCTGTGCCCAGATATATTTGGTCCTTGTGGAGCTCCTATCCTTTCCCCATCAGACTAACTCCCCTTCTTTCTTATGATTCCCTGTACTCTGCCAAAGGTTTGGTCATGAGTCTTTGCTTTGAAAACACTGCTAGTTAGGGTCTTTCAGATGCGCTCAGTAGACTCCTGTCATACGAGGATGACACATCCCATCTGTCTTTCTAAATGAGGATTGATCATCTTACCCCATGTCCGCTCAATTGATTATCTTTTTTAGGTGTATAGATTTCATTATGTTTATCATATCTTATAGGTCTATATAAGTGAGTATATCCCATGTTTGTCTTTCTCCTTCTGGGATATTTCACTCAGAATGATCTTTTCTAGATCCCACCATTTGCCTGCAAATTTCATGATTTCCTCCTTTTTGATTGCTGAGTAGTATTCCACTGTATAAAAATACCACAATTTCTGTACCCATTCCACCGTTGATGGACATCTGGGTTGTTTCCAGGTCCTGGCTATTACAAATAGAGCTGCTATAAACATGGTTGAGCAAGTGTCCTTTTTGTGTACTTGAACAAACTTTGGGTATATACCTAGCAGTGGTATAGCTGGGTCTGGAGAAAGCACTATTCCTATTTGTCTTAAAAAGCGCCAGATAGCTTTCCAGAGTGGTTGTACCAGTTTACATTCCCACCAGCAGTGGAGGAGGGTTCCCCTTTCTCCACAACCTCTCCAGCATGTGTTATCGCTTGAGTTTTTCATCTTGGCCATTCTGATGGGTGTAAGGTGAAATCTCAGGGTTGTTTTGATTTGCATTTCCCTGATGGCTAATGAGGATGAGCATTTCTTTAAGTGTTTTTCTGCCATTTGATATTCCTCTGTCGAGAATTCTCTGTTTAGCTCTGTTCCCCATTTTTTAATTGGATTACTTGGATTGCTGCTTTTCAGCTTCTTTAGTTCTTTGTATATACTGGATATTAGTCCTCTGTCAAATAAAGGGTTAGTGAAGATTCTTTCCCAATCTGTAGGCAGTCGTTTGTTTTGATGACGGTATCCTTTGCTTTACAGAAACTTTTCAGTTTCATGAGGTCCCATTTATTGATTGTTGCTCTTAGAGCCTGTGCTGTTGGTGTTCTGTTCAGGAAGTTGTCTCCTGTGCCAATGAGTTCTAGGCTGTTCCCCACTTTTTTTTCCAATTGATTTAGGGTATCTGGTTTTATGTTGAGGTCCTTGATCCACTTTGACTTTAGTTTTGTGCAGGGTGATAAATATGGATCTATTTTCATTTTTCTGCATGTAGACATCCAGTTGGTCCAGCACCATTTGTTGAAGATGCTGTCTTTTTTCCATTGAATGGAATTGGCTTCTTTGTCGAATATCGAGTATTCATAGGTGTGTGGATTTATTTCTGGGTCTTCTATGCGGTTCCATTGATCCTCCTTTCTGTTTCTATGCCAATACCATGCAGTTTTTATTACTGTTGCCCTGTAGTACAGCTTGAGATCAGGAATGGAGATACCTCCAGATGATCTGTTGTCGTACAGGATCGTTTTGGAGATTCTGGGTTTTTTTTTTTTTTTTCTCCATATGAAGCTGAGAATCTTTTTTTCAAGGTCTGTAAAGAATTGAGTTGGTATTTTGATGGGAATTGCATTGAATCTGTAGATTGCTTTTGGCAGGATGGCCATTTTCACAATGTTAATCCTACCAATCCATGAGCATGGGAGATCTTTCCATCTTCTGATATCTTCTTCGATTTCTTTCTTCAGAGACTTGAAGTTTTTTCAAACAGGTCTTTCACTTGCTTGGTTAGAGTCACACCAAGGTACTTTATGTTATCAGTCTCCCCTCCAAAAAAAGCCCTGGACCAGATGGCTTCAGCGCAGAATTCTACAAGACCTTCAAAGACGTGCTAACTCCAATTCTCCTCAAGCCATTCCACAAAATAGAAACAGAAGGAACACTACCAAACTCATTCTATGAAGCCATAGTCACCTTAATACCTAAACCACACAAAGACCCAACAAAAAAAGAGAACTTCAGGCCTATCTCTCTTATGAACATTGACGCAAAAATACTCAATAAAATACTTGCAAACCGAATCCAAGAACACATCAATGATATCATCCACCATGACCAAGTAGGCTTCATCCCAGGCATGCAAGGGTGGTTCAACATACGGAAATCCATCAATGCAATCCACTACATAAACAAACTGAAGGAGAAAAACCACATGATCATCTCCTTAGATGCCCAAAAAGCATTTGACAAAGTCCAACACCCATTCATGTTTAAAGTCTTGGAGAGATCAGGGATACAAGGCACATACCTAAACATAGTAAAGGCAATATATAGCAAGCCTATAGCTAACATCAAACTCAATGGAGAGAAACTTAAATCAATCCCACTGAAATCAGGGACAAGACAAGGCTGTCCATTGTCCCCATATCTCTTCAACATAGTACTTGAAGTCCTAGCCTGAGCAATAAGACAACTAAAGGAGATCAAGGGGATACAAATCAGAAAGGAAGAGGTCAAAGTGTCACTATTTGCAGATGATATGATAGTATACATGAGCGACCCCAAAAATTCAACCAGAGAACTCCTTCAGCTGATAAACACCTTCAGCAAAGTGGCAGGATACAAAATCAACTCAAAAAAATCAGAAGCCCTCCTATATACCAAAGACAAAAAGGCTGAGAAAGAAATTAGTGAATCAACACCCTTCACAATAGCCACTAATAACATCTATTAGTTTTCAAAAAATCTTTTTCTATCTGTCAATTTGTTATTAGAAATAAAAGTTGGTTTTCTCAAACTATGAAAAGGCTTGAGGTGTGAAGAAAGACTGTGCTGAAAATGTTGGGTATACTAATTTTCCACCCTGAATTCCAATAAACATAAATAAGAAAATGCTCATGATTTTTACAAATCTCAGATAACTTAATCATGAAAACAGTGTGAGCTGCTCAGAAACAGACACAAATAATCCCAGCTCTGTAATTTCTAGAGATACGATTTACATAACTTCTATATCTTCAAATAAGAGAGAAAGATATTTGTGTTTACCACAATGCCCAGACTTGCACAGATCACTACATATCAGAAAACATTATTTTATGAACATTCTACTGACAGAAAATTAAATTTTGATGATTTACTGTATACTTCTTAGGAAGTAGAGGTGACACATATATTTAAACACAAAGATTTTTATTATTAACTGAATGAGATATTTACTTTATACATTAGTTATAAGTTTTATATTTAAAGTATTTTGCATTCAGTTTGACTATATAATTGCTTATAAAACTAGTAACTTGTAAATTACATATTTCTGCTACTAGGCTTAATCTGCAGTCACCAATACTACTTATTTAAAAAAAATAATGAATAATATGAATTGATAGTTCTGTATAAAGGATTTTGAAAAGCTAATGTTTCACTCTTGAGAATTTAGTTCTGACCTAAGCCACTCTATTTAGAATGCAAGATGAAGCACTGCAGAATCACAAAGTGTGCAGAAGCAGCCTATTTTGTTATTGTAATTATTCATAGAGTTATGTTTCTAAGACGATAAATTATCTGGATCAATGCATATATTCTACATGAACTCCACTTAACATTCATACTTACTTTCAATGCCCCTCCAGACATTTAAAACTTTCTCACATAAGGAAATCATGAAATTTGCAGGCAAATGATAGGAACTAGAAACGATCATCTTGTGTGTATATACACACATGGTATATAGTTACTTATATAGTATACTTACTTATACAGACCTGTAAGATAGGATAAACATACTGAAATCTATACACCTTAAGAAGAGAAACAAGAAAGAAGACCCAGGGTAAGAGGATCAATCCTCACTTAGACAAATGGGATGGACATTGGATATAGGAGAAAACAAGTAACAGGACAGGTGCCTGCCACAAAGGGCCTCTGAAATTGAGGTATTTGAAATTATTGTTACAGTATACAAAACTCTGTTCACCTAAAACTCATATCCACCTGTGGCATTAGACTTTCTTTGAGTCTCTTATGAGAAGTGATAGAATAAGATCAGAAAGGAGAGGAGAACCTCCCCTATCAGTAGACTTGGGGAGTGGCATGCATGCAGAAAGGGGAGGGAGGGTGGTATTGGCAGGGGAGGAGGGAGGGGCTTATGGGGGGGATATAAAACGAATAAAGTGTAATTAATAAAAAAAACACGAGAGGAAAAAAAAGAATAGAAGTAACAAAAACAGGACCAGGTACAGACTGAGACAGAAACTTTAGTGATATAATTATAAACAAATACAAAGGAAGGAAAGAGATGTCCCTCTTAGAGATTTTAGAAAGAACCAATCAGCTTACAGTTTGGCTTCAAAACATCTGCCCTCCTAAATTATCAGGAACTTGGGTTGTGCTGTTTAAATCTTATGAATTTATAATAATTCATTAGGGACTCATGCCATTCCACATAATATTAAATTTGATCCTTTTAAAATTGCTTCCTTAACTTTATTTACTGTGTCAGTGCAATCCTGTTTTATTGTCTTAGCTGGCATTTTCAAGAATGAAAATCATATTTTGGGTTGTAATTGGTTTTACTAAAAACATAGTCTTTATTATAGATTGAATCCAAGATAATCTCTATCTCACAGATACATGAAATCAAGAACTATTGTTAAATAAGCAGGAATTGAAAGTCGTTGAGGATTTTACATAGTTTGAAATTATATTTTTTAACTAAAACATTTTAAAATTTAACTATATTTTGATCATATTCTTCTCCTTCTACAAGCTTGTCCACAAACTTTTTTTTATCCTCTCCTTCCTATTCACCTAACTTAAAATTCTTTCTCAAAAGCTCTCTATTGTGGTAACAACATGAACTAAGTCCACCAGTCCTTTATAACTTATTTGTTTTTAATTTTTCTTGAAGTCATTTAATTTTACTTCTGCTCTATGAAATAAGTTTCTAAATCTTCTCTTTGCATCTCATCTAGATTGCTCTTTTTCAGCGATGCAAAAGAACTTGTGGCCATGGTGAGGAGAAGATACTCTGGAGGTGCAAGAGGTTAGAATCCGTGCTGGCTTGCACCAGCTGTGACATGGGGTGAATTAATGAGCTTTTATGTTCCCTACCCTAACCAAAACCATTTGGATAATGACAGTAATTTTTAGAGGCCCGCTGTCAATATACAGATTTAAATGCTATAATTATGTTTACATATCCTGCCTAATAAAGTGCTTAATATTAATTCTGTGAAACTACTTCTTATTTGTGGGAAATATATAAAATAATTTAGAATTTACCTTTGGAAAGAGGAATGATCAAATTGCTAATAAGTATGATTGGTTATGTATGGTAGTACACAAATTTTATTCCGGGACCTGGAAGAGAGAGGCAGGCGGTCTCATTAGTTCAAGGCTAGCCTGGTCTACATAGTAAAGTCCAGCCCAGCTAGGACTGTACATTGAGATTCCATCTAAACAAAACTTAAATTTAAATTATGAAGTTCTACTTAAAAACTAGATGTGGCATGGAGCAATATGATGGACATTTTTATATGTGGGTATTCATGGTAGTGTGCACATGTGTATTTGTATGTATATGGGTGGGTGCAGGTACAAGTACACATATGTACAGATAGATCTGGAAGCCAGAGGATAGTCTTGGTAGTCATTCCTCAGGTCTTGTCAATTTTTAAAGTATTTTTGAGACAGAGATTCTCAGTGTTCTGGAAGTTGCCTGATAAGCTACAGTTGGCTGCCAGAAAGCTCCAGGGACCTACCTGTCTTTGCCTGCCTGGTTCTGGGATTACAAGTTTACCCTCAATGCACCAGTTTCCTTAAAGGTGTTTTCTGGAGATTGAACTCATATTCTATCTGCAAAGCAAGCAGTTTTCTAACTAGGTCCCCAGATGTATTCTAAAACTCAAAGATGGGCATTTTAGAGGCATAATTCTTTTTTTATTTATTTTTTTCCCATAATTTTATTTTTCTCATTAGTTACATTTTGTTAATTCTGTATCCCAGCTGTATCCCTCATTCCCTCCCCAATCCCACCCTCCCTCCCTCATCTCCCTGCCCCTTTCCAAGTCCACTAATGGGGAGGACCTCCTCCCCTTTCATATGTCTCGCTTTTGTCAGGTATTTTTCAGACTGGCTGCAAAGTCCTCCTCTGTGGCCTAACAGTACTGCTCCTCCTTGGGGAGGTGGGGAGGTTAAAGAGCCAGTCATTGAGTTCATGTTAGAAATAGACCTTGTTCCCCTTACTATGGGAAACCAATTGATTACTGAGCTATCACGGGTCACATCCGAGCAGAGGTTCTAGGTTTTATCCTCTCATGGACTTTGGTTGAGTGTCCATCTCAGAAAAGAGACCTAAAAGATAGGATAAACATAATGAAATCTATACACCTAAAGAAGATAATCAAGAAAGCAGACATGGGGTATGATGATCTATCCTCATTTAGAAAGACAAATGGGATATGCATTGAACGTATGACAGGAGTCTACCACAGAAAGCATCTGAAAGACTCTACCTAGCAGTGCTCCAAAATAGATACTAAGACTCACAACCAAACCTTCGGCAGAGTGCAGGGAATCATATAAAAGAAGGGGAGTTTGATGTGGAAAGGATAGGAGCTCCAAGAGGCATAATTCTTAAACTGATTCAGATTAAATTTCTCTTATTTATTTATAATTTTTTATATTAATTACAGGTTATTTATTTTGTATCCCAGCCATAGCCCCTTCACTCATTCTCTCCCAATCCTACCCTCCCTCCCTCATCTCTTCCCTGCCCCTTTCCAAGTCCACTGATAGGGGAGGACCTCCTTCCCTTCCATCTGACCCTAGCTTATCAGATATCATCAGGACTGGCTGCAATGTCCTCCTCTGTGGCCTGGCAAGGCTGCTCCTCCCTTGGGGTTAGGAGAAGAGGTCAAAGAGCCTGTCATTGAGTTCATCTCAGAAATAGTCCCTGTTCCCCTTACTAGGGTATCCACACTTGGATACCGAGTTTCCATGGGCTACATCCTAGCAGGGGTTCTAGGTTATATCCATACATGGTCCTTGGTTGGAGAAACAGTCCCATAAAAGACCCCTGTGCCCTGATATATTTGTTCCTTGTAGAGCTCCTGTCCTCTCCAGGTCATACTAACCCCCCCCCCCCCACTTTCATATGATTCCCTGCATGCTGCTGAAGATTTTGGTTCTGAGTCTCAGCATCTGCTTTGATACACTGCTAGGTAGAGTCTTTCAGAGGCCCTCTATGGTAGGCTCCTGTCCTGTTACTTGTTTTCTCCTACATCCAATGTCCATCCCATTTGTCTTTCTAAGTGAAGATTGGTTATCTTACCCTGGGTCCTCTTTCTTGTTTATGTTCCTTAGGTGTAGAGATTTTAGTATGTTTATTCTATCTTATAGATCTAGTAGTCACTTATAAGTGAGTATATACCTTGTGTGTCTTTCTGCTCCTGGGATATCTCACTCAGGATGATCTTTTCTAGATACCACCATTTGCCTGCAAATTTCATGATTTCCTTGTTTTTAATTGCTGAGTAGTAAAATTCTCAAGCTTTATACTCTTATAATTCTCATTTCGGTCAATCACTTGGAACATGTTTATTTAAATGTTCCTTTACTGGATGCATTTTTTTTCATAGACTGTGCACTTAGATTAAAGTCTCTATATTTTCATTCATTTTGTTCCATGTCTAAATACATGTTACTGCTAAACATCGACTTCCTTCCTCGAGATAGTAACGCTTTGGTGGACCCATTCTCAATGTAGGTAGCTTCCCCAAGCATAAACAACTTCACAGTTTCTTTTCTTTTTTATTTTTTTATTTTTTGTTTTTTTTTTCAATGCAGTTTATTCAGGAACCTTGAACAATCATCTGACCCTGGGGAAAGCCAGCCCACAACTTAAATAGCCTCTGGGTAGCCAACCCAGGCGTGCCACGGGGGCAATGCAGATAGGTCCACATACATGGAAGCAAGCCAGATCCTCAGCCTTAGCCAAATGTGGAATTGTTCGTGACAGAGAGCACTCACCATCGGGAAGGTGGAAGGCGGAAACCAGCTCCATCTTTAAGGCATAGCATTCCGCAGCTCTCTACAGTTTCTCCTTTTGTTTTAGACACATCAGGCAAGAGTAGAGGTCTGATCTCTGATATCTTTCTCTTGTGCTCCTGTGTTGGGCCTGATAAGGCCTGCTGCATCTACCTGAGCCTGGCTCGAGTTTGGAGACCTGTCTTTAGCTTCTGATTTAAAAGGTGCCACTTCAGGGCAAAAGTGATTCAGCATATCCACCTTAAAATTAACCCTGCCTGGTAACTGTTTCGTGGAGTTTTGTTGCTGGCCCACCTCTCCTTGCGCTACCTAACCTTGCGCTACCTAACCTTGCGCTACCTAACCTTGCCCTCTACGTCATCTTACCTCCCTTCCTTAACCCTGACTCCTGACCTAAACCTATAAAAAGGACTGCTTTATTCAATAAACTAAGTTCCTGCTTCGATAGGTCTCCCAGGCTAGGTGGTGTTTTATTCCCTGGGGCATCTGGGGAGGTCCAGGCCATGGACACTCACCATCCCACTCAGCCATGGAGGGTGTCCAGCTGGACTGGCCACCCTCCTCTCAGCTCTACCTGCTGGGTATCGACCCGGCACACATGGCAGTTCTGATTCTGTGATTTTCGAAAATCTTCTCACATATTTCAATTCAAACTATAATAATCTATCAATAATGCCAGTTACTGATATTATTGTTATTATTATTGCTATCTTTTATTGCTATCTTCAAACTCTTGTGGTGATGTTTATAAAAATTATCCAATCATTCAAGATTTGAATTATCTTACATTAAGTTTTATTTTCTAATTAAGAAGCACATGCATATGCTCACTTCATATCTATGGGCAAAAGTACTGACTAACTTGGTGGCAAATTTCTCTCAAACTCTTATGGATGTAGATACAATCCTGCAGGTGATATGCCATAGATATTGTGGACCAAACTATGTTATACAGCAGCAGTATTATCTTGCTGTGGAGTTAAATTTATACAAAATAGTCCAGTGATAACTTCAGTATTCCCTCAAACTTCCTACAAACCAG
This sequence comes from Meriones unguiculatus, assembly GCF_030254825.1. NCBI lineage: Eukaryota > Metazoa > Chordata > Mammalia > Rodentia > Muridae > Meriones > Meriones unguiculatus. Next base: position 965,267 of record NC_083352.1, on the reverse strand, counting down.
CATATTTGCTACTAACTGGCTATCTAAGAAAATGAAATTTTTTATTACATTTTATTTTATTTTATAGATTTCCAAATGAATTTATTAATATTGAAGTAGGACTACAGAGGAAGATTTTTAAGAGAAAAAAATAACTATTCCTTTCATTTGTAAAGACCATCAATGTTTTCCAGGCTGAATGCACTAGGTGACTTCTGCGCTCTCTTGAGAGTCTATTATATCATGCCACAGTTTCAATGTCCTGTTAAATAATTTAATGAGCCTTGTTCTTAACTTTATTATCTGATCAAGGGAAGCTGTTCTTAATTTTCAGTAGCATGAACTTTTCTGGCCTTATGATTTACTTTCTTTTCTGACCTTCCCTCTTTCTCTCTCTCCTTTCTGTTTTCTTAGAGTATGCATTAGTGTTTATTTGTCTCCGTAAACAATATGATTGATAGAAGTAGCAGAGAAAGCGGAGGCGCTCAGTGGATCTCTGCTGCCTCTGATTACATCTGGGGCTCTGATCCTTAATTGCCTGTCACAGGCAGTGAGCCGTGCAGCGGCAGGGCTGCCATGTCCTGTTTGGTCAAGTTGTCATCTCCTATTAACGTGAACCCTGTTGTTTTCCCCTTGCCTCTACTTTCTCAGTCTAGATGTGATGAAAATCTGTTTCTTACGTGTGCTATGAGTATTAAAAAAAAAAAAAAAAAAAAACAAACAGGAAGACTTTTGCATAAAAAGTGACTTTTCTTATGAGGGCCACATGGTACTTTCTCTGCTATGCCAATTTATGCCAATTGAGTATGCATATTTTTTCATATCCCCTATCACTCAGTTATGTTCATAGCAATAGGGATCATCTGATAAAAGTAATAAACAAAAAGAAAAAACAAAATACAAAATGCAGGGAAAGTACTTGAGGCAAAGCTGAATGAATATACACAAAATGTTTGTTTTTCTACAAAACCTTAAAAAAACACACAGAATTGCCATTTTGTGGCTTTAGTCCACTAGCACAAGAGGCAGTCTAACATTGTAATCACTAATATAGCTTGTGCTAGTATTTTTATTTCATTTTTTTCTGCTCTACTATTAATACAGTTTTAAAATCCTTCTCCCCCAAGTTTAACCAGAAGGCCTCATCTGTGAGAAGAGGCTGCTGAAATATAACCCAAAGCTAGGTCTAAAACAGACAACAGAAACAACCAATATTTTGTAGGTATATACTGTCTTGATTGAAGTATGAAATTCACCACTAAAGGTTTAGCTGGTGATATTAATTGGGGAGGAAGTAAAAACATTTAGATATGGAAAATATCTAGAAATACCAGGTCACTAAAGGAGGGTTATGGCTCGTATCTTGTTCTTATATTCTTCCTACCTTCTATCTTCTTTCCTATCTGTGTGTGTTGTTAGTTCATCTTCCCACGTACTATGATACAAGCTGATCTTGTATGCCTTTGTCAACACTGACAGCCTGAAACACCTGCAAATATGAAGTTAAATAAAAATCTATTCCCTTAAGTTACTCAAGTATTAAAAAGAGTGGTGAGAAAAGTAACCAAAAAACAAAATTTGTGAAAGAGAAGTGATGCCACCACTATGAGTACCCAACAATGTGACTTAGAAGTCTTTGAAACTACTTTTCAAGAGGAAGTTTAATTAATATTTATGGGTGCTATGTGTGTGTGTGTGTGTGTGTGTGTGTGTGTGTGTCCATGATCAGATTGCAGGGTTGGATAAGTCCTGATGTAGAAAGCCGCAACCAATAAGTAGAACAAGTCTTTAAAAGAGAGGACATGACTATGCAATGGAAAGAATAGAGTGAGACAGAGGGGAGGAGAGAGAAGCAAGTGGGAGGAGCGTCAGAGAAGAAAGATTTAAGAATAGAGGACCTAGAAACACCAGGAGAGATGAACTGGACCTAAGATATTACTAAAATGCCTGTATAATGTGGGAAACATAAACAGGAGGAAGTTTTGTGGGCTTGGAGAGTTTGGATGGAGTAACTATTGCCCAGCATTGTGCTCTAGGTTAATTAAATAAAAAAAAAAAGAAAAGAGAGAGGACATGAGCTGCAAATGATAAGAACATAGACCTGAGGGTCCCCAAACTATTGGATTTTACAGTAAAACATCTTTTGTTCTGACTGACAAACATAAGACTTAATTTTTTTCCTGATGGTTTTTGTTCTTTGGCCCAATGCTTCTTTTCTATTCTATAATTGCCATTAGCAATGGAAAGAGTTACTCTGTGCCATTTTATGTTGAAAGCGTGTAACATAAGTTTTCATGAAGTTGCCATGAATCTCAGAAGAGACCCAGGATTTTGAATAATATTGCAAAAGTTAACGTTTTGGGACATCTTAGAGAAAAATTAAGTACATTTTGTATTCTGAGATACCCAAGAGCATTTGGGGTCCATGAGCACAACACTAGGGTGTGAAGTGTTCTGCACAGGTTAGTATGTTATATGCTTGGTCTCGATCTTATGATAAACTGTAACCAAAATAAATATATGATACAATTTCTAGGCAGCTTGGGCATCATATTTATGTTCTTTCCTATTTGATTTCTGGTATTTATATCTTACAGTACTTTTAGATAACTAGATTTAATTTCTTTGACATACATGAACACAATTTTCTATTACATGTATGATTTTTAACTTGCACTACCTAAACTTTCTCAAGTGATATGGTCAGTAAGCAGCACAGAAGGAACTTGGGATCAGTTAGCAAAATATGTAAGGATGACCCCCTGGCTACGTTGACACTTTTATTGTCAATATAAAATAGAAACTATATGGTTACTCAAATTCTTTAAGGAAAAAATATTTTGCTCCAAACAAAAAGGTGTGCATGTGAGAATTTCAGTAAGTATCTTTTACATTCTATATAAGTACATTTCTTAAAACTCTTTAGCCTGGTTTACACTAGTACATTGCAGAATGTTCATGATGAGGCATCCTTGTAGGAAAGCTTGCCATGAGCAGACTTGTTTTGAATACCAGTGTTTCTGCATCTAGTTCACTTTTCGGGCTGGAAAGCTTACGTGAGAAAATAATTTTGCAGTCTGAATTACCCAGCAGCTCTGTTTATGCAAGGCTGCAAGGAGAAGTTTTGACTTTCAGCAGTCCCAAGTTTTTACAGCCAGTCATTGTACATAGATAATCCTAAATCTCCTTTCTTTAAGACTCAGGATTTACATGCAAAGTGAATGAAATACTGTCAAATAGATTAATATTGAAATTTTGCCAGTCCAAGTAATTTTACAGAAAAGTATGCTTGTTGATAGAGTCATCAAGAAGAATATTTTCCTTAGTTATCTCCTTTGTATATTAAATGAAACACAGACTATTAATTTACAGATCTTAACATATACCTCAATGTAGAAGTCATTCTTTGCATAACAATCTGTCAGAGCTTATCTTCTACTTCTGTTTCAATACCATTCTATACTTTCTTCAGAGATTACCAAGTAACTCAATTCACATTTATAGCACCATTTTCACATTGTGTTTATCAATTTCAGTAACTTATATTCCAACCAAATTTTCATAGCATCCATCTGGCTGGAGTACAGATAATTTACACACTGTACGGTACTTGGTTCTTAATCTGACAAATGCCATATTTTAGGTAATACTTTATTTAGAATGGACATGATTTTTTAAAAGAGAAGGTTAGGGCTGGAGAGATGGCCCAGAGGTTATGAACACAGGCTTCTCTTCCAAAAAACTAAGAGTCAATTCCCAGAACATACATGGTGTTTTACACCCATCTGTAACTTCAGTTTCAGGGGATCCAATGGCCTCTTATGGCCTTTAATGCAGCATGATGGATATACATACATGTAGACAAAACATCCATATACATAAACAAAAAAATCTAAAAGAATTAAAAAAGAAAAAAGATAAATTAAGAGTTTTGGATAAAAACCAAAACATTCCAAGGGGGTTACATAGTGATGGGAAGAGGGACTGCTTCTGACATAAACTGATTGGCCTGCTCTTTGATCACCTCCCCCTGAGGGGGGAGCAGCCTTACCAGGCCACAGAAGAAGACAATGCAGCCATTCCTGATGTGATCTGATAGACTAAGATCAGAAGAAAGGAAAGGAGGACCTCCCCTATCAGTGGACATGGGGAGGAGCATGCATGCAGAAAGGGGAGGTAGAGTGGGAGCAGGAGGGGGAGGAGGGAGAGGCTTATGGGGGGATAAAAAATGAATAAAGTGTAATTAATAATAATAAAAAAAATGGGAAAGACTATGGGCTTCCCGGACATGGCATTTCACCTCAGCTGCAAGAACTGGGACTCAGGGGTGGTTAATAAAAAAAAAAACAAAAACAAAAACAAAACATTCAAGACTTCTTTTATTAAAAGGGCAATATATCTGAAAATAATGATCCTACAATTTGGATCATTTTTTTACCTTTACCTTCCCAAAGGCAATGTTTGCAAGTAAATAACAAAATGCACCTGAAACAATGTGAAATTAAAATGTGTATAAACAAGACAAGTGCTCGTTCATGGTAGAAGATATGGAATAGAGAACAGCCTTTTAGTTGCTTTGTTAATTACTAGACTGAGATAACCCAGGTTGTTGTATCACAGCTAATCCTGAGATCCTAAAATGTATATAATTAAGAAATCACATATTTATTTTCTTTTTGGATTCCTAGACAATCATGATTGTGATAACACAACTTAGGTAACACATTGGTGACAATGGGGTGTGTCTCCTGGCATGTGTAGATGGTGTACTTTCTTTGGCTCTCACCCATAGTCTTCCTATAATTTCTTTTATTGAGTTTACAAAAGGTAATCTATAACCTAAGTGAAATAATACTTAGTATCAAATCTGTACTTAGTTGGCTTAGCACAATTGCTTAATGGCTTAGAACCAACCTAAATTTTATCATTGGTGCCAAGAGGGACATGTGTTTTAGCCCAGCCACTGGGTGATACTTTATTATTCCTCTCAGGTGTAATACTTACTTTACATCATTACTTACTTTCTCAGTAATGTCGGCTTCCTTGACCATTCTTTATAAGTTCTCAAGCTTATTTCCATTCCCATTAAAAATGAGACTTGTTCATTTGTTTGAAGCTTTCAGGTGTCTTTACTCTGGACTACTTTGTAAATTATCCTGATACGTAAATTATCTGTTTGGTGTTTTACCTGTAAGAGTCACTGTTTTAGATGTAAGTCCTGACCTTTTCAGAACTGCCTCCCCCAGTTCACCTGTGCACCCAATACTCTAAGCCTTTACCTGTTCTTTGCCAATGTTAGCAACCCTCTTTATGCTTTGAAATTCCCAAGTTTATTCTTAAAAGCTTAACACAGTGTTTACACCCTCACTTTCCTTGACCTATTCATCAGCACACAAGACACTGCTGGCTGGATGAATTCTACCTGTGTAAGTTGAAGTCTCTGCTTTTCCCTGTTCAAATTAGCATTTCAGCTCATTTACTATTCTCCAATAGTTACATAGTTTTACAACAAAATTACATAGACATGCCAATAAGAAAAGGAAAGTATTTTGAGTCAAAATGCAATAAGTTTCTCACACAGAAATGAATATATTTTCTTAGGTTTCACTTTCTCTATTCTCGCTTGTCTGGTTTTGATGGAAAAGAGGTCAGAGAAGAATCTATTTTGTACTTTGTGGTATCTATTATCTCTACCTGCTACACAGATAGGTAGCAAAACAATACCCTGTCAAGTATTGAAAACTTATCTAAAAATAGAATAAAAGAACTTTTTAAGACATGCATCAGCAAGGACAAAGTGAAGAAAGAGAAAAGGCTGTTACACAGTTTGGGCACTGAAAAGCAAAAAAACAACCTATTAGGGACAGCTATACCTAAGACATATCTTAATGCTGCCCAAAAGCTTCTGAAGAATCCTAGGAATAAGCCAACCAAGAGCATGAAATCCCAGATCAGATTAAAAGAAAAAAAGGAAGAAAGAGAGAAATAGATGCATGACATCTCCTTAAAATGAAGTTCCTTTTTAATTAATTTATTTTTTTAAATTACAGTTTATTCACTTTGTAGCCCTGCTGTAGCTCCCTCCCATATATCCTCCCATGCCCCTCCCTAAGTCCACTGATAGGGAAGGACCTCCTCTCCATTTATCTGAACCTAGCCTATCAGGTCTCATCAGGACTGGCTGTATTGTCTTCCTCTGTGGCCTGGTAAGGCTGCTCCTCAGGGAATGAGTCCCTAAAGACAAGTAACAAACAGAAAGCACTATGTGTCTTTCTTAACTTGAACAGGGCAAGCAGTTGCTTTCAGGTTCAAAACATAGCTTTGAAGTATAAAAAGAAAGTAAGCAAAAAGAAACCTAACCAGAAAGCTGAAGGGGGGTGGCTGGGAACATCAAGTGGATATGAGTTGTGGTTTGTGTTTGAATACTTGCTCCCCTCCAAGTAGTACTATTTTGGAAGGTTGTAGAACATTTAGGGGGTGGAGTCTTGCTAGAGAAAGTGGGTCAGGAGAAGGCCTTTAGGTTTTGTAGCCTAAGCATCTTCCTGTAGATTCTCTGCCTCCTAACCATTGTTGTAGTTTGATCAGCTGTCTGATTCTTTTACCACCATGTCTGCTTAGCTATGATCTGTCAAATTTCCTCACATTGTGACCTCAAATAAACTTTTTATCCCTCAGTTTTATTCTTGTCAGGTATTTGGTCATAGCAATGAGAAAAGTCACTTTCAGAGCTGATTTCAAACTCATATGTCCCACTGCAAAAGTACATAAAAAAACTCTATACTGCACTGTGAAATCCTCAGTAAAACCTGGCTTCACTGAGTTCAATCTGGGCTCACTGATAGTTACTATACACTGTCCTTATCATTTGTTTAATACCAGTAACTCTCACTTTAAGTCTTATCTGAACATATGGTCTTTGAGTGCAAAGTGATTGTACAGCTTCCACTGTGGAGGGTACCTTATATTTTTGCCAACAGGATATGGGTAGAAAAATCATGTCTACCTTGAAAATCACACTTCTAATTCTGCTTGCACTCTTTTCTGTTTCCTATGGTCAAAAATTAGGAAGGTCCTGAGGAGCAGAGGGTTGAAATAATTCTGTTCCCAGAGCAAAAAACATCTCTGAGAGACACAATTTGAAATCTAAGGAAAGCTTCTTTGATAGGAACTGAATTAAATTCTGCTTTGGATAACCTGGTAACTCTACTAAAGAAGCCATAGTGAAACAAAGACCTAGAGGTATTGTCATGGACCTAATGACACCATTGAAATATAAGCATCAAATCCAAATTTCCAATAACATATTTAGTACTTAACTTCAAATACTCAAATATAGACAACTATAAGAGATTTAAAAGAGAAGTTTCTAACTAACAAGACAAAGGCATATATAAATAAAAATGAAATAAATTTTAAAATTGAAAAAATATTATATGAGGTGTTGAAAAAAACCAAAACTTGTAATCATAAATTAAGAATAAAGTACTACAAATGTTTATATTCCAGGGAAAATAATCACTATATGTTGCGTTAAGTACTTGTATTAAACTGTCAATAGTATGTTTAATTCAATTTTAAATATGTAATAACATTTTAAAAATCAGAGAATTAGGGAAAGGGCATGGGGAAGAGGAGGAGGAGGGTGGGTGGGTCTTAGAGGAGACGAGGGAGGGGGCTGCAGTGGGGATACAAAGTGAATAAATTGTAATAAACAAATATATAAATGAAAGAAAATTTAAAACAATTAGCAGCATTTTAATAATAGAATGTAAATAATTTCCTAAATAAGGAAAAGCAAGAGAGAAAATGAAGAAAATTTCAAAAAGTATTCCAGTAAGTTTAATATATAGCAATTAAGAGTTATAAAATAGTGTTGGTGACATGGCTCAGCAGGTAAAGAAGCTTTCTTTGAAGATGTGGTGACCTGAATTTAATCTCCGGAATCCACATAAAGTGTTCTCAATGACAAGAAGAGAAACGAGATCAATAAGAATTAGAGAAAAAAGCAAAAGACTTTAAGCTAATGAATCATTTAAAATGTCTTGCTAAAATATGATTTTTACATTTAAAATATCCTTGTGATCAACAATACCATTAAACATGAACACCGCAATTAAGGAAAAGAATTTTGAAAACTGTAAATATTTTTTCTAAAACTATAAATATTTTTAAATGACTAAAAAGCTTATCAGTTCTGTACAAAGCAAAATGAGATTTTTGAAGCTTCCTATGGAAACTACAAAGATATGTCATTTAGTTATGAATATTAAAGATGTCAAAGCAAGAATTTTATTCTTGCAAAAGGACAAAATTACAATGCAGTGAATTGAGACCAAATTATGCTTTTGTTTGTACTTCATGAATAGGAAAACCCCCATTCTGTGAAATAGAATGAGTTCCCCTTTGGTCAAAGAACGAAGAATGGGTTTTGTAATATGGAGAAAAGGAAAAAGCATAGCAGAAAAATACCTGATTGATTAATATCACCTCACTTGCCCTTAAAGAGATACAGCAGGCTTTCATAAGAATCTTACATAGGTAGACTGTGCTCTTCTCTCTGTAGGGGAAAAGTAATTGATCTTTTGGGAGATTCACCAGCTCCCCTGAAGTTCATGATTTACTATAAACATTCACTGTGACTAATTCTATTGTTTTGTCTGGTCTAGCATAAGAGTCAATTCAAAAACCACTGTCAGCTAATGCTAACGAAATTATTAAGTACTGATGATTTTTTCAGGTATTAAAATCCTCAAAATGTCTCCTTTCATTGCAATTTTCTCCAGAAACTTTTATAAAATGCAGGCTACCAAAATAAGAGCTGGTGATAGATTTAAAAGAAAATTATAGGTAGAGTGTGAAGAGATATTCAGCAGTAAAAGCCACAGAGAGAATGAAAACAGTGTCTAACCCAGAACAATCATTCCAAAGCATAAAAGTAAAGATAATGGCATGAAAGTATTCCAAGGTGACTTATATTTTTGAGATAGTTGTGAAATTGATGGATGGTATATGCTAGTCAATTAAGCAAATAAAAACAGAAACCTATTATTATCTTATTATTTTTAAATTCTTTATTAATTATGCTTTATTCACTTTGTATTCCCCCTGTGGTTCCCTCCCTCCTCCCTTCCCAATCCCTCCCTTCCTCCACCTTCTGCACACATGCCCCTCCCCAAGTCCACTAGGGAAGGTCTTCTTTTCCTTCCTTCTGATCCTAGTCAATTAATTAGGTCTCATCAGGAGTGGCTGCATTGTCTTCTTCTGTGGCCTGGTAAGGCTGCTCCCCTCTCAGGGGGGAGGTGATTAAAAAGCAGGCCAATCAGTTCATGTCAGAGGCAGTCCCTGCTCCCATTCCCATGGAACCCACTTGGACACTGAACTGCCATGGGCTACATCTGTACAGGGGTCCTAGGTTATCTCCATGCATGGTCCTTGGTTAGAGTATCAGTCTCAGGAAAGACCCCTGTGCTCAATTTTTTTGGTTCTGTTGCTCTCCTTGTGGAGTTCCTGTCCTCTCCAGGTCTTACTGTCTCCCATTTCTTTCATAAGATTTCTTGCACTCTGCCCAAAGGTTACCCATAAGTCTCAGGATCTGCTTTGATAGTCTGCAGGGCAGAGCCTTTCAGAGGTCCTCTGTGCCAGGATTCTGAGTTGTTCCCTCTTTTCTCCTTCTGATGTCCATCCTCTTTGCCTCTCTGGATAGGGATTGAGCATTTTAGCAAGTGTCCTCCCTCTTGATTAGTTTCTTTAGGTGTACAGATTTTAGGAGGTTTATCCTATATTACATGTTTATATGAGTGGGTATATACCGTGTGCATCTTTCTGCTTCTGGGAAGCTCACTCAGGGTGATCTTTTCCAGATCCCACCATTTACCTGCAAATTTCATGATTTTCTTGTCTTTTATTGCTGAATAATATTCCATTGTGTAGATATACCACAATTTCTGTAGCCATTCCTTCGTTGTGAGACATCTGGATTGTTTCCAGGTTCTGGCTATTACAAATAAAGCTGCTACCAACATGGCTGAACAAATGTCCTTACTGTGTACTTGAGTACTGTGTACTCTTTTGGGTATATGCCTAGGAGTGGTATGGCTGGATCTTGAGGAAGCGCTATTCCTAGTTGTCTGAGGAAGCACCAGATTGATTTCCAGAGTGGTTGTACAAGTTTACATTCCCACCAGCAGTGGAGGAGGGTTCCCCTTTCTCCACAACCTCTTCAGCATATGTTGTCATTTGAGTTTTTGATCTTAGCCATTCTGAAGGGTATAAGGTGAAATCTTAGGGTCGCTTTGATTTGCATTTCCCTGATGACTAGGATGTTGATCATTTCTTTAAGTGTTTCTCTGCCATTCGATAACCTGCAAATTGTATGGTGTCTTTGTTTTTAACAGTCAAGTAGTATTCCATTGTGTAAATGTACTATATTTTCTCTATCCATCCTTCAGTTGAGGGACATCTTGTTTGTTTCCACTTTCTGTGCTATTAATCTTAAAATTGAGAATTGCTACTCCTAATTTGTATATGAGTTTGCACGCACATGTATGCATGTGCACATATTTTTGTGCCTAGGCATGTGTGTGCATGTATGCATCTGTATGTGAGTGTGTGTGTGTGTATGTACTGTGAAATACAAAGACTAATCATTTTCTTCTTCAGTTTGTAAGTATACATCCTTGACTATGGAAAGTTTGAAGCTTCTATGCAGCATGAGGTTGTTTGCAAATATTTTATATTACAGGTCAGCTGAAAATGTTTGCTCAAAACCGGAAAATGTGTCTGCTATAGCCACACATGTATCAGTTAGGTGAAAGCATGACCTAAGCTTTGTGTTGAGATTCACTTCCTGGATCTAAAATTATCATGAAGGTTGTTCTTTTATGCCTCATAGTTGGGAAAGTAAATATTGAGACTACCACATAGAGTTTTCTAAAGATTAAGTGGGATAATTAATTATCACATTAAAAGGCTTAAGACATGTACCTTGCACATGCTCAGCAAGAATTCATTTTTCTCCATGTAGATCTTTCTGTTATTCTTTTGGTAAACACAGGACTATAATTAAGCTTTTATAGTGGTCTATGGACCTCTGTTTTTCTGACCATCTACCAGTAGGAGAGCCAATGTCACCCTTGTTTCCTTAGGATGTTACTGTGGTCCAAAAACTGATGTGAGATTGTCCAAAGAAAACAGGACATGAAGCTTGTAATTAACTTACACTTGGCTCATCCAGAAGATATTTTAAAGGTTGATAATGATTCCCAGTACAGAATGCCTAAAAAAAAAAAAATAATAACGAATAGAATCTCGTATTGCATTATAAATACGAACAGTTATGTATATGTATAGCTCCCACACATCATCAAAAACTTTCTTTTTGAAGAACATGGGAATGATTATGGAAATTCAGAGCTGATCAAAATGCAAAGTACAATGGACCATGAGTTGCCCAACCCCAACTGGTACATCTTCAACCCAAGCTCTCCACCTAAGGTTCTGGGAACATGGCAGAAGAGGAAGCAGAAAGATTGGAGCCAGATGACTAAAAAGACTGCTGTAAAATTGTATTTTTTAAGTTTACTAGTGGAAGTCATACCCAAGTTCCAAACAACATAAACAAAACCGGAACAATGACAGCACTGAAATGCCAGTGTGGATGGAGGAAATACCACATGGCAAATCCTTAAATAAACAGCTACTTAAACAATTATTTAAAGAATAAGAGGCCATGATTTTTAGTAGAAAAGAAAAACATGGGAGGGTGGAAGGGATAAAAGGAAAACAAGAAGTGATATACTTATGTTAAAAAATTAAAATAAAAGGGTCCTCTCTCTTGATTAGTTTCTTTAGATGTACAGATTTTAGTAGGTTTATCCTATATTATATGCCTATATGACTGACTAAAATGCTCAATTCCCATCCCAAAAGGCAAAGAGGATGGACATCAGAAGAAGAAGAAAACAGGAAACAACCTAGGAACCTGCCACAGAGGGCCTCTGAAAGGCTCTAGCCTACAGACTATCAAAGCAGACGCTGAGACTTATGGCCAACTATTGGGCAACGTGCAGGGAATCTTATGTAAGAAGTAGGAAATAGTAAGATCTGGAGAGGACAGAAGCCCCACAAGGAGAGCAACAGAACCAGAAAATTTGAACACAGGGGTCTTCCCAGAGACTCATACTCCAACCAAGTACCAGGCATGGAGATAACCTAGAACCCCTGCACAGATGTAGCCCATGGCAGTTTAGTGTCCAAGTGTGTTCCATAGTAATGGGAAGACGGAATGCCTCTGACATAATCTGATTGGCCTGCTCTTTGATCAACTCCCCGAGTGGGGAGCAGCCTTACCAGGCCACAGAAGATGACATTGCAGCCACTTCTGATGAGAACTGATAGTCTAAGATCAGAAAGAAGGAGAGGAAGACCTCCCCTATCAGTGGACTTGGGGAGGGGCATCCGTGAAGGAGGGGGAGGGAGGAGGGAGGGGCTATTGGGGGATACAAAGTGAATAAAGTGTAATTAATAAAATAGAATTAAATTTTAAAAATATAAAAGGAAAAGAAAAAATTAAAGCCAACATCATTTTGTAGTGGAATAGACACTTGCTTCTAAATAAATGTAAACTCCTATAAGCTGTGTTTAATGATAATTAAGTAGTCAATACTATCAATCATATTAATTATATTAATGTATGAATATGTATATACGAAGCAATTTTATGTACTAGGGTACATATGGATTGCTTTAATCAGTATATTTCATGTATCAATAATATTATTACATCTATTTTTCCTAAACTCAGAAAAAAGAATAGCAATTGATATGAATTCTTTTTAATACTATTATATAAAAATTACAAAATGCTAAACTTATTTGGACAAGACGTAAAGCAAGAACATGACTAAATTTGATACTTCATTATCAAAAATATTCTATATTTCTGATATTTTACAAGTGTGATTGGCTGTGAACTTTTAGTATTTTGTGATAAAGCATGTAATTTATGAATTATAAATAACACCAAAGAAGAGTAGAAAGGGGAAGAGGCAGCGGAGATTCTGGTTGTTGCTTTTTTGCTAAAATAATGAAACCATCTGGCAAAGCCAGCAGTCACTGAATGTCTTCCTTCCAACTTAGCAACTCACTGTGGGTTCACAAACTCTTCCATAATATTTACTAAACGTGCTTCAAATTCCCATAGTTGCCTTTGTCTTCTTACTGTTGCATTCTGTTTGCCTGATTCACTTTCTTCCCCTCTGGATACTGCTAAGACATATGCCTGGCTCTGTGTTAACTAAGTTTCTAAGTTTTATAAATAAGCTGTTCAGCTGGGAATGTTCTTTCATTTGTCTTTCTCAATGATAACTGCCTAATGAAAACCTTTAGAAAATTCTTGCCTTGATTGACTTTCACCTGTGGTATCACCCAAAGCAGAAACAAAAATAGTTCTGCTTTAAGTGGGGATCTCAGCAAAGACAAGGTGCTAATGCAGAGTGACCTGTCTATGGCTTCCTGTTACGGCTGATGACAGCAAGTGAAATGAAACTGGACGCAGAGCAAATTGCTTCATTAGTAACGTGGGTCAGAAGAGCTGTGAAACCACAATCTGCACCTCCTCATACATGGGCCATGTAATTTGATCATTTAAATCGCACACTTACAACTACCACTGTCTACTTAAGCTGGGGGTATTTTAAGTTTCAATAAGTAATCTGTTAAAACTCAAATGATGATGATGATGAATACAACATGCCCTTCATTGTTTATGCAGTGGCATAAACAAAATTGTAACTAAAGAAATAAAAGTTATTGATCAAAGGGGGTATCAGATATCCTGGAATAGGAGTTACAGATGATTGTAAGCACCGGAAGGGTGCTGGGAATTAAACCTTCATCCCTGGAAGAGCAGCAAACATTCTTTAATTCTGAGTACTGTCTCTAGCCCTGATATTCTTATTTCAGTAAGAAAGATCATTGAAGTTTAGACATTAAAATAACTCAAAAGTGAGACATACTCAGTGAGATTTTTATACTCATCACTTGATTGCTTATATATACATATATATTGCATATGTATATATATGCAATATATATGTATATATATATATATATATATATATATACATATATAATATGCATTGAACCACGGAGAATTTCTCTCTCATCTATGACCAAAAATTCACAAATGTTTTTGTTTTTCTTTCCCTCGTTGATTTAAAGAAAAGGAGAGTAAGCATCCCAACGTCTGTATTTTTTAAAAAATTGAAGATTTTCTATGTTTTCCTGTATGTTATTGTTCTCCAATGTTATACTCTCTATATTGCTGGAATTTATAAACATTAAAATTGAGACATTGTAACAATGTGCTACGGATTTATTTTCTATTGTGGTAAACTATTCATTTCAATAAGAGACAGGAAAATGAAAATATACCATACCATGCTAATTTATTAGTAGTGCGGATCTGTTCCTTAGCTTTCTCATTCCACCCTTACTTCCCTAGTCTGTTCCTTAGTGCCTCTTGGCTAAGTCCTAGCATGCTGGATCTACTCTTAGGTTTCTTCACCAATGCCAGGGAGGGTTAAGAGCCACTTCAGTTTAGTTAGTCTGTCACCTAAGAAACGGCTGTTTAGTCATACAGAGAAGCAATTCTCAGTGGCCTCCTGATACTTTAGCCTGCTACTTTCAATTCTAACTAGAAACATTAGCATTAAGTTCCAATCTGCTCTAATCATTACCTTGTTTGGCTCAGAGCTTCCCCATAGGAAATCAAATGTAAACATTGCTTTATACCTCCATTCCTTAAATTGAACCTCAGAGTGATGTTAACATCCAAATGCCTTTCTTTATTTGTTTTTGTTCATCTCCAAATGGGCATCAACAACATTTGTGTGTGTACATGAAAGCGAGTTTCATCCTTGTTTTATAAAATATCATCAGTTCAGAAATGTAAATATAAAACACAACTGAGATTTGTATAAAAGCTCAGAGAATGTCCTGTTTCTCACATTCCCTGCTTCCCTTGCAGGGATGAGTAGAGCTAAGAAGGACCCCTAAGGAATATAAAATGTGGCATCTGATCTGTGATCTTAGTGTCTGCTTGTGGCATCTACAGTTCTGATTGCTTTTTCCCAACTCATTTCATAGGACACATGCTACATAAGTGACAGAGCCAATCAATGCTCTCCTACCGTGTCAGAAAGTGCTTGGGAACTCTCTAGCAGTGTGTTTATTTTATTTTCACTCATTTTATTTTCAAGGTTATAATATAATTATACTATACACACACACACACACACACACACACACACACACACACACACACCCTTCTTTACTGTCTTTTGAAATTGATGGTTCTTCATTCATTAATTGTTACTACATGCATTTATGTATTTATGTAAATTGATATATCTCTAAATAAAACCTGCTTACTCTGTGTATTATTATTCTTATGTAGGTTTTCAGGACTGATAATTTGGTACTGAATAACCAGTGTGCTTTTCCCAGAAGATGAATGTTTTCACACTCGGCATTTTTAAATGCCTGTAGTTCTCTGTGCAGTGTTGAGACCTCATGGCTTTTCCCTTGTCCACTTTGGCATATCTATTGGTGTCATCTTTGTTCAGCTCATGTTTAGGCAATTATGTTGATGAGGCTTTATGTGTTCAGCTTCTGACATTACTTAAAAACATAATCTCACAGCAAACTCCATAATCCCTCAATTTTACAAACTTTCTGCCTCTTCTTCCGTGATGGGAAAAATTCTTGGCCTCTCATTTATCTAAATGACTCAAGGGCTGGAGCAAGTTGTGTTGACCCACAACAGGACTCTTGGATGGATGATTACAGACAAAGTGATAGATGGGACCTGCGTCCCAAGCCCCATAGTGAGCATGCTTCTGTTGATCCATGTTGTCAGTGAACCCCTTGAACATTTGAACCCCTGAAATGTTTGTCCATTATTGTCACCAACACTTACAAGGAAACCTGATCTCAAACAACTTCAGTCTGGGTAAGAAGAAATGGAGATCCAGAAGTATCAGGGTGTAACATAAAGCATGTGCTCACTGTAGTTGGCAGAGTAAGATATGCTATTATTAAACATTTTTTGTGACTACAAAGTTTACTGTGCTTTAATTAAATCTAGTAAAGGTATCCCCTGCTTTATTCCCTCCCAGTCCCACCCTCCCTCTCTTTTCTCCTCCCATGCTCCTCTCTAAGTCCACTCTAGATCCAGCTATACCACTCCTAGGCATATATCCAAAATATGCTCAAGGACATAAAAAGAACATTTGTTCAACCATGGTCCATGGTCGTAGCAGCTTTATTTGTAATAACCAGAACCTGGAAACAACCCAGATGTCCCTCTATGGAGGGAATCATGAAATTTGCAGTTAAAAGTTGGGATCTAGAAAAGATCCAAGCCACAGAGGAGGACATTGCAGCCAGTCATTATGATGCCTGATAACTAGGGTCAGATGGAAGGGGAGGAGGACCTCCCCTATCAGTGGACTTTACTGACATTTTAAAAATATATGTTAAATAGTTGAAAATGATGCAGTATCTTACTCTGCTGTGAGAATCCAGAACTAAAACTCCTGCCAACTGTAAACAACTTTTGTTTTTTTTCATCCTCACGTGTTCTCTAACTGTTCTCATCTTGTCTTTGATGAAATAAAATTCTTTAGTTTTTAAATGTGTGTAAAAGTAATGTGCTATTTGTCTTTTTATGCATGGCTTTTCTTATTTAGCATAAATGCTCTCTGATGTCACTAATGTTGCAGCCAAAGTCAAGGTTGAGAATTTTAGGGCCAAAAAAAACCAAAACAAAACAAAAAAAAGATTAGATTATATGCATCGATTAATCATTTTATATACTAATTTGTATATTGGTACAACTTGATTACATAGTTAGACTTTTGTGAATAGCTCAGCCAGCCATATGAGTGAAATATGAGATTTCTAACATGAAATAATATGCTCAGAGATTCATCAAGTAGAGGGATTAATGGATCATATGCTATCTTTTGTCTTGGTTTTTAAGGAACCCCTATGTAGTTTTTCAAAGTGACTCTACAATTAGTATTCCCATCAGTGATTTAAAAGAATTATCCTTTCTCAACATTGTCCCTTCATTTGTTACCTTTTGTCAATTTGATAATGCCTGTTCTGTCTGGAATGAGGTGATCATCACTGCCATTTTCATGTGAAATCCCCTGGCTATGGGGATATTGAGCATGTTGTCATGAGGTTATGCACATATCGCTAAATATTCTTTGTTCAGGTAATTTGTTCATTTCATTGGATTGTGTACTTAGTACTTAATTTAATTTCTCATAAATTCTGATACTAATCCTTTTGTGGATGGTTTACAAATACTTCCTGTGATTCACCAGGTTACCACTTTACTATATTGATCTTACTTTTATTACTCAAGGCTTTTGTTGATAATAAAACATTTTAACTGTAACTTTTTCATTTTAGATTTAGGCTTCCTCTTCTCCTTTCTCTTTTGTTTTCTTCTTCTTAGTCTTTTTCTCTTTTCTTTTTCTTTGAAATAGAATGCCAGTAATAGTAAAGCACAGTTTTCTTTTGTTGTTGTTGTTTTTCTGAAAAATGATCACAATCTTAGACATAATCAGGTAAAATAAATTTTCATTTTGTAGCAGTATCTGCTTCCTCTATCTTTCAGCAGACCTTCTTGACCTGTTTCATTTTTAATGTGTAATAAAATTTCACTTATAACTTGTTGTTTTCTCAACTTCACCATTTTATCTGGGACTAACTTTCTATAGAATGACTTCAATGTTCATTTCAGAAAAGCAGAGTTTCCAGCTTCATCACATTTTAATCCCTAAATGCTTATATTCATTATACTCTTATTTTATAGATGGTCCAAGGCATTTGGAGTCTATATGTGATTTTTCACATACCTTTTCCTATCACCGTAGCAGGAGAGTCAGAAGTACATAGATGTTAAGTACATAATGGTGATAATATAAATAAAAAATTAGTACGAGTTTTAATATAGAAATAGTTTATTTTTGCCTTAAAATCTCTGTGATACACAGGTAGAATAGCAATTTTTTCACGTTACTCTAGACATTGAAATACTTGTTGCCAATAGCAAAAAAACAGCAATCTCTCGAGCCCCTTCATCTTTGATATATCCTAGTTCACTATCTTCTTTCTTCACCAAACTACTGCTAAAGGATTGCTCAAAATTTTCAGGAAACTATGTAATCCACTCATGGAGGAGACAGCATGATCACCTATGTGTTGCATTATCCGTAGGTAGACTATGAAGTACTGAAAATCCAATATACTGATAGAAGTCGAAGTAATGGAAAAGGGGGAAGGCCTATGGAACTTAAAGAAACTGAATGAATTTTTAACAGCTCAGATCTCATTGCGGCTTTGGTTTAGTCAGAACCTGTAAAGTACATTGCAACTTTTTTCTTTCACGGAGATATTAGTGCTGTGTTCATTTTGTACAGATTATTGCAATTTGTGATTTAAAAGGCTATAAAAACCCCGTGTGGATGGGAGGGGCAAGATGGCGGCGCCTGGAGGACTCTCATTCTGAGCAGCAGCACAGCAGGATCAGCACAGTGACCAGCAATCAGAACTCTCAGCCATAAAACACAGTCATTGTGTTTCCCAGGTGAGAGGATACCCCACGGTGGGGGATTCAATCAGCTTTTAACTCACCCAGCTAAACCGCAGAAGAGATCCCAGTTCTGCCAGACGCTTGGCTGCCAGCTGCCAGCCCCAGCCCCAGCCCAGAGCCACAAGCCAGTGTCTCTGGTCACGGTCCCAGACTGAACCCTGTGCACCACACTATCAGAGACTGGAACTTTCAGTCGAGAGATAACCCCAGGGTACAGGAAACGATTGGGACCGGCCTTAGGTCACCCAGACATCCCCTGGAAAAGACTCGGGCGGGTTCCACGGGCACCCCAGGAGCCAGCCCAGAGCCAGAGCCGGGGACCCAGGTTCCAGCACAGAGCCCTGCCTGCCTGCGCGCCTGATTCGCCACCGGAGATAGAAACGGCGGGTCTGATCTCAGAGCACTCAGCTCACCCCCAACCTGAAAAGGTCCCCGGAAAATTACCCATCTGAGGGAGGCACTCAGGCTCCCAAAAGCCGCAAAGGCAGACACAGGCAGTTTCTGTGCACCAGACAGCAGGCACAAACAGTTGAGGCGCGCCTGATGTCCAACTGGGTCACAGCAGCTGATCATTAAATTTACAACAAGAAACCCAGAAACAGGGCAGCTGCCCTCAGGACTTCCCTGGGTGAGAGGAGAACCCTCTCGACTAACAAAGACCACAATTACCACTCAGGTCTCTATCCCTGAGGTGAGCAACTCCTGAAAAAACACCAGCCATCCAGGGACTATACCCAAAAAGGTGAGAAGACATCCTTCAGGAAAAACCAGCTTTCTGCAAAGGGGATTCTCTCCACCACAGGATCCCCAGGAACCACCAGAAAATAACCCAAAACACCTAAGATAACACAATGGGTAGAGGCCAGCGTAAAAGCTCAAGCAACAAAAGACAGAGCAATATGGCATCTCCAGAACCCAGTTACCCAGGGGCAAGTAGCCCTGGATACCCCACCATAACTGAAATCCAAGAAGATGACCTAACAAGTATGCTCATGAAGATGATAACAGAGGAAACAAATAAGATTCGTAAAGACATAGAGGAAGATAAACTCAAACAGAATATTGCCATCCGTAAAGAAATAGAGGAAGCTGCAACCAAACAGTTTATGGCCTTTAGAAAGGAAATGCTTAAAACACTGAATGAAATGATAGAAACAGAGTTGAAGGAACTAAAAGAAAAACAGGAAAGTACAATCAGACAGGTGAAGGAAGTAAACAAAACAACTCAAGACCTGAAGATAGAATTGGAAAAATTAAAGAAAACACAAATGGAAGAAATAATGGAAAGGAAGAATCTAGGGAAGAAAACAGGAACTACAGAGATAAGCATAACCAACAGACTACAAGAGATGGAAGAAAGAATCTCAGGTGTAGAAGATACAATGGAAGAAATCGATGTATCTGTCAAAGAAAATGTTAAATCCGAAAAATTCCTGACACAGACCATCCAAGAAATGCAAGACAATATGAAAAGACAAAACCTAAGAATAATAGGTATAGAGGAAAAAGAAGACTCCCTTCTCCAAGGCCCAGAAAATATTTTCAACAAAATCATTGAAGAAAATTTCCCCAAGCTAAAGGAGAGGCCAATTAGAATACATGAGGCCTACAGAACACCCAACAAATTTGACCAGAAAAGAAAATCCTCCTGCCACATAATAATCAAAATAGTAAGTATACAGAACAAAGAAAAAATACTAAAAGCTGCAAGGGAAAAAGGCCAAGTAACATATAATGGCAAACCCATTAGAATCACACCTGACTTTTCAACAGAGACTATGAAAGCCAGAAGGGCCTGGACGGATATCATGCAGACCCTAAGAGAACACAGATGTCAGCCAAGGCTACTATACCCTGCAAAACTCTCAGTCCTCATAGACGGAGAAAACAAGATATTCAATGACAAAAACAAATTTCAACAATACCTACAAACAAATCCAGCATTACAGAAGACACTGGAAGGGAAAATACAACCCAAGAAAGCTAGCTACATTCAAGAAAACACAGGAAATAAATAACCTCACTTCAGTAAAACAAAAAGCAACCAAGCACACAACAGTATGACCACAGCCATCATCAAAATCAAGAGATCTAACAGCCACTGGTCATTAATCTCTCTCAACATCAATGGACTCAACTCTCCAATAAAAAGACACAGATTAACAGAATGGATACGTAAACTAAACCCAGCAATCTGTTGCATACAAGAAACACACCTAAGACACAAAGATAGACATTACCTGAGGGTAAAGGGTTGGAAGACGACTTTCCAAGCAAACGGACCCAAGAAGCAAGCAGGAGTAGCCATTCTAATATCTGATAAAATAGGCTTTCAACCAAAATTAATAAAAAGAGATGGGGAAGGACACTTCATACTCATCAAGGGAAAATTCCACTAGAAAGACATCACAATCCTGAACATCTATGCCCCAAATACAAGGGCACCCACATTTGTGAAAGAAACATTGATAAAATTTAAAGCACATATAGATCCACACACATTAATAGTGGGAGACTTCAACACCCCACTCTCAACAAAGGAGAGGTCAACAAAACAGAAATTAAACAAAGAAACAATGTCTCTGACAGAGGTCATGAATCAAATGGACCTAACAGACATTTACAGAACTTTACACCCAAACACAAAAGAATTTACCTTCTTCTCAGCAACTCATGGAAACTTCTCCAAAATAGACCATATAGTGGGTCACAAAGCAAGCCTCAACAGATACAAGAAGATTGAAATAATTCCATGTATCTTGTCTGATCACCATGGAATAAAGCTGGACCTCAACAACAACAGAAATTCGAGACAGCTCATTCAAGCACCCTAATGGCTCACTTAAAAACCCTAGAAAAAGAAGAAGCAGACACACCAAGAAGGAGTAGACAGCTGGAAATAATCAAACTCAGGGCTGAAATCAATCAATTGGAAACAAATAAAACAATTCAAAGAATCAATGAAACCAAGAGCTGGTTCTTTGAGAAAATCAACAAGATCGACAAACCCTTAGCCAGGCTAACTAAAAGGCAGAGAGACACCACCCAAATCAACAAAATCAGAAATGAAAAGGGGGATATAACTACAGACACTGAGGAAATCCAAACAATCATTAGGACTTACTTCAAAAGTCTATATGCCACAAAATTTGAAAATCTAAAGGAAATGGACAATTTTCTTGATCGATTTGACTTACCAAAGCTGAATCAGGACCAGGTAAATCAACTAAATAGTCCTATATCCCCCAAAGAAATAGAAGCGGTCATCAAAAGTCTCCCATCCAAAAAAAACCCAGGACCAGATGGCTTCAGCGCAGAATTCTACCAGACATTCAAAGAAGAGCTAATACCAATTCTCTTCAAACTATTCCACAAAATAGAAACAGAAGGAATATTACCAAATTCATTCTATGAAGCCACAGTCTCCTTGGTACCTAAACCTCACAAAGACTCAACAAAGAAAGAGAATTTCCGGCCAATCTCCCTTATGAACATTGATGCAAAAATACGTAATAAAATACTTGCAAACCGAATCCAAGAACACATCAAAGATATTATCCACTATGACCAAGTAGGCTTCATCCCAAGTATGCAGGGGTGGTTCAATATACGGAAATCCATCAATGTGATCCACCATATTAACAAACTGAAAGAAAAAAACCACATGATAATCTCCCTAGATGCTGAAAAAGCCTTTGACAAAATCCAACATCCATTCATGTTCAAAGTATTGGAGAGATCAGGGATACAAGGCACATATCTAAACATAGTAAAGGCGATATACAGCAAGCCTATAGCCAACATCAAACTGAATGGATAGAAACTTAAAGCAATCCCACTGAAATCAGAGACAAGACAAGGCTGCCCACTCTCTCCCTATCTCTTCAACATAGTACTGGAAGTCCTTGCTAGAGCAATAAGACAGTTGAAGGAGATCAAGGGGATACAAATGGGAAAGGAAGAAGTCAAATTATCACTATTTGCAGATGATATGATAGTATATGTGAGTGACCCCAAAAACTCTACCAGGGAACTCCTACAGCTGATAAACACCTTCAGCAAAGTGGCCAGATACAAAATTAACTCAAAAAAATCAGTAGCCCTCCTGTATACAAAAGACAAAAGGGCTGAGAAAGAAATTAGGGAAACAACACCCTTCACAATAGCCACAAATGACATAAGGTACCTCGGAGTAACCTAACCAAGGAAGTCAAAGACTTGTATGAAAAAAATTTCAAATCTCTGAAGAAAGAATTAGAAGAAGATATGAGAAGATGGAAAGATCTCCCATGCTCATGGCTTGGCAAGATTAACATAGTAAAAATTGCCATCTTACCAAAAGCAATCTACAGATTCAATGCAATGCCCATCAAATTACCAACACAATTCTTTACAGACCTGGAAAGAAAAAATCTCAACTTCATCTGGAATAACAAGAAACCCAGAATTGCTAAAACAATCCTCTACAATAAAAGATCTTCCGGAGGTATCTCCATCCCTGATCTTAAGTTGTACTATAGAGCAACAGTTTTAAAAACTGCATGGTACTGGCATAGAAACAGAATGGTGGATCAATGGAACCGAACAGAAGACCCGGAAATAAACCCACACACTTATGGACACCTGATCTTTGACAAAGACGCCAAAACCATACAATGGAAAAAAGATAGCATCGTCAACAAATGGTGCTGGTCTAACTGGATGTCTACATGTAGAAAAATGAAAATAGATCCATACTTATCACCCTGCACAAAACTGAAGTCCAAGTGGATCAAAGACCTCAACATAAAACCAGACACATTAAATCGGCTTGAAAAAAAAGTGGGAAATACCCTAGAACTCATTGGTACAGGGGAAAACTTCCTGAACAGAACACCAACAGCACAGGCTCTAAGAGCAACAGTCAATAAATGGGACCTTATGAAACTGAAAAGCCTCTGCAAAGCAAAGGACACCGTCATCGAAACAAAGCGACCGCCTACAGATTGGGAAAGAATCTTCACCAACCCTTTATCTGACAGAGGACTCATATCCAGTATATATAAAGAACTAAAGAAGCTGAAAAGCAGCAAACCAAGTAATCCACTTAAAAAATGGGGAACAGAGCTAAACAGAGAATTCTCTGGAGAGGAATACCGAATGGCAGAGAAGCACTTAAAGAAATGCTCAACCTCACTAGCCATTAGGGAAATGCAAATCAAAACAACCCTGAGATTTCACCTTACACCCATGAGAATGGCCAAGATCAAAAACTCAAGTGACAACACATGCTGGAGAGGTTGTGGAGAAAGGGGAACCCTTCTCCACTGCTGGTGGGAATGTAAACTTGTACAACCACTCTGGAAATCAATCTGGCGCTTTCTCAGACAACTAGGAATAGCGCTTCCTCAAGACCCAGCCATACCACTACTGGGCATATATCCAAAAGAGGCTCAAGTACACAAAAAGGACATTTGCTCAACCATGTTTGTAGCAGCTTTATTTGTAATAGCCAGAAGCTGGAAACAACCCGGCTGCCCCTCAACTGAAGAATGGATGCAGAAATTGTGGTACATCTACACAATGGAATATTACTCAGCAATGAAAAATAAGGAAATCATGAAATTTGCAGGTAAATGGTGGGATCTGGAAAGGATCATCCTGAGTGAGTTGTCCCAGAAGCAAAAAGACACACATGGTATATACTCACTCATATAGACATTCAACATAGGACAAACCCACTAAAACCTGTGCATCTAAAGAAACTAAGCAAGAGAGAGGACCCTAACTAAAATGTCCAATCCCTATCCGGAAAGGCAAAGAGGATGGACATCAGAAGAAGAAGAAAACAGGAAACAACCTAGGAACCTACCACAGAGGGCCTCTGAAAGCCTCTGCCCTTCAGACTATCAAAGCAGACGCTGAGCCTGATGGGCAACTGTTGGGCAGAGTGAATGGAATTTTAGGTAAGAACTGGGAAATAGTAAGAGCTGGAGAGGACAGGGTCTCCACAAGGAGAGCAACAGAACAGGAAAATTTGAACACAGGGAACTTCCCAGAGACTCATACTCCAACCAAGGACTATTCATGGAGATAACCCAGAACCCCTGCACAGATGTAGCCCAGAGCAGTTCAGAGTCCAATTGGGTCACATAGTAATGTGAAGAGGGACTGCCTCTGACATAATCTGATTGGCCTGCTCTTTGATCACCTCCCCCTGGGGGGGAGCAGCCTTACCAGGCCATAGTAGAGGACAATGCAGCCACTTTTGATATGAACTGACAGACTAAGATCAGAAAGGAGAGGAGAACCGCCCCTATTAGTGGACTTGGGGAGTGGCATGCAAGCAGAGGGAGGAGGGAGGGTGGGATTGGGAGGGGAAGAGGGAGGGGCTTATGGGGGGATGCAGAATGAATAAAGTGTAATTGATGAAAAATTTAGAAAAAAAGGGAAAAAATAATTTAAGAACCCTAAATGACTTTCAAAATTGGAGGAAAACATGGAGTTAGTCAATTGGCATGGAGCACGTCTTGCCCCTGGGGGCAATGGTCTCCTGAACCTACTCAGACCTCGGACACCACCACTGCTAGTTCTAGAACTGATGCAGGAAGTTCCAACGAGGGGGTTAAGGCTTCTCATAATATTTCCTATAAGCCCACACCTGTTTGTCTATATCCCCCATTTTTATTCATTATTAGCCAGATAGAGCCAAGTAATTGTGGTAATGATACTTGCTTTTTTGCCCAATGCTGGAATGCTAGTAAAGTTAGGTATGCCCTGGTTACTCGCATGCCTCAGTGGGTGCCTGTACCCATTGATGCCCCTCACGCTATGACTCTCTTCAGACAGAAAAGGGATCTTGGAACTACAGCCACCATTGTTACTACCATCTCATTGGCGGCTGTTGGAGCTACCACCGGCCACCGGGGCACTAGCCATGAGTCATACTGGGCAGACTGCTCAGACCCTGAACAATCATTTAGCCAATGTAGCTCATGCCTTAGTTGTACATAAAGGAATTAATGCTTAACTAAAAGGAGGTTTGATGGTGTTCAATCAGAGGATTGACCTCGTGCAGGAGCAAATTGATACCCTATGGCAAATCGCTCAACTTGGCTGTCAATGAAAATATGCTGGACTTTGAGTCACTAGCATATAACATGAGAATTTTTCCTGTGCTGCAAATCTGTCTAAACAATTGTCTAGCTATATTTTAGGTAATTGGACTGGAGAATTCGATACTACGATGGAGCAGCTGAGAGTGGCCATTGTCACAGTAAATTCTACCAGAGTGGACGCAGGACTAGCTGCAGGATTATCATCATGGATTGCTGCAGCCATGAATCATCTGAAGGAATGGGCGGGCATGGGAGTGTTAGCAGGCCTTCTGGTGTTGGTCTCCTCGGTTTGCCTGTGGTATATATGCAAGATTAGAGTCTCACAACAGTGTGATGCAGCCTTGATCATTCAGGCCTTTATAGCCATTGAAGCAGGATATTCTCCCCAAGCATGGTTGGATACCATAAAAAGCTAAAATGTTAAGCTCAGGATGCGAGGCTAAGCACTGCACTCAGGGTCAGCCGCTTTGGACCCAGAGAAGAGCATGTCTCGTTGCATGCGGGTTGATGCCCCAGGTCCCGCCTCTGAGAAAAAGGTATGGGAGGGGTCTGATGCTCTTTGGGTGGATGACACCCAAACGAACATTGGTTCAAAGTCCCAATTTATTTCTAATATCAGAGATCAGACCTCTACTCTTGCCTGATGCATCTAAAATAAAAAGGGGGAACTGTAGAGAGCTGCAGAATGCTATGCCTTAAAGATGGAGCTGGTTCCCGCCTTCCACCTTCCCGATGGTGAGTGCTCTCTGTCACGAACAATTCCACGTTTGGCTAAGGCTGAGGATCTGGCTTGCTTCCATGTATGTGGACCTATCTGCATTGCCTACGTGGCACGCCTGGGTTGGCTACCCAGAGGCTATTTAAGCTGTGGGCTGGCTTTCCCCAGGGTCCGAGGATTGTTCAAGGTTTCTGAATAAACTGCATTGAAAAAAAAAAAAAAAACCCGTGTGCATTGCAACAAAAGACCCACCATCACCAGATGCCAGATGCTTCCCTGGGAGGGTGACTTTATAGGCAAATTTTATGAAATCACACACATCCTCTTATCTTCATCATAATGCTGTTATGTTGTCTATCTTGTGTGAATTCACATATAAACAAATCCTTGCCTCTGTGCAGTTGTGCATGTATACATGTATGGAGGCTAGAGGACAGTCTTAGCTATCAGTTTTTCAGAAGTGTCCACCTTGTTCTGGGAGTAACCAATAGACTAAGATGACTGGCCAGCTAGCCCTGGGGATCTGCTTGTCTCCTCCTCTCTGGTGCTAGGCCTGCAAATGCCTGCATTAACAAGGAGGACCTTCCCTATCAATGGACTTGGAGAGGGACATGGTAGAGAAGGAGAAGGGAGGGTGGGAGTGGAAGGGAAGGAGGGGGGAGCTACAGGGGAGATACAAAGCGAATAAACTGTAATTAATAAAACTAGAAATAAAAAAGGACAAGCAAAACAAAAAAAGTGTGCTCTCTGGGCTCAAACTCAAGCCATTTATCAACTAGGCTATTAACCTAGGCCAACACCTGTATTTTTTGTAAGATGTGCTTATCAGTTTTTCCTGTTTCCTTAATGAGGACCAAAAGGATACCATCAAAATGCAAAACATATGGTATTCCCACTGGATTTTCTAATCTATTACTTTCTTGTCCCTTTGTATCCATAGTTAAAACATCTCCTGGTTTGGGATACTATCTGTACACTCTGATGCTCTGGTGGCACAGCTCCTGTTCTTTCAGAAATGGCTTTATGGCAGTGAGAAACTACTTAATTTATTTAAATTGCCAGGACAAAAGTGACATGGTAAAAGATTTTGCTGCATTCTTTTGAAGCATATACTAAGCATCTTTTTGACAGGTAAATGACACATCAGATTCAGTAATAATTAGTACAAAACTTAATTTAATGTGAGAGAAAGAAAAGCTGGTCAGAACAGATTAATATGGTTAGTCTCTGTCTTTCTCATCTTGGCTGATCCTTATCATAATAGAAAACTTATCATCCTTATATTCCGACAAAATTTTGAAACAGTCTAAATCTTTCACTTTATTACTTCATTTCATCTAATATGATTATTGGACTATCGGTACCACGTTGTTTTCTTGGCTCTTTTAAGCTTTGCCCAATACCTAAGTATGGCATTTCAGTGGTATAAAATTACTAATAAGAATAATGCATAAATCAATAAAATAGGAAACAGTTATTCAACAGAAAAACATTTAGTATACAAAACTATAGTTCTTTCAATAATAATAAAATTATTTAATAAACATAGCAAGACTATTTGTGAAAAGAAGAACCTTACAAGGAAGTAAAAATCTCAAGCCAAAGCACAGAACAAAAAATAGGAACTGGAGAACTTGTGAGCTGGCTCAGCAGATGAGAGTACTGGCTAGGAAAGACTGATGACCTGAGTTTCATTCTAGAACCCATGGTGGAAACAGAGAAACAAGTCCCAAAAGTTGTCCTCTGGCCTTCACACACCCAGTGTGACATATGGGTTCCCACTATTATCACACACACACACATACTAGCAGCAGCAAAAACAAAACTAAATAAATAAATTAAAACTTATTTCACTGTTTTAAAAGTTACATCTTGAAAAGATGATTATATTATTTGAAGTAGGGACTGGGTAGTAGAATTTGCAACTGGTTGGGCTGGATGGCCCTGAGAGTCCAACTGAGACCCAAGTATTACAGCTGTCAGCATCTTCTCATTTCCTGCAGAGAGTATCTTGCAAAAGATACTTCATTATATGGTGTTATTTAAACCACAGGAAGATGCACAGACAAATACTGACCCTTTCTTGTAAATATATAGGGGTTACAGAGGTGAAAGAGAAAACAGTCTCTTAAAAGTCTTGAATTTAGGGAAACTGTTGGTTGTACAATTCATTCACAAAAACTATGAAAAATGTGGCTACATAAATCAAGTAAATATATTGCCAAAAGAAACACTCTTTTCATCTATAAATCCAAGAATCCCAACAAATCATTGCTCTTGTCTTATCCTCAGCATGTCACAGTTTTGTGTCCCCACCCCTACAAAGACAGCACATCAACTTAATAACTAGGAAAGAAAGCAGAGTCCACACAGCTTGCACCTCGACAATGGCAGCACACTAACTTAGTAGTCTGGAAATCCCTAAGGTTTTTCCTGTCAGTCATGTGTTCAGTCTGAGCTCTGCTCAGTGTCTGGTACACGTGCACATCTTTCCATTTCTACTGATACTTTGTTTGCTCTCTGAGGTGTGCCCCTGGTTATAGATTCCCTGGATGCTATTACTCCTCCCTGGTTCACTGTACAGTGGTGGAAGCAAATTAGCTCTTAATTTGCTGTGAGAATGAAGTAGAAACTTCACTGAATTTTTCAGAGCCTTCACGATTCTGTTCCTTAGTTAACTTATTGCCAGTATACCTTAATCACTAAGTTACCAGCAATCCTCATTCCACTGTATTTCCTTAGCTCTGTGTTTTCATTCAAAAATTATTTAACTCAGAATCACTTACCCAAATAACTACTGGTATACAGGCAATTGACTGCTTATCCAGAAACCAATACAATATGTATTATGTTCAAACAAGACTAGTAATCCTCTAATAAAGCTAAGTATATACAAACTAAAACATGCATTAACCATAGCATAAGCAATATCATTGTGTTGGAATTAAATAGTTATTTCTTTGTAACCTCAAAAAAAGTTTATACTTCTGAAATATAAGATCTGGGAAAGTGCCTTGTTTATAGTGAGAAATGAATAGTTATTTCTTGAAGAAAATTAATGTATAAAACACAGGGATATTTAAAACTAGGATATGAAAACTTCAGTTAAAAAGATCACCTCCCCCTGTGGGGGGAGCAGCCTTACCAGGCCACAGTAGAGGACCATGCAGCCACTTTTGAGGTGAACTGAGACTAAGATCAGAAAGGAGAGGAGAACCTCCCCTATCAGTGGACTTGGGGAGTGGCATGCATGCAGAAAGGGGAGGGAGGGTGGGATCCGGAGGGGAGAAGGGAGGGGCTTATGGGGGGATACAAAATGAATAAAGTGTAATTAATAAAATAAAAAAATTAAAAAAGTTAAAGTGTGAAATTAGTGTGCTTCTGCTAAAAATAGCTATAAACAGTATACATACTCAAAGCAACATGATATTATGAAACTAATCCCAATTACATCATTTTATCATATTTATGTTTCAGAATGGCAAATGCATATAATTCAGTCGCAGTCCTCCGAAATGTAGTAAACAAACAAACAATAGTTAAACATATACTCACCCCAAACCCCAGGAATTTGACAGGAATTAGAAACAAAATAGCTAAGCCCTCTTTTCTAGAGAGCTGGGAGTGTCATCTCTTCTTTTAGGTATGCTGAGACTATCTATGAAAGGGACTAAGAAAAGTAGAAAGGGGTAAGGAGTGAGAATGTAGAGAGAAAATGGGAAGGAATATAAGTAGAAAAGAAGGAAGGATAGATGGGTAGCAGGAAGGGTAAGGGCAAGACAAGAGCAATAGTGGGATTGTTTTTGTATACAAGATGACAATTTCCTGTAGAAGAAACATTATGTATGCTTGCTACCTTTATAAAAATGAGCATTTCATTCTCTCAATTAAGGAGCTAGGACAGCAACAAATTATTGCCAGCACCTTCTAACAAAAACCAAATGATAGAATGCCCACATCCTGAGAACACTTCCCTTGAGTGGCAACAAAGATAAAGAAAAGGGTGTTTTCCAGTGCCTGAAAAAACCTCCTCTCAACTGGACTGCTGTTAGTCTTTTCTTTCTGCTTATATTGAAATTTTCTGTTTTTTTTTTTCCATTTTGACAGAATTATGGGTTATCACACATGTAATTTTATACTCTACTGATATGAAAGAGAGTAAGATATTTTCTGACTCACCTTAAACTTATCTGAATCAATCTAGTCAATCAAAGGCATCCTCACTTTCAAGGCATCAGGACCACCCCTTATCATGTACACAGACTGCAGAAATGTGTCATGGAAAATCTGTCTCCAGGACTTGCCTCAGGTCACCTCAGACACTTAAAAAGGCAGATACATCACAGAAGATGAATTAGAATGTCTGTGTTTTTAACAAGCTACTCAAACGATTTTACTAGGCTTTAAAGTCAGGTCTGAGAAAGAATTTGTACAAATTAATTCCCTTTTTTCCATGATGTAAAATGTTAATGGGAAAAATTAGATGTTCACTTGAATTCTGTATTATTATGGATATGATATCACTCTGTTTCATTCTGGAGATGGGTGAGCCATTTTGAATATGTAACTGGTAATTAAAAATCTAAATAAAACTGAAATTCTGACAGAAAGTCTGACAGAGAAAAGAATGAATACAGAAGAGGCCAAACAACAGATTTACTTAGACAATACTTTTGGTGTTTGTTTGAGCGTTGGGTATCTTTCAGATGGAGAAGAGATTGGCCATATGACGTGCTTAGTATTCATTATTTGTCATATGTTTCCTTTTTTGTTTGCTGGGTTTTTTAAAATACTTTTAATATTTTAATTTTTTTTTTTACTTTTTTTTCTTTATATATCCAGATTGAAGCCTACTCTCTGCACTCCTCGTGCTTCCCTCTGCCTTTCCCCTAATCCACTGAAAGGGGAAGTTCTCCTCCTCTGCCATCTGCCCATAGCTTATCAAGTCTCATCAGGACCGCCTGGATCCTCTTTCTCTTGGCCTGTCTAGGCAGCATTGCCAGGAGCAAGTAATCAAAGAGCAGGCAATTGAGTTCATGACAGAGACATTCCTGCTTGCCTTACTCAGGAATCCACATGAAACTGCCAGTTGGTTACATCTGAACAGGGAGTGTAGGTCCTCTATATGAATAGTCCTTAGATGGTGTATCAGTCTCTGCAGGACCCCCAGGCTCAGGGATTTTAACTTTGTTGGTCTTCTTGTGTGGTTCCTGTCCCCTCCATTCTCTGTTGATTGGAGCCTCACTGTCACAGGATACAGCTTCCTGAACAGAACACTAACAGCACTGGCTCTAAAATCAACAATCAATAAATGGGACCTCCTGAAATGGAAAAGTTTCTGTAAAGCAAAGGACACTATCAACAGAAAAAAACAACAGCCTACAGACTGGGAAAAGATCTTCACCAATCCTATATCTGATGGAAAACTAATATTCAGAATATAAAAAGAACCCAAGAAATTAAACCCAGCAAACCAAATAACTCAATTAAAAAATGGGGTACAGAGCTAAACAGAGAATTGTTAACAGAGGAGTATCAAGTGGAGGAGAAACACTTAAAGAAATACTTAGCATCCTTAGTCATCAGGGAAATGCAA
This sequence comes from Meriones unguiculatus, assembly GCF_030254825.1. Taxonomy (NCBI): domain Eukaryota; kingdom Metazoa; phylum Chordata; class Mammalia; order Rodentia; family Muridae; genus Meriones; species Meriones unguiculatus. The sequence goes on along the minus strand of NC_083352.1, from coordinate 933,207 downwards.
AGCAAAATGCCTCTGACATTTCACCTTACACCCATCAGAATAGCTAAGATCAAACATTCAAGTGACAATGCATGCTGGAGAGGATGTGGAGAAAGAGGAACCCTCCTCCATTGCTGGTGGGAAGGTAAATTTGTACAACCAGTTTGGAAATCAATCTGGTGCTTTTTAAGAAAATTGGGAATAGTACTACCTCAAGATCCAGCTAAAACACTCCTGGGTAAATACCCAAAAGATGTCATATATTTCTTATGCTTTAATATTATTTAGAAGTAGTAATAGGCAAGCACTTAAAAATCATTGTTATTGTTACTGTCTTTGGGTCTGCAGGACCTTATATAGTAAACATATTATAGTAAACAATGCTCCCAGAGATGAACCTATCTTAAACTCTTGAACCTGAGAATTCTAATTTGGTTCTGCGTTTTTCTTCCCTGTTTTTTTTTTTTTTTTTCCTCCTTTTTTCTTTTTCTCATAAGCTAAAGTTATCTTGGAAGAAGAACCTCAACTGAGAAAAATGTCTCTATAAAATTGGCCTGTAGGCAAACTTTGGGATATTTTCTTGATTAACTATTGACTTAGAAGAGCCCAGCCCAGGATTGTGATGTCCTCTTGGTGGATTCTTATTTTGATGAGAATGAAGTATCTGTTCTCATCTCTTTTGATTAATTTTGGTTGAAAGTCTGTTTTACTAGCTATTAGTACGGCTACTTCAGCTTGCTTCCTGGGTCTGTTTGCTTGGAATACCTTTTTCAAGCCCTTTACCCTAAGGTAGTGTCTATCTTTGTTGCAGAGGTGTGTTTCTTCAGTGAAGCAGAATGTTGGATCTTGTTTCTGCTACCATTGTGTTAGCCCTTGTCTTTTTATTAGATAGTTGAGTCCATTGATGTTGATAGATATTAGTGACCAATGATTGCTAGAGGTGAGAAAGTGGGTAAGAGCCTTGAACTCATTGGCACAGGAGACAACTACCTGAACAGAACACCAACAGCTCAGGCTCCAAGATCTACAATTAATAAATGAGACCTCCTGAAACTGAAAAGCTTCTGTAAAGCAAAAGACACTATCAATAGAATCTCTAGATTCCTCTGTCGAGAATTCTTTGTTTAGATCTGTATCTCATTTTTAATTGGGTTATTTAGTTGGTTAGTGTTTACTTTCTTGAGTTCTTCATATATTCTGGATATTAGTCTTTTGTCAGATGTAGGGTTGTTGAGATCTTTTTCCAATCCCCAGACAACTATTTTCTTCTATTGATAGGGTCACCAGAGAAATGCAAATCAAAATGACTCTGAGGAGATGAGGGAGGGGCCATGGCCAGGATACAAATTGAATAAATTTAATAAATTATAATAATAATTTAAAAGAAATAAGCAGGATGAGAAATCCATGGGCAACAAGCCAATCAACAGAATTCAGCCACAGCTTCTTTCTCAGTTTCTGCCTCCAGAATTCTTCCACACTTGGGCTCGTACACAGAGTACTATTACTGCAAAGTCTGAGCTAGAATAAACCCTTTCTTCCCAAAGTTTCTTTTGGTTGTGGTCTTTAGCACAGACATAAAACTAGATTACATAACTAGATTACCGTCAAAATGCTGTCTTATACAGCAAAACCAGGGTAGCCTATAGAATTACTTTGTAGGTATGGAGATGTGAAAATCATCTGAAATACCTAGGTAGGTAGGTGCATTGTCATCATAGCATTAATACTAAAAATGAGACCTGTGATAGTAAGGAAAGGGTGATGGGATGAGGGAATAGGGAGACATGGTAAAATGCATCACTTTGTGTTTTCAAGATAAGAAAGAAGAAGAAGCTCAGCAGTATGACAAACTAGTAAGTAACTAGCAAGGGGAAAAGCAGATCTTCTAGAGCCTTCTGGAGGAAACAGTTTCAGAACACCTTGGTATTGACTTACTTGAATAGAGTAAGCTTCTGATCTTCAAAATGCTATGATAATACATATTTGTTTTCTAATATGCTTTCATGGTTTTTCAATTACGATATTACTAAAAAGTGTAAAACTGTTTCTGGCAGAAACTTACTGCATTCTGGCATTATGTATTCATATCGGATATAAAAATAAAACGTATGTTTGATCAATAAAATATGTAGCAGAAATAGTTGAAAATAATCTGAATCTACTGAGAATTATTACTTCCTTTGTTTAATGAATTCTTTTGTAAATCGAATTTTGGTAAATTCTATGAATCTCATCTGAAAATGTCAATATATATATGAGAAGTCATTTATTTGCAATGCAAAGTTGTCCTAAACCCCAAATTAAGAACTTAATACATAAGAAATTAATCATATGAATAATATCCTAGTTCTCATGTCAAAAACTTCACTTTATTACCAATTAATATAAAATGCCTATAAATGAGGTACTTTGCTCACCTGTATCATTGAGTGTGTCTGGGGATTTTCACTTAATTAATGACTGAAACATCCTTCTAGCATGAACTTAAATCTCAATTATCTGTATAATGGCCTATCTTTATCCAGTCGAATATGGCACATTTACCCTGCTAATAAAGCTCTTCTCCTTATGCCCACAGCCACCTGATTAGAGTTTCTGAGGTTACTTTAGTCTAAAACATAGCAAACTCACTAATCATCAAAATTGTAAAGAGGAGAGAAACATATACTTTCTTATTTTGAACATTGATACAAAATACATGAATGATGGTCTATATCAGACATGATGTGTTTGTGTAACATGAATACAGCAACATGTTTACATGAATTAAAGAGAAATCTACAGGCTTATATATAAGTACACTAGTTACTGCTATCAATTTTGTGTCTAGAATTTATTTTTGATAGATATATCACACTCGATTAGGAAAATTATAATTGGGCATGCCTCGTTATTCATATTAGACATGTACATAAATAATTAAGCATGTTAAGATGTGTGGAAATACAATATTAACTCCACAGAAAAAATAAAATTACATCCTCTGTTTTTGTTTTATAACTCCCCATATTATAATGGCTTACAAGTACATAATTTAAATATTAAAGAATAAATACATATGCGATTTGTATGCATACTTATCTGACAGGATATATGAAAAATTATTCTAAGCAAAGATGTGAACAAAAGAGAAAGTTGATAGTGTTAACACAATAAAAGCACTTGTTTTTATTTTAAAAATAAAATCAAATTTTATACAGTATTTTAATAAATATATGTTTCAGCTTGTCAAGTATTTGATACACTATGAAGGAAAGTGTCCTATTTAGGGTATCTATTGCTTTGACAAAATACCATGACCAAGAAGCAGGTTGGCGAAGAAAGGGTTAATATGGCTTACCCTTCCACATTGTTTTTTATTATTGAAGGAACATGGGGCAGGAACTCAAACATGGTGGGATCCTGGATGCAGGAGCTGATGCTAAGGGCATGTAGGGATGCTGCTTACTTGCTTGCTGCCACTTGCTGGTTCAGCCGCTTTCTTACAGAACCCAGGACCCACAGCACCGTGATGATACCACCTACAGTGGGATTGGCCCTCCCACACTGATCACTAATCGAGAAAAATGCCTTACAGCTGGAGCTCATGGAGGCATTCCCTTAACTGAGGATCCTTCCTCTCTGGTGAGTCTAGCTTGTGTCAACTATAAAACCAACCACTACAGAAATAACAAAAATACGTAATAAACAGATGAAGAAGCACAACTCCCATGGGAACCAGTGATGAATGTATTGTTTTCTTCCCATTTCAGAAACATCTAAGATGTATGTATTTTAATTAGTTATCAGTAAAACACCTCAAGAAAACTAGATTTTTTTTAAATTGTCCTAGAAGAGACATATGCATTTGTTGGTGGAGCCAATTTAACTACTTAAAAAGCATTAAAATATTGTGTTCAGAGACTGGAGAGATTACACAGTGGTCTAAAGTGTATGCTGCTCTTCTAGAGGAACTGAGTTTGGCACAAATTTCTAATGTGGGATGGCTCACAATCACCAGTAAATCATGGTTCAGAGATTCCAATGCCCTTCTCTGGCCCCTGGAGAGAATAAATACAGGTAGGTAAAGTTATAATTTAACTTAAATCTATATTGTATACTATAAGCCATAAGTGAACACTATAATAACAAAACATTCAAGTAGAATTTAAAACATTTTCCAAATAGATGAATATGAAAACACAACATACTAGTGTGTGTGCAATGTAGTTTAAACATTCTTTATAGACAACTGATGACACTAGATTTTCTAGGAAAGAGAAAGGATTCAAATACATGATCTGAATCTTGATCAGAGAAACAGAGACAGAAAGGACTTTCTTAAAGTCAAAAGAAGCATAAATCTCATGTTTTCTCTTTCTAGTAAATTTAGTTTTAGACCAGGAAGATAATGCAAAACATTTGATTATTTGTAGCTGAAAAGATAGTCCAATGGTTAAGTATCTTGCTGCTTTTATAGAGAAACTGAGTTTGGTTTCCAGTACCCAATCAGAAAACTGAGAACAACATGTAATTTCATCTCTAGGGATCCTGAACATTCTTCTGGCCTCCATGAGCAACCGGCAACCTGGTACAAACATAACACAGACACAAAAATAAAAAGAAGTATCTCAAAAGATTTTGACAATGTTTTCAAACTTCCCATTGGTTTAAATTTAATCTTCTCTCCTGACGCTCCTGGGCATTTGAAAGTCAGGGTGAACTTCTGCTACCCATGAACATAACACAGTTCCTTGTGTGTGCAAGCCAGTTATGAGACTGAAACAGCCTATATGCAGGTATGTAGAGAATGTGCAATATACCAGGTAGCAACATTGGTATTAACTCTATCACCCATTAAATAAATCATCTGTCTACAAATGGTTCCACCAGTTTCCAGGTGCTATGGTCATTCAGTTTTTCATTTATTTGATGCCTTTTTATCTTACAAAATTCTTAAATACTTAGCCAGCAAAAGTGGTTGGCAACAAATATGTATTGACCAAACAATGCAGGCATTTTGCATTGGAGACTTTTAAATTTTATTCTGGTTTTATCAGATATGCTCCAAAATGAAATTCTTTCACTTTCCATTCTCAGAAATTGTTGAGAAAATGCCAAATTTCCCTTAGTATATGAAAAGAGTTTGTGTTCTCTTTCTCACTCTTCATTCCAGGATACTGGTAGAGCCTTCATTCTCCTTGCTGTGTCGAGGGGTTATAGTTTACTTGATATGAAGTTTGTTTGGGTACTTCAATGTTCTTACACTTTGACAAATAAAATTAGCTCACTTTGGAAATGGCATATAGAAGTTGTTTGACTGTTTGAATCTGAATTACTTTCCTTAAGTAGATAGAACATGAAAGTCAGTATAACTGGATGGCATGATACCAGTTCTTAATAAGAACACTGTAGGTCTACCTTTTGCCTCCATGGCGTCTTCAGGAGCCAGGCCAGAGATTATGGGAAGTGTCAGGTGCCTGCTACTCAGAGGCATTGGCTGCCCTATGCATGGCCTCCAAGACAAAAGCAAGTTGCTAATACGATCCATCATTCCCCACCTTCCTTTTTATTTCAAAACCTAACCAAAACTCTTTGTGTTCAAAGAGCAGATCACAAGGAAAAAAACTTTTATTTACTAATTGATGCCAATATGCCTAATCTTGAAATGGATTTTTACAAGGTTTGACATTAAATTTTTCTGTTAATATGAGGGTTTAATGCATAAATTGTGACTCCGTTATTTGAAGAATGTACTATTTCTGTGGCTATTTTTTATTTGCAATTACAAAAATAAATTTTAAAATTGTTTTTAAAATTATATTAAAAGCAAAAGCATTAGTAATGTTAAATTGAAAGGCAATTTAACATTGCTGTGTTCCAGCACAGATGTCTTGAATGGCATGGTAGCTGGCCTGGATACCTTGAAAGGCAGGGGCACAGGTGCAGGTGCCTTGACTGGCAGGCATATTGGCGTTGGTTCCTTGAATGGCAGTGGTGTTGGTGTGGGTGCATTAATGGACAAGGGGCTCCAGTGGGGATGCCTTGAAGGGCCCTGGCAGGAGTCTCAGGTGGTAGCTGAGGGGGCAGAGGCCTCTCAGGTGGAAGGTGCAGGTAGGGGGTGTCTACTTCAGGTGCCTCAGAAGGCAGCTGAGCTTCTGCTTACCTGCTCACACCCTGATCACACCCTGCTCTCCTGAGACTCAGACTCATCTGGGCTTCCCCATCTTGGATCCTGGACCTGTATGATTTTGTTGTCTACCTGTTCTCCACAGGGGGATCAGCAGAACTGTAGTTTGGAGATTCTGATTATGTCCCAGGAATCCAAATGCTGCCCTCAGGGGAGCAGAAGGAATCCAATGTCTGGATCCTTGAGTAGTGGGTCCCTGGACCTGGGGGCCTGAGGAAAGATTAGGAGGCTCATAGTTCATTGCTTCTGTATCCGGGAGATGGCCAAAAGGACCCTGGATCCTATCTTCCCCAACTCCCTGCATGTCCCTTTCGGTTTGGGAAGCATCAATGTCAGTATTTTGGATCAGCCTCCTGTTTATTCATTGGTTTAGCAGTCTCTGATTTTATGCCCCTTAGATACAGTACACAGTGGTCTTCACCATCTTGGAACTCCCCCTGACTTATATTGTTTAATGTACTTGTGTTAAATAAGAGGCAGTGATTATTTATCCTATAATAAATAATAGCAATAGTTACTATGTAACTTTAAATAAAAATAATGTTTACCACCTTATACAGTCTCTACCTTCAAAACCCATTCCTGGTGTGAACTAAATAATAAATATTTACTGTTTCTAAATGCCAGTCTTAGAGCTGTAAATAAAATGGAAAAGCATTCTACTGTGAAAATTTTTTATCATTTATTACAATTCATTCAATTTGTGGCTCCCTCCCTTATCTCCTCCCAATACCACCCTCCTTCTCTCTTCTCCCCCTATGCCCCTTCCCTAGTTCCCTATAGGGGAGGTCCTCCTCCCCTGCTATTTGACCTTAGCCTATCAGATCTCATCAGAATTGGCTGCATTCTCTTCCTCTGTGTCCTGGCAAGGCTGCACCCAGTAAGGGGAGGTTATCAGAGAGCCTGTCACTGAGTTCATGCCAGACAAACCCCCTGCTCCCCTCACTTCGAGACTGAATCTATGGGCCACATCTGAGCCCAGATTTTAGGTCCTCTCCATGCACTGCCCTTGGTTGGGGTATCAGTCTCTTCAGCCCCACAGGCTCAGTTTTTGTTTGTTTGTTTGTTTTTATTTTGTTGTCGTTTTCTTTTGTTTTGTTTTTGCCTCTGTTGGTCTCTTTTTGGAACTTCTGTCCCCTCCAGGTCTTAATTTTTTTTTTTTAAGTAAATTAGATGAACTTCCAAAATATATAGTTGCTTATATATTTAACTCAACATGAATGCAAAAAAGCCGACACTTGGGCTGGGGAGATGGATCAGTGGATAAAAACATCTGTTGCTCTTCAGGAAAGCCCAGGTTCAGTTCCCAAAACCTCCATGGTGACATTCAACCATCTGAAACTTCATTTATAGGATGCTTGGTGCTCCTTTCTGACCCACATGGGCATTATGCCTGCAGGTAAAATGCTTATTCACAAGCATAAATAAATTCAAAAGCCTTTAAAAAACTGATAATACTTACTGAAAAATAAAAATTTCCAAAGCTAGATAACACTTTATTTTAATAAAAGATTACCCTTTTTTGGTGGTGGAGAGAGTGAGATCATCTAATAACACCACAACTGATTAAAATAACTTCAAGAATCAAGATACACTGAAGATAGTTGTCACAGCCTTTCTCTCTTTTAAGTAGCTCAAATACTTAAACTCTTTTCCAAAGTGAAGAGTGCAAAGAATAGAATTTTGTGTCTGTGCTTTGAATCTATTCTTCTTTAACCTTTCTCTGAAAAGATAAGCCACACATCATTTTCAGATAATTGTTATGTGCAAAGAAACCCTAAGAACAAATATGCATTCACACTTCAAGTGCAAAGAACATTTTAATGGCATTAAAAATAATTTTGCCTTGTTAACTTTAGGGCTAACAAAAACAGTCAAAGAAAAACAACCCCAAAAGGTGTTGAAAAGGTATTTAGATTTATTGCTGAGTTCTGTCTGCAGTTGCTCAGACCTTTGCTTTCTCCAGCTGATAATAAATGTCATGTATCTTTCATAGTCACATCCCCAAAGGTGAGGAAAAAGAATCTCAGAATTGAGGCAAAAGGTTCTTTATCATTAAAAAAATGACAGACAATCCAAATAAAAGATTAAAATTCTAAGATGTTAATCCTTCAAAGTTGAAAAGAACGGTTTCTAAAACTAAGACTTTCCCAATGTTAAATCATCTTACTGATACCAAGACATATTTCATTGTAGCTTCTCAGGTAATGAATTAAATAGAAATAATGCATATTGGTCAATATTTATTCATCCTACCAGCTATATGAAGAAAATGTATATTGCATTTTATGGATGTTTGAAGAACTTTATACTTATTATTAAACAATGCTAGGTTCACAGAAAAAAATGAGCAGAAGGAACAATGATCCCCATGTACTCTAGGTACAAACAGGCTCATTCTCCTTCATTAATACTCCTCACCAAAAAGTACGGCTTTACAACTGGAGAGTCAACATTAAGGATTTTATCAGCCAAGTCTATAGGTCATATTAGATTCCCTCCAAGTATAATGGACATCATGATTGCAGCAAATTTATATAAGACATGCAAATTATCAATGCCTGTCATCATAATGGCACATGGAGTATTTTCAACACCTTAAAAATCCCTAAGTTTTCAGTTGCTCATTGCTTTCCCTACCAACTCATGATAAAAATTTAATAAAATTTTAAAGAAACACCACTTTAATTTCTACTGTTAAAAGTTTCTCTTAACATCTTAAGAAATTATACATATGGAACAGATTTGATAGAATGTACTCATGAACAAAAGTTTCCATATTAGCTACAAATGTAGTAAAATTCAAACTGTCTATTATTAGTCCATCCCTGCACTTGTGAATCAAACTTGACTACCTCTTGAAGAGTTATCTGCTTTACTTAACACCAGATTTCAATAGCTCAAAACTGTTTTAAGGTTTTCAGAACTATGTCAATGCAAAAGGATTTTGCCCCAAAATTATTGATTTGTTTTCAAATTATCCTTAACATCTGGTTTGGGTATAAGTAGCATATGGTAGTTTCATGAAATAATTAAGGGTAGATTCCTTTTTCTTTTTTTTCCTCCTCTTCTGTGAACTTTTTCTTGCTGAGAATGATTCATAGCATAAATGCATCTGATAATTTATGTTGAAAACATTTAAGCCTTTTATTTTTAAAGTTTGCTAAAATATATCATGATAAAATTTATCATTTTGAAAACATTAAGTGTAAGTTTGAGGCACTAAACAATGCCTCAACTCTTATTCACCATCCCTCTACCAACTATTATCTTTTAGATAACACAGAGTTTGTACACATTCTTCAGAAAAAAATCCATATCTACTCATTTTTTACCAGTTTTAGAATATTAGTTTTAAACATAAAATAGATGTCTGAGCACAAAAAAAACATGAATGAGGGAAAACTGAGAATATTTTATTTACAGTAATTTCATTTATACAAGAGGCCATTGTATAATGTACATTACTGGGAGAAACTAGGATGCAAAAGGTTTCCTTCCCAAGTACCTATCTTATTTATCTTAACAGTGACTATAAAATTCTAGGGCCTAGAGGATCCCTCAATAGAAGCAGCACCCAAAGACATTTGTGAGACTTCCCTCGATGTCTTAGTGAAATAGAACCACTATTGAACTACAGATTAGTATGCGTTCACATATAGTCATGTGCCTTTTTAGCCAAGATTCAGCGTACTGAGCTGCTTGTTCCCACCCTCTGAATTTTAACACAGATTTATTTCAGTAAGACATTTTCCCAAATGCTGAGTGGAATACTCACTACACTGATGTTTCTAAAGGAATTTGTAAAAAGGAATGTTGGGCAAAGAAAAGGCTATGAATCTTGCATCTGCTTTAGCTATTAATATTTTTTGTAAAAAAACAGCTTTCATCCTGTGCTTTAACTGGAAAAAACAAGCACCAATAGGCCCTAACATATTGTAAGTGCTCATCTCAGCCACAAGTTTCAAAAGTTATTCCTACCTATCTGTCAATATCTTCTCAACGCTGTGTCATCCCATTTGTCCTGCAGTGTTGCCTGTACATATCCACTGTGCTTGGAATTCTAGACATTCTGGGATTGTTCTGAAGCCTTAGAATGGGTGCTTCCTCTGTTGTGAGGATCTTGACATCAGCTCTCACCATGTACAGTTCAGGAGAGGACTCTCAGTCAGAGATATGTGGTGGAACTAGCAATATATAGAACGGAGTGCCTCCATCTCCTCTCAATGCATATCCACAATGTGACTTTGATATTCTACTTTGAGTGACTTTACAGAAAATTGGCCATGACTGTATGTGAATATCAGAAGAGGACATTGTTAAGGTTATCTTTATAAAACAGTATTTGTTTCTCAGAGTCTCTCTTAACCCGACTATCACACGAATAATTGAGACTTTGATATTTGTTTAAGTAATGAGTTTCACAATACAATGGCTGAGCAGTTATTACTCTATTCTTAGCACTCTAAGCTAATTTGTCTTCTCCCAGTGTGCATCTCAGAGATACTTGTGTTTTGTAGTTTTCTTTGCTGAGCTCTCTCTCTTGGTCTGTCCTGGACATCTCCCATTTTGAATCCATTACTTCCTCCTCTAACTCCTTTTCCCCTGGCTGGCAGGAAGTGCAGCCCCTTATTCTCTCCACTGCTTGGTGAATGGATGTAAGCTGCTGTATTACCATATCAGAGGACATTTAGGGAGCAGTGTTTTTATAACATTGACACAAGATTACAACCAGATATGAAGGGGAGGTACAGTAATCAGTATTTGAATTATACAATAACCTTATATCTACAGGACATACCACCACAGCAACATAACATGAGTGGCTCCATCTGAACCATAATCAGAGAAGGCCATTATGGGGTTAATTTCCCAAGTTTTCTTGGTTCCATTTCATTACTTCAGGATGAGTGAGTGATAGACTGCTACAGTTCACAGAATTTCACACTCTTTAGTGCCCTCAAATTTTTTCTATAAATTTCCAGATTAAAATATACATGGGATAAATGGACCTGGAGGTGACAAAAACTCCACAAGAAGAGCCAATAACCAGGGCCCAGAGAGCCTATGGAATCTGAAGCACCAATCAAGAACAATTCATGGTCTTGACTTAGGTCCTCTACTTATAAGTAGATGATGGACATCTTAGGCTTCATGAGGGCCCACTAGTTAGGAGAACGGGAAGTATCTCTGTCATGGATTATGTTGCCTGCTTTTTGATCACTTCTCTGTAATGGGATATCCCTACCAGGCCACAGGGAAGGAAGATGAACTCAGTCCTCATGTGAAAAGATGAGCTGGGGTGTTAGGGTAGAGGGGTTCTCCTATTTTGAGGTATAGGAGAGGGAGATGTAGGAAGGAGGGTGGGACTGGGAAGAGAGGAGGGAGAGGCCTATGACCAATATGTTGTAGGTCAAGTTGGCCCCAAAAGAAAAAAAAGGCAAAAAAAGAAGAGTCATAAAAATTATCAAATGAATTGGTTTCCCATAGTGAGGGGAACAAGGACTATTTCTAACAGAAACTCAATGACTGGCTCTTTGGCCTCCCCACCCCCCAAGGGAGGAGCAGTCCTGTTAGGCCACAGAGGAGGGCTTTGCAGCCAGTCCTGAAGATACCTGATAAAACAGGATCAGATGAATGGGGAGGAGGTCCCCCCCATCAGTGGACTTGGAAAGGGGCACAATGGAGATGAGGGAGGGAGGGTGGGATTGGGAGGGAATGAGGGAGCAGGATACGGCTGAGATACAGAGTTAATAAAATGTAACTGATAAGAAAAAAATAAAATTAAAAAAAGAAAGAAAAGAAAAAAAATTATCAAATGAGTGAACAATGCTTATCTTCAACAAAATTTTACTTGAAATGTATGTGAGGAATCACATTTGGCCCAGAGATGTCACTGGTCTAGTTTGGCATCAGAGTGAGCTTTTCTCTCATGTCCTCATGTTTTCAAAAGGGAAGAAACAAGAAAACCCTGACTATATCTTTTAACTGCCAAATTTCCCAGCACCTTTCTCAGGGTTATCATTAAAGTCATCCTGCTTAGCCTATTCTCATCAGGACTGGTTGCATTGTCTTCCTCAGAGGGGAAGGGCTTAGGGGGAGAAGAGGGAGGGAGAGTGGGATTGGGATGAGATGAGGGAGGGGGGCACAGCCTGGACACAAATTGAATAAATTGTAATAAATGGTAATAATGAAAAAATCTGCTTATTGTTTAATAAAATGATACTTGTGATCTAACTCATTAAATTAGCTTCTATTAAAGAATTTTTTATATCTAAGGGAAAATACGGAGTTTTTTCTGTTTTAATCTTTATTTTTAAGATATGTATTAGCTTATTTACTTGAATTTTCTTTTATTTCTAAAAAAAAATGATAAGGAGAGTTGAACTGTTAGTGGATGCTATGAATGTCCCTAGCACTCCTTGAAAGTCATGGGATACACAGTGTTATTGACTTGTCCATAGTGATAAACAACAAATTGTATTGTTCCATAAAAATATTTTTCTAATCTCTACATTAAATCCAGATATTTGATTTATGATCATATAAGGTCACAATTCCCAAACATGCATCAAAGGACATGAAATGCTATTTTAATCCCACAAAAACACAAAAGAATATTTAAAATTTCAAAGACAATAATACTTGATAAAATTTATCTAACAATTGAATAGTCACTGTTATCAAATAACTGATTTATACTGGTCCTTTAAAGACTTTTTAATTTATTCACTTCGTATCCCCCTCCCTCATCCCCTCCCAATCCCACCCTCCCTCCCTCTTCTCCTCCCATGCCCCTCCCCCAGTCCACTGATAGGAGAGGTCCTCCTCCCCTTCCATCTGACCATAGCCTTTCAAGTCTCATCAGTACTGGCTGCACTGTCTTCCTCTGTGGCCTGGTAAGGTTGCTACCCCATCAGTGTGTGTGTGTTTGTGGCGGGGGTGATCAAAGAGCCAGCCACTGAGTTCATGTCAGAGACAATCCCTGTTCCCCTTACTAGGAAACCCACTTGGAGACTGAGCTGCCATGGGCTACATCTGTGCAGGGGTTCTAGGTTAGCTCCATGCAAGTCCTTGGTTGGAGTATCAGTCTCAGAAAAAACACTAGTGCCCAGATTTTTTGGTTCTGTTGCTCTCCTGTGGAACTCCTGTCTCTTCCACTTCTCTGTTTTAAACTCTCTCAGAAAAACTGCCTCTGAATTCCACAAACTGAATTTCCACAAACTCATTTCCAATGTACTGCCTCTCAACTCACTGGTTCAACCAAACTAGACTAGAACGCAGAGATCTGCATGCCTCTGTTTCCTGAGTTCCTGCATTAAAAGTCCATGCCTGGACCTAAGGTTTTTGTTGTTGTTGTTTGTTTTTACCTAAAACTTGCTCTAAACCAGGCTGGCCTTGAACTCAGAAGGCTACTTTCCTGTCTCCTGGAATTAAATGTGTGTCCAGCTTTCATGATAAAATTCTTGTTCTCCTGGTTCTTTCTGCTTTGTGCTCTCTGCCATGCCTGCTCTTTGCTGCAACCTCCCACTATGAGGGACTCTTCTCTCTGGAACTGTAAGCTAAAGCAAACTCTTTCTTCTATAAGTTGATTTTGGCCATATGTTTTATCCCAGCAACAGAAATGAAACTAATATACATTGAACCAAAATACAGTACATAAACTTGGGTCCATCCACAAATTATAATTCATTGGGTTAACCAAGTCTTAAAACTGTCAGAGCACCAGATATCAGAAGAAGTAGATAAATTCAAATTTTGTTACAATTACAGAAATATACTATTAGCTGAAGAAGCAAAATTTCATATGAAGACAAACTTGTAAATCTTTTTTCCCTGTAGCTCACAAACATTAAACATTTCCATTAGGAAAATATCTAAATTCTAAAAGTTTTCTAGTCAAATAGGATAGGGTATGATAAATTCTCTGAAAGGAAAAGGAGCTAGCCAGAGATTGGCTAATTTGCCTCAAGATGAAGGGATGTGGAGAGGAGTAAAATTTCCTAAACTCCCTTTATTTATTTATTTATTTTAAACTACTTTACATCTTGATTATAGCCCTATCCCTCCTCTACCCTTTCTTCTTCTCCCACCCACCTAGATTATTCCTCAGAAAAAGGGAGCTCTCCTTCCCATCTACCCTAGCTGTTCCTGTTGTATCAGGACTGAGCATGTCCTCTTCCCCTGTGGCCTGGCAAGGCAGTCCTGCCAGGAGGAAGTGATCAAAAACCTAGCAAGTGAGTCTGGGTCTGATGCAGTCCCCACTTCCCTGACTAGAGGACCCACATGAAGCCTAAGCTGCCCATCTGCTATCTCCATATCAAGCTAGCTGTTTTCCTGAATGACCCACTATATAGTGTTGGGGAGATCTGCCGGAGATATTGAGAAGCACATATTCTCATCTGAATTATAATATAGGTGTGAAACTTTGTAGCTGAAAGACATGTACTTGGCAAAAATCTAAAATTACAGAAATCTTCTTGAATAAGTGAAAGGTGAGAAATTACTGCAGTCAAAAGAACTAAATATTTATTTTTTATTTTTATTTTTACAGCTTTATAGCCTTTAGAAGCTGAATGTTTCTAAAACCACTATCATTTTGTATTTATTATTTTTTTTTCAATGCAGTTTATTCAGGAACCTTGAACAATCTTCTGACCCTGGGGAAAGCCAGCCCACAGCTTAAATAGCCTCTGGGTAGCCAACCCCAGTGTGCCACGTGGGCAATGCAGATAGGTCCACATACATGGAAGCAAGCCAGATCCTCAGCCTTAGCCAAATGTGGAATTGTTCGTGACAGAGAGCACTCACCATCGGGAAGGTGGAAGGCGGGAACCAGCTCCATCTTTAAGGCATAGCATTCTGCAGCTCTCTACAGTTCCCCCTTTTTGTTTTAGATGCATCAGGCAAGAGTAGAGGTCTGATCTCTGATATTAGAAATAAATTGGGACTTTGAACCGATGTTCGTTTGGGTGTCATCCACCCAAAGAGCATCAGACCCCTCCCATACCTTTTTCTCAGAGGTGGGACCTGGGGCATCAACCCGCATGCAACCAGACATGCTCTTCTCTGGGTCCAAAGCGGCTGACCCTGAGTGCAGTGCTTAGCCTTGCATCCTGAGCGTAACATTTTAGCTTTTTATGGTTTCCAACCATGCTTGGGGAGAATGTCCACTGATAGAGGAGGTCCTCCTCTCCTTCTTTCTGATCTTCTTCTTTTTTTTTTTTTTTTTTTTTTTTTTTTGTTCTTCTCAATGCAGTTTATTCAGGAACTTTGAACAATCTCCTGACCCTGGGGAAAGCCAGCCCACAGCTTAAATAGCCTCTGGGTAGCCAACCCCAGCATGCCACGTGGGCAATGCAGATAGGTCCACATACATGGCAGCAAGCCAGATCCTCAGCCTCAGCCAAATATGGAGTTGTTTGTGAAAGAGAGCACTCACCATTGGGAAGGTAGAAGGCGGAAACCAGCTCCATCTTTAAGGCGCGGCATTCCGCAGCTCTCTACAGTTCCCCCTTTGTGTTTTAGACGCATCAGGCAAGAGTAGAGGTCTGATCTCTGATATTTTTTTAAATTCTCTCTTTTTTGAAAACACTTCACCTGCTGAAATTGAAAATACTATAAAAATGAGAAAAAAATGTATTTTACAACATGGATTATGCTAAGAGTGAAGTTTAAAGTGAGGGTCAATAGGAATGTCTATTGTCAAATTAGTTTTTGTATCATGTTTCAAAACTTTAAAGCAAACTAGCTAAGGAGATGCTATTCTAGTGCCAGTTTTGGAAGGCCATGCCCAGATGCGCTTCCTGGGTCCTGTCCTGCATTCATTCACAGATCTGCAGGTCTCAGGACTGCCTGGCAATATCTGTGATCTCCCCTGCCTCTAGTTAATAGTTCTCAATCCAGGCTGTCAACAAGAGCCTCTCCAATGGAATTGTCCCTCGGGCAGCTTTAACCTGGTGTCTCACAGCTCATGACACACAGGTGAGTCGATTGTCCACATCTTCACGCTAATACTCATCTCAACGCCCAATGAGAGAATCACTAATGTGGGTGTGCTCTCTTCTGTTCTGACAGGCCGCCTGAGGTTACTCCTTCCCCCAAACATGTGAGGACCCTCTCAGTTCCCACACATCACCCTTTAGACCATGCTTCATTAACTTAAAGGCTTCTTTTTCTACTCTACCCTCCATTAATGAACTTAAAACTGGTCTCCTGTCTGTAAGTGTTTTTACATTGCCATAGTGACATAAATGTTGCCCAGCATAAATTCTTGTAATGTTAATGAACTAGTAAAGGACTGGAGAGATGACAAGCTAAAGGGGTTGCTGCTCAATTGTGAAGACTTGGGTTCCTAGCTCCAGAACCCATGTAAAACTAGTTGATGTCACATAAATCTGCAGTCTCAGTGCTCATTGTAGGTGAAGACAAAAGTGTTCTCAGAAGCTTGTGAAACAACTGCTGTGGTGAGAAAAACAAAACAAAACAGAGAAACTGATATTTCACCAGACACTGTCTTCTGACCTCCATATGTGTGCCATAGCACACATATTCTTACACACATACACACACATGCACAAACACACACACACACACACACACATATGCCATATGCACACAAAAACAAAGAAAGAAAAAAGAAATGTCTAAAGTTTCTACCAAGACTGTGAAAATCATTGGGATGCTTTAAGTCAGCAATAACTTAACCACTATAAGCACATCTCTTACGAAAGCAGCAACATTCAAATTCATCCAGGTATCTTTTAGTACAGTCTTTATAAACTTACTTTTTACAATTATTATACGCTAAAACCATCTCTCCTAAAAAATTAAATAAAGTCTTTGATGTGTTACTAGGAGAAGTCACACAATGAACAAGTCTTTGCCTGGTGTATCCAAGGTGTGGAGATAAATTATCTGCCTTGTGAGAAAGTAGTAAATACTTGAAAAACCTCTCTCATGAATGGATGGTCAGGCTCTCATGAATGGATTCTAATACAAATTTTAGAAATTTCTTTGTCTTTGCAAGAAAGATATCTTTCAGTTCTTAAGGCTAAAAGATAATTCAATGGCTGTGATTAAACATGACATTAACAAAAACACTGAAAAAGAAGTAATGATGATACTAGAAAACAAAGAATTGAATTCATAATTCAGTTGAGCTATGGATATCAATATTGTTCTTTTTCATTTAACAGCATAATAGTAGACCTTAATTTAATACATTTGAATATATATTAATTCAGCCCAAAGTAGTGGACTTCATTTCAAACAAATGAAAGTAATGCACGTCTGATTCCATTTTATACCTAACCCAAAGCAGCCAGATTCCTACATAAAAGACATCAAATTGGCATGCAAAATGATCTTTGAAATGAATGTAATATATCAAGCTCTGGAAACTTAGGTATTAAACATGGGAAAAAATGTGAAAAAAAAATCTCATTAAATATTTTTCACTGTGGATTGGGATTTGTTTCTTTTTAATTCTACCTTCAGGTCCTGAAAGAGTGAGCAAGGTAATATATGAATGGCAGGTTAAAAATAGCATTCCTCTATCTCTCATCTCCAAGGAGCTAAAATCTTTTGTAGGAGTGATCTTATTAATGCCCAGTGCATCCCTGCAAGGTAGGCAGTTAAAAAGAAATATATGAACCATCTTATAAATGAAAATTGTGGGAAATTTACAGTTTTGTTGAAATAAAAGTAAAAAGTAGTACCCTTTGACTTTGATTAAGTTCTTCTACTGACTGCATTTATTAGTTTTGAGATTAGTTTGGTCTGAAGTAAACCCATTAATATGGATCACAAAAAAGCAAAACCATGTAACCAAACTTTTAATATACAATTATTATTATATTTAATGATTATATTGAAATTGTATTTGAGAGATTTTTAATTTATATTTTGATGGTTTCATATGTATAAAGACTATACTGTGGTTGTCTTCACAACCCTATTGCCCTGTGTCCTACCTCCTTTCTCCCTGAGACTGTTCTTTCTACATTGTCAACCATTAGCTGCACCATTAGAGTGACACTCTTCTCCAGCAGTTATTAGCAAACATTGTCTCCTAAGGAAGGGGTGAGGCTTTTTCAACATCTTTCTTCATGATAAAATTATGGGCCTAATTTTGTGCAGGTATGTATAGCTCGGTTTTGTTTGTGATTATATTGACAATGCCATAAAAGTTTGGATTTTATAACTAAATCTTAAAACCTAACAAGAAATAATGATGCATGGAATTATATCATGAACATGAAGGAACATCAAAATTTGTAAGAGCAAGTATATTTCAATGTATACAATATGTTAGTGAACCTGAAATGGAATGGTTGCAAACATATTTTTTTTTTCAATGCAGTTTATTCAGGAATCTTGAACAATCATCTGACCCTGGGGAAAGCCAGCCCACAGCTTAAATAGCTTCTGGGTAGCCAACCCCAGCATGCCACGTGGGCAATGCAGATAGGTCCACATACATGGAAGCAAGCCAGATCCTCAGCCTTAGCCAAATGTGGAGTTGTTTGTAACAGAGAGCACTCACCATCAGGAAGGTGGAAGGCAGAAACCAGCTCCATCTTTCAGGCGCGGCATTCCGCAGCTCTCTACAGTTCCCCCTTTTTGTTTTGGACGCATCAGGCAAGAGTAGAGGTCTGATCTCTGATATTATAAATAAATTGGGACTTTGTACTGATGTTCATTTAGGTGTCATCCACCCAAAGAGCATCAGATCTGTCTGATACCTTTTTCTCAGAGGCGGGACCGGGGGAATCAACCCGCATGCAATCAGACATGCTCTTCTCTGGGTCCAAAGTAGCTGACCCTGAGTGCAGTGCTTAGCCTTGCATCCTGAGCGTAACATTTTAGCTTTTTATGGTAGCCAACCATGCTTGGGGAGACTGTCCTGCTTCAATGGCTGTAAAGGCCTGAATGGTCATGGCTGCATTACGCTGTTGTGGGACTCTAATCTTGCATATATACCACAGGCAAACCAAGGAGTGTTAGCAGGCAAACATAATTTTTATCCACAATTAAGTACTCATACAATATGTCAAAATAATCAAATATGGTAGGCCTTTTTCTAGATATAACTTCTGTTTTTATCTACTAAAACCATAAAGTTCACATTAAAAATTTGAAAAATAAGAAAAACAATGGTATAACAAAATTTATAATTGTATAAAGCCAATTTCTCATTATGATAGAATAACTCTGAGAATAGAACATTATAAAATAACAGCATCTTTATTCTTTATTGATATTCTTGTGCATGTAGTAGCCATATGTTTAGCATTCACTCTAATTTTGAATACACATTTTAATCTATAGTGGTATGTTAAAACAGAGAAAGAGAGAGACCACACACATATATACCCCGACACAGCACAGAAACACACACACAACCACACACACAACCACACAACCACAACCACTCACACACACACACACACCATACTTGTACCACATTTGGGCCTGGGATTTCCAATAGCTGTATCTTTCTGCTCCCAGCTGCCACAGGATGTCACCTCCATAGCCACTGTGAGCACCACCCCTCCTAGATGGTATTTTAACAATTGGAAGAACATATGATCACTTTCAGACCTTTCAGAAAGTTTCTGTAGTGATGTTTTGTTATTAGGAGGGTTAAACTTCCTTCACAGTACCTGTCTTTTATTATTTATGATTCTGCATTTTAATTTCTGTTCATTTTTTCTCATTTGTCTACTGTCATTTTTAAAATTTATTCTTCTGTCATATATTATGACAGTTTCCTCTCTCTCAACTCTTCCCAGTCCCTTTCCGCTACCTGCCCTCTTCCTTATCCACTCAGCTTTCCATTTCCCTTCAGAAAAGACCAGGCCTTCCACTGATATCAACCAAACAAGACATAAGTTATAATAAAACTAAATGTATTTTAGAAAGAGTGGATTGAATCACCAACATAATATAAACTGTTTTAAAAATCAGACCATTAAAGGAGAAAAGCAGGAAGGCAATAAAGCTATCCCAGATAACCGTGAATAATGCCCTCACACCTTAGCCTTGTAATGTCTGGAAATGTAAGGAGAGACATAGTAACAATGAACAACGAGGCTGAGCATGACCAACAGAAACATCTCACAATTCTAAAATTGAATTAAGTGTTCCTAAAATATATTAAATTCCAATTTAATTTAAGAAAACAATTTATATTAGTAGGGTTCTGGAAATCTATGTAAATCTTGCTTCTCCACAGAAGACATAATTTCTTTTAGAAATCTCTTTAACTGTAGAAAATATTCTGATTCCTATACTGAGTTTGAAACCTTTCTGATTTTATTTACTCCAAGGGGTTATGTTCTAATATTATATGGATCCCATGTCAAATAGATAAACTTTCAGTAGTCATGTCTTTTTTCTACCCTCCATTGTATCCTGTTGCTTATTATTTCACTAGGGTGTCCATTTACTTGCTTGGTTCTATTGCACTTAGATCTTCTTTAAAAGTATCATTTTGGTTATTTAGATGAATTAAACTCTCAACTTCTATCACTTTCCCACATATCTTTTCAAGTTTTGTATATCTTGACTCATCTATAGCTGCATTTCATTATAAAGCTACTTACTTACCTGGAAGGTAAATAATCCTTCTTGAAAATGCCTTACCATAATCCATCAGCAGCTTACTTTTGTGTAAGATTTTGGGTCTGACTTAAATAACACAGACTTTCCCCTCAGTGTCATCTCCTGGTTCCAGAGTTACTTGGACATGCCCCAAGTCCTCTGTCTTTGTGCAGCTCTTTGACCCCAGCTGTTCTCAGATTCTTTTGTTTTGTAAGGCAGTGAGCTGGTTCCCAGAAACCCACCATTCTATTTTACATCTGCTTTTGCTATTCTTACTAAACTGAAAGTAATTCTGTCATTCATATTTAAACTCTACTATTGTTTCTGCTGACTTAACTTTTTCATGAATTATGTCTGTAAATGGCATCATTTAGCTTTTATGTATTTTTCTTATGTTCTGTTGTCCTTTCTCATCCTGTATTTCCCCTTTACTGTCCCTGAATTTGTACTTTGGCTGACTTCAGATGAATATATTATGCACAACTGTAATTCCAATGCTCAGAGGCAGAAAGAGGATTGCAAGTTTGAAGCCATCTTAGTCTATAGAACATCCCAGGCCAAGCAGAGATACACAAAGAGAGAGATAAAGACATGAAGAGGTAATCAAGTTTATGAAGGTATGTATATTTCACTTTAAAAATACACTATATTTATATTAAAATTTTCTTGAATCAAGTTAGTTTATTACTTTGGTCTCTATCTTAACGTTTCCAAGGCTAATTATTTTAGTTGATTTCTTATATTATTTTCTTAAAACTTTGGAATGTTCTCAGAATTTAAATTTATTTTATTTATTATTATTATTATTATTATTATTATTATTTATTACAATTCATTCAGTTTTTATCTAGGCTATCATCCCTTCTCTCATCTCCTCCCAATCCCACTCTCACTCATCTCCTCCAATGCCCCTCCCCTAGTCCACTGATAGGGAAGGTCCTCCTCCCCTTCTATCTGACCATAGCCTATCAGGTCTCATCAGGACTGGCTGCATCATCTTCCTTTGTGGCCTGGCAAGGCTGCACCACCCAGGGAGAGGTGATCAAAGAGCCTGCTACTGAGTTCATGTGAGACTGAGTCTATAGGCTACAACTGAGCAGAAGTTTTAGGTCCTCTCCATGCATGGTCCTTGGCCTTCTTTTCAGGGCCTTTAAGGCCCAGAATTATTATTATTATTATTATTATTATTATTATTATTATTATTTTACTCTGTTGGTCTCCCTTTTTAACCAAGTGAGATGTAATTGTTTAAAGTTAGATATTTTTATTGGATTTGCCGCCACTAAGGAAGGGTGGCTGGTAACAGTCCCTCAAGTCAACATTACTTTCAGTCCTGAAGAGTTAGGTTTCAGAAGAGAATGGTGCTGTGTTCTGCTCTGGAAATTTAGAGGCTACAGAATATAGTGGAGGAAGATGCCTGGGTGTTAATTATGGCTTTGACATTGTTCCAGATGTTCCCAGCTCATGATGTGGAAGCCAGATGCCCTGCGTGTCCCACCGCAGCTGTCCACTGCTGGCACAGAAATTGGAGCCCCACTGCCACAGGTGGACCATGGCTAACTTCCAACATCCATCTCCTGACACTTTGCCTGCCTCCTGGGAAGATGGTGATGGTTGCTACACAGAAACATTTAGGATTTCATTAAAGAATGAATCACCAAGAGTCAATAGAGGACTGCTAGTTGACATTTAGAGATACAAATTTAACTGCAAATGAAGGTATTTCTACCTCTTTTTAAACTAATGATTTTAGAAAAATACATTGTTTCATTGAGCTTTCTTATTACAGTCGACATATTCAAAGCTTCTTAATGAGTGTTTCAACTTAAGGAAATATGCCTAATATTTTGGCATTGGGAAACGATTTTTAAAAATGCATACATATCCTTAAATATTTAATTCTCTCTTCAAAACAGATCCTAGAATTGTACTCAATGATGTAGTGAGCTTTTCTTTGTTGCACTATTAAATCTTTTGGAATTTTGACCTCTAATAAGTTGATTACAGTTAACAAAATTATGGTTAATAAATTCTCCCAAATTCATATTTCTATCAACTATATAAGGGAAAATTATTTATGGCTTAAAGTGCTCATTTAGTGGGGTAATTTTTCTAATGTTATTTACCAAGTATAAACCAAAACTTCATGAACAGTGATTTATGTGTAGGGCGCCTTAAATTATCCATATAAATGTAGTTATAGTTTGGACAAAATAGAAGTTTTTCTATCAACCTCTATAAATATACTATTTACTTAAAAGTATATCAGCTACACGACATTTTATTTTTTTTGTTAGAATTCTGAACTTATGATAATTTATTTTTATTTTATTATAATAAACCAGACTCTAAATTCTGAACTGCAAAGTAAAAATTAAAAGATTCCTCATTCCTGAAAAATAAATATTTGCATCTTTTTCTTTGCCAACTGAGCAGATTGAATAGAAAATAAAAATATGTCAACATATTTTAATTATGCATGATAAATTTGTACCCATTTCAATTGTATTTAGTAAAATTTTACATGTCCCTAATCATCTTATATCTTCATAAATCGATTATAAACATTCTCAACATTGCCTCAGAAAGCCCATATCCACCCTTGAGTGGTTAAAAGTGTTCTTGTGCACCTGTGCTTAAGTTTATATTAAAATCCTTTCATAATAATCAAGCTTTTCTATAAAAAGCCATTTTATCTTATAAATTTACTTATTACCTTTCTTCGTTTCAGCTTGTGCAGAGCTATCATACCCTGTTAGTAAAGTCTCAAATTCTATTCCTACATAGCTATAAGGTTACAAAAGTAGGAAAAAGAAAAAATTAAACCTAAGCAGAACAAAAATATATGCAATTTTCAAAACTGATTTTATTCTCAGTAAATTTTTCATATATATTTCCACTTTAGCACCAATATTAAATAGAACCCAGCATAATTATAAAGGCAGAAATTGAATTTTAATGCATATATTTTTATTAACAATTTAATCACTTTTAAAGTCATCATCATTATTATTATCATTATTAGTATTTAAAATTTATTCACTTTGTATCCCTATTTTAGACCCCTCCTTTATCTCCTCCTGGTCCCACACTTCCTCCACTTCCCTTGCCTAGGCCCCTCCTCTAGTCCACTGATAGAAGAGGTCCTCCTCCCTTCTCTGACCTATCAGGGCCAGGTATCATCAGGACTATCTGTATCCTCTTTTTCTGTGGCCTACTAAGGTCACCTCACCAGAGGGAGGTGATCAAAGAGTAGGCAAGTAAGTTCATGCCAGAGACTGTCCTTATTCCTCTTACTAGGGAACCCGCAAGGAGACTGAGCAGCCCATGTGCTACAACTGATCAGGGGGTCTAGGTCCTCTCCATGCATGGTCTTTAGTTAATTTATCAGTTTCTGCAGGGCCCCCTGGAAACAAATATTTTGGCTTTGTTGGTCTTCTTGTAGAGCTCCTGTCCCCTCCACGTCTTTCAATCTCCTCCTTCTTCCTTAACATTCCCTGAACTCTGTCCAAAGTTTTGCTATGAATTTCAGCATTTGCTTTGATACTCTGTGGTGATACTGGCAAAGAAACAGACTGGTGGATCAGTGGAATAGATCCAGAAATAAACCTACATAACTACGAATGCTTGATTTTTTACTAAGGAGCCAAAACCATACAATGGAAAAAAGACAGCATCTTCAACAACTGGTGCTGGTTTAATCAGATGTCTACATGTAGAAAAAATGCAAATAAATCCATATTTATCACCCTGCACTAAACTAAAGTCCAAGTAGATCAAAGACCTCAACATAAAACCAGATACACTAAATTTCTTAGCAGAAAAAGTGAGGAAGAGCCTTGAACTTATTGGCACAGGAGACAACTTCCTGAACAGAACACCAACAGCACAGGCTCTAAGATCAACAATCAACAAATGGGAACTCCTGAAACTGAAACGCTTCTGTAAAGCAAAATACAGTGTCAACAAACAACAGCTTACAGACTAGGAAAGGATCTTCACCAACCCTATATCTGCCAGAGGCCTAATATCCAGAATATATAAAAAACTCAAGAAACTCAATACCAACAAACCCATTAATCCAACTTAAAAAATGGGGATCAGAGCTAAACAAAGAATTCTTTTTTATGATATTCATTAGCATTTAAAAAATTTAATATTAGTTACAGTTTAGCAACTTTGTATCCCAGCTGTATCCTGCTCTCTCATTCCCTCCCAATCCCACCCTCCCTCCCTCATCTCCTCCCTGCCCCTTTTCAAGTCCACTGAAAGGGGAGGACCTCCTCTGCTTTCATCTGACCCTGGTTTATGAGGTATCTTAAACAAAGAATTCTTAACAGAGGAACATCAAATGTCAGGGAACACTTAAAGAAATGCTCAATATACTTATTTATCCAAGAAGTGCAAATTAAAATGACCCTGAGATTTCATCTTACACCCATCAGATGGCTAAGATCAAAAACTCAAGTGACAATACATGCTTGCAAGGATGTGTAGAATGGGGAACCCTCCTCCGTTGCTGGTGGGAGTGCAAATTGTACAACCACTCTGGAAATCAATCTAACACTTTCTCAGAAAACTAGGAATAGTGCTCCCTACAGGACCAGCTATGCCACTCCTACGCATATATCTGAAAGATGGTCAACTATAAAACAAGGGTGCATTCTCAACTATTAATAGCAGCTTTGTTCGTCATAGCCAGAATTTGGAAACAACCTATATCAACAAACGGATACAGAAATTATGGTACATTTACACAATAGAATGGCACTTAGTAGTTGAAAACAAGGAAATCATGAAATTTCCAGGCAAATGGATGGAACTAAAAAAGATCAACCTGAATGAGGTATCCCAGAAGTAGACAGACACACATGGCATATTCTCACTTATAAGTGGAAATTAGTCATATAATATAGGATAAAAATACTAAAAAATGTATCCTAAAGATGATAAAAAACAAGGAGGACCCTAGAAAAGATGCTTAACCCTCATGCAGAAGGGCAGACAGGATAGACCTTGGAAGTGGGGGAAGACAGGGAACAGGGCAGGAGGCTATCACAGAGGGCCTCTGAAAAACTTCTCACTTTTTGAATTTTACCTTTTAAGAAAATATGCATCAGTATAAGATTTTCAGGTATTTATGCATTTACTTGTTTAAATTGACAAAATTTGTATGTATGTTGCACATGCATATCATATTGTTTTTAGACACATATGCATTATGGAATGGTATGTAAACTCACAGACTTTTGTTTTACTGAAACATTTAAATTTTATTCTCTGTTATTTTCAGCACTCTAATATATTTTATTAAACATGGTCACTGTTTTATAAAATATATCATTTCAACTTTTCTATATATATGAAATGAAATTATGCATCATACTAAATTTCTCTGAGATAACCTGTTGTCTACCATTCTAAACCCTATTTGTATGATCTTACATTTTATATTTTATCAATAGGTGAACTCATATGACATATGTATTCCTGTGCACTGTTTATCTCACTTAGCATAATGCTCACGAATTCACAAGTGACTGGGTTTTCTTCACTCTTAGAGCTAAGTAGTCCCCAAATTTTGTTTTTTGTTTTTTTTTTTTTTTTTTCTTTTGGGAGGGTGAGTTGGAATATGTGTGGGTGTGCCTGCACATATTCAGTAAAACTTCTTTCACACTTTGATTTATTCGCTATATTGGTGACTATGGATACTACAGCAATGAACACTAACTTTCAGAGTCTTTTGGATAACAACAGCTTCATTTCATTTCACTTTATCCGATAGTAAGATACCCAGATCCTATGGTCACACTAATGTAAGGGTTTTTTGTTTTGTTTTGTTTACTCAATCTCCATATTATTCTCCATAATGGCTTTTCTGACTCCAAAACTATGAAATACTCCTTTTAATATGTACATTCTCTGACACTTGCTGTCCTTTATTTTATTTTTTTACAATAGTAACTATCATAGGTCTAAAATTGGCTTCTGTTTTATTTTTCATTTTTATAAGAATGACTGGTATCACACTTCTTTCAGATTTTTGTTAGATCTGTGTGTGGTTGTGTTTGTTATGCTTTTTCCTTGAAAAATTCCTACTTGAGCCCTTTATTTTAAAAATTATGTTACATGTTTTCTGTCCAGTAAAATGCCAGCATTCTTATATATTTTTAATATTATTAACCACTTACCAGACACACAGTTTTCCTAATGTCCTCTCTTAATCCCTAGGCTGTCTCTTTGCTTTACTGGTCATTTCCTAGCTAATGAACAAAGTTTTCAGTCTGATATCATTCTTCTTTTTCATATGAGCATATACTGCTATAAGGTTTCCTCAGAGATCTTGGTGTGCATGGCGCATGCATTTTGATATTTTGTGTGTTCATTTTGTTTTTCCCAACTATATTTTTTTTCAATTTTATTTTATTTTTTTATTATTACTTACATTTTATTAACTCTGTATCCCAGCTGTATCCTGCTCCCTCATTCCCTCCCAATCTCACCCTCCCTC
Source organism: Meriones unguiculatus (assembly GCF_030254825.1). Lineage (NCBI taxonomy): Eukaryota > Metazoa > Chordata > Mammalia > Rodentia > Muridae > Meriones > Meriones unguiculatus. The sequence goes on along the minus strand of NC_083352.1, from coordinate 905,938 downwards.
CCTCATCTCCTTCCTGCCCCTTTCCAAGTCCACTGATTGGGTAAGACCTCCTCCCCTTTCATCTGACCCTGTTTCATCAGGTATGTTCAGGACTGGCTGCAAAGTTCTCCTTTGTGGCCTAGCAGGACTGCTCCTCCTGCTAGGAGGAGGGGGGGGCGTCAAAGAGCCTACCATTGAGTTCCTGTCAGAAACAGTCCCTGTTCCCCTTACTATGGGAAACCAATTGGTTACCGAGCTATCACGAGCTTCATCCGTGCAGAGGTTCTAGGTTATATGCATACACGGTCCTTGGTGGAGTGTCAGTATCACAGAAGGAGAAAGACAAACATGGTATATACTCACTTATATAGACCTATAAGATATGATAAACATAATGAGATCTATACAACTAAAGAAGATAAACAAGAAAGAAGACCAGGGGTAAGATGATCAATCCTCACTTAGAAAGACAAATGGGATGTCCATTGGACATAGGAAAGGAGCCTATCACAGAGGGCCTCTGAAAGGTTCTACCTAGCAGTGTATCAAAGCAGATACTAAGACTCATAACCAAACCTTCGGCAGAGTGCAGGGAATGATATGAAAGAAGGGGAGTTAGTATGTTGTGGAAAGGATAGAAGCGCCACAAGGACCAAACATATCTGGGCACAGGGGTCTTTTCTGAGACTGACACCCCAACTATATTTTAATTAAAATATTATTACATCATTTTTCTTTCACCTACCTCCCTGAAACTCTTCCTATCCCCACTCAATTTCATCTCTATTTCTTTTTCTTTGTTATTATATACAATATTATATATTGTATAAAATATATTATAAATATATATAATATATGTGGACTAAGAAGATTGCATTTTTATAATTATGATATATATATATATATTAAATGTTCTTAGTTCTTCAATCTGTTCATGGCCTCTCACTTTTTTCTTATTTGATGTTTTATATATATACAAACACACACATACATATATGTACATGCATATTGTCATGACAATATACATTATATATAACATATATAACAATATGAAGGACTAAGAAGAATTCGTTTTTATAATTAAATATTCTTAGCTACTCTGTCTGTTTAATGTTTCTTATATTAAAATGGTTTCAGGGCTGAATACTCTGTGAAATAACCAGTTGAGAACCTTTAGAGAAAACTTTAACAATCAAAAAGCAGAGAACAAGTGTTCGTGTGGTGTCCAGCCCCTTCTGATCCATCTACAACACAACTCTTAGGCCTATGGCTCAGGAAATATCATTAGAAGAGGGTCTTTAAAGAGTCTAAAAGCCAAAAGAATCAGTTGTCTGTTGTGAAATTTAATTTCCTAGAAAGGTCATGGAAGTTACAGTCATCGATTCTCAGCACTGTGGCTTACAAAGACTGCAACGAGGACAATATCAACTGTTCATGTTTTGATCAGTTCTTCTTTGATTTGTTTGTCATCTAGTTGCTAACATTTACTTTAAAATAATAGTTTATCAACTATTTGGATGACAATTCATGATTCTCATTCTTCTACAAAGGATTTCTGAGATCATTCAGTTTTATGAAGACTGTATACTTACTCCGAAAAATTCATTTCTTCCAAAAATCACAACTATTAGGAACGAAAATAACCTAAATTTCTTTCAAAAGATGAATAGATAATAAAAATGTGGTATATATGCACAACTGAATACTACTGAACTGTAAAAATAAAATTGGCAGGTAAATGGGCAAAGCTAGAAAAGAATATATTCTGGGATATAATCCAGACTTAGAAAGACAAAATCCTCATGTTCTCTCTCATTTGCAATTTTTAGCTCCAAAACTTCAGATGTATGCTCAGATGTGATTATACAATATGGCTAACCACAGAAAACAGGAATGTGTTATGGAGGGAAGGCTTGAAAGTAAAATAGCTGAGTATAGATGATATAAAGTTGGAAACAGATTACAAGGAAAGGAAAAGTCCTAATGGGGATTGAGAAGGAAGATCAATACACAATGAGGAGGGAGGAAGAACAACAGCAAACTGTTTGATAAAGCACTAAGGAAACAGTATTTTATATTTACTTAAAATTATACACAATTCCTAAGAGTGAATGTGCATATATATGTGTGTGTACATGTATATATACATATATACATATACACATATATTCATAATTACATATGAGTATATCTTTAAAAAGTACACACATCACCTTACACCCATCAGAATGGCCAAGATGAAAAACTCAAGTGACTACACATGCTGGAGAGGTTGTGGAGGAAAGGGAATCCTCCTTCATTGCTGGTGGGAATGTAAACTGGTACAACCACTTTGGAAGTCAATCTGGCACTTTCTCAGACAATTAAGAATAATGCTTCCTCAAGACCCAGCTATACCACTGCTAGGTATATACCCAAAATTTGCTCAAGTACACACAAGAACATTTGCTCAACCATGTTTACAGCAGCTTTATTTGTAATAGCCAGAATCTGAAAACAACCCAGATGTCCATCAATGGAGAAATGGATACAGAAATTGTGGCATTTTTACATAATGGAATATTACTCAGCAATCAAAAAGGAGGAAATCATGAAATTTGCAGGCAAATGGTGGGATCTAGAAAAGATCATTCTGAGTGAAATATCCCAGGAGGAGAAAGATAAACACAGTATATACTCACTTCTATAGACCTATAAGATATGATAAACATAATGAAATCTATACACCTAAAAAAGATAATCAAGAGAGCAGACATGGAGTAAGATGATCAATCCTCATTTAGAAAGACAGATGGGATGTGCATTGAAAGTATGACAGGAGTCTACTAAGCGCATCTGAAAGACTCTAACTAGCAGTGTTTTCAAAGCAAAGACTTATGACCAAACCTTTGGCAGAGTACAGGGAATCATAAGACAGAAGGGGAGTTAGTCTGATGGGGAAAGGATAGGAGCTCCACAAGGACCAAATATATCTGGGCACAGTGTCTTTTCTGAGATTGACATTCAACCAAGAACCATGAATGGATATAACCTAGAACCTATGCTCTGATGTGGCCCATGGTAGCTCAGTAACCAATTGGTTTCCCATAGTAAGGGGAACAAGGATTATTTCTAACAGGAACTCAATGGCAGGCTCTTTGACTCCCCACCCCCCCCCCAAGGGAGGAGCAGTCCTGCTAGGCCACAGAGGAGAACTTTGCTGCCAATCCTGAAGATACCTGATAAAACAGGGTCAGATGAAAGGGGAGGAGGTCCTAACCCAATCAGTGGACTTGGGAAGGGGCAGGGAGAAGATGAGGGAGGGAGGGTAGGATTGAGAGGGAATGAGGGAGCAGGATACAGCTGGGATACAGAGTTAACAAAATGTACCTAATAAGAAAAATAAAATTAAGAAAAAAAGTACACACATATATTATATATAGTATACATATATAATCTTTTTTAAAGGAAGTTATGTCACTTTAGCTGACAATGTTTTCCACACAAACCATAAGCAAATGAAAATCCCAACACAAGACCTGAGAAATCTTCTTTCAATGGGTTGAGATCCAAAACAATATAAACTATTACTGTTCCCCTTTGTTGCCTCTCAGAGGTTGAAAGTAAGCTCTTATTCCTAAAGACAACATGGATTTAAGACACAGGATTCGGATTAGAAGAGCTAACCTGAAAGCCATTTCCCTGTAGTCTAGCTTTCATGGTATCAGAATATACTAAGTAAGCTGCCAAGAGAGAAAGCAAGCAATATCCCTCTACATCAGTGGCATTTATGAACCACCACAATAACGAATATAGCAAGATATCTGCATAGGACTGGCTGCAAAGCCTCTGTGCCTTAACACAGGATCAGATGAATGGGGAAGAGGTCCCCCCATCAGTGGACTTGGAAAGGGGCACGGTGGAGATGAGGGAGGGAGGGAGGGACTGGGAGGGAATGAGGGACACGGCTGGGATACAGAGTTAATAAAATGTAACTGATAAGAAAAAAATAAAATTCAAAAAAAAAGATATCTGCATAGGAGCAATACATAGCACTGACATGTTGCTGGCAATCAACAGCTCTGTAACTGAACCTAAAGTCCACTTTAACAGGAGAGAAATCATGATCATGCCTGGTACTAGAAACCTAACCAGCTATTTATAGGTAGTGAGGTACTGAATCTTAAAAGAAAATCTAATACCATTGCTTTTTTAGGTTAGCATAATTTCTAACTGCATTTCTAAATTTTATCCTCATACCCACAGATAAACATAGCTATCATCCCTCATTAAAAAAAAAATGTTTTCTTTACAGCAAACGGATGACATCATGTAAATGAACACAATACAGAGAGCAACAGCTCCGGAGGAGCCTAACCGTTATGCTTTTACCTTAATCACATCCCAGCAAATATCGTGACAGAATGGACAGAAGGCTGTAGGAAGCAGAGTGCCAGGAAGTCTTCTGTGAAACTGCCTTTCTTAGAAAAGACTGGATAAACACAACTTGAACAACGACAATATCAGTTAGCTAATGTGAAAGTGGTGCTTCAACCCTACACAACCGCAGGGATCTGAAGGCTGCTGAAAGAGAAAACTGAGCCCCTCTCAGGAGTGAATCCTCTAGCTGGTTATCTAATATAAAGTGGCCATCCCCGAAATTATATACAAAAGGTCCTGGAGTGGCATGTGTGATCCATTTTGCAGAGTTTGGAGAACTGAGATATATGCACCATTCCATAGGTTCATAGTCAGAATTTCAATGGGCTTTTGCCTTAAATTCTGCAGAGGATAATTTTAAGGTTGGTAGAAATGGTGACTGTCTTGGATTTGCCTTTGCAAATTGGGGCTGATGGTGCTTCAGCATGTATATCTATTGGAATACAACAATTTTTTAGATATTGTGACATGAAGCCTGTCACAGATGTGACTTATAATTCTATAGGTCTAGCAATTATGAAAAGTTTTAACAACAATTTTCAAAAGGTGGCCATAAAACAGAAGGGGAACATAATGTCTCCCCAAAATAAATTAAATAATGATGTATTAATTTTTAAATGAGACAAGTAGTACACCTGCTAAGAGACACTGGATTTTAGAAAGGACTGCTGAATTCAATCAGCATATACAGGCACTAATTCCAAAACAGAATACAGAAAATGTATTCTGTTGGGGAAGAGAATATGCTCTTGTCTCAACAGGAAACAAAAGGCTATGTATTCCATCTAAATTGTTGGAAATCAGATTTGGCAGGGGGAGACCAACTGAAGATCTTAGGCACAAAAAAAAAAAAGGAAATAAATCAAGAAAACTAAACAGACCAGGAAACATAATTTGCATAACCCTCTACATAAGAATAGCTCTGAGACTAACTGAAAAAAGAAAGTGTCTCTAGCCACAATTTCAGCTATGCATGACCAATAAATTGTTGGCTATAAATTCCTCAGGAATTATCATACCATTCTTTTAAATGACATAGATAGTAATTTATACTACAGTTTGGTCCTTACCTGCTCAAACAGAGTCTTTAACTGACTGGGCTTAATGCACAGCTCGTACATATATTAATACAAAAATATGTAATACCTTTGTAAGTTTAATATTTTGCAGAGCAAGAAGATCAGAAACTAAAAAATGAAAAGTAGCCCAGATTATCCAACCTCACAGATGGCCTCAATAACTGCTTCCTCAAAAATCTTCATCTGGGGCAATTTCAAAACACTAACCATCACAGACCGTTTCAATCAAGATATCAGTTAAGCTCTGAATTTTCTCAGCATGCAGAGACTGGACAGCAAAAGCTAACTTTATTAAGACTGGACAGAATTCCAATTTTCTTGGGCCTCCCAAAAGAAAAAAAAAATATGTCCCAAACCAGCAGGAAGCAACTTTAAGAGAACTATGTCCCATTCCGAAGGGGTGTGTGTGGATATTTTTGTTATTTGGTGGTATATGTTTGTTATTGTTTTAAAAGGGCTGGATATAGAAATTATAAATAAAAGGGTAGATTTTTAAATCTACGTTTAGACCAAAGAACATTAATAACACAAAAATAACACATTGGTATAGATCTTTGTATGTTAATACAGATTTAAGACTATACTTGTTTACAACATAAAAAGGTATTGTAATTCTTTTTTATTATAATATTTTATTTTTATTGATCACAGTTTGTTCCCTTTGTATCTCACTTGTAGCTCCCTCCCTCCCAAACCCAGCCTCCTTCACTCTTGTCCACCCATGCCCCTCCCCCAGTCCACTGATATGGGAGTTCCTCCTCCCCTTCCATCTGATCCTAGTCTATCAGATCTCATCAGGAGTGGCTGCACTGTCTCCCTCTGTGGCCTGATAAGGCTGCACCCCCGTGAGGGGTAGGTGATCAAAGAGCAGGCCATTCAGTTCATGTCAGAGACAGTCCCTGTCCCCATTACTAGGGAACCCACTTGGACACTAAGCTACCATGGGTTACATCTGTGCAGGGGTTCTAGGTTATCTCCATGAATGGTCCATGGTTGGAGTATCAGTCTCAGAAGACACCCCTGTGTCCAGATTTTTTTGGTTCTGTAATTCTTAAAGGCTATGTAATTCTTAAGGCTATGTAATTCTTAAAACTACAATGTTAAATTCTAGTCCTTTTGAAAGCTGCTATTAACACTGTTTAGGATATTAAGTAATACATATTAGCAGTCAATCAAATTTATCATCATGTCAGATACTAGCTTAGTTAATTACAAAAATGTTTCCTAGATTGACAAATAAAAAATAGCTAGAAACAAAAAAAGTTAGATAGATAGATATAGATATCTATGAGATAGATAGATGATCTTCAAAAACTTCAGAGATCTACAGAAAATGGCATTTGAAGCTTTTATTAACTTAAAGCTCTTTTGACAATAAGACAGACCTGCTTTTGGCACCATCCCTGTTCTTCAAAGAACATCAAAGGCTTTATATGTGGCAGGCTAGCCATTGGTGAGAAAATGTCCTTGTGTCAATTATACAGTTAATACTGTTCATATCTGGACAGACTAGATGCAGGAGCATTAACTGCTAAGCTTTGCAAGAAGAAGGTAGGCAAGTTCTTTATAATTCCTGCTTCATAGAAAAGTCTGTCAAATATTTTGAGCCAGAAAGCTGAAAATGATGCTCCAATATTACAGAAGAATTTTAGGAGGCTGTCCAGGCAGCCAAATATCTCTATCATTTCGATGGTTTTGGAAGCTGCTTACCTGAACTTCCTACATAGTTAGATAATATTTATTAATAATTAATTAATAATAAGTCCCTAATGGGTTTGAAGACTAGATAGTTATAGTCTCACAGTTAAATTGTCGAGGATGATATAAATTGATAGATAGTAGATTAATTTATCCAAGTGTGCCAATGTATAAATGTAAATCATATCAAAGAATTTTTATAATTATTATATATAGTTTGCTATCATAAGAGAAAGAACCTTTTATTAGACTAAAAAGGGGAGATGTGGGTACAAGGATATTATGTAATTTAAATGCTGAATTCTATATCCCCCATATCTGATTGCAAGTCTTGTTCTGAGAATCTCCTTTCTCAATGTTATGTAAAACTTGTTACATGATTATCCCCTGATATGCTAATAAAGTAGGTTACAGCCAATCACTGAACATGGAGAGAATAGGGTTAGACTTCCTTCCAGATACACAAAAGGAGAAGTTAGAAGAGGAAACAGAGGATTCAGCCAAGGACAGATGTCCAGGAAGGACCAGGAGAGGGAGCTTAGCAAAGAAGCTACAATGTGCAAGTATCTCTGGGATGCACATTGGGAAAAAGCCAAATTACTGTAAAGGGATAAGAATAGCTTAATGACTGCTCAGTTCTTGTGCTGTGAAGTTTGTTAAAATAATATAATAGAATCTCAATTATTTGTGTGGTAGTCTGGTTAAAAGAGAAACTGAGAAGTAAACATGCTTTTATAAAAATATTTTTTAATTCTTTATTAATTACAATTTATTCACTTTGTATCCCCCCTGTGGTTCCCTCCCTCCTCCTGTCCCAATGCCTCCCTTACTCCACCCTCTGCATGCATGACTATCCCCAAGTCCACTGATAGGGGAGGTCTTCTTTTCCTTCCTTCTGACCCTAGTCAATTAGGTCTCATCAGGAGTGGCTGCAGTGTCTTCTTCTGTGGCCTGGTAATGCTGCTTCCCCCTCAGTGGGAGGTGATTAAAGAGCAGGATCTCAATGACTGGCTCTTTGGTCTCCCCACCCCCGAAGGGAGGAGCAGTCCTGTTAGGCCACAGAGGAGGGCTTTGCAGCCAGTCCTGAAGATACCTGATAAAACAGGATCAGATGAATGGGGAGGAGGTCCCCCCTATCAGTGGACTTGGAAAGGGGCATGGTGGAGATGAGGGAGGGAGGGAGGGACTGGGAGGGAATGAGGGATCGGGACACGGCTAGGATACAGAGTTAATAAAATGTAACTGATAAAAAAAATAATAATAATAAAATATATATAAAAAAAAACAAATTTGAAAAACCTTAAAAAAAAAAGAGCAGGCCAATCAGTTCATGTCAGAGACAATCCCTGTTCCTATTACAATGGAACCCACTTAGATATTGAACTGCCATGGGCTACATCTGGGCAGGGGTCTTAGGTTATCTCCATTTATAGTCTTTGGTTGGAGTATCTGTCACAAGAAAGACCCCTGTGCTCAGATTATTTGGTTCTGTTGCTCTCCTTGTGGAGTTCCTGTCCTCTCCAGATCTTACTGTTTCCCACTTCTTTCATAAGATTCCCTGCACTCTGCCCAAAGGTTGCCCATAAGTCTCAGCATCTGCATTGATAGTCTGCAGGGCAGAGCCTTTCAGAGGTCCTCTGTGTCAGGCTTCTGACTTGTTCCCTCTTTTCTCCTTCTTCTGATGTCCATCCTCTTTGCCTCTCTGGATAGGAATTGAGCATTTTAGCAAGAGTCCTCCCTCTTGATTAGTTTCTTTAGGTGTACAGATTTTAGTAGGTTTATCCTATGTTATATGTCTATGTAAGTTAGTATATACCGTGTGTTGTCTTTCTGCTTCTGGGACAGCTCACTCAGGATGATCTTTTACAGATCCTACCATTTACCTACAAATTTCATGATTTCCTTGTTTTTTATTGCTGAGTAATATTCCATTGTGTAGATATACCACAATTTGTACATCTATTCCTCCACTGAGGGGCATCTTGGCTGTTTCCAGCTTCTGGCCATTACAAATAAGGCTGCTACAAACATGGTTGAGCAAATGTCCTTATTGTGTACTTGAGCCACTTTTGGATATATGCCTAGGAGTGGTATAGCTGGATCTTGAGGAAGCACTATTCCTAGTTGTCTGAGAAAGCACCAGATTGCTTTCCAGAGTGGTTGTACAAGTTTACATTCCCTTCAGCAGTGGAGGAGGGTTCCCCTTTCTCCACAACCACTCCAGCATGTGTTGTCTCTTGAGGTTTTGATCTTAGCCATTCTGATGGGTGTAAGGTGAAATCTCAGGGTTGTTTTGATTTGCATTTCCCTGATGGCTAATGAGGTTGAGCAATTCTTTAAGTGTTTCTCTGCCATTTGATATTCCTCTATTGAGAATTCCCTGTTTAACTCTGTACTTCATTTTTTAATTGGATTACTTGATTTTTTTTTTCTGTTTAACTTCTTTAGTTCTTTATATATACTGGATATTAGTCTTCTGTCAGATATAGGGATCGTGAAGATCCTTTCCCAACCTGCAGGCAGTCTTTTTGTTCTGAAGACAGTGTACTTTGCTTTACAGAAGCTTTTCTGTTTCATGAGGTCCCGTTTATTGCTTGTTGATCTTAGAGCCTGTGCTGTTGGTGTTCTGTTAAGGAAGTTGTCTCCTGTGCCAATGATATCAAGGCTCTTCTCCACTTTTCCTTCTAAGCGGTTTAGTGTGTCTGGTTTTATGTTGAGGTCTTTGATCCACTGGACTTTAGTTTTGTGCAGGGTGATAAGAAGACTGGTGGATCAATGGAACGGATAGAAGACCCTGACATAAATCCACACACTTATGGACACCTGATTTTTGACGAAGATGCCAAAACCATTCAATAGAAAAACAAACAAACAACAGCATCTTCAACAAATGTTGCTGGTCTAACTGGATGTCTACATGTAGAAAAATGCAAATAGATACATACTTATCACCCTGCACAAAAATAATTTTAACTTTAACAATTCTTTGCTAAAACCATCTCGCCCAGGCCTTTTGTTGTTGTTGTTGTTGGGAGACTTTTAATGATTACTTCTATTTCCTTAGGAATTATAGGACTATTTAAACTGTTTACCTGATCTTTATTTAACTTTGGTAAGGTATAACTATCAAGAAAATCATACATTTAGTTTACATTTTCCAATTTTGTGGAGTACAGACTTTTGAAATAAGACCTAGTGACTCTTTGGGTTCCTTAGTGTCCTTATTATGTGGTATATTTACAATAATGGAATATTACTCAGCTATTAAAAACAAGAATACCACGAAATTTGTAGGCAAATGAATGGAACTAGAAAATACTACCCTGAGTGATGTATCCCAGACCCAGAAATACACACATGAATGCACTCACTTGTAAGTGGATATTAGCCACAAAGTACAGAATAGGCATCCTATAATCCACAGGCCCAAAGAAGCTAAGTGACAAGGAGGGTTCAAGGAAGCATGAATGAATCTTATTCAAAAATGGGAAATAAAATAGATATCTGAAGTATATGTAGAGAGGGAATGAACTGGATGGGAGACTGTGGGTATGAGTCTCAGCTATGAGGAAATGAGGATCAGCTATGAGGAAACGGGGGAGAGATGGAAAAGAGAATGTAAATAGGTGTGGGGGGGCATCTCTGAGATGCGGGAGGCTCCGGTATGTCTGTGGTGGTGACCCTAGATGAGACTCCTAGCAGTGGGGGATATGGAGACTGAAGTGGCTACCTCTTGTAGCAAGGTAGGACTTCTAGTGGAGCGAGGGGGACACCAACCCACCAACAAAACCTTTCAACCAGCCAACCAGTGACTGGCCTAACTTGAGTTATACGCAAGAGAGAGCCCAGCACTGATACTATTAATAATATTTTGTTATATTTGCAGACAGGAGGCTAGCATAATAGCCATCTGAGTGGCCTCACTCAGCAGCTGATGAAAACACATGCAGAAACCAATACCAAAAATTAAATATAATGTAGGGAATCTCTACAAGAGGATTGAAAGAGCCAGAGAGGTCAAGGACACCACAAGAAAACCTCAGAATCAACTAAACTTGACCCATAAGAGCTCACAGAGACTGAATCACCAAGTAGAAAGCATCCATGGGACAGATCTAGGCCTCCCACACATACATACTGTATACTGTACATAACTGATGTACAGCTTGGTCCTTCTGTTGGACATCTAACAAAAGGAGCAGGGGCTGTCCTTCACTCTTAACTGGATCCCTTTTTCCTAACCGGAAAACACTGTTTAGCCTCAATAGAAGATGTGCTCAGTTCTACGTGATATGCCAAGGTGGGTTGATATCCATGGGAGGTCGCCCCTTCTCTGAGAAGATAGGAGGGGGACAGAGGGAGTGCAGGGGAGATGAGAGGGTGGGACTGGGAGGAGAGGAGGGAGAGGAAGTTCCAACTAAGATGTTAATTAATTAATTAATTAGTTATGACACACAAAAATATTTTTACAATATTTTATTATTTTTTGAATGAAACTTTAAAATGTAGAAAACGTAAAGTCCAATTGCTAGAATTCACTAGTACTTGTTCTTATCAACTGAATGAACTGGTTATAGAAACATAGATGGATAATACACACATACTATAAGAAATATTTTGAACAGAATTAACACCAAGTCTCACATAATTCAGAACTGCACTCAAAACTGTGAGGTTTTTCATATTTATCAATTTGAACAATAATTAGAAATCAATTTATATGAACGCTACAGTACACTAGGTAAAAGACATCCTACATGGTATTTATTTATTTTGAATCATCATAAATATATTTTGTCTTACATTTGTTTTCTTTTTCTTTCAGTTCAAAAAAAGTGCAGTGTTATATATTTATATGACTGTGAACAAATTTATTATCAAAGCTTTCTTTTACTTGTGTCTCTGGAAGTTTGTCATTATGTTTTATAATATTTTTATTTTAAAATTGTGTGTATATATGTGTATATTTGTGTGTGCATCAGTGCTTGTGAGTGCATCAGGAGCCCTTGGAGGGTTGAAGAGGTTGTCCATACCTGGGGACTAGAGATACAGGCCTTTGTGAGCTGCTCAAAGTGGGTGTCAGGAAGTGAATTCAGGTCCTCTGCAAGAATAGTACACAATCTTAACTGCTGAGACATTTCTCTAGTGCTTTCATCTTAAGAAAGAAGATTCTTGCTCCATCTGCCCCCACCCTCCATCTTCTTTCCAGCCCTGATGGCATAAACATCTCTGGGATAAACTAGAGACCTGGGACAGGGTAGGCTTCTGAAACGGTATGGGGGTGACTCTAGCTGAGACCAGTGCAGGGGATATAGAGACTGAAGTGGCCACCTCCTATAGCCAGGTTGGGCTTCCAGTGGAGGGAGGGGGCACCAACCCACCCACAAAACCTTCAATCCAAAATTTACCCTGTCTACAAGAAGTGCAAGGCCAAACATAGGGGAAGAGATTGACTGAATAGCCAAGCAATGACTGGCCCAACTCGAGCCTGACCCCATGGGGTACAGCCAGTCCCTGACACTTTCAATCCTGCTATGCTTGTAGACAGGAGCCTAGAATAACTGTCCTCTGAGAGGCTCCACCTAGGAACAGATTGAAACAGATGCGGAGACCCACAGCCAACTTTATGTTGAACTCAGGGAGTCCTGTTATAGACTTGGGGGAAGGAAAGAGTAGACAAGAATTTCGCAAGAAGACCAACAGAGTAACTAACTGAAGACCGTGGAGACTCAGAGAGACTGGACCACTAACTAGAGCACATGCATGGACTGGATCTAGGCCACCTACATATGTAGTTGATGGGCAGCTTGTTCTTCATGAAGGTCTCCTAGCAGTTGCAGAGGGGATTGTCTCTGACATGGACTCTGTTGCCTGCTTTTGGATCGCTTTCCCCTACCTGTGCTGTGTTGTCTGGTCTCAGTGGAAGAGGATGTGCTTAGCCCTGATGCTACTTGATGTGCTGGGGTGGGTTGGTGAGGGATCCTTCCTTTTCTGAGAATAAGGGGATGTGGGGGAAGAGGGTAGAGGGCAGGAGAGTGGGATCAAGAGGGGGGAGAAGGAGGAAGAGAACAGGAGGGTGGGACTTGGAAGACAGAAGGGAGGGAGCTGCAATAGGGATGTGAAGTGAATAAATACATGCATTAAAAGGGAAAAAATTCTTTGTCTCTTGGTGAAAGATTCATATAATACAAGAGCATTTTCTTTCCTTCTTTTGTACAGATTAATTTTTATTTAATTTATATACCTACTAATTTGTTAAATAAGGACCATAAATAAAACCCACCATTCTTTGCCATATGATATTTTTATTTATGTTGCAATCCTTTTAAGTGTTTGATCTTTCAAAGCATTCATATACATAATGTTATTATCTAGAAGCGTTCAACATCCTCCAAGAGCAATTCTCCCCCAAACCAAACAAGAAAGGCTTCAATGTTGTGTTCAGTCACTATTTCGCATAGCCTCCTATTATAGCAGTTGTGCTGTTCCAATATCATAACACTGCATGTTCATCTCTTAAGCTCTTTTGAGAACTCCTGAGCTTGTAGAATGCTGTTAATCTTTTCCATGCCGATCATTAATATATGCTGAGTACTCACATCGCTAATCAGCAAGAAGGCTAAATAACAAACGCTGAACATCACAGAACTCAAAGTGGGACACACTATACACTCACCTGATTACCTTTTTCATGTTGATTATTGGAAAGTCAGTCATTTCCTGAGAGTTAATCAACGTTCCCATCTGAGTTCTAGCTACCTGGCTTTCTTCCATTTATTTTCTGTGTTATGTAAAATTATTATTACAACAAAATCTTTCAGACTTGATTACTGGTGAAGTTAACAAATGTATTTTTTAAATTTATTTATTTATTCATTTTACATCCTGATCATAGCCTTCTTCCTCCTCTCCTCCCAGTGCCACCCTCCCACCCTCTTCCCCATGCCCCCTTCTCTGTTCCTCTGAGAAGGGGAGACCCCCCCCATTAACCCACCTCAGCTCATCAAGTCTCATCAAGGGGATACAAATTGAAAATGAAGAAGCCAGGTGATATGATACCATACATAAGTGACCCAAAAAATTTCACAGAGAACCCCTACAACTGATAAACACCTTTTGCAAAGTGGATGGATACAAAATTACTTTAAAAAAAAATCAGTAGCCCTCCTCTATACAAATGACAAATGGGCTGAGAAAAAAAATAGGAAAACTACATTCTTCACAATAGCCAAAACAATATAGAGCATTTTGGTGTAAGTCTAACCAAGCAAGTCTAAGACATGTATGATAAGAACTTCAAGTCTTTGAGGAAAGAAATTGGAGAAGATATCAGAAGATGGAAATATGTCCCATACTTATGGATAGGGAGGATTAACATAGTAAAAATGGCCATCTTACCAAAAGCATTCTACAGATTCAAGGAAATTCCCATCAAAATACCAACACAATTCTTAACTAATGTATTTTTAATCATATAATTTTCCTATCAAAAAGGAGTTTCTGGCTATTTGTTAGTTAAATGTTAGTTAAAATAGCCATTAATTAAGGGTATTTCATATTCATATGTGAATCAGATTGCAAGTCAACAATTTTTAAAACATAACCTTCTTGTTTTAGATGCATCAGGCAAGAGTAGAGGTCTGATCTCTGATATTAGAAATAAATTGGGACTTTGTACAGATGTTCATTTAGGTGTCATCCACCCAAAGAGCATCAGACCCGTCCGATACCTTTTTCTCAAAGGGGGAACTGTAGAGAGCTGCGCAATGCTATGCCTTAAAGATGGAGCTGGTTTCCACCTTCCACCTTCCCGATGGTGAGTGCTCTCTGTCACGAACAACTCCACATTTGGCTAAGGCCGAGGATCTGGCTTGCTTCCATGTATGTGGACCTATCTGCATTGCCCCCGTGGCATGCCTGGGTTGGCTACCCAGAGGCTATTTAAGCTGTGGGCTGGCTTTCCCCGGGGTCCGAGGATTGTTCAATGTTCCTGAATAAACTGCATTGAAAAAAAAAAAGAAAAGAAATTAAGACTCAGTTGACAAAATCAGATTTTTCTGGCTTTTAAAATAAACAGTCACTTTGAAAGTTTAAAAAAAAAAAAACATAACCTTCACTAAATACTCATGTCTATCAAGTCTCCTTTCTTATTTATCCACAGTGGCATCAATATTTGCCTGTGGCCATTAGCACTGAATTTTGACTTCCAGTATCACACAAACCTTTTACTTGCCACCTTTTCTCCTTGGTTTTAAGGTTATTTTATTCTATTTTTCACACCAATGTCTCTGATCATTTTTCTGAATTCCACAAACTCACTATCTACCTACTTTGTCCTCCATTTCTTTATTGTGATAAAACACGTTTTAATCACATAAGACAAAATTTGTCAGCAGATCTATTCTTAATTCTACAGTTGATGAAATTAAACAATCATTTGTCATCTATTGCTACTCATGCTCTGTCATCAGCAATTCTTGACATCTTTGAAGAAATGCCTGTTTTGAACATGATTCCATTTTGCAATTATTTATTTTCTTTTATAGTTTTAGTTCTACATGGGTTCTGAACACTAGTTTTCTTTTTTATCAGATGAAGAATTTATGGCTGTTCATTTATTCTATAAAGTATCTTTTCCTCTGTAGATTATGTTACTTGATAAACATTTAAAAATTCATGAAATCTACATTATATCTGATAACTTTTATCGCATAAGTTATTGGTTTCATATGATTTTTTTTTTACATCTGTGAGAATGTGATTATACCCTCAATATTGTTTGGCTTTTGGCCAACCACTCACATGCTAGTCCCTTCATATCTTCATAGACCAACCATCAACGTCTGTAAGATCTCTCTTTCTCTCTCTCAATCACTCTTTTATGTTATACAAGTTAACTAATAAATAACGTTTCAAAATAATCCTCAAAAATGAGTGTACCTGTCCCTAGAAAAAAAAGTACTATTTAATGTTCATATGAGTATTTGATGTCACTGTCTACCTTCTTCCCAGAATATATAAAGAAATCTTTAATTGCAAACTAATCCATATACTCTACCATTTCTCCAACATATTTCTGATGAAAGATTTATTCTGACACCTTCAATTGCATTTTGATGATTAAAAGGAAGAATTTTAAAGGAACATGCATTCTCTTTTCACAGTTCACATTGAATGGCTAGATCTTCATTCCAATCCTTCAGCATTTTCAGGTTAATGTGCCTGTTGAATCCATATGTCTTTGAATAAGCGCCATTTATGAAAATATTCTTAAATATAAGCTTGGATATGTATATTTGAGGATGGAGTGGGAGAATGTTGATCAGCAATGTGTTCTGTCTTCAGAAATCAAACATTAATTAGTATAAAGTGAGTTATAAAGCAGCTCATAACATACGGTGTATCCTCTATCCTCTTTTTTCTTTAGTCTCTTATACTATTTCAGGTATTTTTGGAAAATTAATATTTATCAAATAAAATATTTTTCTTGTACATATTTGTTAGATTGAGAATGAAATCTAACTTACAGAGTCTTATTTTGCATATCACACTGTGTAATTAGTAGATATCAATTTCAAACTGTCTCTAATATCTTTCAGTTTTCAAATGTCATTAGCATCTATTTCAGGTTACTCTGGCTTTCAGGGCTAAGTACTCAATGTATTACTCTTTTTCTTTTCCTCCTTCGCAGTCATTTTGCCATTATATCTGTACATGTTTTGCTGAAACAATAATTGATGATTTCTCCTCATTATGCGAAATCTCTCAATTGACCTATAGCGAACTCTTCACCCTGACACTGAACATAGAAGTGTTTGGCTCCTCATGTCACAGTATTTTAACTGTTCTCACCTTCCAAACCCGAAGCCACATCTTCAGATGTTTCTGCATATATAGGATCTTTCTGCATCTGTGTGAACACACTTAGATTATCACTCCTTATACCTCCTTCACCAACTTAGGATATTACATTTTTTTGCTCTTTATTAAAAATCTAAATTAAAAAATACTTTTTGTGAAGTCTTCTTTATCTTCACGCTGTGGATTTATAAACTGTTTCCTGTGTGCCCACAGCATGTGAGGGTAGCATTACTGTCACTTTTCCATTAGACTTCAATTACATGTTTCGTCTGAATTCCTTAGCAGATTGTATGAAACCCACAGAGGCCAGACACTCACTGATAAGTTTATTATTATCTAACACATATGAAGTAAAAAACAGATGGTCAAGGAAAAAAATATAAATCAACAATATTCAGGTTTTATAAAACATCTATATAGACAAGTAAAGTATTTGCACATGAGCTTTTTAAGCAAATATTAGTTTGCATGGTATATAAATCCTGTCAAGATTGGCAACACTGATAATTATTCTGTATTTGGATCACACAGTGCTTATATGAGTGGAAAAAAATGAAAAAATGGTGAAACATAAAGTCAAATTCTTCTCTTGTAAATATAGCATCAGTGGACTTGGAAAGGGGCACGGTGGAGATGAGGGAGGGAGGGAGGGACTGGGAGGGAATGAGGGATCGGGACACGGCTGGGATACAGAGTTAATAAAATGTAACAGATAAAAAAACAAAAAAACCCAAAAAAAAACTTAAAAAAAATAAAAAATAAAACACTTAAGCCCAGAAAAAAAAAAAAAAACTGAAAATACTTTGTGAAATTCAAAGACCAAAATTTTTTTTGGCTAAGTATTATAAAGGAACACCAGAAAGAGAGTTCAGACACATGAAATATAATCAGAAATAGACTTTCTATAAATGTTATTTCCAGTGTCATAAATGCCTTAATTTTGTTCTGCACTTTGAAGTAACAAAATCATTATATAGCAAAATCATTATATATATACACACACACATATGCACACACACACACACACACACACACACATATATACATACATACACACATATATATATCCATATATATATATATAAATAACAAAATTCCAAACGGGAATCTCCAGGAGTTTACTAATATTGCTTACTATGACAATAAAGAGACCTAACATAAGACCTAGTTATGGAAAGATTTAACTTTGACAAAGTAAAGCGCAAACTCCTATAAGCACATTTGAATGACTGACTAGCAGCAATGAGCAGACTTGGGAGACTTGCATGTTGTGTGTGTTTGTCTGCTGGGGACGGTTTTCAAGAGAGGTTGGGCCTGGCTGTTCACGGGGGAAGGTGAGCACAATTCTTGTGCATGAATGTAAGTGTCATAGCAAAGTGGAGTTATAGTGTCTGCATCATTTAAGAAAAGAAGCTAAAACTAAAGCTGCAGCCAGATTGGTTTTGTTTGTTTGTTTTTGTCCCCCCCCCCCCCCCGTGGATCCTGTTGTTTACTAACGGGAAGAGAGATTTTACTTCTATCAGATGCCTGTGTGGACAGAACGTGACCTCTGTGTGACCAACACGCTCTGTGCAGTCTCCTTGGTTATCTACTTTTAAGGACTGACATGCAACACATCAAAGTAGTACGATTCTTTTATTTTAATTTTCTTAGATTTATTTGCTTGTTTTACTTTATGTGTAAATTACGTGTGCCTTAGTGTCTGTGTGCACAGCATGTGCCTGCAGCGCCCTTGGAGGTGGAAAGGAAGTTAGATCCTCTGAGGCTGCAGTTACAGGTGGTTGAAAGCAGCCAAATGCATGCTGAGAACTGAACTTGTGTGCAAGAACACCAAGTGCATTCCCAGTGAACCATGTTTCCAGCCCCTCAATTATGATATTTTATTTACAAACATTCACTACTGTGAGCTTGAAGGGTTTCAAGAGAGAAGCACCATGCGAACGTTAACAGGTCGGTTCCAGTAATGATAAATGTCTTCTGCAGACACATCTGGAACTTGATTTAGATGTTCAGATTATTGCTTTCTTGGGGTCATTCTTTATTTATTTTTTTAATTTTCTGAACAAATTATGTTTTGATATTTAATTGCCATTAGATTTGATGCTACTAAAATATTAAGTAGAGCTATATGTTGATTAAAAATCCTTATTATGGACAAATTATTAATGCAGTATCTTTATTTTACTGACTGTAACAAAATAATAAGGAAGCAGCTGAATTGGATTTCTTTTCTTTTCTCCCCTCCCCCCCTTTTTTTGTCCTTAGAATTAGAATAAAAGCCACCAACTTCATGAACAAGATGACTCCTGGAACTACATAATATAACTCATAACCTTTGCTCCCTCGATACACTGGATCCTTATCTCTCAAAATAACAAAATAATAAACGGGTAATTCTGGAAAGGATGCTGCTGCGTGACTCACTTGGTCTCCATCTAATTTGATGAGTGACAGTGAGCCACTGTGTGCTTAGCCCAACCTTTGGAGCGTTAATGTTGAGGGTTCTACATGCTGCCATATGAATAAGCAGAGTGTACTCTCTGAATCACAGCTCCAGAGGATGTGCTGACATCAATACAAGTGGCATTGTGTTTCTAGGGTGACACAGACTAAGCTGTAACAGTAGGAATGACAGCATGAAGGGCTGATGGGCTGCCCTATGTGCCCTGTTCTGGCTGGAAGGCGATTTTCTGTTTGAGACAAAAACTTTTCTAAAAGAAGAAATTGTTACTTCTTGAAGTCTTTTAAATTTAGAATTTAATAAAGATATAATTCAATGCATAAAATATCTACATCGCTTTTTGACACTAGAAGGTAAAATGAACAAATGACATTTGTTTTTTTTTAATGCATATGCCTATATGTTGATACACATATGCACTTTCTTACCAAACCTTGACTAATTGTTCTTTTATTATCCAGTATTTGAAATTTATTTATAGAAGGAATGTCTTCATCTGTCCTGAAGAAAAACTTTCATATTTGACAGCAGCATTTCTGACACTTCATTTGTGGAAAAAAAAATTCACCCAAAGTATGTTCTTAATATTTCATGATGTAGCCCACATTCATCCACTAGGAATTTACCTTTTGAAGTAGATAGAGGATACCCATAATTCTTCCCCTCTGAACCTTTGAGCATGTCCTTATAATTTATCTCCATTATGTTATCTTCTCTACCAGGGGCTACAGCACCACATTATGCTAGTATTCAGGTAGATGAACTTTGTGCTCTATACTGTCCTCCATTCTCATCACACCAGACTTAGTCATGCAGCAGCCTGCCATCCTGAACACAGTTGAAGAGCCGACATAATACTGTATGCATACAGACACTTGAACTTTGACAAAGACAAAAATATGCACTGGAAAAAAGATAGTACCTTCAACAAACTAAATGGCATCATGTAAGAGAATACAGATAGACTAATATTTACCACTCTGCACAAAATTCAACTGTAATTACTTCAAAGAACTCAATATAAAAAGACACCCGTAATCTGATAAAGTAAAAATTAAGCATTAGGCTTGAAATCTTTGGCATAGGAAAGAATTTTCTGAACAGGGTACCTATAGTGCAGGCATTTTAGCAAATAATTAATAAATGGGATCCCATAAGCTTAAAAGCTTCTGTATAACAAAGGACACCACTATTCAAGCAAAGCAGCAGAATGAGAAAGAACATTTTTACACCCAAGAGATATTTATCATCTAGAATGTATAAAAAAACTGTAACAATTGAACATCACAAAAACAAATAACCCAATAAAAAATGGGGTATAAATCAAAAAAGTTCACAAAAGATGAAAAATGTATTACTATTTAAAAACACTTTAAAATGTGTCAACATCCTTACTCATAAAGAAAACATAAATTATAACTACATTGAGATTTCATTCCATTTCAGTCAGAATGGTGAACAAGAGACAGCACCTGCTGGCCAGAATGAGGGAAAAAGGAAACATTTGCTCATTTCTGGAGGAGTAAAAATCTGGTACTTCCACTATGAAAATCAGTGTAAAGATTCCTTAGGAAGCTTAAAAAATGACCTATCTTAAGGCCTAGCTAAACCTCTCTCAGGCATATCAACATGGATTGCTGCAGCCATGAATCATCTGAAGGAATGGGCGGGCATGGGAGTGTTAGCAGGCCTTCTGGTGTTGGTCTCCTTGGTTTGCCTGTGGTATATATGCAAGATTAGAGTCTCACAACAGTGTGATGCAGCCATGATCATTCAGGCCTTTACAGCCATTGCATTGAAGCTCCCAAGCTTGACATTCTCCCCAAGCATGGTTGGATACCATAAAAAGCTAAAATGATATGCTCAGGATGCGAGGCTAAGCACTGCACTCAGGGTCAGCCGCTTTGGACCCAGAGAAGAGCATGCGGGTTGATGCCCCAGGTCCCGCCTCTGAGAAAAAGGTATCGGACTGGTCTGATGCTCTTTGGGTGGATGACACCTAAATGAACATCTGTACAAAGTCCCAATTTATTTCTAATATCAGAGATCAGACCTCTACTCTTGCCTGATGCGTCTAAAACAAAAAGGGGGAACTGTAGAGAGCTGCGGAATGCTATGCCTTAAAGATGGAGCTGGTTTCCGCCTTCCACCTTCCCGATGGTGAGTGCTCTCTGTCACGAACAACTTCACATTTGGCTAAGGCCGAGGATCTGGCTTGCTTCCATGTATGTGGACCTATCTGCATTGCCTACGTGGCACGCTGGGGTTGGCCACCCAGAGGCTATTTAAGCTGTGGGCTGGCTTTCCCCGGGGTCCGAGGATTGTTCAATGTTCCTGAATAAACTGCATTGAAAAAACAAACAAACAAAAAAAAACAACAACAACAACAACAAAAAACAAAACAAAACAAAAAAAAAAAGCCTTTTGTCTTGTTAAGGACTAACTGTAAATGGAATAATGCCAGTTGTGGGAAAACATTGCCAAGAAGGAAAGGATGAATTTTTCTGTCAATTAACTTGAGCATGTGAATCCAAACAATCATGCTCCAGGCCTCTGTAGGAGTCTGTCTTGTGTGTGTGTACATATAATTTTATATATATATATATATATATATATATATGTGTGTGTGTGTGTGTGTGTGTGTGTGTGCATATTGCCAACATTTACCTTGCTTGAGGAGGTCATTTTAACTAAGTTTTAATGCACTGTAATTAAATCAATTACATGGAAAATAATAATAAATAGAAGCATATATTTTCATTTATCTCTGGTGCTAAAGATATTTAAAGAAATGAAACAAATAAAAACAAAATACATCACTGTCTTTAAGATATAAAAAATTGTTTTATTTATTTTTTACTTTTCAATTTTCTTATAAGCAAATATTAAATATGTAACAATAAAAAAACCTGTATTTTACTCCAGAAATATTGTTTCATTCATGTAGAAACTCTGTAAATTACATACACCTTTGGTTTTCAACCTTCTTAATGCTGCAACTCTTTAATATATAGTTCCTCATGTTGTGGCAACCCACAACAATAAAATTATTTTGTTGTTATTTCATAACTGTAATTTTGCTACTGTTATGAATCATAATGTAAATATGTTATACATAGGATATCTAATATGGGACCTATGTGAGAGAGTTGTTAAACCCTGTAAGTGATCATGAACTTGGGAACTGCTGGCATACACATACAAAAGGAATTTAAATTAAGTCACATTATAATGGGAAAGAAAATATCCCAAAGAGATATCTTCTCCCAAAAGTAAAACTTCAAGTTCCTGAAATGGTTTATATCCTCTTCAGGTATTGGCCATAGGGTTCCCACACACTCCCCCAATGATTACAGGTTATTGTTCTTGGTTAGTTTCTACAACCTGATAATAAATCCCTAGAGCTGATGACACTTATTTCACTGACCATGGGAAATCAAACTGGTTCCCAACCACAAGCTTCACCCATGGTAACTAGCATCCATGGTCCTGGAAGGCAAGATGCAGCATAAAAGAAAAGAAAAGCAATCATCACTCTCATCCAGCTACTTACAACAGACAGCTGTCTGCAAGGTACTACAATAGTGGCACAAATGCTCTGGGAGTAACCAAGTATTTTAAACTTGGACATAAGACTCATACTATGAAATGGGAACCATACCTGTTACAGTTAAAGTGGCCAAGAACATTACACTACATACGTCATGGTCCCTATGGGAAATTTTACTAATATTATTCTGTTGAAGGAACATAGCAATAAAATGGCTCCTAAAAACATATTGCTAAATACAGTGCATCATGTATCAGAGAAACTTCTTTTTTTAGTATGTGGTAATTAGCACAAAGACCCACAGCTGGACAATGTTCAGATATCAAGAGAAAAGTGTGGTATATCAACCACATGCCAGGGAAGTCCCCATGCCCATGTTAGTTGGCTAACATGAAGCAGACTCCATGTTTTTGTGTGCTTTTGTTTGTTTGTTTTATTTTGTTTTGGTATTTTTATTTGTTTATTTGTTTGTTTTTGGTTTCCAACTTGTTTTATTAAGAAAGTGAAAGAGAAAAAACTAAATAACAAAAAACTAATGAAATGAGTATTAGTATTTCCTTTTATCCTATCTAGAAACTAAAGAACAGAAAAAATAGTTTCACAAAAATACTACTGAATAAACAGCAGGCATGGAGAAACATCAAGCCTGAGTAAAACAGTTAACAATAAGTGAACCCAAATGCAAATCAAAAGAATATAAATAAACCATACAAAGAAATAAAGAAAACATGTGCAAAAAATAGAGGGAGAGAGTTAAAATGGAGTTATGATGGTCAGCCTTACATGTGGTAAGTGAAATTGTAACATTTTTATGGAAAAAAGGAACTTTATTTTCATAATTAGTCTTGACAAGTTACTACAGGCAAATAATTACTTCTATACAGGCTTGGGTCATTTGCACCATCTTCCAGAACAAAGATGATACCATGTACAAAGTGATACCATGTGCTGTTATAAGTGAAGTAACTTGTATGTCTATAAATAGTACAAAACTCAAATGGTTAATAAATTGAGTCAATATCTCCCAAGGTTAAAAGTAAAGGAATAAAATAACTATGTCCATGGCTCACAAAACAACTCAGCAGATAATGATGCTTGCAGGAATGCATGACTAAATGGTGGAAGGAAAGAACCAATTCCACAAGTCATCCTCTGAATTTAAAATTTGTATTTAAATGTGACAATACTTATTTCCCAAATACTTCAAAAAATACATAAACGTTAAAATATATATGTAGGGGGCTAGAGATATGGCTCAGAGGTTAAGAACACTTGCTCTTCTTCTAAAAGGTCCTGAGTTCAATTCCCAGCAACCATCTATAATAAGATCTACTACCCTCTTCCAGCATGCAGGCCCATATGCAGGCAGAATTCTCTAAAAATAATAAAGAAAGAAATCTTTTAGAACAAACACATGTGTAGTAAGTTGCATATACTATATGGACATACAAAAAGAAAATGAGAGAATAGACATACACACCCGTATATATTCTACCTGAAAACCAAAACTGAAGGTCAGCACAAAAACCTGATGACCACAGTTACCCACAGTTAGTGTGGAAGGGAAGGCTGTACACATGGGGTGGGACTGAGACTCCAAGATTGCTCTTTCAGAACATTTTTATAACTTTTGATTTTTGCATTCAAACTCTTTGATCACAAATTCAAATTCTTTAATCATAAGAGTAGCAGAGTAAGTAAAGATTAAAACATATGTATTCATTTATTCTAAAAATGTTCATTCAACAATTCTAGTGTTGAATGAAAGCTGCATCAGGCATAGCAGAATAAAGAATGGCAATCCCAGTATTTAAGGAGCATAGATCCTGTTGAAAGAATATAACAGGCAATCATGACCTAGATTTAAAACCTGAGTGACTGAGCAAAGAAAACT
This sequence comes from Meriones unguiculatus, assembly GCF_030254825.1. Classification (NCBI taxonomy): domain Eukaryota; kingdom Metazoa; phylum Chordata; class Mammalia; order Rodentia; family Muridae; genus Meriones; species Meriones unguiculatus. Next base: position 880,997 of record NC_083352.1, on the reverse strand, counting down.
GCACCAGTAGAAAGCAAAGTCAAAAGGGAAAGGCGCTTTAAGAAATAAAGTCCTTGATAGGAGATAGGCTGCAATTTTATGGAATGAAGGCTTTATGCAAATTGAAACATCATCAGTGTGAGCATAAGCAACTCTCATTGAGGAAGGAGTTCCAAACTGCAGTTTCAAAGTTTCAATGTTATTCTTAGCCTAAAAGTATAGCAGAGAAAACAAAAAGAATAAAACCACAAAGTGTCATTATCAGTGTCCACCTTGGTTGGATTTAGGATATGTTTTAATTCGTAAGAAGTTTATATTCACGATTCTTCTGCTATTCTAACAAAAAAGAAGACAGGACTATTTTCTAAATAAGCAAATAAAAAAGTCATTGGAAAAATATGATAATATAAAAAGAAAGCTATAATAAAATAACCTTCCTGGGAGATGTAATACTGTTGAAGTTGGGTATCTAACATTACATGAGTTGTCTAAGGCCATTTATTTCACAGCAACAGTACCTCAGTGCAGTATTACCCAAGTTAAAAAGACACTTAAACTTAAATTTAATTTGTTTACTTTGATCACTTAGAGAAATCAGCCCATGTTGAATATCAATTTCTCCCAGAATCAGCTGGGAGAACTTAATGCTAATGAGGCAAGTATTTTGCCAGGCACCACATACAGAAAAGTGTACACATGGTAGAGGGGGCAGGCGTTGTAGGCACATCTAGTCAAATCCAGCTGTCTTCCTAGTTTGGTGTCAGTCACAAAGCAAACACATGTGAGAGAAAATTAATCCTGATGAGAAATCACTATTGAGAGAATGCAGCAGGACGTTCTGAGTTGATCTTGAGTCTCATAATATGACAGAGTATGGGCTTGGTTATCTGTTTGTTTCCTTAAAAAAAAAAATTCTCTTTCTTTTTTTCTTTCTTTCTTTCTTTCTTTCTTTCTTTCTTTCTTTCTTTCTAATTTTCTTTCATGGAAGACACAATGATTCCCACCCCCCCCAAAAAAAAAAAAAAACCTATGCCACAAACTACTCATTCAACCAAGATAAAAGAAACTCCAGGTGATGTGTGTTTAGTGTGACTGAATACCTCCAGTCTCTCGTAGGTGTTCTTGTCAATCAGACAGCAATATACTGATTCTCTTTTGATTCCCAGAATAACTTTGCAATACAGAAGATATTCACAAACAAAAACCACAGCTTCATGTTCCATCACCAGCTCTGCCAAGCTGAGTTTACAAGTATAACAATGTCAGTTGTCCCCACTAGCAAAAATAGCTGGTAAAAGTGGACAAAGAAAAATATTAAAACAAATTAAATTTTAAAAAGTGGAAGGAGAAGCATTATCTTACAGTTTATGATTTGCTGGAACAGTGCCCAAAATGCCAACATGGAGCACAAGTGACAGCGGTTAGCAGAAGAAATTAATATGTTAATTAATTATTTAATTAATTAAATTAATATTAATATATTAATATTTTAGCAGAAGAAATTAACAGTATCACATATGTAAAAGCAAATGAAGTTCTCTGAATTATTACAATTAAGATGTGAATCTGCTTGTTTTGAAACACTTGAACTGTTCCTATTAAAGATCACCATATATGTTAGTTACTTCCTTTTTACTTAAAAATCACAATTAAAAGAGGCTACCATTTATGAAAAAATTAAAAAAATGGTATCCTCTTCAAATTGTCCCTGGGCATATAATCCACTTTTATCATTTGATATATTCACAGCTATACATAGGCATAATAATGACCAAATGATCAGGGAAAGGAAAAAAATCTTGATTTTGTACACTTAAGCTTAATATAGTATATGAATTCAGAAATCAAGATTAATTTTCCAACCATTCATGTATACAGAAGACCAAACATTTATTTGCCTTTTCTGGAAGCAAATAGATGAAAAATAATAAAGATACAGCGTTTTCCCCAGTCTGTGTAGGAATATCTAAAAGACTGTAGAAGAAATGAGACAAATGATTAACAGAATATTCTGGAGAAGTGAAAAAATGAAACTAAGAAGAGTAGTGGACAACAAAATGTTATAGATGGCTCCCACACATTTTCATGGCCTTGAAAATGTTTCTGAAGATGTAAGTATGTAAGTGTAACTGCTCTGAGCAGGATGTACCATCATTTAAGGAAACCACTACAAAGAATGAGGGAACTAGAAAATCAGAAAACAAGGCAATATATTATGTAAAGGAAAGGATGTTCATTTTATCTTCTTCTCAGGAACATCATGAAGCAAAGATCATATAACCCAAGCATCAGTTGCTACAGAGATGATTCTCAAACCTAGAGAACAGGTACATTAGATTATGTGTTTATCAGAATTTTGAGCAGAGAAGGCGACTCAGTCTGGAGTACAGGATGAGGAAAAATCAGGTAGTGTTTGTACCCATCATTCACACATTTCTGTTCATGGAGTCCTATGCTTAATTAAAGTTTTCTATTAATTCCAACACTCTGAATGACTTAATTAAGTTTCAATAACATCCAGTGCATGAGGATATAGTAAAGTAGGAGATTCAGAATCAGGCAGAATAGAAAATGGCTACACCCCTGTCAGCCTTTTTCACGAATAACTACAAGCATAAGTGGGTTTTTTTGTTTGTTTGTTTGTTTTTCCTCACAGCCTTTTACCTAATGTACAATTGAGAAAGATCTTTGTAGAAGACTTGGGAGCCATTTCAGAAACACAGTTGTTAGGATTGAACCCCTTTTCCTAATCAGTGTAGGAGAGGTTAGCCTAATTTTCCTAATAAGTGACAGCTTAAAGAGAGTAATGACACCAATCAACCTTCCATTAATACTTCTAGCAAATTTTCTCAGCTCACACTAACACCTAAAATTCACCTCCATTTTGTTTGTAAGAGTTGAGATAAACTTTATTTCACTCACCTTCAAGCCTTTCTTGTCTTTATAACCCTTTCTTATAACATTTATCTTTATCAGCAGTAGAAAGCGATTGCTAAGGAGGGCAGGCATTAGTCAGAAAAAGGAAGAAAAGATTAAAATGAATTCTCTGATGGAGAAAAAGAATGGATGGTCAGGATAGGTAAGATAATACATTGGGAAAAGAAGCTTGCTGTTTAAGCCTGAGGATCTAAGTTCATTTCTTGGATCCCAGTGTACAAGAAGAGAACAGGCTCCCAAAATCATTCTTCTAACCTGCATACCAACACATGCACGCGCACGCACACACACGCACACACGCACGCACACACACTCACACTCACACTTGTGCATGCATGCGTACATACACACACATTAAATAAAATAAAGAAAACGATGGAGATGTAAACAATGCCAGAACTTCCATTGTACCTTGGTTACATCACCCAAGGAGCCTTCCCAGAGATTGCAGAAATCCTGGCAAGGACTGAAAGAAGTAAGGGGGTGTGGCTACACTTGAAAATAAATGACAGCTTTAAAAGAAGAACAATTATGAAATTTATACTCTTAAGGCATAATAATAGGCTTTTATGCAGATTAAAATGCATCTGAATGCAAATTCAAGGCATATTTTATGCAAATCGATATGTGGCCCTCCTGACTGTTTCATATATTTGGCTGTGACCTTGGAGAGACCTTACCAACAGTTCTTTTCTTCTGTTTTAGAACTTCTACATGTAGGAAGAGTCTAATATGAGCTTCTCTCCATATGACTGAATAAGGCTTCAGGAAGGACAAAAGTAATTCCATAATAATCTGAAATATTTAGGCCAGAGGAATGTATTTAGGATTAAATATCAAAGTCTCCAGGATAACCTGATGGACTACAACAGATTTCAGAGTTATTGAAAGATATCAAGGCCTAATATAGACTCAAAAGCTTGACGAGTCATGTGGAACATAAATGACCTTTCTTAAGGTTGGTGAATCCTTTGAGTAAATCCATCACCCATTACAGGAACAGCAGGTGTCTATGCCATTTTGTTGGTTCAGTTTTATGTTTGAGTTCAGACACATTTATGCTGAAAATTTTAGCTGTGAGAGCTTCAGCAAATAAAAGACTTAACTTCTCTGAGCTTCAGGTTCACAACTATAACAGAAAAATAGCTTGCTAACAAAAAAGTATTATGATACTTAATGTTATGTCTGACACAAAAAAAAAATGGTGCTCAATATAAGCAGCTGCTATCATTGTCATCACTACCACTACTGTGACTTATCCTAATATTTGAATCCCTCCCTTTGGTCATAAAAGCCATAACCACTGATTTTAGTGTCCTCTGTGTATGTGTGTTCTTTGTGTATGTGTGGGTGTGCATGCACACACACATGCTTCAGATTTTCACTGGGTCACTTGTCTAGAAATAAGTTTCTAGCCCTTTACAGTTTAGATAAATCAAATTCTACTGCACAGTTAGAATAATGGTGGAAGTACATTACTTAATCAGCAACTGTCTTTTTGGCTTTTCAAACCTAATACTTTATTAGGATTTTTTGACTTCTGTAACAAGTCACAGACTGGGTGACTTAAACAACATAAATCTGGAGACTCTCAAAAGGGTAGGCTCCTGGGAGGATATGGAGTGACTCCAGGTGAGACTCCTAGCAGAGGGGAATATGGATAGTGAAGAGCCACCTTCTATAGCCAGGTAGAGTTTTCAGTGGATAGAGGGAAGCACCAACCCACCCACAAAACCTTAGACCCATAATTTACCCTGCCTACAAGATGTGCATGGATAAGAGATGGAGCGCAGGTTGAAGAAAGAGCCAAACAATGACTGTTCCAATTTGAGACCCACACAATAGGAGAGAGCCAACTCCTCACAGTGTTAATGATACTCTGGTATGCATTCACACAGGAACCTAACATAACTGTCCTCTGAGAGGCTCCACTGGGCGGTGGATCACAACAGATGCTGTGACCTACAGGCAAACATTAGGTGGAGCTGAGGGAGTGTTGTATAAGACTTGAGGGAAAGATAGAAAGTCCAGGAGGGGACAAGAACTCCACAAGAAGACCAGCAAAGTCAACTAGAGGAGGACCAGGCGCTCAGAGACTGAACCACCAAGAGTATGCATGGACTAGACCTAGGATCCCTATACATATGATGCTGATGGGCAGTTTGGTCTTCATGAGGGTCTGTTAGCTATTAGACTAGGGACTGTCTCTGGCATGAACTCTGTTGCCTGCTTTTGGATCACTTTCCCTAATTGGGTTGCCTTATCTGGCCTCAGTAGAAGAGGATATACTTAGTCCTGATACAACCTGGTGTGCTGGGGCCAGTTGGTACAGATTTAGGGGATCCCCTTTTTAGGAGATGAGAGGTGGGAAAGGGGGGAAAGGATGGTAAGGTGGGACCAGAGGGAGAGGAAGGAAGGGGCTGTGATAGAGATGTAAAATGAATAAATAAATGCATTGAAAATAAAAAAGAACACATGATAGGGAAAAAATAACCTCACTTTTTATTTCAGAGAAGCAAGTCCTAAGAATTCTATATCTTTGTAAAACCCAAATAGTCACCCAACATAACTAATAGTGAACATCCATTAAAAGTATAAGTAAATCAGTGAATATTCAAATAAGCCCATGGTTCTCAACTTTTCTAATGCTGCAACCCTTTAACACAGTTCCTCATGTTGTGGTAACCCCAAACCATAAAATTATTTTGTTGCTGCTTCCTAATTGTAATTTTTCTACTTTTATGAGTTATAATATAAATATCTCATTTGTGAAATATTTGATATATGACCCCTTTCAAAAGGTCATGACCCACAGGTTGAGAATCAGAGAATCACAGCTAGTAATTATAATCTGTTCCATCCAAAGGCTCACAGAATATTCACACTGCTTTATCAGACATTCATGACCTGCTGAGCCGGGAAATCTTTACTGTGAGTCAGGGTTTTCAGTCTAATACTAATCTAGCAGGCACTCTCATCTTTCCATTGTTTCTAGAGCTGTCAAAATTTATTCCTTCCTGTTTAGGGAGTTCAGAGAAGTAAGAGAGCTAATGTTCTGTGCAGACCAAGGAGAAGGAAGATAAGAATGGCTCATAGATTAAGCAACCAAAAGCAAAAAATGTGCTCATGAGAATTGGCATTTTTTTTTCTGAGGTGGCCAGACTTATTCACTTTGACAAAAAGCAGGCTTAATTTACAAATTTTCTGATTACCTAATTTATGCTATAATGTCTCCCTTTTCAGGCAATGAAGTTTGTTAGCCCTTAAGACCAAAATAATCTTACCAATATACTAACCATTATGCTATCTGTATAAAAAGAACTCTTATTTCCAAAGAGGAAACATTATTTTATAAATAAAACCATATAGCTTACTTTCACTATACTATTCTTTTATAAAACTAACATATCCCATTGTTCGATTTTACCAATAAAGACTAAGGAGGCTCAGAGAGGCAGAAAAAGCACCCAACTGACCTTCCTACTCAGTAAAAGTCCCAGAAAGAAAGTGCTTTTCTACCCAGCTCACATCCTAGAAGGAAAAACCGGAAAGCCCAAAGCCCAATGCAAGAAGCCAAAAGCTTAATAGCTCAGCTGACAACTCAAGAGAAAAAGGCCTGCTAGCTTACCTGACAGCCCAGAAGGAAAAAGCCAAAAGCTTTTTCTTGTCCACTCTGTTTTAAGTGGCCTCTCAATGTCCTTCCTTTCAGTTTAATACCTGTTTCTGTGCCTCTAAACCTAGGGTTGAATTTATTTTGTTCTTGGGTTAAAGGTGCGTGTTAGGGCCAAGTCACTCCACAACTAGAAAAAAGGTTTTGGAGTTCACAATCTCGAGGTTCACAATGGATCAGATATTCTGCAAACTGTAACTTGTCTTTCATTTAATTTTTTGTTTATTTTTTTATTTTTTATTTTTTTTATAAGTTACATTTTATTAACTCTGTATCCCAGCTGTGTCCCGATCCCTCATTCCCTCCCAGTCCCTCCCTCCCTCCCTCATCTCCACCGTGCCCCTTTCCAAGTCCACTGATAGGGGGACCTCCTCCCCATTCATCTGATCCTGTTTAACAGGTATCTTCAGGACTGGCTGCAAAGCCCTCCTCTGTGGCCTAACAGGACTGCTCCTCCCTTCGGGGGTGGGGAGACCAAAGAACCAGTCATTGAGTTCCTGTTAGAAATAGTCCCTGTTCCCCTCACTTTGGGAAACCAATTGGTTACTGAGCTACCACAGGCTACATCTGAGTGGAGGTTCTAGGTTATATCCATACATGGTTCTTGGTTGAATGTCAGTCTCAGAAAAGACCCTGTGCCCATAGTGCTTCCTCCAGACCCAGCTATACCACTGCTAGGTATATACCCAAAGTTTGTTCAAGTACACAAAAAGGACACTTGCTCAACCATGTTTATAGCAGCTCTATTTGTAATAGCCAGAACCTGGAAACAACCCAGATGTCCATCAATGGTGGAATGGGTACAGAAATTGTGGTATTTTTATACAATGGAATACTACTCAGCAATCAAAAAGGAGGAAATCATGAAATTTGCAGGCAAATGGTGGGATCTAGAAAAGATCATTCTGAGTGAAATATCCCAGAAGGAGAAAGACAAACATGGGATATACTCACTTATATAGACCTATAAGATATGATAAACATAATGAAATCTATACACCTAAAAAAGATAATCAATTGAGCGGACATGGGGTAAGATGATCAATCCTCATTTAGAAAGACAGATGGGATGTGCATTGAACGTATGACAGGAGTCTACTGAGCGCATCTGAAAGACTCTAACCAGCGGTGTTTTCAAAGCAAAGACTCATGACCAAACCTTTGGCAGAGTACAGGGAATCATAAGAAAGAAGGGGAGTTAGTCTGATGGGGAAAGGATAGGAGCTCCACAAGGACCAAATAATTTTTTGTTTATTATAAAGCTGAACGATAATGGTTAGAGATTATGGGGAGCATATCTGTCAGTTTACAAATATTATGACAAATATACCAGAGATAATCAGCTTGTATTTGTTTATTATAAAGCTGAACGATAATGGTTAGAGATTATGGGGAGCATATCTGTCAGTTTACAAATATTATGACAAATATACCAGAGATAATCAGCTTGTAAAGAGGAACTTTTTTTGGTTCATGGTTTCATTCAGTGCTTGCTTGGACTACCATGAGTCAGTCCATCTCAGCAGATATATATGGAGAAGAAAAACTGATCCACCATGGTGTCAAAGAACTGAGGAAAGAGAAGAAACAAGATTCCTGACAACCTTGTCAAAGGCATGCACTCAATGGTCTCATTTTCTTCCACCAAGCTCTAAATCTTAAGAGTGTTATGGGTTTCCCTAGTAAGGGGAGCAAGAGCTGTTTCTGACATGAACTCAGTAGCCAGCTCTTTGATCAGCTCCCCCTGAGGGATGCAGCATTACCATGCCACAAAAGAGGATTATGCAGAAGCCCTGATGAAACCTGATAGGCTAGAGTCAGATAAAAGGGGAGGAGGTCCTCCCCTATCAGGGGACTAGGGAAAGGGCATAAGGGGAGAATAAGGAGGGTGGGTGGAACTTGGAGGAGACAAGGCGAGGGAGGGGGCTGCAGCAGGGATACAAAGTGAATAAATTGAAATAAATAAATAAATAAAACCACTTCTACTTTTAAGTAGAAGCACAACCATTTGAAACTCTACTTCCAGGTTATTGGAAACCTTCTTTGGGGCTTCATATACACCAGACTTGCATGTGATGCACAGACATACATACAGTCAAACCACTCATACATATAAAATAAATAAATAAATCTAAAACAATTAAGAGCTAGACCATAATAGCTGGATATAAACAGAAAACATTAAAGATAATTAAGTACAGATGATAATGTAGATATATAGATAAAATAATAGAAATCCAAAGACTTGATAAGAAAGTATTACTGCTCCCACTTCAGTGAGATTTCAGGGAAGTTAAGTGACTTTGTTTTTATTTTTAACAAAGACAAAGGATAGGAGAGACAAGTACACTTTTCTATGTGTGTGTGTGTGTTTTTTTTTTTTTTTTCAGAGCTTGAATTTGGAGGTTGTATTTTAGTCCCCAGTGGAAATGTGTTTTCACCACAAGTCACCTCACAGTGTGATACAATTTATCATGATTGTCATCTGCGACTCAAGAGAGACAGAAATAGAATACTAGGGACTCTGAGAGTAAGAGCCTATGTGCTCAAGTGCACTGTTAGACCTCAGGAGAGTCATGTTCACTGTGATGTGAGCAGCTGACTGCTTGCTATCACAAGGCAGGATTTGGTTCAAATAGCCAACCTGAACTCTTAAGTAGGTTAATAGGAGTGCACTTCAATTAATAAATTACATTTATAAAAAGTATTCAGTTTTATAAATATTATTTCTCAAACTTAGCAACTATAATATTATATGCACTTCTACTTTTTTATATAGAAAAAGAATTTATGATCGTTATTTTCTTTTTTTCTTTTTCACTGACATATAATGCAGTTCATGTGTTTAAAGTTAGCTATATTGTTGACTAGGACCAAGATTTTATCTCAGATTCCAGGAAAACATGGTATATAATACTATATAAAGAAAATAGAGATTCAGTGAGTTTTCTGAGATGAACACTACAGAATGTGGTTTAGAATGCCTGCTGGAATGTTCTAATAGATAGGAGTATGTTAGAATGATAAATGACAGCAGTGTGTAGCAATTTAGGAATCCTTTCTTTTGTGACATACTGTCTGCTAGGCAACCATTTGCCTTTCTTGAAACCCAGAAAGCATGCTTTTATTTTAGTTAGTTTGTATCATTAGCACACTGCACATATAGAACTGCCAGTTAAATTAACTTTTGGCTGAATTCATGTCTTCGTTCTTACCTCATTCTCCTTAAGCACTTTCAGAAATTCCATCTTTTCTTTGAGGAACAAAGAAACAAAAAGTTTGAAGTGAAATTGCTTAAACTTTGAAACTTTTCTCCTTCCCTATCTCACTGTTTTTCACTAACAACTAAAGCTAAGTTAACAATCATTGGTCATCCCATTCTGTTAATTTTGTTTAGACCTCAAGTCAGTTTCTCCAACTAATGTATTCCCAAAGATTTCATTTCTCCAAGTTTCTTAGGGCAGCCATCTACCTAAAATGTATATATTTGCATTGTCAAATAAAGAGAGACCATATTCTTTCTTAAGACAGATATCCCATTTCCAATGAGCAACAGAACAAGAAAATTTGAACACAGGGAACTTCCCAGAGACTCATACTCCAACCAAGGACTATTCATGGAGATAACCTAGAACCCCTGCACAGATGTAGCCCATGGCAGTTCAGTGTCCAAGTGGGTTACATAGTGATGGGAAGAGGGACTGCCTCTGACATAATCTGATTGGCCTGCTCTTTGATCACCTCCCCCTGAGGGGGGAGCAGCCTTACCAGGCCACAGAAGAGGACAAAGCAGCCACTTTTGATGAGAACTGATAGACTAAGATCAGAAAGGAAAGGAGAACCTCCCCTATCAGTGGACTTGGGGAGGGGCATGCATGCAGAAAGGGGAGGGAGGGTGGGATCGGCAGGGGAGGAGGAAGGGGCTTATGGGGGATACAAAATGAATAAAGTGTAATTAATAAAAAATTATTTAAAAAAAGAAACAAAAAAAATCATTAACTTTTCGCAGAGTGCAGGGAATAAAAAGAAAGGGGGGGTGTAGTTAATATGACCTGGAGAGGACAGGAGTTCCACAAGGACCAAATATATCTGGGCACAGGGTTCTTTTATGAGATTGTTTCTCCAAACAAGGACCATGTATGGATGCAACCTAGAGCCTCTGCTCAGATGTAGCCCTTGGTAGCTCAGTATCCAAGTGGGTACCCTAATAAGGGGAACATGGACTGTTTCTGACATGAACTCAGTGGCGGGCTCTTTGACCTCTCTCCCCCCTCCCAGGGAGGAGCAGCCCTGCTAGGCCACAGAGGAGGACTTCACAGCCAATCCTGAAGACACCTGATAAACCAGTATCAGATGAAATGGGAGGAGGTTCTCCCCTATCAGTGGACTTGGAAAGGGGCAGGGAGAAGATGAGGGTGGGAGGGTGGGATTGGGAGGGAAAGAGGGAGCGGGATACAGCAAGGATACAAAGTTAACAAACTGTAACTAATATTAAAAAAAATAAAAATTAAAAAAAGAAAAAAATCATTAACTTTATCTTTTATGTTTTTAGAGAAAGATTATTATTCTTTTTATATTAAAAATAATTTTCAGACCCAGGTAAACTAGGCTTCTGGGGAGCAGGCTGAAAGATCTCTGAGCCTAGAGCTCCTCCAGTGTCCCACAGGCCTCATTTGGTAGGAGGGCAATAGAACCTAGCTCAGCTCTGCTGGGTTCTCTGTCCTTAGTTGGTACATCAGTCACTGCAACTACCCTGGACACAGATTTATTCACTCTGTTGATCTTCTTGTGGCGCTCATATTCATTTTAAATTGTTTTTATTAATTACAGTTTATTCACTTTGTACCCCAGCGGTAGCCCCCTCCTTTCCCTATCCCACTTTCCCTCCCTCACCTCCTCCATGCCTCTCCCAAGGTCCACTGATTGGGGAGGTCCTCCCTCCTTTCCAACTGAACCTAGTTTATCAGGTCTCCTTGGGACTGGTTGCATTGTCTTCCTCTGTGGCCTGGTAAGGCTGCAGATGATTAGGGGCAGATGATCAATGAGCTGAGTTCATGTCAGAGACAGTCCACTTACTAGGGAACCCACTTGGAGACTGAGCTGCCATGAGCTACATCTGTGCAGGAGTTCTAGGTTATCTCCATGTATGGTCCTTGGTTGGATAATCAGTGTCATTATCTTATCACTTGATTCCTATGCATGGATGTTTTCCTTCCATATTTCTCAATGGTAACACCTAACCAGTCAGCAAGTTCTCCTAAAGTCTTTGATATTCTTGTAATGATCTGTTCTTCTCCCAATAGGCCACCATCACTTAGCAGAAGCCTGTCACCCTCATTCAAGTAACTTCAGCAGAACTTACCATCCCCAACCACTCTAAGACATCAATTCTGTTGCAGCTATTCAGCTTTGTAACATGCAAATCTCACTAGGACCCTATTATGGGTCATCTAAAGAAGAAAGCCCAAAGGATATGGAGTGGTGATGAAATCCCTCATGATATTTCCCAGAAAACCTCTACAAACTCATCTGTGATCTCATCCTCTAAGCTTGGGGTCCAGGATTCAGATATATTCACAGCTCCCTGTACCCAAGGTGATTTTGTTCCTCCCATCATTTTCCTCCCCTGGCATTCTCAGTACTTCCCCTGCTTTCGACTCAGATTATGTAGAAGTCATTTCTATTTTGGAACCCTGTTATACTTCTCCTTTACCCCAAGAAAGATACTATACTCTCTGCTTACATGTAGACAGTACATACTAAGATAGAATTCTAGAACCCATCTCTCTTTGCTTTAATCTCAATACCAGGCATTTGTCTTGTTAGATATCATTTGTCACTGAAGTCTATATACATACTATAAATTCAAATGACAAAATGTTAATTACTAATAAATATCACTTAATCTATGACTATAGAGACAGTGGAGAAAGGAGTCTGCTGAGTTGCTTTAGGAAGACCTTTGGGAAAGATTTACTTTGATTGGAGTCAAAGATAATATTTGGAGATAGTATTTAGTGGAGAGTGCCATTTCCTCACTAAATGATAGTGATATGATAACAAGAATTATATACACATTTTTATATTCCAGTATTTTGATGAGTGAATTCAAGTATTTTCTTAATATAAAAAAATCAATAACCAATTTTCTAACAAAAAAACCCTGATATGCTTAGAAATTATAAAAATGTCTTTAGAAAAACATGCATGATTCAACACTGAAAATGAGAAGTGGCTTTTAGAGCTTAAGCTGCTAAGTAAAAGTTAGCTTTTGTAAATGTGTTTTGTTCCACAGTGAAGTAACTGCCATATATTTTTGCTGGCTACCATTATAATACACTATATTATAAGGAATTTTCTTTAAGAATTAAAAGATTGGTTTATTAAACTTCCCACTAGTTACTGTATATGATTTTTAACCTTTTTACTTTACCTATGTAAAGATGTAGTCCATACTACTCTGCTGCCATCTGATTTTCTTACCATGCTCCTCAAAAACATCTGGCTCCTTTTGTGTAGATATTCCTCATTATATGATTGCATGGCAAGCCTGAAGTATGTTGGAAATTTAACTGACTATGGGGCCCTTATTGAAGAAGCAAAGCACAGCTTTAAAATGTCAAGTACCCTGCAATATCTGCTTACACTTTGCCTAGGAAAAGGGAGGAAAGAATAAAAGATGATATATGTGTACCTATGAAAAGCTGAAGGAAAAAAAGAAAATGAATTTATTGAAACTAGAATTTCTGTAAGAAAGTATTAATTTCATGGTGGTCCATAGAGCCTCCACCCTCGGTCCCAATTTCTTTTTTTATTGTTTATTATTATTAGTTACATTTTATTAACTCTGTATCCCAGCTGTATCCCGCTCTCTCATTCCCTCCCAATGCCACCCTCCTCCCCTCACTTCTCCCTGCTCCTTTCCAAGTCCATGGATTGGAGAGGACTTCCTCCCCTTTTGTCTGGCCCTGTTTTATTCGATATCTTCAGGGCTGACTGCAAAGAAATTAATGACTAGATTTATGAACTTATAAACTATAATGTCTGAAATTATGTTTTAAAACTTTTAGTTTTATAGCTGTAAAAACAATTCTACGTATGCCAATCTGTTTTTAGAGTCCTTATTTAGGATGTTTTTGTTTTGTTTTGTTTTATCACAAATGTGATTATGAGGCAAGTAGACACACGGACTTTCTATGTGTTACCATTTAGTTTTACTTCATGATTAGCCTTCTTACGATATAATTAATGAAGTAGCCTAGAATGGCCACTGGTTATAAAAGCTAGTAGGTCAAAGTGCTCAACAAAGAATAATGTCATTCTTTTATCAGAAGAATAACAACAACCAAAACTCATGTATTAATCTATTCCGAAGAGGATCTAGTATGCTTATTAAGGATTGTATACTGTATTAAGACTGTTAGAGTATTTGTAATGTTTGCATATTAAATAAGTGTTACAGTATATGTCTCTTAAATGTACTTCCTGTAGACATTACTAGTTAAAATGGCATTCTTAGAGTTAAATAAAACTGAGGTCCAACTGTGACCTAGAATTTAGTATCTGGACAAAAAATGTCAAACACACTTTGTGACTATTATTTCCTTCCTTTGTCATATGAGAATTATGGTGATATGCTCATAACATATATGACTATCCCTTCAATTGACTCTGAACAATTTCTAGTCCATGAATTTTTAATGTTTTATAAGAAATATTAGAAACATGATTGTAATGGATAAATGCTCAGCAGTTAAGAGCACTTGCTGCTCTCATAGAGTACCAAAGTTTGGTTGCTAGTATCCATGTCTGGAGACACATAACTACATTTTACTCCAGCTCCAATAGACATGACACCGTCCTACGGCCTCTGTAGGTACCTCCTCACACATATGTTCTACCACACTCTCTCTCACACACACAAACACACAGACACACAAATAAAAATAATTTTCCATTTCCAGAATTCCCCATTATATTATTATTATTTTATTATTATTATTTCTGTGGTGATTTCAATAGATTTGGTCTCCATAGACTCATGTGTTTTAATGCTTGGCCCGTTGGGAGCACCACTATTAAGAGGTGTGGCTTTCTTGGAGTAGGTGTGGCTTTGTTGGAAGAATTGCAGCACTGTGGGGACAGGCTTTACAATCATATGCTCAAGCTATGCCCAGTGTGGCAGACAGTCTCCTTCTACTACCTGCAGATCAAGACGTAGAACTCTCAGCTCCTTCTCCAGCACCATGTCTGCCTTCACACCACTGTTTCTTGCCATGATGATAATGGAAGAAATTTCTGAAACTTTAAACAAGCCCCAATTTTGCTGAAATCTAGGCATGTGGATTTGTGGTGATTTTATGGCTAGATGCCAATTCAGAAATTGGTTTGCCTTTGTTGGATGGATATTTTGTTCTTTTGTTTGTATTTTCTCTCTGGTCTTCTGGCTTGTGTGGCATGTGGTTGAGTCAACAGTCTCAACTCAAGTTGGGGGCTGGGCTTCTGAGTCTCTTGTAGAGCAAAACATCTCTGCTAAAGCTGGGGTCATAATGTCTAGTGGGCTGCTTTTCTTCTGAACCAGCAGGAAGTACCCACCCATGTTAAAGTCTGCAGTTCTAGTGACTTTTATGGCCTTCTGTCCAGTACGGGGTGTTTTTCCATGTTTGGGTCTGGGATGTGTCAACAAGGAGGAGAGAGAGGTACTGGGATTAAGGTGAGTGGCCTACCTGGTCTTCTAGCAGAAGGCCACTGAAAGACTCTACAAAGCAGGGTATCAAAACATATGCAGGGACTCATTGCCAAACTTTGAACAGAGTGCAGGAAATCTTATGAAAGAAGGGGGAGATAGAAAGACCTGGAGGGGACAGGAGCTCCACAAGGAGAGCAACAGAGCCCAAAAATCTGGGCACAGGGGTCTTTTGTGACACTGATACTCCAACCAAGGACCATGCATGGAAATAACCTAGAACCCCTGCACAGTGGCAGCTCAGTGTCCAAGATGGTTCTCCAGTAATAGGAACAGGGACTGTGTCTGATATGAACTCAGGGGCTGGCTCTTGGATCACCTCTACCTGAAGGGGGAGCAGCCTTACCAGTTCTACCAGTTCACAGAGGAAAACAAAGAAGCCAGTCCTGATGAGACCTGATAGAAGAGGATCAGATGGAAGAGGAGGAGGACCTCCCCTATCATTGGACTGGGGAAGATGCATAGAAGAAGATGGAGGGAAGGTAGGATTGGAAGGGGATGAGGGAGGTGACTACAGCTGAGATACAAAGTGAATAAACTGTAATTAATAAAAATAAAATTAAAATTAAAAAAGACATCAGTCATAGACTTGTGTTGCAGATCTTTACACAATGCCTTGATATTAAAATTACAACAAAAATCAAAGCATTTCCTCTGCCAGAATTGATGATAGGACATTATATAATGTAGTAAGAACAGTTTATGATACTAAGTAAGAGAAATTAATCCTGTTAATCATGAACAGTATGTATCATTAAAAATAGCTATGGTTTAAGCTTTAGATTCTGAAAGTTGGCAAAAAACTTTAGATATAAAAAAATAAATAAAACCAAAAAAAGTGAAATAATTCCTAATGATATTCTCCTGTATTCATAGGGTTGGTGCCTAGCTCAAACATTATCAGATAGGTTTTCTCTAGCAGCTGATGGGAGCAGATACAGAGAGTCACAGCCAAATATTAGGTGGAGCTCAGGGTACTCCACAGAAGGCAGGGAAGAAGGATGATTGTAAGAGCTAGAGTAGTTGCAGACACCAGGAGGACAAAGCCAGATCAACTAGGCAGGTCTCAGAGGGCCCCAGAGAGACTGAAGAAACAACCATGGAGCCTATATGGTCTTCATCAGCCCCTCTGCATACATGCTGTGGTTCTTCAGCTTGGGTTTATTGCTGGACTCCTAACAATAAGAGTGGGGGTGTCCCTGAATATTTCATTTTCTGGCCTTTGAACTTTTTTCTTTCTACTTGGTTGCCTTGTCCAGCCTTAATATAAGGGTATATATTTAGTTTTATTTCATTTTTTATGTGGAGTTTGGCTGATGTCACTGGTAGGCCTGCTGTTTTCTGAAGGGAAATGGAGGAGGAAGAGTGTATCTGAGAGAGAAGGGAGATGAAGGGGAGTTAGGAGGAAGGAGAAGGAAGGCTACTATTAGGATGTATTATATGTGAGAATAAATAAAATAATAATAATTTTGATATTTTTAAAAAATGAGAGATGGTAGCACACACCTTTAATCCCTGCACTGAGGAGGCAGAGGCACGTGGATCTGAGTTCAAGGCCAGCCTGGTGAGTTTCAGGATATCTAGGAATACACAGGGAAACCTTGTTTCGAAAAGAAAAGAAAAGAAAAGAAAAGAAAAGAAAAGAAAAGAAAAGAAAAGAAAAGAAAAGAAAAGAAAAAAAAAGAAAAAAAAAAGAAAAAAAAAGAAAAAAAAGAAAAGAAAGTTATTGCTATATAGCTACAGAAAAAAAAATGGGCTTCTAACACTCACATTTTTTTTTTTTAAATAAGTTCAGAGAGTCTTATGAAAGAGTTTGGGAAACAATTAAGAGAGCTGGAGGGGCCAAGGATTATGCAGGAAGACCTATAAAGTCAAGTTACCTGGGTCCATGGGGGCTCACAGATACTAAAGCACCAACCAAAGGTCATGCATGGACTTGTCCTAGGCTACCTGCACATATGATGTGCAGCTTGGTCTTCGTGTTACTCCCTTAACAACTGGAGCTGGGTCCTCTCTAACTCTGAGACCTCCCTTTGGATCCTGTTCTAACTGGCCTTGTCTGGCCTCAGGGAGAGAAGATGTGCCTAGTTCTGCAGCAACTTAATGTGCCAGTGTGGGTGGGTACCAATAGGGGCCTCCCCTTTCTCATAGAAGAAGGAGAGGAGGAAATGGGTGACTACCGTGCAGAGGGTAGAGACGGGAAGAAGAGGAGGAGGTTGCAATCAGGTTGCAAAATGAATACATAAATTTAAAAATAAAACAAAAAAATATTTTAAAATCCCTACTGGTAAAAAATCAATATATTAAAGTAGCAGGTTAATAACTATAGAATGTTAATAAGGTTTTGTTTTAGTGTGGAAAGTAATGATACTGCTATGATAAACAGAGACTTACCAATTTTTGCACATTTTATATAAACATTTTTAAGCTTATTTTTTTTTTGCATTAGTGCTTATTACTCTTTCACAATATTTTTGAAACCAACATTGGTGTCCATCAGCAGAAAAATAGATAAACAAAATAAGGCCTATGTTCACAATGGACTTTTTTTTTTTTTCAGCAGTAATGAAAAAGGTGATTACATCATTTGCAGGAGACTGAGCACAACCAAAGAAATTATATTAAGTGAGCTAACTCAACATTAGAAATAAATTAATTAACTCAACAGAAAGACAAATATTGCATGTTTTCTCCTATTTGAAAGTCTCAGATTTTATAGAGATGCATAAGATGAAACATGCACAGATATTATTAGTGTAAAGTCAAAACTGTGAATCTAGTGGGAATGGGGGAGGTGAGGGTAGAATATATTCTAATGATATGAATACCTGCATGAAAATGGACTTTTGTAACCCAGTATATAAGAAAACATTGGGACAGAGGCTGTACCTCAGTGGCATGTGATAAGAATCTCAGTTTCCATTGAAAACATTAACCCTCCCCCCAAAAAATAACACAGAGAATATTATGATAATGAAGTAAAAAAGCTAATTGAAAATGCCCTTTATAATCTTGTCATATTTTACTGCTGCTAAACGTGTTTTGGAAAATGAAATGTGCCACACAGTGATACAATAACTGTTCCTTTTCTATGTTAAAAAAAAATCAAGACACACACAATATTCCCTGAAGTGTATTTCATGGGAAAGAGTGGAATGGGTTTTAATATTAGCTTAGCAACATTTGTGCTCTATGATATTTATTACTTTGGATCAAGCAATAAAAAAGGAAAAATTTTAGAACCAACTGAGGTTTTGTAGTTTTACTAAAAGCCATTATAAGTGGCTACAAAACAAATGACTTTCAGACTGAGAGCCTGTAATGTTCACATTTGTTTGGTACATTTGTCACCCAGACCTTTTGGTGAAATTTCCTACCATACCCTAAATAAATAAAATGATTCAAGATGCACAG
This sequence comes from Meriones unguiculatus, assembly GCF_030254825.1. Classification (NCBI taxonomy): domain Eukaryota; kingdom Metazoa; phylum Chordata; class Mammalia; order Rodentia; family Muridae; genus Meriones; species Meriones unguiculatus. The sequence goes on along the minus strand of NC_083352.1, from coordinate 862,251 downwards.
AATAATAAAATCTTCTGCTTGTTATTTTAAGAGGGTGTCACTAACAGACCAGAAATGTCACTTCATCAGTTCTGAAACCTTCAACAGATCAGTAAAATAAATAAAAACTAATGCATGAAGTGCAGGTATGTTTTTCTCTAATGCACTGAGAGGATTGAAGTTCCATTACTCAGATGTGCCATGAGCATTTAATTGAAATAAAGAGTTTTGAGGTGGGGGTTGTTTCAGTGGCTTGGATGATTTGCTTAAACTAGAGGCAAATTTTGGTGATACCCGTGTCTGTTATGTTCCTGGTGATAACATTTCCCAGATATCTGACTTTATTTTACATACTGAAATTCACTTTAGGGATAAGATGCTTTACAAAACACATACCCTTATTTATCTTAAGGCAATGAGTGGGGAGATTTATAAATACATATTTGGTGACTGCAGAGATGGCTCAGCAGACTTGGGTTCAATTTCTTGCACCCACATGATGGATCGCAACCATCTGTCAGTTTCAGGAGATTCTAGTACCATTTTCTGGCCTTTATGGATACTGCATGTGCATGATACACAGATAAAAAAGTCAAACCATATACAAATAGAAATAAATTGTTTTAAAATAAGATACTAAATCATTGTTTCTAATTTTCTCTGATGTCATTCTTTATAAAGGTAGAGGTTTTTCCCTGTCCCTGAACCTGTCAATGAGACAAAAGTTACACTGTATTTAGAAACAAAATATACATATAATTTTAGATAAAAAATTCAAGCTAATTAGGAAAAATAATCAGTATAAATGAAATAAATATGTGTTTGTATTGGAATTTGGAGAAGGGCAGTAGGTCAGATATATAGGTATTCTGTTTTCTGTTCATTTAATACATAAACAAAATTAACTTTAATGTAGACTAGGTAACCCAGTTAGGAGAGGTAACCAGAAACACATCTTGAAAGAAGGTCACATGTCCCCTACCCACCTAAAGATCAAAAGCAAGGCTCTGCTAATCCTTTCTATCTTAAGCAGGTATGCATTGCTTGTGAAACGCTGAGAAGACACCAGAAGCATGCCTGACTTTCCAAACCACTAGTTCTTAGCACTAACACATGGAAAATGGGAAATAAAGAAAACAACAACAACAACAAAAAACCTTTCTCTGTTTTCACCCCATCTTAAGTCAGTCTCTCTATACTGAAACAAGGCTAACTAACATGAAATGTGCCTTGGGACACTTCATTTGATTTCTAGGACAAACCAAAGCTAATCATTATACCCTCTCCAGTTTTTAAGCTTTTCTTCTCTTTCTCAAAACTGGTAGCTCAGGATGCTGGAGAAAGCACTAATTTCCTTCTTTCCCTCCCACCGTTTTCTCCGCCCAAATGATTTTCTTAAACTTAGCTAAGAAAATGATAAAGGGAGAAAAAATAAGAAAGACTGTAAGTTGAAGTGTAAGACCTGGGGTCTCACAGCTCAGGAGTTCAGGATCACGCCCTTCCCAGAAACTCCCCCAAACCAAGACTCATTGCAAAAGCAAGAGGTTTATTAACCATTACACAATGGGGTCACCCCTGCCGGTCAGCAAAGAGTGGCACTGGGAGACAAAGGCTTTAGGTTTTTAAAAGAAAAATTGCGGGAGATTTGAAGTTGCAGTCGTGGCAATTTAGGATTGGATGAGGAAGCTATAAAGTAAGATAATTGGTTAGTCTTAGGTGCTCACGCTTGGCCAGTCCTGCCAAGTGTGGATGCAGCTGCAATTGAAGGTGGGGGTAGTTAACTCATCCTTGAAGATTAGGGGCTGCAGACTTTTGGCTAGAGGTCAAAAGCTACTCAGAAGAAGGCTAGGTTCGTTGCTAAGAAACACTATCTCAAAGACTAGGGTCTGGTCCTTCTTTTGCTGAGTGAAGGTCATTGCTTGCTTGCCTTTTTTTTTTTTTATATCTGTCCTCACAGATAGGGTCACATTCCTCCATTCTCTGGAAAGGTACTAAGAGGCTTTAGCTTAACCTGGACCTAAAACTCAAAACTATAGGCTTTAGAAGACATATAGGTTACAAAGTTAGCCTAACCCTTTCAGTAGAGGTAAAAATAGTGTACATTGATTAATTGGTATATAGAAAAGAAACCCTATAAACTCAACTAATAGGAAAGAATGAAAAAAATAAAAATCTAGAGATTACAAGAATTCATTCTTGTCTACCAAAATTAGGTTGGGTAAAGTTTGAAAAAGATTACATCACATTTTAGTGTTTGGGAGCATAAACTACAAAGAATATTTTTTTAATTTTTTATTAATTATACTTTATTCACTTTGTATCCCCCTTGTAGTTCCTTCCCTCCTCCCTACCCAACCCCTCCCTTTCTCCCCCTTCTCCAAGCATGCCCCTCCCCAAGTCCACTGATAGGGGAGGTGTTCTTTTCCTTCCTTCTAATTAAAGTTTTTAAAAACCTACTTTATTTAATGTTCTTAAGTGCCTCTACCTCCCTTCCAATCCCCCCTACACACATCTTGGGTAGAAAATTAGTAGGGAAAGGGGTTGTAGACATTTTGTATCCTCCTGATTAGGGTCTTTGAGTTTTGGGGGCATATACCAGTTTCAGTCATCAGGGTACCAACAGTCCAGTCAAACAGGAAGGCAGCAAACCAGAGCAGTAGCAGCAGACAGCTAGCAACAACATCTGTGGTACCACTCAGCAAAAGCTGCAAGACTCTGCCCAAATAGCACAAGCCCAAATCTAAATGCAGCAAAACTAGATGCAAAGAATAGCAATGCAAAAATGTTGTCTCACTGTCTGTGGGTTTCTGTTTATCCCTTCTCAGTGTCCAAACAGGATGTTTTCCATCAAACAAAAACCCCCATACAAGGTAGTTTCTAGCTGACAAAGATCATGTGCCTTTTCAGGGGGACTATTTTCCTCTTAGGAAAAACATTCCTACATTCCACACTTAGTACCAAAACAAAAATGTATTCACATGACACAACTGAGTTTCCAAAGAAACAAGAATCTTCCACTTCATAAACTGGTAGCCAATTTGACAGCAAAGATTAAATGTAAAATACAGGCTCCCTTTCATCCAACAGTTCTGCCTCTCAAAGGACTGCCCTGAAGAAACAAACAGTGATATATTTGCTTCTAAGATTCCTTGGATTTAATTTTTTTATTTTTATTAATTACAGTTTATTCACTTTGTATTCCCTCTGTACCTCCCCTCTCCTCCCCTGCCAATCCCACCCTCCCTCTTTCCCACCTGTGTCCCTCTCCCAGTCCTCTGAAAGGGAAGTTCTCCTCCCTTTTTCTCTGACCCTAGTCTATCAAAAAGTTTGGGCACAGGGGACTTTTCTGAAACTGATTCTACAATCATGGAAATGGTCTGAAACCCCTGCACAGAGGTAGCCTATGGCAGTTCAGTATCCAAGTGGCCTCCATAGTAATTGGATTTAAATTTTAAAAACGGGAGAAAATTCCAATGTTTCTCAACTCTCAAACAATAAGTTTTGGTATGTTGCTTCTATTTGTTTATATTATCTAATCATTATGAAAAATGAAATAGATTTAAATAGCAAATGATAAATGTATTGAACCATGCTATGCACTATACTTCCCTAAATGTGAAATCCATGGATGTGTGTTTATGGCTGAATACTGCCACATACGTATGTAATACATGGATAATCTATTGGAAGGCTCCAACTAAATAGTGATTTTCCCTAGGTGTGTATGAAGAACTGTAGATAGGGATTAGTAACAAGATGGCAGAAGAATGAGAGAGCATTATTTATTTACTGCTAGACAATATATTCAGAGAAGATTTATCTTCTCTTTTTTCTTTTATCTTTTCTTTTCCTTTTTTTTTTATTTACTTGACACAGGGTTTCTCTGTATAGTCCTTGCTGTTATGAAACTCATTCTGTAGATCAGTCTGGCCCTGAACTCAGAGATCTGCCTTCCTCTGAGTGCTAAGATTAAAGGCTTGCACTGCCACCATCTAGCTTCAGAGCCTTTTTGAATACATAGGGAGAACCTTCACCATGAACTTCCACAGAGGGTCTGTGACTGCTGTTCCGACTGAAGTTGGAAAATTTTGTAATTAACCTGCTCAGTTTTATATATATTTATATATATATATTTATTTTATTTTATTAATTACACTTTATTCACTTTGTATCCCCCCATAAGCCCCTCTCTCCTCCCCTCCCAATCCCACCCTCCATCCCCTATCTTCATGCATGCCCCTCCCCAAGTCCACTGATAGAGGAGGTCCTCCTCTCCTTCCTTCTGATCTTAGTCTATCAGATCACACCAGGAGTGGCTGTATTCTGCTCAGTTTTTAATTACTTATGTTTTCCCTCCTCCTAAATTAAGGTATGATCAGTGAGTAACATTTGTACCTACTTACAGACCCTGTTCTTTTATTGTTTTAAATTATGTAATTTTGATCAAAAATTCAATAGCATTTTGTTACTTTTTTATGAATAATCAATTTAGTTTTATCCATCTTCTAATTTTCACTATTTGCTTATTAATATTATCACTGCTTATAGTAAAAAAAAAGTGTCAAATAATTCTGTGAAAAAAAATCATAATTTGAAGCTTTGTACACCATTAGTGTCTATGCAAACAAATGTTGCATAATTTAACAGTAGCACTTCCTTTGTCATAATTGCTAGTCAATAAAAGAAGAAAGTACACAATACATTAGCCAAGATTACTTTGCCATGTATATGTCTATGTCATTTGTTGTTAATATTCTAAAAGTGATGTATTTGCAAGCAACTTCACATTGAAATGAGATTAGCAAGGCTTGTATTTCGAAATGCTGAGAACTTACATGTAAATATGTTCTAATTATTTCATAAATGTTATTAATGCAAAGGTAATCCTTGACACTGAACAAGTAGGAATTTACAGACAAACATAGATTATTGATATCAAAGAAGCAATTATTTATTAAAATTTATTTTCCTTTATTTTCAAATAACAACTAAACCCTTATAATGGGATATTTACAATTCTAGGCCTTTGGAAAGCAGAGACCTTTAGAAACAATAGGGAAAATTAATAATAATAAATCTATTTCTTTCTTCAGCTCATATTGTCTTGTTGATGGAATCTAAACAAATGAATAATAAAATAATGAAACTTAATTATATACATATGTGAAACTATCAAGGAAAAATGCAAAATAGTTGAGATTATTCATGACATGATAATCAGTACAACAGTAAATGACTAGCCTTGAAAACACAGGCAGGTTGGGGCTGTTCTGGACAGTGGCTGCAATTTTAGAGTGGCCTGGGTCACTATTCAGTGAGGTAATGGCATTCAGGGCTTGCCTGGAGGATCTGTAGGACATAGCTGGGAGGCCATACCAAAAAGGTGTTTGAGGCTAAGAAAGTTTATGAAATAACTTCCAAAGCCAATTTTGCTCTTGGAATGTTCAATAAACAGTGTAAAGGCCTATGCCACAACCTACAGAGGGTAGTCACTGGTTATGAAAACTGGCATAGGTAGGAAAAAGGTGAGCTCTAGATAGGTAGATCCCTACTAGCCATTGTAAGAACATATGGATTTATTCTGAGGGAGAATTCAATTTGAGAAGATGATAAGACTTGAGTGTGTCTGCCAAGTTCCATGTGCTGGCAGCTGACTACCCACAGGCACAACGTTGAAAGTTGGATCTTTAAGAAAGGATACTTAGTGAAAGGCAAGGACTTATTCATTAGCGGATTCAGGCTAGTCTCACACAGTGACTTTGAACTTGCAGAAGAAAGTTAATTCTTGGGTAGTTTCAAAATAGTTTTATGTGTTCTGGTGTTTTTCTTAATATATATCTGTCCACCATTTGTGTGTCTAGCGACCTGGGAGTCTAAAACGTATTCCTCACCTCCTGAAAGTGAAGTAACAGTTTTTAGTCACCATGTTGGTTCTAGGAATCGAACCTGGAACAGCCAGTGTTCTTAACTGCTGAGCTACCTTTCCGACTCTTTTATCATAAGGCTAACTCATACACTGATCTCTTTCATATATAGCTGGTTCTCTTTCAGCTTTATCACTACTAGTACCGCATTTAGTGGTCCCTTGCTAGGATTCTGGCACTAAGAGATTCTTAAAGGAAATGTTCTGAATACTGCAATAACAACCTACCACTAGGAATTAAGAATAAAATTGTGAAGGTCATGAAGCTCTTAGAATACTGGAATAAAAGGTAGCTCAGGGCAGGCTGTGGTATTAGCAGTTACAGTATTAGGAAAGAATCAATATTCTGGAAAATTTATGAGGACAGACTTCCTGAGAATTAAAAGGGGTAGAGAAAAAGTATTCAAGACCCCACAGAGCAGAGCATGTGGAAGATAAAGGATAAAGGATCTGGACCAAGGCATTTGTAAAGATGGGATTGCCATTGCATGGTCAAGGAAAACCACAGGTGTATCTAGGGCAACACGGTGGATCAAGAGTTCATTTCAGTGTTACTTCATCTATCACATCTCACTGATGATAGTCCAGGAGGAAATGCAAAATTCTGAGATGGAAATCTAGAACTCAAATTCAATGTAAATATGCACATGGCAAAAATCAACATTTACACTGTATGACAAGCCAAAAACTTACATAAAACAATCAAGAGAATAAGTAAACAACATTTTAGTTACAGAAGATATTTCTGCATAAGTTCCTGGCCTTTGGGGTATGAAAGGTGGTAGGATGAGAAAGAAAAAATAAATAAAGATAGAAGAACATAAAAAAGACACCCTATAAACAAAATGAAAATATTTCAAAAGGGGGAAAAAGTGACAAATTGTTTTATACCCTGCCAGTTGGATAAGAAGTTAGGGGAACAAAATTACTGTTATATGTAGCCGGAGGTCCGCCATTGGTGACTTTAACAAAAGCAGTTTGAGTAGTATGCCAAGGCTCACACCTGGTTACCCTGAATGCGGAAGTGTCTTAAGAGCCACAATAGTTGCTCTGCATAGTCAGTGCTGATGAGCCTCCATCTTCAGGGTATTACTTTTGTGTTTAGAAATAATGGAAGTCTTTTAGAGCCAAATCTAGTGAATTAAGTGAATGATCAAGCTATATAATTTTATATGGGGTTGAAATGAGGTGTGATTACAAAGTAATGAGACTTATTTCCTTGAATGACTCATGAACTGGCTTTGACAAAAAATCTGGAGAGTTACCTAATCTGGAAGGCAGGCCAACTTCATCAAGAAGCCATCATGAAAAGAATGAGTTTTAAATTGAGTTTATCAGGGCACAGAAATAATGGGTTGGCAGACATGACAAATGACCTTAACTAGTAAGGTTATATGTCTATAAAGTTTAGATTCTGCTTGTCTGTTTCACCAAGTATACTTAAAATAAATGTATTGGTGCTAAGGATATGGCTCAGTAGGTAAAGCACTTCCTTCACAAGTATGAGGACCTGAACTTTAATCCTCAGAACATAGGTAAAGCCAGACTCAGTAGAACCCTCCTTGGAAGCTTTTGGGACAGCTAATCTGCTCTGCTCAGCGGTAACCAGCCAACCCTTTCTGTTTATCTAAAGAGGTAGAAAGCAAAGATAGAGAATGGAGGATGACCTCTGACTTCAGTTCAAGTGCCTTGGCACATGCATCCTTCGCTCTCACACACAGACACACACACACACACACACACACACACATATATATATATATATACACATTATACACACATACCTACACACACTTAAAAATCAACCAATCCCTCAACTAATGTGTAACCTTGGTAGCACAGAACCCTATGTTGCGAAGAAGGAGGAAACAGTTTTCCTAGATTGAAAAACCCATTCATAATAAAGACAAAGGGAAAGAGAATCAGATAAAAACTCTTTCAACTTTGTTGGTGATGCTTCCCACCCAGAGTGGATGCCTTAGACACTCAGGCATCTGGGCACAGGTGTGAAATGGTGTTGAGAGAAGGTTTGTTGGTGTTGAAGAGGCCTCATTGAGAGGGATAAAGGAGATGGTTGTTTGAAAGGGAAGATCTGCACTGGAAGCCCAGCAGTGCTGCCCCTGAAGAAAACCAGACCTGAAAAGACTCCCCAAAGTGCTATAACTATGGCAAATACCCAGTCTAAAAAGTGAAATCAATAATGATATGAAGTGATGTCCTCTACATGAGGAATGGGAGATTATGTATTTTACTTGCAGATTCCTAAATGGAAAACAGGCTTGGTTTTCATCGAATCATTCTTTTGTGGGTGTTGAAAAATCTTTTAGAAAAAAAAATTTCCAAGTATGATGAGACCATAAATGACGGTCTTAAGTCTGAATAAGGCTATATAGTTTGAGATCTTATTTTCCAGTAATTAGAAAAAGGGTTTTTCCCTTCCCTGTTTTTAAGCATATTAAAATTAATTTCAAAATTTTTTTTGTTTTGTTTTGTTTTTTTCTTTTTTATTTTTTTTTATCAGTTACATTTTATTAACTCTGTATCCCAGCCGTGTCCCGATCCCTCATTCCCTCCCAGTCCCTCCCTCCCTCCCTCCCTCCCTCATCTCCACCGTGCCCCTTTCCAAGTCCACTGATGTTATTAATTTCAAAATTAATTAATAACAAAAATTCTTATTGTTATTGACATCTTTGGCATGTCATTTTTAAAAATGCAATGTATTTTATATGAAAATACAGGAAAGTTTGTACCCCCAAAGCCACATTTTGGATCTCCCCAGATTGTGTAGCCATTGAAAATCAATTTTTTTTTCTCATCTCCTAGTACACACATGAAGTTTTTGCTTTCTAAGGGAAAACACCTGCAACCAATTAATAAACTGTGTTTTGTAGATCCAATGTCACCAGGGCCTTATAGTGACAGAAACCTCATTACCATGACAGAAAGGTGTCTGAAAATGTATCACCAGGATGCAAAATCTGATGACAGGAATAAAGGTCTTCTTATGAGTCCAGGCTGACATTTAGAAGCAGATGTTCTAACCTTTATCAAGTAAGTACTGTGTGTAGTTGAACAGTCATGGTCAGGACACACTGTTATTTTTCTTGCTTCTATGCTCATGATTATTTTCCAATTTTCCCTCAAAATAAGAGCACAAAACTTCTCAGAGAGAGTTTTGAGCCTGACTATCTGCTCAGCAAAGACATTTCTTTCAGTGGTTTTCTGCATCACACTACAGTAAACTTTTTAGGGATAAGAGAAAGAAAGTTTTCATTTTAAGGGGTTAGAACAGATTCTAAAATCAGAGACATGGGGTTTCTACAAAGTTAATATTAAAATATTTCTTGCAGTGTCTGAACACCACCTTTCTACACAATTTTGATTTATCAGTGTTTCCATGCTCTTCAGAAGCGAGTATAGAGTCGAGAGGTTACACAGACCAATACAGCAGTAAAGCGGGCATGCCTTTTTTTTTTTTTTTAACAGTTGTAGCTTGAACCTGAATTTTGTTTACATCATGAAGGCCCTAAAATAAACCTAGATCCAACGGCAAAAGTGAATTGTTTTCTCCACACAAGGAATTTCCTCAACTGCTCAGTTTGGGACATTATAAAGCTTCGTGTAAGCTCCACAAGAAAAACAACAGAGACGACTAACCAAGGCCCGGGCAGAGGAGTTTGCTGAGACTGAAGCATCAACCAAGGACCTGCAGGAACTGGACTTAGACCCCCTACAAAAGATGCAGCAGATGGGCATCTGAGGCTTCAAGCAAGGGAAGTGGGGACTGTATTGGACAAGGACTCACTTGCCAGCTTTTCGATAATTTTTCCTTTGTGGGACCATCTTAACAGACCACGGAGGAAAAGGATATGTTCAATCCTTACGCAACTAAGTGAGCTGGGGTGGATGGGAAAGGCAGCTCCCCTTTCCTGGGGAAAAGGAGGAGGCAGAAGGGAGGGAGGGAGGGTAGGGCTGGTAAGGGAGGAGGGAAGGGGCTACAAGTATGTAAAGTGAACTTAAAAAAAATGAAAAAAAAAAACTTCCATATGTAACATTTAAAGAGCTGATAACTGCACCAATAAAAGAACACAGTGAGTTCTGGGGAGAGGGTGACAGTTCAGAAAGGAGTACTCCATTACCCTCTGCTTCACTCCTATGTCTTTTCCATGCTGTAAAGATTCCTCATATACATCCTTAGCAGATGGACTGTCAAGGAAGAATTACTTATCTAGGCCAGGCAATGACCAATGATTTAAGTCAAGCATTTATCTCTTGACTCAATCATGACTTTGTTCTTTCTCTAGCACAGACTCTTAAGTGGTCATATTTAAGGATCTGTCTGGCATGGTAAGGTAAGAGGAGGCTATTCTAGTAGTCTTTCAAATTTTGCTGCTCAGCTGCACACTGCAGCTTGACAGTAGTTAACCTTATCTGTATCCTGTGTTTCTATAAGACATCTCTGAAAATGCTAACTGAGCTTTAGATAGCTGTGCTACAGACACAAACAGCTTGTAGTTGCTCTGTTACTGGGAATTCTAAGGGAGGGGAAGAAGTAAGGTGATCAATGATTTGGCAACAAGAAGGGTTTTATCTAAAATGAGATGCTTATGTAAGACAATCTGGCTTTTACACCTTTCCTTTTCTGTGTGTGTTTTATGAGAGGTCAGAAGGAAAGTGCATTTGTAATGAAGTTTCTCCCTGGTGTTTTGGATTGTTTTATGGCTTTATTCTCTAGCCAAGTGCCCTACGCACAGAGAAGAGGAAAGAGCAGTAGTATGTGAATCAGAAGGTCTGTACTCAGACCTGTTTTGTAAACCTGGGCAAATCCAATGGCATCTTAGAAACCTCACTGTCTTAGTTTGAAAAATTAAATGATCCCTATGTGGCCTGTGCCCATATGTTACACAAGTCTTGTCTTAACACATCACTTTATTGTTTTATTGCTAATCACCAGTATTAGAAAACTGAGCATGCAGTCAAACAAATACAATAAGATAATTTTCTAAATCACACACATACAGACAAATATATATGCATATATATATCAATGTGTCAAGTATATTCAGCACAAATGAAAGTAGAAACTTTTGAAAGCTGACATACAAATGAAAGAAGATAAACTCTTTGCTTCCTTCCATCATCTCTCATCTCTCATATTTCCTGAACATATGCCCACCTCACTGAAGACAATGCTCTGGATATAATAGATAATTTATATTTTTCTAAATGTGTTTTTTCTATATTCTTATACCAATGTGAATTTCATAAAGCAAGAGCATGCCCATCACTTGGGTCTATTAGAAATGCAAAGTCAGTTGCATATCCCACTGCCTACCTGCTCTATAGATTCTGCATCTGAATAAGAACGAGGTGATGGGTTTAGATACAGAATCTTTTCCAATATGCTTCTTCACTCCAGCCAAGGACCACTCATGAAGATGGCCTGGAAAACCTGCACAGAGGTAGCCTATGGCAGTTTAGTATCGAAGTGGCCTCCATAGTAATGGCGACAGAGAATGTCTCTGACATGAACTGATTGGCCTACTCTTTGATCACCTCCCTCAGAGGGAGAAGCAGCCTTACTAGGCCACAGAGGAAGACAATGCAGCCACTCCTGATGAGACCTGATAGACTATGATCAAAGGGAAGGGGAGGAGTACCTCCCTTTTCAGTGGACTAGGAGAGGGACACTGGCAGGGAAGAGGGAGTGTGGGATTGGGAGGGGAGGAGGGAGAAAGGTACAGGGGGGATACAAAGTGAATAAACTGTAATTAATAGAAATAAAATAAAAAATGAAAAAAAAAAGAATGCACTCCCTAAGAACTTAGTAAATGCAATATTAGCTGTCACCTGGTGTTTTTCTTCACCACCTGATATTTTTACAGAGTTGGATTCAGCTGGATTGCTGACCCCAGGTGACTTAATATGACCCTGAAATACTGATAACTCAGAGAGAGCTACTCTTGATCATGTCAGTCAGTCTTTTTGAAACTCAGCAATATTCACTGCAATAAAAATTCAAGGGAACCTATTGTCAAAATAAATCAGACAATGCGTTTGGAGAGACACACATTTATTTATTCATTTATTGCAGAGACATTCCTTAGGCATCCAACAGATGTTAGAAGAATTCCCAGGAGAGACACAGCCCTCCCTGTCTTCCAGACCTCAGAAAAGCAGAGTCCTCATTTTCATCTTCTTTCCTTGGCTATCCCTGGACTCTCAGCCCAAGGAATTTCAGAGAGCAAAGAGCATTTATCTCTTGAAACTCAGATGTTTACTCTCAGCATAGCTTTTGTCCAGAGAAGACAGTCTGGGGATTTCCTGAGGACTTTTGCATAGTTCACTTTGCCATAAACTATCTCTTCATTCACCTGCCCATGGGATTATGGTATTTGTTCTCAGCTGAGCTATTCCCAGCTGCAAAACAAATGAAAACTTATTTACATTTTCAGTAAGGAATCCAATAAATAGACTCAAAAGTTGGATGAATAAAATTATAAAACAATGTAGTAGAGGCAATATGAGCTATGCAAAATGCTGTCCATTATACATCTTTACAATCCATGCATACATGCACATCATAATTAAATTAAATCATTTATATTAACAATATATACTTAAAATTATGTATTTGCTATTACTGTGGTATAGAAATTCTGACAGACCCTAATAAAAAACAGAATTTCAGTTATTATGTTCTAAAAAACAGACAACACCATCATTGATAGACCACTTGTTGTGTTAGAAGAATTAATCTCTAAATAAAAGCACCTCATTATCTCCAGCATTTTAGATACACCTTATCAAATTCCCACCCCAGACAATGAGGAATCTTTACACCATGGAAAAGACATAGGAGTGAAGCAGAGGGTAATGGAGTACTCCTTTCTGAACTGTCACCCTCTCCCCAGAACTCACTGTGTTCTTTTATTGGTGCAGTTATCAGCTCTTTAAATGTTACATATGGAAGCTTCTACTCTGAAATCACCTATCAAATTCAGTAGTCATTTTGCCAGCCATCTAAAATGTTAAATAATATTTCTAGAAAAAAAAATTTATCCATAAGTTGACCTTCAGCCTATTGTAAGGTATTTCCATTCCTTTACTGCTTCAATGGCTTAATCCTGTAAACAATGTGGAATATTTGATATGTGGCAGGTACGTACTTAGCAAATGATTTTAATAAAAAGCGTTAACTTTTCTGCTTAGCATACATCAACAGTTCCCAACCTGTGGATTGTGACCCCTTTGGGATGAGTGACCCTTTCAAAGGGGTTGCCAATGACCATTGGAAAACCTAAATATTTATATTAAGTTTAACCACAATAGTAATTATAGTTATGATATAGCAATGAAATAATTTCATAGTTGGGAGTCACAACAACATGAGGAACTATATTAAAGATTTCAGCATTTGCCAGGTTGAAAACCAGTGCCCTACATGGTTATGAAAAGAAGACAAAGCCTGACAACTTGATTAAACCTCTTATTGTTTTATCTTACATTTTTCATTTTTCTTACATTTTTTACATTTTCATTTTATTGTTACTAAGTTAATTTCATTGATTTTCAATTAATTTTATTCTTACATTCATTAGGCAGTAGTGACTCAAACTGCTTTATTCTTTTTCTTGTTTTTATTCTTGATTGTTCCATAATAACATAAAATGTGATTATGTCTGCTCTTCATTTAGTTCAATGGTCCCCATATTCCTACAATATCTCCCCTCCAAACTTGATGTCTCATTTTACATTTATTTTATTTAAATTTATATTTTCAAATTTATTTACTTTACATTCTGATTGTAGTCCCTTCCCTAACTCCTCCTGGAACCACCCTCCCTCCTTCTTCTCACCGTCACTCACCTACTCCTTAGAAACAGGGAGCCCTCCTCCCCTACAATCTGACCCCAGCCTATCAAGTCTCATCAGAACTGCCTGCATCCTCTTCCTCTTCGGCCTGGCAAGGCCACCCTTCCAGGGTGAAGTAATCAAAGAGTATGCAACAGAATTCATGTCAGAGACAGACCCTGCTCTCCTAACTAGGAGAGTCAAATGGAGACTGATCTGCCTAATGGCTACACATGAGAAGGGTGTCTAGGTCGGCTCCATACATGGTCCTTGGTTGAAGCATCAGTCTCTACAACCCCCACCCTGGACCCAGATTTGTTAGCTTTGTTGGTTTCCTTGTGGAACTCCTGTACCCTCTGTGTCCTTCTGTCTCCCACTCTTCCGTAAGACTCCCAAAGTTTGGCTGTGAGTCTCAGCCTCTGCTTCGATGCCCTGCTTGGTGCAGTCTTTCAGAGGACATCTTTGGTAGGCCCTGTCCTGTTCCCTCTCTTCAGCAGCTTTTGGTGTTTATTCTATTTGCCATTCTAAATGAGCATTAAGGATCCTTCCTATGGTTCTCTTTGTTATTTAACTTCTTTAGGTCTATGGATTGTAGTATGTTTATCACACATTATATAGCTAATATCTGCTTATAAGTGAATATATACCTTTTGTGTCTTTTTGGGTCTGTGTTACCTCACTCAGCATGATTCTAGTTCTATGCATTTGTCTGCAAAACTCATGATTTCCTTCCTTTTAATAGCTGAGTCATATTCCATTCTATAAATGTATCAAAATTTCTTTTTCCATTCTTGGGTTGAGGAACATCAAGGTTGTTTCCAGTTTCTGCTTATTATGAATAAGGCTGCTATGAGCATAGTTGAGCAAGTGTCTTTTTGAATGATGCAACATCTTTCAGGTATATGCCCAGGAGTAGTATGGTTAAAGCATGAGATAGAGCTATTCCCTCTTGTCTGAGAAACCACCAGATTGATTTCCAAATTGGTTGTACAAGTTTGCACTCCTACCAGCAATGAAGGAGGGTTCCCCTTTCTCCGAATCCTTGTTAGCATGTGCTGTCACTTGAGGTTTTGATCTTAGCCATTCTGATAGGTGTAAGATGGAATCTCAGACTCTTTTTGATTTGTACATCTTTGATCACTAAGACATTGAGCATTCCTTTGAGAGTTTTGTGTTTCTAAGCCATTTAATGTTCCTCTGTTGAGAATCCTTCGGGTCCAAGATGGTGGCACCAGTAGTACACTGTGTCTGATCGGCAGGTCAACAGTAATTGTACAGCAACCAATAGACCTAACTGTGGGTGCCAAAACACCAGTGATTGTGTTCCCCCCATGAGAGGAAACCTCACGGTGAGGCGAGGAATCAGATCTGACCTCAGATCACCCAGTTAACTTTCAGAAAAGTTTCTGGTTCCTGTATACACTGGGTCTCCAGTGCAGAGCCACAGAGCTGCCATATGTGCTTACCTTCCCAGACTAAACGGTTGATCCCCAAACACCACAGACTGTGTCTCCTAGTCATGAGGAAACCTCATAGTGTGGGAACATCTGGTCTGACCTCAGGGCACCCAGATAAATCCCAGAAAAGTTCCTAGGTTTCAGAAGGCTCTGGATCACTAGATTCCCACCACACTCTTGTGTGCTGTGCTCACCACTGATTGCACAGACCTCCAACCTCAGACATATGGATGTTTGGGAGTCACGGGATCAGCCCCAGATGCCACTCCAAAGCTCAACCTTTCTCCATAATGAGACCGAGCAAAGCTCTGGGTTCCCTGATTCTTCAAAAGGGCTGAGCCCAGCAAACACAGTATATGTGGCAAGGCAGCTGTCTCTGGGACTTCCCCTGGTGAGAGGAGTCCCTGAACTCAGTTGCCCAGAGAATCATACACCTGAGGAGAGCAGGGGCAATTTCGCGAGAACCACCAGCCATTTGGAGACATACCCAACAACCTGAGAAGAGCTCCTCCACGAAAAACTAGCTTCCTGCCCAGGAAATTTCCTGCCCTCCCCCCTCACCTGACAACCCTCAGAACTCCAGCAGGCACCAGAAACTACCAGCGAACACCTGAGACAGCCAGATGGGTAAAGGCCAGCATAAAAACACAATCAACAAAAGCCAAAGCAATATGGCATCTCCAAAACCCAGGTATCTAAGGACAAGCAGCCCTGAATGCCCTAACAGAAGTGAAATTTAAAAAAAAAAAAAAATGACCTTAAATCTATGCTTATGTTGAGGTCCTTGATCCACTTTGACTTTAGTTTTGTGCAGGGTGATAAATATGGATCAATTTTCATTTTTCTGCATGTAGACATCCAGTTGGTCCAGCACCATTTGTTGAAGATGCTGTCTTTTTTCCATTGAATGGAATTGGCTTCTTTGTCGAATATCGAGTATTCATAGGTGTGTGGATTTATTTCTGGGTCTTCTATGCGGTTCCATTGATCCTCCTTTCTGTTTCTATGCCAGTACCATGCAGTTTTTATTACTGTTGCCCTGTAGTACAGCTTGAGATCAGGAATGGAGATACCTCCAGATGATCTGTTGTTGTACAGGATCGTTTTGGAGATTCTGGGTTTTTTGTTTCTCCATATGAAGCTGAGAATCTAAACCAGATACCCTAAATCAATTGGAAAAAAAAGTGGGGAACAGCCTAGAACTCATTGGCATAGGAGACAACTTCCTGAACAGAACACCAACAGCACAGGCTCTAAGAGCGACAATCAATAAATGGGACCTCATGAAACTGAAAAGTTTCTGTAAAGCAAAGGATACCGTCATCAAAACAAAACGACTGCCTACAGATTGGGAAAGAATCTTCACTAACCCTTTATCTGACAGAGGACTAATATCCAGTATATACAAAGAACTAAAGAAGCTGAAAAGCAGCAATCCAAGTAATCCAATTAAAAAATGGGGAACAGAGCTAAACAGAGAATTCTCGACAGAGGAATATCGAATGGCAGAAAAACACTTAAAGAAATGCTCATCCTCATTAGCCATCAGGGAAATGCAAATCAAAACGACCCTGAGATATCACCTTACACCCATCAGAATGGCCAAGATGAAAAACTCAAGCGATAACACATGCTGGAGAGGTTGTGGAGAAAGGGGAACCCTGCTCCACTGCTGGTGGGAATGTAAACTTGTACAACCACTCTGGAAAGCTATCTGGCGCTTTCTAAGACAAATAGGAATAGTGCTTCCTCCAGACCCAGCTATACCACTGCTAGGTATATACCCAAAGTTTGTTCAAGTACACAAAAAGGACACTTGCTCAACCATGTTTATAGCAGCTCTATTTGTAATAGCCAGAACCTGGAAACAATCCAGATGTCCATCAACAGTGGAATGGGTACAGAAATTGTGGTATTTTTATACAATGGAATACTACTCAGCAATCAAAAAGGAGGAAATCATGAAATTTGCAGGCAAATGGTGGGATCTAGAAAAGATCATTCTGAGTGAAATATCCCAGAAGGAGAAAGACAAACATGGGATATACTCACTTATATAGACCTATAAGATATGATAAACATAATGAAATCTATACACCTAAAAAAGATAATCAATTGAGCGGACATGGGGTAAGATGATCAATCCTCGTTTAGAAAGACAGATGGGATGTGCATTGAACGTATGACAGGAGTCTACTGAGCGCATCTGAAAGACTCTAACTAGCAGTGTTTTCAAAGCAAAGACTCATGACCAAACCTTTGGCAGAGTACAGGGAATCATAAGAAAGAAGGGGAGTTAGTCTGATGGGGAAAGGATAGGCGCTCCACAAGGACCAAATATATCTGGGCACAGGGTCTTTTCTGAGACTGACATTCAACCAAGGACCATGTATGGATATAACCTAGAACCTCCACTCAGATGTAGCCTGTGGTAGCTCAGTAACCAATTGGTTTCCCAAAGTGAGGGGAACAGGGACTATTTCTAACAGGAACTCGATGACTGGCTCTTTGGTCTCCCCACCCCCAAAGGGAGGAGCAGTCCTGTTAGGCCACAGAGGAGGGCTTTGCAGCCAGTCCTGAAGATACCTGATAAAACAGGATCAGATGAATGGGGAGGAGGTCCCCCCCATCAGTGGACTTGGAAAGGGGCACGGTGGAGATGAGGGAGGGAGGGAGGGAGGGACTGGGAGGGAATGAGGGATCGGGACACGGCTGGGATACAGTTAATAAAATGTAACTGATAAAAAAAATAAAATAAATAAAAAAAATGAAAAAAAAATCTATGCTTATGAAGATGATAACAGAAAAAAAAGTACATGAAATCCATAAAGTTACAGTCAAACAAATTGTGGCTATCCATAAAGAAATACAGAAAGATACACTCAAACAGATTATGGCCTTTAGAGATGAAAAAAATTACATCACTGAAAGACATGAAAGAAATAGAGGAATGTTCAAACAAACAGGTGAAGGAAATGAATGAAAGTCAGCAAAATACAAATAAACAGGTAGAGGAAATCAACAAAACAGTTCAAGATCAGAAGATAGAAATGGAAACACTAGAGAAAACATAACTGAAGAAATCCTGGAGAAGGAGAATTTAGGGATGAATACAAAATTAACTCAGTAGCTCTCCTGTGTACAAATGACCACAGGCTGAGAAAGAAATTAGGGAAACAACATCCTTCACAACAGCTACAAAAATGCATAAAGTATCTTGGTGTAACTCTAACCAAGAAAGTGAAAGACTTGTATGAAAAAAACTTGAAGAAATTGAAGAAGATATCAGAAGATGGAAAGATCTACCGTGCTCATAGATTGGTGAAATTAAAATAGTAAAAATGCATGTAGAAAGGAGAGGAAAGGTGGGATCGGGAGGGGAGGAGGGTGGGGTTTATGGGGGGATACAAAATGAATAAAGTGTAATTAATAATAATAATAAAAAAGATAAAATAACAATAAAAAACACAATTTTAATCATGAAAAAAATGGCCATCTTACCAAAAGCAATCTACAGAATCAATGTAATCCCAGTCAAAATGATGCCTCTTTTTATAACCTACTATGTAAAGTTAGTACTATCCACATGTGCATGGGTATGGATTAGTATGTAATGTGTAGTGTGTGTGTGTCTGTGTGTGTGTGTGTGCATATTCATACAATTGTTTGTGGATGCTGAGGAGGTCAGAAGAGGACATCAGATTCAGTGTACTAGAGTTTAAGGTGGTTGTTAGCTGCCCTGTAGATTCTAGGAAATGAAGTTTGGTCTTCTGCAATAACAGCATCACTCATAACAACCGAGCCATCTTCAGCCCCTTCATTGTTTTCTCACTCTTTTTATTTTGAGTCACTGTTTACTTCCGTACATAAGAATGATACCAGCTGGTGAGTTCTTACCTACCTAATTCCCCATCTATTTTGATGGCATATAGATAAATCATTCCCCTAAATCCAGTTATGGTGGATTTTGTGAACATCAGGATCCTATAGAACAGACCACTCCAAAGATGAGAAGAACAATTTCTGATGATGAGATTGCATGATGACTCAGAAGTAATCATCTCCTGAGGACAAATTTGTCTCCTCAAGCACTAAAGATTTCTAAGGGCTACCTTTTAGAGCCAGAGCCAAGACAGTGATTAACCGGACATTCACCAGCACTGCTTTTTTTTTTTTTAGTTCTGTTTTAGGTTCTTGTTTGGTTTGATTCTACCTTAAACAATCTCAGTCTGCAGCTAGCCTGGAATTCACTAAACATATAGATAGCTCAGACTAAAATGTATGCCCCTGCATATCCTTTCCAGTGTAAGAATGACAGGGATGCCTCTTCACATGTGGCTCTCATTATGCATTCTTTGCCCCCTTCTTCCATTTCTTCCTTTATTTAAACCTAAAGCCCCTATCACTACAGAAAAGCCTGACTTGGGGCCCCTTATCTGTTCTTTCTAGTGTGGCCACACTGATTAAATCTCACTAATTTTCACATTTACTCATCACTTTAATTGACTTTTGGGCATAGATGGCTGAGACCAGCTTTGTGGGGCTTCCCAGTCTAGAACTTGCCAGTCCAGTTTTACTATAAAACTCTGGTTATATATAAGTAGATCTACGGAAATGGCATTTTCAGATTTTTTCTCTGTTTACAGCTTACATTACGCTGTCACACGTAGCCCTATTTTCAAGCTTAAGGCTTCCAGTATAGGTTTTTACTTTTCCAATTTAAATTTATAGACTGTTTTTATAGACAAAAGACTAGTTTTCTTTATGGAAATGCTTAACCATAATAACATGAGTGTTGTCACTATAATTACCATTTTAAAAGAAGAACAGAATATGAGGGAGAAGGATAGACTCATTAATTTCACTGACTCTAACCATGAGTATTCAGATACAGCTCAGAGAGAAAGGCCAAAAGTCAAATCAATCTAGTTATGACTGTTTAGTGCAGTGAAATGGATTGTCACAAAGCAAAGAAAAGAACAGGCTCTTGGGCCACCATGTTGACCCTGAAGCAACAAAATAAAAATGTTAATTACCATTCAGATTATCATTCCATAATAATGTCTTTATTATGGTAATGATTAAATTTTAAATAGAGTTAAACATATTTTCAGATTTTTAGCTTACTTTATTGCTAGAATGTGTCGACATATTTCTTTTAAATGTACTTTAGAGAGTAAAATACTTTCAGAATTTCATTTGAATACATATTGTGCATAAATAAAGCTATCATAAAACATCTAGAAGTTACATTCTTGAAGTTACATTCTTATTCTTTCATTAAAAACAATATTCAGATCTTATACCATAAGTAAAAGAGGTGACTCAGTGACAGAGAGTGCTTGCTGCCAACCTTGAGGACCTGGTTTTGATCACCTGAGATACATTTGGTATACAAAAAGATCTACTCCCATAATTTTTACTCTGACATCTACACAAAGGCAGTGGTACATATGTCCCAACACATTGGCTCACAAAATAAATATAAAAGTCCTTTAAGAAAAATATCATACCATATAGTATTTTAAAGTAAAATCATACATATATTCAGTTGATATGTTTTGCAGTAACTTTCCCTAAAAAACAGAAATAATATATATGAAA
Organism: Meriones unguiculatus; assembly: GCF_030254825.1. Taxonomy (NCBI): domain Eukaryota; kingdom Metazoa; phylum Chordata; class Mammalia; order Rodentia; family Muridae; genus Meriones; species Meriones unguiculatus. The sequence goes on along the minus strand of NC_083352.1, from coordinate 841,434 downwards.
TACTATGGAAATTACAAACATCTTCAATAGGGAAAGATTCTTTTATTTTGAAAAATTCATACCTTTGTACATGTATTTTTGAACATATCAACCCACCACTACTTCCCTCCAATTCTGCTAAGAGTCCTGACTCTATCTCTCTTCCAACTTCAACTCTCAATAACTTGTTCTCAAAGATATAAGTAAGGTTGCAATTCAGGTCATGCCAATATTTAAGTAGCATTGGCAAAAGAAGTAGGCTCCTCTATTATTTTATAGGTAAGTTAAAATTTACAATAGAATTGTGTTCTTCAGTTTCCAAGTGGGTTTCTAGTAAGGGGTACAGGGGCTGTCAGTGACATGAACTCAGTAGCCAGCCTTTGATCACTTCCCCCCTGGGGGAGGGAGGTGTAGCCTTGACAGTTCACAGAGATGATAGGCTATGGTCATATAGAAGGGAAGGAGGTCCTCCCCTATCAGGGGAATAGGGACAGGGCATAGGAGGAGAAGAGAGAGGGTGGATGGTGTTGGGAGGGATGAAGGGGTGGGCTGCAGTGAGGATACAAAGTGAATAAATTATAATAAATCAGTATATAAATAAGATTAAATTTTAAACAGTTTCTTATTCTGAAGTTATTTTTCCTTTTCTTATTCATTTATCTTATTTTTCGTGAATCTTATATATAAGTAATCTATTTATATTTTACTCCCCTTTCTTCTTCCTATCCAACCCCTCTCAAATCAATAACCCCTTCTTCAATAATAATTATTGTTACATATAAACACAATCATACACATACACAAATGGCTGACCTTCTGAGCTCATTTAGTGTTAATATTATGTATATGCGTTTAGGTCTGACCACTAGGAATTAGATTGATGAACAGACTCCCCTAGATGAAGAACTGCAGGCAACCAATGGTTGCAAAGATTGGGAGAATCTTTCCCTTTTTCATGTTTATAAAATATACAAAACATGGTTTAACATTATAACCACTCAGAAATATACAACTTAGAAATATTAAGAGAAAAAGGTTAGTACATAGCCAATATCCAGAACTATTTAGAACTTGCAAAATTGGATCACTACTCCTACTTAATTCTGAGTGAACATTCAGTGATATAAAATAGATAGTTTGACTGAAATAAATTAATAAAATAGTATAATACTTAAAGTTCACCTTACACCCTTCAGAATGGCTAAGATGAATAACTCAAGTTATTCATCTTACTCAACACATGTTGGAGAGGTTGTGGAGAAAGGGGAATCCCCCCGCCTCCATTGCTGGTGGGAATGTAAACTGGTAACAACCACTTTGGAAGTCAATCGTGCTTCTCAGACAATTAGGAATAGTGCTTCCTCAAGATCCAGCTATACCACTGCTAGGCATATACCCAAAATTTGCTCAAGTACACAACAAGGACATTTGCTCAACCATGTTTGTAGCAGCTTTATTTGCAATAGCCAGAACCTGGAAACAATCCAGATGTCCCTCAACAGAGGAATGGATACAGAAATTGTGGTAATTTACACAACGGAATACTATTCAGCAATCTAAAACAAGGAAATCATGAAATTTGCAGGCAAATGGTGGGATCTAGAAAAGATCATTCTGAGTGAAATATCCCAGAAGGAGAAAGACACACATGGTATATACTCACTCATATAATCCTATAAGATATGATAAACATACTGAAATCTATACACCTAAAGAAGATAACCAGAGAAGAGGACCCGGGGTTAGATGATCAATCCTCACTTAGAAAGACAAATGGGAGGTGCATTGGACATAGGAGAAAACAAGTAACAGGACAGGAGCCTACCACAGAAGGCCCCTGAAAGACTCTACCTAGCAGTGTATCAAATCAGATACTAAGATTCATAACCAAACCTTCAGCAGAGTGCATCACAGGGAATTCAGCAGAGGGAATCATATGAAAGAAGTGGGAGTTAGTATGACATGGAAAGGATAGGAGCTCCACAAGGACCAAATATATCTGGGCACAGGGGTCTTTTCTGAGACTGACACTCCACCAAGGACTATGTATGGATATAACCTGGAACCTCCACTCAGATGAAGCCTGTGGTAGCTCAGTAACCAATTGGTTTCCCATAGTAAGGGGAATAGGGACTATCTCTGACAGGAACTCAATGGCAGGCTCTTTGACCTCCCCATCCCCCAAGGGAGGAGCAGTTCTGCTAGGCCACAGAGGAGGACTTTGCAGCCAGTCTTGAAGATACCTGATAAAACGGTCAGATGAAAGGGTAGGAGGTCCTCCCCAATCAATGGACTTGGAAAGAGGCAGGGAGGAGATGAGGGAGGAAGGAAGGGTTTGGGAGGGGATGAGGAAGCGGGATACAGCTGGGATACAGAGTTAATAAAATGTAACTAATAATAAAAATATATAAAAAGAGAAAAGTAAATAAATAAAGATAATTTACCTTTAATGATATTATAACTGAACATCCACTATGCTCCTGTGCATTGTTTTGAGATTCACTGGTGTCACAGATATTAATATCACTGATGCACATATCACTTCAAGGTGATATGTGGGAGCATTCACTCCCAAAGAGGGAGCCAGAGAATAGTGTCTGTAAGGACTTTCTACCATTCCCCCATCAATAGGTGCTGTACTAGTCACTTTCCTTTTTCTGGCAGCGTCACACAGCAGCTGCACAATACAAAAATGCTTGTCTTTTTGTGCCTTTATTTCATTTAGCATAATGTTTTCCAAATCACTCACACTGCAACACATGACAAGACTTCATTGATTTTATGGAATAGTGCTTGTTTGTGCTTAGAAAATAATACCTTAAGCATGTTTCATTCATTTTATTTATTTTATTTTATTTTATTTTGGTAAGAATATTTGTAAGGAAGTTAGTTAATCAAAATTGATACCTACTGTGTAACTTTAGCTTTTTTGTGGATTTAAAAAGTATAACTTTGAAATGAAGCAATTTAAATCTGTCTATAAAAACGGAAAACATAAATATATTTATGGTTACAGTCATACATTTTCTTTTGCATTGTAATAATCTTAAAATAATTCATGTGGACCTCCTATCCTTTCCACATCATACTAACTCCCCTTCTTTCATATGATTCCCTGTACTCTGCCAAAGCTTTGGTTATGAGTCTTAATATCTGCTTTGATACACTGCTAGGTAGAGTCTTTCAGAGGCCTTCTGCAGTAGATTTCTGTCATACATTCAATGCACATCACATTTGTCTTTCTAAACGAGGATTGATCATCTTATCCCATGTCTGCTTTCTTGATTATCTTCTTTAGGTGTAAAGATTTCATTATGTTTACCATATCTTGTAGGTCTATATAAGTGAGTATATACCATGTGTGTCTTTCTCCTTCTGGGATATTTCACTCAGAATGATCTTTTCTAGATCCCACCATTTGCCTGTAAATTTCATGATGTGAAAAGGATAGGAGCTCCACAAGGGCCAAATATATCTGGCCACAGGGTCTTTTCTGAGACTGACACTCAGTCATGAATGGATATAACCAAAGACCATGAATGGATATAACCTAGAACCTCTGCTCTGATGTGGCCTGTGGTAGTTCAGTAACCAATTGGTTTCCCATAGTAAAGGGAACAAATAATATTTTTAACAGGAACTCAATGGCAGGCTCTTTGGTCTCCCCACCCCCCAAGGGAGGAGCAGTCGTTCTAGGCCACAGAAGAGGACTTTGCAGCCAGTCCTGAAGATACCTGATAAAACGGGGTCAGATGAAAAGGTAGGTCCTCTCCTATCAGTGGACTTGGAAAGGGACAGGGAGGAGATGAGGGAGGGAGGGTGGGATTGGGGAGGGAATGAGGGAGCGGGATACAGTTGGGATACGGAGTTAACAAAATGTAACTAATAAGAAATAAAATAAAAATAATAATTCTTGAACTTCTGTAGCATATTACATCTATCCTGAGGAACAGAATTTTTTCAACCATGCCATTCTGAACTTCCATTTATATGGAAGACTTCCTCTCTTCCATGAAAACTACTCCTACTATATCTTCTGCCAACTGTCCTGTTCACATGCTCTGAACACTGCAGTACCAACCTAGCTGGAAGATTTGCTTGTTTTTCATGACTACATTTTTATTTCCACATGCCCACTTTTCCCCTTCCCTCTGGTGTATTTTATAACTAGGACATATTTTAAATCATAAACATAAAGATATTATGGCTATATTGCCAGTTTCAAAAGCCTGACTAGACATTTTATTTCTTCATGAATTGTGAGCATGTCCAAAATGGGCACACACCTGTGAGGAGACAATGGCCCATCTGACCACTTAACAATATCCTTTGCAATAAATGTAACAATAAATACAATAATTCTATGTTTTAGGAAGGTCAGTATACACTGAAAGGCAGTTTTGTGCAATATATAGTTCACCAAATTGCCTGGATGTGTAGCTATCCAGTATAAATCACTAAATTGTTGGACATGTGTGAGAACTTTAGAAATGATTAAATATTTTAAATGCCCCTTCTTTTTTCATGAGTTTGACTCACCCATAATTTTTTTAAATTTTATTTCTTTTTTTATTAATTACACTTTATTCACTTTGTATCCCCCCATAAGGCCCTCCATCCTCCCCTCCCGATCTCACCCTCCCACCCCCTTCTTCACACATGCCCTTCCCCAAGTCCACTGATAGGGGAGGTCCTCCTCTCTTCCTTCTGATCTTAGTCTATCAGATCTCATCAGGAGTGGCTGCATTGTCAACTTCTGTGGCCTGTTAAGAATACTCCCCCCTCAGGGGGGAGGTGATCAAAGAGCAGGCCAATCAGATTATGTCAAAGGCAGTCCTTCTTCTCATTACTATGTAACCCACTTGGACACTAAACTGCCATGGGCTACATCTGTGCAGGGGTTCTAGGTTATCTCCATGCATGGTACTTGGTTGGAGTATGAGTCTCTGGGAAGACCCCTGTATTCAAATTTCTGGTTCTGTTGCTCTCCTTGTGGAGTTCCTGTCCTCTCCAGATCTTACTATTTCCCACTTCTTACATAAGATTCCATTCACTCTGCCCAACAGTTGGCCATAAGTCTCAGCATCTGTTTTGATAGTCACCCATAATTTTTAAAGTGGTTTTCATATCCAGTTTGAAACCAAGAGTAGCCAATAGTCTGCTTGAGGTCAAGTTCGGTTTGGTATTTCATGCTACTGAAAAAGAAAATGAACTTTAAAAAAGAAAAAAAAGGGGGGGAGGTGCTAGTTGCTAATGTTACTCGAATTGCCAGAACTCAGAGGTATTACATACAATCTAAAAGACAAATTTAACTGATATGTTTTATAGCTAAACATTAATATTAACATGGACTCTGAGATGCTATCATTTCACAAACTTAAGTTTGTAATTGAGAGGCAGATTATTTAAAACAGGTGGAGACTGTGTATAGCCCCACTGGAATTTTAGGCACTAGCAAATAACTCAGTAGAATTTACCAGGCAAATAAGGAAAAGCCACTCTCAATGAAGTCCTGCAGTTCTAGGTATATAAGGCAGAGACACAATCTTTCCTGTTTTCATATTAGTTGCTATCACAATTGCACCATTTCAAGCTGATCTTTTTATACAGTACTAAAAGCCTCATTTTTCTTAAAGCCAGAAACAAACAGAAGGTTTTGACATAAGCATATGGAAGACATGACAAAACCTTTCCACTCATCAGTGTATCCATAAGCACTTTACAACTGGGATGAAATATAAACTTTTCATGTATATAGAAGAAATTGTTTCTTTAACAGAAACATATGCACATCATGAAACACAATTGTGTAGAATTTAATTTGACTTCTTAATTTGAAAACTGATCATCCTATAGGACACGTGACAGAAATATCAAGCTTGGCAATGAGCAAAATACAGTAAGGGTGACTGAGGAAAATGCATGGAACATTAGTACAGGCTGTGATTATTTTCAGAGTCCACAATTTTATAATTTTATGTACCTTGATTGTCATTGTGATGATTTTATATAACCAGTGATGTCAAAGCATAATCCCATATTCAAAGTTTGTTGTCCTTTGTAAAATTTTGTTAAAAATCAGAATCTGTATACATAGAAGATATTTTCAAAGACTAACTAAAGATATCATATTAAGTTAAGATAGATTTAAGATTATAGAAATCCCATCAGTAAATAAATAAACAAATGAACTATCACTAAGAAGAGTGAAAGACTTATTTGAATCACTTCGCTGTAACTCCTCTCAGTATCTGCTTCCAAGCAGAGTTCTGCATCATACAGAATGGTCTTTCAATACGATATTCTATAATACTACACTCAAGACAATCTGTAAGCTACTGATTTCTAAGGATGTTGCTGAGGAAATACTTTATGTATCATTTATTCTGTTTTGCTCTCCATAACTGCATTTTTCTTTAGTCCCTCATTTCTCCTCTTTTTTGCAAATACGAACAACAATAACTCTATGCCCTGTGAAATCTCTGGTTGGGAATCAGTATTTTGGTTGCATTTCTAGTATCTTCAACCGTTTCCCAATATTCCTTTCATTTCACTTGTGTGACAGGAAATTAACTGTTCTGAAGATGACTGTACTTATTCCAACTTGATGACTAGATTCTGTATTAATTCTCAATTCTATGGATATATTGGATACCCATAAACAATTACAAATGTTGAGTCTTGTAGCATTGAGTACATACATGAATTGATGTTTCAGGAAACTCAATAAAATGTAAGAGTTTTCAGCCAAACGTTATTCTTTTAAAAAAAGAAGTAGAGAAAAAAAAAAAACTTCATCACAATCATTGTTTATAAATGCATAATAAAAGCAATTTCAGGGTAGAAAAATGGAGACTAAATGAGAAAAGTTTACAGTCACAAAATCATCACCCCTGTTGATAACCATCAGTGCTTATCTTAAGATCAAGTCTGCTACCTGGCTATTTATTCACTAACAGTTGCAAAAGCCTAAATCTCTAAACCATCAAAAAGAAAGTGAGTCAACTAGAAGAACCCTGTGAATAATGCAAAAAGTAACAACCAGATAAATAGGAAGCTAAAAATTTTTAACAAAACAGAAAAATTAGAACAATTTCAATCTTTCTCATTATTGGAACTCTCCTCCAAGTTTATGTCACACCAGAATATTCTCTACTCTAAACAGACAGCATGAAAGTCCCAACGTTTTGGAAAAGAAAACCCCAGATAATAGAGGGAAGCAGTGTCAAGGGGTAATGAAAATGAAGCTAATAACAATTAGAGCCATGGTTGTTTGTGAAAGGTTACAGAAGATTAATCTATAAAAGTCAGTGTAAAATACCACTGAGAACATCAAAGTAACTTATTATGATTGTCTGTCTTAACTACTGTGTTTGGAGTAACAGTCCTTAAAGAAAATAGTTTTACTCTTACCCTACTTGTGTGCAAGTTGTAAAAGTGACATATCTTGTAACTATGAGGTAGGTTTAATTTTAACATTACATTATAAATACCAAATGTATGTTCACATGGTCAAATGTGCTTTCTTGCTGAATAAGTAGCATTCTGACTGCTACTTTATCTTCAGCTATTATGTAACAGGAGTGTCAAGATCTTCATTAGCAAAATATTTCTGTGTCTGGTGATTTCAATAAACTATCTGAATCAGTTCTTTATTCATCATGCCTAAATACCTAACAAGAAGTAATTTGACACAAAGGGGTCTGTAATGGCTTCTACTTTGAGATGCATTCCATTATGGTGGAAAAGTCATGTCGGAAGGAGTGGAAGACACCTGGTCACATCGAATGGACACACAGGAAGCAGGGAATGAACAGGAAGCTAAGCCAGGATATTAAAACTCACTCTACCATCCCCTCCAGTAACTCACTTTCTCCAGAAATGATGTACTTCCTAATGGTTTTCCAATCTTCCCAAAAAACACCACCAGTTGAGGCCCAAGTGTTTAAATATATGAGTCTATGGGGGAAGTTTCATATTCAAGCCACAGCACTATCATATACCATAGGCAAATGTTTCAATCCAATGTATGACCAAAATATTTTATAACCTGCTGTTGGTATTGTATATAGGTGACCAGAATGGATTTGTAAGGCATAAGAATGTAATGTTTATCTTATTGAGAAAACTTAACCAACCAAACCAAATAATGTCCCTTAAGAGCTTCATCAAGACAGTTCCTCTAAGGGTGGTGGTCTTTAGTTCTTTCTTATGATACTCCAGTGCAGCATGATTTTTGACACCATATCATCCATGTCCTTCAACTAAATTGCAGCAGATATGGTCTTAATCTTTTCCATGTGAAGGGAAGTACCACTTATAAGTATATTGGGGAACTTCTACATCATATGAAATTATAGCTGGAATCTTTATTTTACCCTACACAAAATGCATGCACTAATGGTATGAAATTAAAGAGATTTGTATTAAATTCTAAACTTTGTCACTTCATTAAATACTTTGAAATATACATTTGATTAAAGAAACAAAAAAATGAATGCATGAACTCTAGTACATGTATACATGATCTTGGTATTATGACGGGCATTCACATACAATTGCTCCTAATTTTAGCTGCTTAAATCAGAAAACAAATTGTGAGGTTAAGATGAAAACATTTAGATTATCCCTAGTATTTATATATATCGTTACAATATCTGATTTAAAATACATGTTTCTAGCAATGGCTAGCTCAACACATTACCTACAAACTACACCAGGGTCAAGAGAGGACAGGAACTCCACAAGGAGAGCAACAGAACAAGAAAATTTGAACACAGGGAACTTCCCAGAGACTCATATTCCAACCAAGGACTATTCATGGAGATAACCTAGAACCCTTACAATGCAGCCACTTCTGATGAGAACTGATAGACTAAGATCAGAAAGAAGGAGAGGAGGACCTCCCTTATCAGTGGACTTGGGGAGAGGCATGCATGCAGAAAGGGGGGGAGGGTGGGACTGAGAGGGGAGGAGAGAGGGGCTTATGGGGGGATACAAAAAGAATAAAGTGTAATTAATAAAAGTTAAATAAAAAATTAAAAAATATGAGCAAATTAATGAAGCTCTCATCTTAAACAGCGTGATAGTACTAAAATACATGAAGTACTTTTTAATTTTTTTATTTATTATAGTTTATTCATTTTGTATCCCAGCTGTAGCCCCCTCCCTCATCCTCTCCCAATCCTACCGTCCCTTCCTCTTCTTCTCCCATGCCCCTTCCCCAGTCCACTGATAGGAGAGTTCCTTCATCTGAACCTAGCCTATCAGGTCTCATCAGGACTGTCTGCATTTTCTTCCTCTGTGGCCTGGTAAGGCTGTCCCCCATCAGAGGGAGGTGATCAAAGAACCAGCTACTGAGTTCATGTCAGAGAGCCCCTGTTCCCCTCCTTTTTGTAAACTATGTTCTCTGCTTGATTTGAGAGAATGACTGGAGGCAGTGTGGTAACCCTTCCTATTGCTGTACTCAGGAAGTACTACTTATCTTGCTTCTGGATCCAAAGGCCCTTTGGTATTTTCCAGGTAAACCCCTTTACAGCTTCCCCATTACAGTCACTTCCTGTTCCATCATCTGTTTGTAAGTGAAGCATTCAATCAACTAAAGAACAGGCATTTCACATAATTCTGGAAAAGGAAATCTCTAAACTGTCCTCTCTGCAGGATGTTCCTATGAGATTTTTAAGAGTAATTTTATTGATATAGGTTATTTCCTTGAGGTATAAGTTGTAAAAAGCAGTCCTCATAAAACTATGTAATGTAAAAGTCCAGGACCCATAACACAGCTGGATCATTGTGGCGTTCTCTATCACTGAATTCCCAGCAGAAGATGTGAAGAGGTAAATGCATAGCATCTAAAGCTTCTGTGCATTTTTCTAAATGATTTTTCTCCTCTTTTTTATTAACTTATTCATTTTACATCCCAATTGCAACCCCTCCCTTGTCTCCCCCCAGTCTCACTCTCCCTTCTTCTCCCCACTTAAGTCATGCCTCTAGTCCTCAGAAAGTGGGAGACCCCCTTCCCTATCAACTGACCCCAGCCTATCAAGTCTCATCTGAACTCCATGCATCCTCTTTCTCTGTGGCCATCTTGCCTGGGGGAAGTGATCAAAAAGTAGGCAACAGAGATTATGTCAGAGACAGCCCCCCTGCCTAGGTCCTCTCCATGCATGGTCCTTGGTTAGTATATCAGTCTCTGCAGGCCCCCTTGGTCCAGATTTGTTGACTCTGTTGGTCTTCTTGTGAAGTTCCTGTCCTCTCCCGGTCCTCCCTATTCTTTCATAAGACTTCCTGCCCAAAATTTGGTTGTCTCAGCCTCTATTTCTATCTGTTTTTGTTTTAATAGCTGAATATTGTAGATGTACCACAGTTCCTTTATCCATTCTTCAGTTGGGGGACATTTGGGTTCTTTCCATTTTCTGGCTATTACAAATAAAGCTGCTATGAACATAGTTAAGCAAATGTTCTTGTGGTATGGTGGAACATCTTTTCAGTATCTGCCCAGGAGTGGTATAGCTGGGTCTTGAGGTAACCTGGAAAGCACCAGATTTATTTCCGAAGTTGTACAACCTGCTCATCTTTAAAAGCTTAGAATTCACTGAGGAAAATGAAATGTATACAGAACGAAAATCTTTAGTGTTTTAGCAAATTGGTTTTCAATATGAAAATATGCTGCATATTTTCTGCACATTACTGTGTAAGTTGGCATTACAATGGGTTTATTTAATATCAAACCAACACATCTGAACCATAAGATGGTTAGATTTCTTTAATTTTAATTTTTACATTACTCCCTTTTTTTCTCTTTTCATAAAATCTTAGAAATTCTTTTTTCTTCTTTTTCTCTACTTCTACCTACTCAAAGATTTTAATGAAAATAGCAGAAATAATTAGGATTCCTATGACAGAAAGATGTTAATTCTAAAGAATCATTGTATTATATGTCATGAGTATATCCTTAGATTTCTCTTTTTCAAATTTCTGTTATAAATTCAGGGACTAATACATGAGTAGATCTTCTCAAAGCATTTGTTCTGGACAATTTGTTACATATTAACATCATTTTTAATATCCTCTTTTTTCATAAGATTCCCTGTATTCTGCCCAAAGTTTGGCTATGGGTCTTAACATCTGCCTCAATACCCTGCAAGGTAGAGCATTTCAGAGGCCTTTTGTGGTAAGCTCCTGTCGTGTTCCCTGTTTTCTCCCTCCTCCGATGTCCATCCTCTTTGCCCTTTTGAATGGGGATTAAACATCTTAGCCAGAGTCCTCCTTCCTGATTAGCTTTCTTAGGTGTACAGATTTTAGGATGTTTATCCTATATTATATGTCTAATATCCACTTATGAGTGAGTATATACACCATGTTTGTCTTTCTGCTTCTGGGATACCTCACTCAGGATGATCTCTTCCAGTTCCCACCATTTACCTGCAAATTTCATGATTTCCTTGTTTTTTATCGCTGAGTAATAGTCCACTGTGTGGATATACCACAATTTCTGTATCCATCCCTCATAGTAAGACCTAGAGAGGACAGGAGCTCCACAAGGACAACAACAGGTTCTAAAAGTCTGGACAAAGGGGTCATTTCTGAAACTGTTACTCAAGCCAAGGACCACTCATGGAGATGGCCTGGAACCCCTGGAAAGAGGTAGCCTATGGCAGTTCAGTATCCAAATGGCCTCCATAGTAATGGGGTCAGGGACTGTCTCCGATATGAACTGATTGGCCTGCTCTTTGATCACCTCACCCTGAGCAGGGAGCAGTCTTACCAGGCCACAGAGAAGACAATGCAGCCACTCCTGATGAGACCTGGTAGACTAGGGTCCAAAGGAAGGGGAGGAGGATCTCCCTTTTCAGTGGACTGGGAGAGGGACACAGGTGAGAAAGAGAGAGGGTGGGATAGGAATGGGAGGGAAGGAGGTATAGGGGGGATACAAAGTGAATAAACTGTAATTAATAAAAATGAAAATTATTTTTAAAAAGCTTCAAATTAGGTTTCATGTTGAATAGAAGCAGATTTCACACAAATCATTTCTTTGCTCTCACGTTATAGATTTTATATACATTCCTGTGACATCTGATCATGGTGGTTTGAATAAGAATGACCCCCATTGGCTGATATATTCAAATACATGGTTCCCAGCTTGTAGAACTGTTTGGTAAGGATTAGGAAGTGTGACATTTTTAGAGAAGGTGTGCCATTGTGTATGGGTTCACTCTCTCACTTCTACTTGTCAATAAGGAAGCAAGCTCTCAGGTTCATCAACAGTGTCATGACTGCCTGCCTGCTACCATGTTTCTTGGTATGATGGCTATGCACTCTAACTCTTTGGAACCTTCATCCTCAAATTAAATGTTTGCTTTCATAATTGTCTTGGTCATGCTGTCTTAGCACAGCAACAAAAAAGTAACGAAAATGTGGTATTACAGATGAAGGCTCTTGGACCACTGATTCTTCTCTCATTGTAGAAATTCATTCTTTATTTCCAGCATAGAGCTTCTCAACCTTGGCAATACTGACCACTTTGTTGCTAACTCTTCATTATAGAGACCATTATGTGCATTGTAGGATCTTTTATAACATATTAGATATCAGAAGCAGCACAACTCTGAGAGGTAAAACCATCTCAGAAGATGCCAAATTCTCAATGGGTCAAAATTTGCACAACCATCTTTGTAACACTTTCATCCATAATAGCCAGAAGCTAGAAACAGCCCAGATGTCTCTCAGTTGAGGAAATGATACAGAAATCATGGTACATTTCCACAATGAACTACTTCTCAGTAATTAATAACAAAGAAATCATGAAATTTTCAGGCAAATGTTGGGATCTAGAAAAGATCATCCTGGGTGAGGTATCCCAGAAACAGAAAGCTACACATGGAATATACTCACTTATAAGTGGACATTAGACATATAATATAGGATAATCATAATAAAATCTGTATACCTAAAGAAGTTAATCAAGAAGGAGCACCCTGGGTAAGATTCTCAATCTTCATTCAGAAAAGCAAATGGGACAGACATTGGAAGAGGGAAAAAACAGGGAAGAGGACAGGAGCCTACCACAGAGAACCTCTGAAAAGCTCTACCCAGTAGGGTATCAAAACATATGCTGAGACTCAACCAAACTTTGGGCAGAGTGCAGGGAATCTTATGAAAGGAGGAGGGGATAGAAAGACCTGGAGGGGACAGGAGCTCCACAAGGAGAGCAACAGAACCAAAAAATCTGGGCACAGAGGTCTTTTCTGAGACTGATACTCCAAACAAGGACCATGCATAGAGACAACCTAGAACCCCTAGACAGATGTAGCCCATGGCAGCTCAGTGAACAAAAGGGTTCCCTAGTAATGGAAACAGGGGCTGTCTCTGACATGAACTGAGAGGCTGGCTCTTTGATCACCTCCACCACAGGAGGAGCCGTCTTACCAGTCCACAGAGGAAGACAAAGAAGCCAGTCCTGCTGAGACCTGATAGACTAGGGTGAGATGGAAGAGGAAGAGGACCTCTCCTATCCTTGGACTGAGAAAGGGGCATAAGAGATGAGATGAAGAGGGAAGAAGGGTAGGATTGGGAGAAGATGGGGGAGGCAGCTACAGCTGGGATACAAAGTGAATAAACTGTAATTAATAAATAATAGCACTTCCTCAAGAACCAGCCATACCACTCCTAGGCATATATCCAAAAGAGGCTCAAGTACACAATAAGGACATTTGCTCAACCATGTTTGTATCAGCCTTATTTGTAATAGCCAGAAGCTGGAAATAGCCCAGCTGCCCCTCAACTGAAGAATGGATGCGGAAATTGTGGTACATCTACACAATGGAATATTACTCTGCAATGAAAAATAAGGAAATCATGAAATTTGTAGGTAAATGGTGGGACCTAGAAAGGATCATCCTGAATGAGCTGTCCCAGAAGCAGAAAGACACACACGGTATATACTCACTCATATAGACATAACATAGTAAACACCTACTAAAAACTGTACATCTAAAGAAACTAAGCAAGAGAGAGGACCCTGACTAAAATGCTCAATCCCCATCCTGAAAGGCAAAGTGGTTGGACATCAGAAGAATAAAACAGGAAACAACCTAGGAACCTGCCACAGAGGGCCTCTGAAAGCCTCTGCCCTGCAGACAATCAAAGCAGATGCTGAGACTTATGGCCAACTGTTGGGCAGAGTGCATGGAATCTTATGTAAGAAGTGGGAAATAGTAAGAGCTGGAGAGAACGGGAACCACACAAGGAGAGCAACAGAACCAGAAAACTTGACCACAGGAAACTTCCCGGAGACTCATACTCCAACCAAGGACTATTCATGGAAATAACCTAGAACCCCTGCACAGATGTAGCACATGATAGTTCAGTGTCCGAGTGGGTTACATGGTTAAGGGAAGAGGGACTGCCTGTCCGACATAATCTGATTGGCCTACTCTTTGATCACCTCCCCTTGAGGGGGGAGCAGCCTTACCAGGCCACAGAAGATGACAATGCAACCACTCCTGATGTGATGTGATAGTCTAAGATCAGAAGGAAGGAAAAGAGGACCTCCCCTATCAGTGGACTTGAGGAGGGGCATGTATGAGGAAGAGGGAGAGGGTGGGATTGGGAAGGGAGGAGGGAGGGGCTTATGGGGGAATACAAAATGAATAAACTGTAATTAATAGTAAAAAAATAAAAGAAAAATTTAAAAAATAAATAAAAATTAAATTAAAAGAAATTCAAAAAAATGCTTCCATCCACTGACCTACAAGATTATAAATTTCATTTTTTTAAGGAGAATAAATATCGCATTAAAGGAAAATTCATCATCAGTTGTTCAAATGTGTGTTTTTTTTTCTTTAAGTTTATCCTAGGTCCTTAAGTTTATGGAATCTCTAAAATTATCTCTCCCCCTATAAACAGTTTTTGTTGTTGTTGTTGTTGTTGTTGATTCTGAGCCTCCAACTGAATCCATTAAAGAAAGATGTTCAAATACCTATTTTTTTTTCCTCCCACATCATTCCAAATACAAAAATGTAAAACATCAATCTTCAGATTCAGCCCATTGTGTCCTTTTTAGGATCGGTAAAGTAGAATTATCACTTTAGGCAGAATCTACAACAGTAGAAATCATAAAAAGAGAAAGTAAAAGGGATAAGGTGAAGTGGGTTGAAAGGTGTCACAGAAAGGACACAAAGTTTCAGCTGGCTTAGAGGAATAATTTCAAAAGATCTTTTGAATTGTGTGGTTGCCATATTTGATAACATCACGGTGCATGCTGGAAAATCACTGAAGGTAGAGTTTAAGTGTGCTATCCATAAGTAAGTGCATAAGCTAATGTGTATCTAAATAGCTTGATATAGCCATTCCACATGAATCCACAGACCACATCACTGTGAGCCACAATTATAAATGCAGTTTACTTGTCAACTAAAAGTAATTTTAAAAGAAAAGAAAATCTCTGAATAAAAACTGATCTTCTCTAGCTCTTCAGCTCAAAGATTTCTCCAAACCCAACAGCCTCTGCCATTGTAGCCATTTGTCTTAGGAAGCACTATTTACTTCAAAATCCATAGTATATGAGGAGGTTATATGCACTTGCTATGTCTCATATTTAGCATTAGAATATATCTTAGTAAAGTTCTTAAATTAAAGATTTGGGGAAGAAGTTGGAGAAACCTAGAAATATTATCAAATGACATCAAGCACAACAAGATGAGTCAAAATCAGTTTGCAATTAATGAAAATTATAGTCAAATACCATAGAAATTAAAATCAATTTTAAACCTGTGAAACTAATGAAGATTTTTCTATGTACAATCTTTGACCTGTGGTGTATTAACATAAAATTTCTTTTAATGGTGTGAAAGCAATAAGATATATTTTGGTATGATTTCAGTTATGAGTTTTGCTTTTTCACAGTCTACTGATAGACCTTCTGACACTGGGCAGCTGCCCTTTGACACAGGCTCTAGTCAGCCAACAAGCATGAAAAATCCACCCCTTTCCTGGTCTTATGCTGGGTGCAAACTAGCATGCTAGATGCATTAAAATACTTTCAACTTAATCAAAATTTCAACTTATGATTTATTTAAAAAGACATGGTTCATTCTAATCCAAGGTATTTTAGTATGAAAAAATACACCTCAAGCACATAAACTTTGTCAAATCCCTGGGTGCTTATATTAATATACTTGGAGTCTATAGATAGTTTCCATCATAAGAAAATGTATAGAGTATTGGGTATAAATTAAATGCACCATTTCAAATAGAATAAGGCTTTAAATAAAAATCAAAGGAACCATCAATGTAATATATAATATAATAATATATATAATATAATATAATATAATATAATATAATATAATATAAACTAATTCCTAAGAAATTATTTTCAATGGTGATAAGTTAAATATACTAAAATCAGTGCTAAAAGAAAACTGAATGGTTTCTTAATATTAGAGATAAGTTAGGGGCACAAAATGAAATTTCTCATTTATCAGGGACAGAGGCAAATAGAGTCCAATTCATTATTTTCTGAGCTGTTCTTATCAAGAATGTGTTACAAGTAACTGAAGCAGAAACAATAAGAGCAAAGACTTGGTACATTTGTTTCACTAGCAATATAATCAACTTGAAAAGTTTTATTTTTTGTTATTATCATTTATTACAATTTATTCAATTTGTAAACCAGCTGTGCCCCCCCCCTCATCTCCTCCCAATCCTACCTTCCCTCCCTAATGTCTATGCCCCTCTGCTAGTCTATTAATAGTTGAGTTCTTCCTCCCCATCTATTTGACTGTAGCCTAACAGGTCTCATCAGGACAAGTTGCATTTTTTTCCTCTGTGGCTTGGCAAGGCTGCACCCACCAAGGGGAGATGATCAGAGAGCCTGTTACTGAGTTCATGACAGAGAAAGGCCCTGCTCCCCTTATTAGGGAACCTGCTTGGAGACTGAGTCTATGGGCTACATGTATTTTTTTTTTTTTTTTTTTGGTTGGGGTATCAGTCTTCTGAGGGCCCCCAGGATTCAGGGTTTTTTTGTTTTGTTTTTTTGTTTTGTTTTGCTTTGGCTCTGTAGGTCTTTTTTTGGAGGTCCTGTCTCCTCCCGGTCTTTCTATCTCCCCCTTCTTTCATAAGATTACCTGCACTCTGTTCAAAGTTTAGCTATGAATATCAGCCGCTGCCTCAAAACCTACATAATTTAGGTTATTTCTAGCTTCTGGCTATTACAAATAGAGCTGCTGTGAACATGGCTGAGCAAATGTCCTTGTTGTGTACTTGAGCATATTTTGGATATATGCCTAGGAGTGCTATAGCTGGATCTTGAGGAAGCACTATTCCCAAGATTCTGAGAAAGCACCAGATTGATTTCTGAAAGAACCAAAAATATTACATAAGTCACAAACATTGAATGCCCCTGTACTTTGAGCAATACTTTTCACAAAGTTTTAAATAAAAAAGATAATGTACAATCAAACTGAGTGTCAATTTCTTAAAAATAATTTGTGCCCAATGATATCTTTAAATGAAGGAGAAATAAGATGCAGGAGAAAATGACTTGCAAAAAAGAGCAGAATGTGTAAACAACACAGGAGCTCTCTTACATCATCAGCGTGCATCCCCTCCATAAACAGAATGTGATTTCAGAGCTAGATTGTTATAACTGACGCACAAAGACTGAGCCCGTGGAACAATGAGACTACATTAACCATTCAGGCAACTCCTTCCTCTGCCAAGTGTTTTCTCTCCTTAGGTAATAAGTCTGAGTGGGAGAAAGACTGGCGCCAATTGGGGAGCTTCTTTTAAATTTAGTTGTTATGTGTTTGTGTAAGTACCTGTGTGTGTGTATGTTCATCACATATATGCAGTGCCCATAGAGGCCAAAAGAAGATGTTTGGTCCTTGAAACTCTGTGTGTATGTGTGTGTGTGCGTGTGCGTGCGTGTGCGTGCGTGTGCGTGCGTGCATGCGTGTGTGTGATTAGGAGCCATCTGATATGGGTAGTAGGAATGAAACACAGGTAGTTCCTCTACAAGAGTAGTGAGTGCTCTTAACTGCTGAGCAAATCCTGTAGACCTCAATCTGGGGATCTAATTACAAGTCTCTTGAGACATATAGAGATACAGCAAGAGCAGCTCTACCATAGTGAAAATTATCCTGAAGGTTCTAGGGTAAGCAGTAACTGTGCCTTTAAAATCACTGTTAGACTTGTAGTGCCTCAAAATCCAAGGATATCTTACTTGGACAATGAGGAATAAGAAATGGATCTCTTCCTGTCCATGTTAGATTTTATTACCAACTGAACATAACCTAGGGATATTTAGGAAGGAAGAACCTCAACTGAACAATTGCCTAATTCAGACTGGCCTGTGTCTTTATCTGTGAGAAACTATTTTGGTATAGATTTGGGAGCCCAGTCCACTGTGGATGACAGCATTCCTAGGCCAGTAGGCTTGGACTGTTATAAAAAAAAAAAAAAAAAGAACTGAACATGAACCAGTGACCAAGGTAGTGAGTAACGTACTTAGATGATCTCTCCTTCAGTTGCTGCTTGAGTTCCTGCCTTGACTTCCTTCAGTGAGGCATTGTGACCTGCAAGTGTAAGCTAAAATAAACCCTTTTCTCAACCAAATTGCTTTTGTTCAAAGTATTTTAGCATAGCAAGAAAATGAAACTTGCATATTACATTGTTTTTTGTTTGTTTGTTTGACATACCATAGATAAGTATAAATATTACACATTTCTTACACAAATGATTCTCAGCCTATGTCATAATGGGAAATTTAAAATACATAACTGTAAAACCTATTTATACATTGTTTCCTTACAGTAGTGGTTCTCAATCTTCCTAATGCTGTGACCCTTTAATATAGTTCCTCATGTTGTGGTAACCCCTAACTATAAAATTATTTTCTTTGTGGCTACTTTATAACTGTAATTTTGTTACTGTTATGAATTGTAATGTAAATATATATGCTAAATGATGATCTTAGATTATCCCTATGAAAGGGGCCTTAGACCTCAAAAGGGCTACAAGCCACAAGTTGAGAACAACAACAGTCATAAGGACTATAAGCAGAGACATAAAGTGCACAGCACCCCTTATTCTTTAGCAGCCATGGAAAAATTTAAAACATAGAGTTAGGGAAAAGGCAAATCACTAGGAGAGAACCTAGAGGCCCTTCTCCAGAAAGATGCACAAGTGTGCTTCTTTCAGCTATATGAACAAATTCCAAATTAAAGCCACCTGAACACAAAAGCCAAGCTATGAAAGGTCTCAGCCAAGTTACTGAGCCTAAATTCATCCTCTACCCAATCTACCCTGCATGTTATCTGATAACAAAGTACATGTCTATTAACAACTCCATTATATGAGTAATGAATTGAAGAAGAAATCCTTTCTCCTAGACCAATGGACAGTGTGTGACACAGAATTAGGTCAGACTGAACTTCTCAGTGTTGAGGCCTGTGCCCTGCAGCTCATATAGACTTGTGAAATATTTTACAGATTTCTGTGGATGTTAATCATCATACCCAGACTACCATTATCTATCTGACATGAAGATAGAGTACATTGGATGTCAGAGAAAGAATAAACAATCAAATGAATTTGCCATATTACACTGGAGGCCTGAGTTAAGCATCAATCAACACATTGGTTATCCTCTTTACTTACCAAAATTTCCCTATCTACTCTCTCAGTAATATTCACATAGACACTGTATTGTTCCCTGTGTAAAGTTATCTCCTCTATGGCAGCTCACTTTTTTTAGTAGATAAAAACCAGTTCTGATGAGATCTGATAAGCTAGGGTCAGATGGAAAGGCAGGAAGACTGCCTTTATCGGTAGATTGGGGGAAGGGTATGGGAGGAGAAGAGGGAGGAAGGGTGGGATTGAGAGGGGACAAGGGAAGGGGCTACAGCTGGGATACAAAATGAATAAATTATAATTAATAAGAAATAAATTACCTTAAAAATACAAAAAGGGGCAGGGAGGAGATGAGGGAGGGAGGGTGGGATTGGGGAGGGACTGAGGGATCCAGCTGGGATACAGAATTAACAAAATGTAACTAATGAGAAAAATAAAATAAAAAAAAAGAATTTAATAAAGTAAAGGATTGAAAATTTAAAAAAAATACAACGTAGATGCAAAAATGCAGTTTTAATCATAGAGAGAAATAATACTACTAGTTAGAGGCTCACTTGCAAACACACTCAAACTCATAAAAACACTGTGTTCTAGATGATCCAGGTTGCCAGATCCTCATTAGTCAACAAAACATACTTGCTATCCAAACTGACTTCTCTCCAAAAAACACAGTTGGGTTTTTACTAGACGTAGCCAAAAAAAGAAAACAGGCATTTTCCTAAAAAGCAGGCTATTCATTCCTGATAAAGAAAAGAATAAATGGTTTCCCCTTCCTATTTTAATCTCTAGATGTTTAATTGAGCACAAATAAATAGAGCTACCAATAAAAATAAAATAGGGAAAAAGAACAACAGAAAATCAATTAAACATCTATAGATACAAAAGATGTAGAATTTACAAAGAACAACCCTAAAGTATTTTATGCAGCCCAAGCACATTCTTCAAATTAGGCAAATGAAGCTAATAAAATCAGTATTCATTTAGAAGGTAGGTAATCCACTATCCATCTCCCCAGACACAGAACTCTCCAGCCACCTACTGACTAATTTCTCTGTTAATCAGAAAATAGTTAACCTTCGATGGCATGGGAAACAGAGACTTTACATCTGAGGAAAAGTTATCTACACTTGATATGGCGAGAAAATAAAATGAATTACTTCTTTGTTCAAAGAGAAAGGAATAAATGAAGCTATGTTCTCTTAATTAAACAATGGAAATCCATGCAAGAACATTAAAAGGGTAAATCACTATTAAATTCTAAGTTTCTAAAACCCCATCTAAAGCTGATTTAAGTGTGTTAAAATATACTTCATAATTCCTTACATGTAAGCAGAGAAGAAATAAGAACTGAAAAGAAAGAAAAGAGAGAAGAAATGGAAAAAATAAAACTAATAAAAACAGTTTAATTTGCACTGAAGCAAATAAAATGAGTTTGTATTTGTAGGTATCATTACAAGAGATAATTTAAATTAGATTTTAATTGATCCCATGTTTATAATTTTTGTAACTTTAGAGTCCAACTTAAGCTAACATTTCTCATGTTTTAAAATACATATGTGGTCATTACTGAGCATTTACAATAATAGAACCTACTTCTGTTAAAACAAAAACAAACAAAAAAACCCACAAAGTGATAAATTGTCCTGCTTGCCTTTGTTTGTATTATCGATTCCTTGTCCATAAATGTCCTCAAATATAATTTTACTTTGGCTAATTACACCTAAGCCTCAATTAGGAGAGTTCAATTAAAATGCTTAATGCTATGTGATATATTCATTGTACTGTTAACACAGCATGAAATCATGTTCACGTATGATTTACAGAAGTGCTCAAATTTTTCATTACAGTGGCCTATAAAATATTAGCTTACAATGACTGGAATTCAGGTCTCATCATTTTCTTCCTATAGCCACAGATCCGTTATGTGAGTGAGGCATCACACTGAAGAAAATAAATTGCAGTTAAGTAAAAATGACATGGTTAATGCCCATTGGGACCTTGTATTTAAAATGGAAATACACTAGGATCAGAAGGAAGAAAAAGAAGACCTCCCTTATTAGTGGACTTGGGGAGTGGTATGTGTGGAGAAAGGGGAGAAACGAAATGGAGGGATTGGGAGGGGAGGATGGAGGGCCTTATGGGGGGATACAAAGTGAATAAAGTGTAATTAATAAATAAAATAAAATAAAATGGAAATACAAGTTTACTGCTGAGAAAAGAGAAAGTGAACTTAAATTTACAGAAAGAACAGACAATTTTTTTTCCTCCTTCTTGAAGCCCCCACCTAGCCAACCTAGTAGTTTGCTAACAGTCAGATTAAGTGAAGAGAGTGAAAAAAGAAAACAAATTTAAGCTGAATATGATTTTAACCTAATGTAAAAATCATTAACATGATTCTGCTTCTGTCTTCTACTTCTTTCATTTATATCATATTTTATAGCTGAGCCTCAATCAAGAGGCATACAAGAGATCCATTATAAAGCACTTTAACATATAAGAAATTAATTGCTGATAACAGAAGGCTCAGATGGAGATCATGGAAGTCAATCCTTAGACACTGTAAAGTTTAGATATTTGTTTGGAAAAAACCTCCAGCGATTTTGCAATCAACTCATTATTAGCTTTGGTAACCCACTTTCATTCTTCATCTTTCTTAATGAAATCATCAAACCAAACCATACTAAATTGCTCCCAACATTATTTCAAAAAATATATGAAGCCAGACAACAATTAATCCATTTTATTTTTTTTATTTTTTTATTTTTTTTTATCAGTTACATTTTATTAACTCTGTATCCCAGCCGTGTCCTGATCCCTCATTCCCTCCCAGTCCCTCCCTCCCTCCCTCATCTCCACCGTGCCCCTTTCCAAGTCCACTGATAGGGGGGACCTCCTCCCCATTCATCTGATCCTGTTTTATCAGGTATCTTCAGGACTGGCTGCAAAGCCCTCCTCTGTGGCCTAACAGGACTGCTCCTCCCTTCGGGGGTGGGGAGACCAAAGAGCCAGTCATTGAGTTCCTGTTAGAAATAGTCC
This sequence comes from Meriones unguiculatus, assembly GCF_030254825.1. Lineage (NCBI taxonomy): Eukaryota > Metazoa > Chordata > Mammalia > Rodentia > Muridae > Meriones > Meriones unguiculatus. Next base: position 818,784 of record NC_083352.1, on the reverse strand, counting down.
CTGTTCCCCTCACTTTGGGAAACCAATTGGTTACTGAGCTACCACAGGCTACATCTGAGTGGAGGTTCTAGGTTATATCCATACATGGTCCTTGGTTGAATGTCAGTCTCAGAAAAGACCCTGTGCCCAGATATATTTGGTCCTATTTTAAAGTGGTTTTGAAACCAATATAGTGATACAAACCAATCATAGGACACATTGAATTTCAGCACTAGATTTTTTAATTTTTATTTCATTTATATTAATTATAGTTTATTCACTTTGTATCCCCCTCTCCCAACCTCTCCCAATCTCACCCTCCCTCCCTCTTTTTCGCCTATGCCCCTCCCCAAGTCCAATGATGGGGGATCCTCTTCCACTTCCATCTGACCCTCATCTATCAAGTCTCATCAGGATTGGCTTCTTTGTCTTCCTCTGTGGACTGGTAAGACGGCTCCTCCCTGTGGTGGAGGTGATCAAAGAGCCAGCCTCCCAGTTCATGTCAGAGACAGCTCCTGTTTCCATTACTAGGGAACCCTTTTGTACACTGAGCTGCCATGGGCTACATCTGTCTAGGGGTTCTAGGTTGTCTCTATGCATGGTCCTTGTTTGGAGTATCAGTCTCAGAAAAGACCACTTTGCCCAGACTTTTTGATTCTGTTGCTCTCCTTGTGGAGCTCCTGTCTCCTCCAGGTCTTTCTATCTCCCCCTTCTTCCATAAGATGCCCTGCACTCTGCCCAAAGTTTGGCTATGAGTCTCAGCATCTGCTTTAATACCCTGCTGGGTAGAGTCTTTCAGAGGCCCTTTGTGGTAGGCTTCTCTCTGTTTCCCTGTTTTATCCCTAGTCCAATATTCACCTCATTTGCCTTTCTTAGTGAGGGCTGATCATCTTACCCAGGGTACTTTTCCTTGATTAGCTTGCTTAAGTGTACAGATTTTATTATGATTATCCTATATTATATGTCTAATATCCACTTATAAGTGAGTATATTCCATGTGTAGCTTTCTGCTTCTGAATGCCTCATTGAGGATGATCCTTTCTAGACCCCACCTTTTGCCTACAAATTTCATGATTTCTTTGTTTTTAATTACTGAGTAGTATTCCATTGTGTAAAAACACCACAATTTCTGTATCCATTCCTCAACTGAGGAATGTCAGGGTTGTTTCCAGCTTTTGGCTATTACAAATAAAGCTGCTATGAACATGGTTGAGCAAAGGTCATTCATTTTTGTACACTTGAGCATCTTTTGGATATATGCCTAGGAGTGGTACAGCTGGGTCTTACTGTAGCACTATTCCTAATTGTCTGAGAAAGCGCCAGATTGATTTCCAAAGTGGTTGTTCAAGTTTACATTCCCACCAGCAGTGCAGTAGGGTTCCCCTTTCTCCACACCTCTCCAGCATGTGTCACTGGAGTTTTTGATCTTGGCCATTCTTATGGGTCTCAGGGTCGTTTAATTTGCATCTCGCTGATGACTAAGGACATTGAGCATTTCTTTAAGTGTTTCTCTGCCATTCGATGTTCCTTTATTGAGAATTCTCTGTTCAGTTCTGTACCCATTTTTTAATTGGGTTACTTGATTTGTTGCTATTTAACTTTTTTTTTTGTTTTGTTTTTTGTTTTTTGTTTTTTTTTTTTTGTTCAATGCAGTTTATTCAGGAACCTTGAACAATCATCTGACCCTGGGAAAAGCCAGCCCACAGCTTAAATAGCCTCTGGGTAGCCAACCCCAGCATGCCACGTGGGCAATGCAGATAGGTCCACATACATGGAAGCAAGCCAGATCCTCAGCCTTAGCCAAATGTGGAGTTGTTCGTGACAGAGAGCACTCTATATATTCTGGATATTAGCCCTCTGTCAGATATAGGGTTGATGAAGATCCTTTCTGAAACCGTAGGCTTTCTTTTTGCTGTAGTGACAGTGACCTTTGCTTTATAGAAGATTTTCAGTTTCATGAGGTCCCATTTATTGATTGTTGCTCTTAGAGCCTGTGCTGTTGGTGTTCTGTTCAGGAAGTTATCTTCTGTGCCAATGAGTTCAAGGCTCTTCCCTACTTTTTTGTCTAATAGGTTTAGTGTGCCTGCTTTTTATATTGAGGTCTTTGATCCATTTGGATTTTAGTTTTGTGCAGGGTGATAAGTATGGATCTATTTGCATTTTTTACATGTAGATATCCAGTTAGACGAGCACCATTTGTGGAACATGCTATCTTTTTTCCGTTAATCCTGCCAAACCATGAGCATGTGAGATATTTCTATCTTCTGATATCTTCTATTTCTTTCTTCAGCGACTGAAAGTTGTTTTTTCATACAAGTCTTTGACTTGCTTGTCTACACTAAGGTACTTTATGTCATTTGTGGTTATTGTCAGCACCAGTTTTAACACCAGATGTGAGAACTCAAAAATGTTTCCTGATTAGTTTTAAAAGTTTTTCTTTCTGAAAATTGGTGATAAAAGGGGAAAAAAGCTAAGTATGACAGTTGCATAAATGAGTGGATCTCCAGGCTCTCTGGCCAGTCAGCCAACCCTCCTTGGCTTGTTCCAGAAAAGTAGGAAGCCCTGTGTGAAAAAGAAGAAAAATGAAGAAGAAAAAAGAAAGAAAGAAAGAAAGAAAGAAAGAAAGAAAGAAAGAAAGAAAGAAAGAAGGAAAGAAAGAAAGATAGGAAGGAAGGAAGGAAGGAAGGAAGGAAGGAAGGAAGGAAGGAAGGAAGGAAGGAAAATTAAAAAATCCATAACTAAACAAAGCAGTGAGTTTAAGAAGAATAAAATGAAAGATTATATTTGGAAGTAGACACCCAAGCATCACAGAGCAAATATCTCTTCCAATTCAATATGAAGAATTTCTCTTTGGAACAAGAAGGCAAAGTAAACCTACCTTTCCTTTTATTTCCATCTATGCTAAATGCTGAATTTACCTGTAATAACAGTTGAGTGAATATACCATTGTCTGGAACCAAAGAAACATAAAATAATATAGACATCTTTGGGTGTTTTAAAGAAAACTGAAGGTCATGTCATTGTTTTAGCTACTTTTATAGTGCTGTGTTAAGATAGCATGACCAATCAACTTACAAAAAAGAAGTTTTTATTTGGAGCTAATAATTTCAGAGGATTGCTGTTCATGAGCAGCATGGCTGGGGACATGGCAGCAGGCAGACAGGCAGGCAGGCATGACACTGGAGCAGTTGCTAAGAGAGCACATCTTGAAAAACAACCAAGAGGCAGAAAAATCAAAATCAGGAACAAGAATGCAAGAGAAAGAAAATGAAAGAGAAAGAGAGAGAAAAAAAAAGAGAGAGAGAGAGAGCTAAATAGGACCTCCGATGAGGCCATATGTCTTAATCCTTTCCAGACAGCTCTACCATGTATAGGCCTACGGGAGTCATTTTATTTCAAACATCCATGGTGACAAAGAAAGAAATATTGAGCTTTCTCTACAAAATGGAAATAGAAATCAAGCAGCAGAAGGCAGACATAAAAGTCAAAACATTTAGTGGAGTAATAAGATAAAAACATTAATTGCATAGCACAAAAGCTGAGAACTAAAATAAAAATACTTTGGCTCTGAATCCAAGAACTCAGCTTTGGAGTTCATAAGCATAGAAAACTCAGTTTCTTTCTCAGTTGACCTAACAATATCCTGCACAATGGGGTGTCCTGATCATTGTACTTATGTTTAATAACAATAAAAGCATCACCTTTTACTTTAAAATGCAAAGAAAAAATAAAAGGTGGATATACTAATGGTAAGCATGTTACAGGAAACAGCTGTGTGTCTGAAAATGAGAGATGAGAAGGGTGGTACTTAAAGAGATATGCAAAGGTCTGAGGCACAATGGACCTAAGAGCAAGCAGTGAGAGCCGTCTGCTTGCCAGGTGTTGTATATTATCAACAGCTGGGTTCAGTCTCCAGTTCCTCCATGTTACCCTGGAGGAAGATATAACATAGACAGAAAAGCCTTTCCTCTTCCCCAAGAAAAGTAAGAAATGTTATAGTTGTTTGGTAAGACTGGTTTAGCAGTTAGGAGTGAGTAAAGGGGTGGGGGGTGGCTTCTTAGTTCAAAGAAGAGTCAGAAAGGAGAATGTTTGTTGAACATCCAGAATTCATAGTGATCAAAGTAATATTTGTTTTGTCACCATTGCTCCTCTTCTTGCTGACTTTAATTTTTAAAATATTTTATTTATTATAATTTATTCACTTTGTATCCCATCTGTAGCCCCTCACTTGTCCCCTCTCAATCCTGCCCTCCCTCCCTCTTCTCCTCCCATGCCCCTTCCTCAGTCCACTGATAGAGGAGGTCCTCCTCTCTTCCATTTGACCATAGCCTATCAAGTCTCATCAGGACTGGCTGCATTTTCTTCCTCTGTAGCCTGGTAAGGCTGATCCCTCCTCAGGGAGATGTAATCAAAGAGCCATCCACTGAGTTCATGTCAGAGACAGCTGCTTTTCCCCTTACTAGGGAACCTACTTGGAGACTGAGCTGCCATTGGTTACATCTGTGCAGGGGTTCTAGGCTATCTCCATGATAACTGGTTGGTAACATGAGTACTGGTTGGGGTACCAGTCTCAGAAAAGACCCCTGGGCCCAGAAGTACTTTAGCGAAACTCTATCCAAGCAAGTCAAAGACTTCTATGAAAAAACTTCAAGTCTCTGAAGAAAGAATTAGAAGAAGGTATCAGAAGATGGAAATATCTCCCATGCTCATGGCTTGACAAGACTAACATAGTAAAAATGGCCATCTTACCAAAAGTAATCTACAGATTCAGTGCAATTCCTATCAAATCACCAACACAATTCTTTGCAGACTTTGAAAGAAAAATTCTCAACTTTATATGCAATAACAAAAAACCCAAAATAGCTAAAATAATCCTCTACAATAAAAGATCTTCTGGAGATATCGCTATCCCTGATCTCTAGCTGTAACAGTAATAAAAATTACCTGATACTGACATATAAACAGACTAGTAGATCAATGGAATCAAATAGAAGACCCAGAAATAAACCCACACAGTTACAGACACCTGATTTTTTTCAATCTCTTTTCAGACAAACTTTATACTTATAAAATAATGTTATGTCCTTTTCTTTTTTTTTATCACTAGTTTCATTTCATTAACTCTGTATCCCAGCTGTATCCCACTCCCTCATTCCCTCCCAATCCCACTCTCCCTCCTTCATCTCCTCCCTGTCCCTTTCCAAGTCCACTAGTTAGGGAGGACCTACTCTCCTTTCCTCTGAGCCTGTTTTGTCAGGTATCTTCAGGACTAGCTGAAAAGTCCTCCTCTGTGGTCTAGCAGGACTGCTCCTCCCTGGGGGTGGGGAGGCTAAAGAGCCTGCCATTGAGTTCCTGTCAGAAAGAATCCCTGTTCCCCTTACTAGGAGAACCCACTTGGTTACTGAGCTACCACGGGCTTCATCCAAGGAGAGGTTCTAGGTTATATCCATACATGGTCCTTGGTGGAGTGTCAGTCTCAGAAAAGACCCCTGTGCCCGCATATATTTGGTCTTCATGGAGCTCCTATCCTCTCCACATCATACTAACTCCCCCTTCTTTCAGATGATTCCCTGAACTCTGCCGAAGGTTTGGTTATGAGTCTTAGTATCTGCTTTGATACACTGCTAGGTAGAGTCTTTCAGAAGCCCTCTGCGGTAGGCTCCTGTCCTGTTACTTGTTCTCTCCTATGTCCAATGCACATCCCATTTGTCTTTCTAAGTGAGGATCGATCATCTAACCCTGGGTCCTCTTTCCTGGTTATTTTCTTTAGGTATACAGATTTCATTATGTTTATCATATCTTATAGGTCTATATAAGTGTACCATGTGTGTCTTTCTCCTTCTGGGATACCTCACTCAGAATGATCTTTTCAAGATCCCACCATTTGCCACAAGGAATTTCATGATTTCCTTGTTTTTGATGGCTGAGTAGTATTTCATTGAGGACACCTGATTTTTGACAAAGATGCCAAAACCATACAATGGAAAAAAGATAGAATCTTTATTTTTTCCCCTTGATCATAAAACACTATAGAAGAATAAGAATTAAAGTAAATTTAGATATTTTTATAAATTTAAAAACTTTAATTCTAGACCTTAAACAGTCAAATATCTCAAAATAAAAATGAAGAACAGTAGGAAATCTCTGCTTTGAGGGTCTACAAGAGAAGGAAAAGCTATGCATCAATTAATAAATCATTAAGATAAAATTAGATAACTCATAAGTGGATATTAGACATATTATATAGGATAAACATACTAAAATCTATACACCTAAGGAAGCTAATCAGAAAGGAGGACTCTGGCTAAGATTCTCAATCCCCATTCAGAAAGGAAAAGAGGATAGACATTGGAGGAGAGAGAAAACAGGGAACAAGACAGGAGCCTACCACAGAAGACCTCTAAAAGGCTTTACCCTACAGGATATTGAGGCAGATGTTGAGACTCATGGTCAAACTTTGGGCATAGTGCAGGGAATCTTTTTTTTTTCTTTTTGTTATTTTTTATTTATTAAAAGATTTTTAAATTTATTTTTTTCAACATATTCTCCTTTTTAGCCACATTCTTCCAGATTCTTTCATCCTTATATACACAACTTGAAAAGTTCCTTCTCAAAAACAAAAACAAGACCCCCCAAACCCAATAAAGTGGGAGACAGTAAGACCTGGAGAGGACAGGAGCTCCACAAGGACAGCAACAGATCAAAAATTCTGGGTACAGGGGTCTTTTCTGAAACTGATACTCCAGCCAAAGACCACTCATGGTGATGGCCTGGAACTCCTGCACGGAGGTAGCCTATGGCAGTTCAGTGTCCAAGTGCCCTCCATAGTAATGGGGACAGGGACTATCTCTGACATGAACTGATTGGACTGCTCTTTGATCACCTCCCCCTGAGGGGGGAGTAGCCTTGCCAGGCCACAGAAAAAGACAATGCAGCCACTTCTGATGAGACCTGATAGACTAGGATCAGAGGGATGGGGAGGAGGACCTCCCTTATCAGTGGACGTGGAGAGGGACATGGGTGGGGAAGAGGGAGGGTGGGATAGGGAGGGGAGGGAAGGAGGTACAGGAGAGATACAAAGTGAATAAACTGTAATTAATAAAAATAAAAAAATTAGAAATTGATTTGCTCACAAAAAAGATAAAATCAGATAATTCCCTAATTTATTTAGTTTTTAAATAATCTCTCATTAATTTCCATTAATATATTTCAGTCTTATAATTGTATTATTTTGAATGTGGCTTTATATTTTCTTGAATATATTCTCTTGTTTCTATTTGCATGAAATTGTTATTCATATAATTGGAGGATGTAGTTCAGTAGGTAGGCTGTTTCTCTTATGCAGGAAAGGTTTGATTTCCCCAGACTACCTAAATGTTAACATGGTAATACATATATGTAATCCCAGCTCTCAGGAGGTTGAAGCTGGGGGATCAGAAATTCAAGGTCATTCTCAACTACATAGGGAATTGGGAGTCAGCCTGGGTTACATAAGACTCTATCTCAAAAACATATTCTCAAGTAAGTACATAATGGTAATTTAGGCCAAGGTGTGAAAAGGCTAAATTCTTATTTGTTGCTATCTGTAATGAAGTGTGAGAGCCATAGGAAGTTGCATGAAAATAGCATAATGGGCAGTTGTTTTTGTATGCCTTTATTACTATGAATTGAGTTATTTTAAAAGCACAAAAATTGTGGGGTTTTTTGTTGAGTATTGAGCAAACCTTTTTAAAAATATTTTGATCATAACTTTTTGATAAATAAAAGAATAAACAAGTTACTAATTTGAATCAAATTTGCAAGATATTTTAGAATCATGCCTATGATATTTACCAGGAAGAATCTATGCATGAACACTGATGTCTATGTATCCATATACCAATTAGTAATGTTCAGGCCTGGTTTACTGTACACTATGGCTATATTCAAACAACAAAATAAAATATATATATGTATGTATATAAAGAATATATATATATATATATATATATATATATATATATATAATTCAAAGCACCTTTAAGGAGCATATAACAAAAGATAGTAAGATTTCAAAACAGAAGAAATTTTATTTTAGTAAGCCAATTGCTTTAATGAGAGTTGTGAGTAAATCAACATAAGTCCCAGAATCTGGCCCTATGAGAGAATCGCTGCTTTTTCCTATAACTTACTCTTATCATGGAAACTTCCAAAGAGTACTTGAATCAGGAAAAAGTAAAGAGCTTTAAGTGTGGGTATAAAAAGCTCTTGTATTACCTGTCCTTTGTTGTTGTTGTTGTTGTTGCTAACTTTCCTTCATGGTTTCTTCTGAGAAGAGATCAGTGGCAGAGACTCAGTAAGCATCTTTCTGCATTACAGTCCTAGGAGGAAACTCTGTGTTCTTTCAGAAGAGTGTCCTCTATGCTTTGTGCCACCTTCCGTGTCTAGCTAAGAAGACTGATGACTAGTAAGTACCCAACACATGGTTGTTTATAAATAGATGCCACCACAAAAAGGGTTACATGCTATAACCCAGAAATCTTGGAAGTCGAATGTAATGAACCAACCAGTAAATGTTTTTGAGTTGACAGACCGTATGGTCTGTGATGTAGCTACTCAACTCTGCCCTTAGAGTGTGAAAGTAGCTTTAGACAATATGTAAATAAATGAATGTGGCTGCTTTCCAATAAAACTTTATTTACATAAGCAGGCTGATTGCCAAATTTGGCCCATGGGTGAGGGTTGGATGACCTCTGCTGCAAAGTACACATATGGTAGTCAGACAGCCACACTCCGCGTTAAAGCAAGGAGTTCATAGGTGGGTTATGATTGTAATAATTAAATCTCAGGAGCAAGGAAGGGCTTAAATGAAAGTACTGAAGCAAGAAACCTATCCGGATCCCTAAAAATTATGTTTCATTAGAAATTCCTCTGATAGTTCATATACAAGCTCTTATTCTTAACTGCTACAGCCTGCTGACAAAGTTCAGAGGCTATCAATAACATTTCCTAGGAAGTGAGTCATTCCAAAAGCATTCCTTGAGTAATCTCGATGTGTGTCATTCCTGTAGATAAAGTTAAACTACAAAAAATTGGAGAATGGGACCATATAGCTAACATATTAGATATGATCCCTATAACACCTTGCAATTTTCCAGAAAAATAGAAAAGGAAAAGGGAGCAGGATGATAGAAAAGGAATTATATTTTGTAGCCAATTGCTTAGTAATAGGTTGTGAGCTATGGTGACTCCTTTGTTTCTTTTTTTAATTTTAGGTTTATTTATTTATTTGTTTATCTATTTATTTTTGTATGTGTGTTTTCCTATATCATATGTATGCCTGGTGCCCATGGAAATCAAAAGGTTACCAGATTCCCTGGAACTGGAGTTACAGTTGTGAGCTACTATGTTGGTGCTTGGAGCAGAACCAAACTAGACACTCTGCAAAAGTAACAGATGCTCTTAACCTCTTACCCTTCTTCAAAAACACTGTGTTGATTGATTATTATGTGTTTCTTTTTTTTTTTTTTGCTTCATTATTTTTTAATTTTTTTTTTTATTAATTACACTTAATTCACTTTGTATTCCCCCTGTGGCTTCCTCCCCACTTCCCTCCCAATTCTATTCCCCTCCCCAAGTCTACTGATAGGGAGGTCTTCTTTTCCTTCTTTCTGATCCTTATCAATTAGGTCTCATCAAGAGTGGCTACATTGTCTTCCTCTCTGGCCGGGTAAGGCTGCTCCCCCCTCATGGGTAGGTGATCAAAGAGCAGGCCAATCAGTTCATATCAGAGGCAGTCCTTGTTCCCATTACTATGGAACTCACTTGGACACTGAACTGCCATAGGCTACATCTGTGCAGGGGTTCTATGTTATCTCCATGCATGGTGCTTGGATGGAATATTGTAAGACCTGGGGTCTCACAGCTCAGGAGTTCAATTGCGCCCTTCCCAGAAACTCCCCCAGACCAAGACTCATTGCAAAAGCAAGAGGTTTATTAACCATTGTACAATGGGGTCACCCCTGCTGGTCAGCAAAGAGTGGCACCGGGAGACAAAGGCCTTTAGGTTTTTAAAAGAAAAATTGTGGGAAATTTGAAGTTGCAGTCGTGGCAATTTAGGATTGGATGAGGAAGTTATAAAGTAAGATAATTGGTTAGTCTTAGGAGCTCAAGCTTGGCCAGTCCTGCCAAGTGTGGATGCAGCTGCAATTGAAGGTGGGGTGGTTAGCTCATCCTTGAAGATTAGGAGCTACAGACTTTTGGCTGGAGGTCAAAAGCTACTCAGAAGTCTAGGTTCGTTGCTACAAAATGCTATCTCAAGGACAAGGGTCTGGTCCTTCTTTTGCTGAGTGAAGGTCATTGCTTGCTTGCCCTTTTTTTATATCTGTCCTCACAGATAGGGTCACATTCCTTCACTCTCTGGAAAGGTACTAAGAGTCTTTAGCTTAACCTGGACCTAAAACTCAAAACTATAGGCTTTAGAAGACATATAACTTACAAAGTTAGTCTAATCCTTTCAATATCAATCTTTTTTTTTCATCAATTACACTTTATTCATTCTGCATCCCCCCATAAGCCCCTCCCTCCTCCCCTCCCAATCCCACCCTCCCTCCTCCCTCTGCTTGCATGCCACTCCCCAAGTCCACTAATAGGTGAGGCTCTCCTCTCCTTTCTGATCTTAGTCTGTCAGTTCACATCAAAAGTGGCTGCATTGTCCTCTACTATGGCTTGGTAAGGCTGCTCCCCCCCAGGGGGAGGTGATCAAAGAGCAGGCCAATCAGATTATGTCAGAGGCAGTCCCTCTTCACATTACTATGTAACCCAATTGGACTCTGAACTGCCCTGGGCTACATCTGTGCAGGGGTTCTGGGTTATCTCCATGAATAGTCCTTGGTTGGAGTATGAGTCTCTGGGAAGTTCCCTGTGTTCAAATTTTCTTGTTCTGTTGCTCTCCTTGTGGAGACCCTGTCCTCTCCAGCTCTTACCTAAAATTCCGTTCACCTGCCTAACAGTTGCCCATCCAGCTCAGCATCTGCTTTGATAGTCTGAAGGGCAGAGGCTTTCAGAGGCCCTCTGTGGTAGGTTCCTAGGTTGTTTCCTGTTTTCTTCTTCTTCTGATGTCCATCCTCTTTGCCTTTCCGGATGGGGATTGGACATTTTAGTTAGGGTCCTCTCTCTTGCTTAGTTTCTTTAGATGCACAGGTTATAGTGGGTTTGTCCTATGTTGTATGTCTATATGAGTGAGTATATACCATGTGTGTCTTTTTGCTTCTGGGACAACTCACTCAGGATGATCCTTTCCAGATCCCACCATTTACCTGCAAATTTCATGATTTCCTTATTTTTCATTGCTGAGTAATATTCCATTGTGTAGATGTACCACAATTTCTGCATCCATTCTTCAGTTGAGGGGCATCTGGGTTGTTTCCAGCTTCTGGCTATTACAAATAAAGCTGCTACAAATATGGTTGAGCAAATGTCCTTTTTGTGTACTTGAGCCTCTTTTGGATATATGCCCAGTAGGGGTATGGCTGGATCTTGAGGAAGCGCTATTCCTAGTTGTCTGAGAAAGCGCCAGATTGATTTCCAGAGTGGTTGTACAAGTTTACATTCCCACCAGCAGTGGAGAAGGGTTCCCCTTTCTCCACAACCTCTCCAGCATGTGTTGTCACTTGAGTTTTTGATCTTGGCCATTCTCATGGGTGTAAGGTGAAATCTCAGGGTTGTTTTGATTTGCATTTCCCTAATGGCTAGTGAGGTTGAGCATTTCTTTACGTGCTTCTCTGCCATTCAGTATTCCTCTACAGAGAATTCTCTGTTTAGCTCTGTTCCCCATTTTTTAAGTGGATTACTTGGTTTGCTGCTTTTCAGCTTCTTTAGTTCTTTATATATACTGGATATGAGTCCTCTGTCAAATAAAGGGTTGGTGAAGATTCTTTCCCAATCTGTAGGTGGTCGCTTTGTTTTGATGACGGTGTCCTTTGCTTTGCAGAAGCTTTTCAGTTTCATGAGGTCCCATTTATTGGTTGTTGCTCTTAGAGCCTGTGCTGTTAGGAAAGACCCCTGTGCTCAGATTTTTTGGTTCTGTTGCTGTCCTTGTGACGCTCCTATCCTCTCCAGATCTTACTATTTCCTACTTCTTTCATAAGATCCCCTTCACTCTGCCCAACAGTTGGCCATAAGTCTCAGCATCTGCTTTGATAGTCTGCAGGGCAGAGTCATTCAGAGTCCCTCTGTGGCAGGCTCCTAACTTGTTCCCTGTTTTTTTTTTTTTATTTTATTTTAATTTAATTTTAATTACACTTTATTTCCTTTGTATCCCCCTTTAGTGCCCTCCCTCCTCCCCTCCCAATCTGTCCCTTCCTTCCCTTTCTCCACACACTCCCCTCCCCAAGTCCACTGGTAGGGGAAGGTTTCTTTTTCTTCCTTCTGATCCTAGTCTGTTAGGTCTCATCAGGAGTGGCTGCAGTGTCTTCCTCTGTGGCCTGGTAAGGCTGCTCCCCCCTCAGGAGGAGGTGATCAAAGAGCAGGCCAATCAGTTCATCTCAGAAGCAGTCCCTGTTCCCATTAGTATGGAACCCACTTGGACACTGAACAGCCATGGGCTACATCTGTGCAGGGGCTCTAGGTTATCTCCATGCATTGTGCTTGGTTGGAATATCAATCTCAGGAAAGACCTCTGTGCTCAAATTTTTTTGGTTCTGTTGCTCTCCTTGTGGTCCGCCTGTCTTCTCCAGTTCTTACTATTTGCCACTTCTTTCATAAGATTCCCTGCATTCTGCCCAAAGGTTGCCCATAAGTCTCAACATCTGCTTTGATAGTCTGCAGGGCAGAGCCTTTCAGATGTCCTCTGTGGGAGGCTCCTAACTTATTTCCTGTTTTCTTCTTCTTCTGATGTCCATCCTCTTTGCCTTTCGGGATGGGGATTGAGCATTTTAGCCAGAGTCCTCCCTCTTGATTAGTTTCTTTAGATGTACGGATTTTAGTAGGTTTATCCTATATTATATATCTATATGAGTGAGTATATACCATGTGTCTTTCTGCTTCTGGGATAGCTCACTCAGGATGATCTTTTCCAGATCCCACCATTTACCTGCAAATTAAAAAATGGAGTACAGAGCTAAACAGAGAATTCTCAATAGAGGAATTTCAAATGGCAGAGAAACATTTAAAGAAATGTTCAACATCCTTAGTCATAAGGGAAATGTATATCAAAATGACCCTAAGATTTCACCTTATACCCATCAGAATGGCTGAGATCAAAAACTCAAGAGACAACGCATGCTGGAGAGGATGTGGAGAAAGGGGAACACTCCTCCATTGCTGGTGGGAACTTAAACTTGTACAACCACTCTGGAAAGCAATCTGGTGCTTTCTCAGGCACCCAGGAATAGTGCTTCCTCAAGATCCAGCTATACCACTCCTAGGCATATACCCAAATGAGGCTCAAGTACACAATAAGGACATTTGCTCAACCATGTTTGTAGCAGCCTTATTTGTAATAGCCAGAAGCTGGAAACAGCTCAGATGCCCCTCAGTGGAGGAATGGATACAGAAATTGTGGTACATCTGCACAATGGAATATTACTCAGCAATAAAAAACAAGGAAATCATGAAATTTGCAGGTTCTCTAGCATCTTAAGGAATGAAAGTATGCAGTTGTTTGGCTGAAAAAGGAGACACTGAATTGGAATATCTGTAGGTGTCTACAGTGGAAACACAGAAGGGTTACAAAATTTGTATTTGATATGTTTAGAGTTAACTGTCAACTTGACAGAATCTACAGTAACCTGAAATAAGGGCATATGGGCATACCTGTGAGGGGTTGCCTTGATTATATTAATAGAAATGGGAAGACCCACCTATTCCCCATCAACTGGGTGGGATCCAGTCTGTGTGAAACAGAGAAAGTGAATTGAGCTCTAGTGGGCATTCATTTCTCTCTGCTTGATCTTAGATGTGATGTAACCAAGCTGCCTCAAGTTCCTGGCAGCTTGATTTCCCCAACCATGATAGACTGTACCTCTGAAATGTGAGCAAGAATCAATAGAATCAATTCTTTCTCCTTTAAGTGGCTTATGTCATATTTTTCACAACAACAGATAAAGAAATTAAGACAGTCACTCCCTGAATTCAGATTCTCACATATGTTCCTGAATTCCATATATGAACAATGAGATCATACTCTACTGTTAATAGCTCTCTTTAATTAGTACACATGGCAATATGGTTAAAGATGTTCTTATCACAAAAATCCACACTATTTTTCATTTAAGAAAGCTGCAAAACATAACATCAGAATTTTTTTCTAGACCCCAACTAAAATTTTTGATAATTTTTCTTTCTAGGAAATCCAGAGACATCCATACAGAACTAATAGGAGACAATCCTGAAACAAAACTAAAAAAAAAAAAAAAATTGATAAAAAAGTTCAATGACTTCCAGAGTCATTGAAAAGTTCACATTCCCACCAGCAGTGGAGAAGGGTTCCCCTTTCTCCACAACCTCTCCAGCATGTGTTGTCACTTGAGTTTTTCATCTTGGCCATTCTGATGGGTGTAAGGTGAAATCTCAGGGTTGCTTTGATTTGCATTTCCCTAATGGTTGATGAGGTTGAGCATTTCTTTAAGTGCTTTTCTGCCATTCAATATTCCTCTACAGAGAGTTCTCTGTTTAGCTCTGTTCCCCATTTCTTAAGTGGATTACTTGGTTTGCTGCTTTTCAGCTTCTTTAGTTCTTTATATATACTGGATATGAGTCCTCTGTCAGATAAAGGGTTGGTGAAGATTCTTCCCCAATCTGTAGGCAGTTGCTTTGTTTTGATGACAGTGTCCTTTGCTTTACAGAAGCTTTTCAGTTTCATGAGGTCCCATATATTGATTGTTGTTCTTAGAGCCTGTGCTGTTGGTGTTCTGTTCAGGAAGTTTTCTCCTGTACCAATGAGTTCTAGGGTGTTCTCCACTTTTTTTTTCTAACCAATTTAGTGTGTCTGGTTTTATATTGAGTTCTTTGATCCACTTGGACTTCAGTTTTGTGCAGGGTGATAAGTATGGATCTATTTGCATTTTTCTACATGTAGATATCCAGTTGGACCAGCACCATTTGTTGAAGATGGTATCTTTTTTCCAGTGTATGGTTTTGGCATCTTTGTCAAAAATCAGGTATCCATAAGTGTGTGGATTTATTTCTGGGTCTTCTGTTCAGTTCCATTGATCCACCATTCTGTTTCTATGCCAGTACCATGCAGTTTTTATAACTGTTGCTCTATAGTACAGCTTGAGATCAGGGATGGAGATACCTCCAGAAGATCTTTTATTGTAGAGGATTCTTTTAGCATTTCTGGGTTTCTTGTTATTCCATACGAAGTTGAGAAATCAATCTGGCGCTTTCTCAGACAACTAGGAACAGTGCTTCCTCAAGATGCAGCCATACCACTCCTAGGCATATATCCAAAAGAGGCTCAAGTACACAAAAAGGACATTTGCTCAACCATGTTTGTAGCAACTTTATTTGTAATTGCCAGAAGCTGGAAACAGCCCAGCTGCCCCTCAACTGAAGAATAGATGCAGAAATCGTGGTACATCTATACAATGGTGCATTACTCAACAATGAAAAATAATGAAATTTGCAGGTAAATGGTGGGACCTGGAAAGGATCATCCTGAGTGACTTGTCCCAGAAGCAAAAAGACACACACGGTACGTACTCACTCATATAAACATACAACATAGGATAAACCCACTAAAATCAGTACATCTAAACAAACTAAGCAAAAGAGAACACCCTAACTAAAATGCTCAATCCCCATCCTGAAAGGCAAAGAGGATGGACATCAGAAGAAGAAGAAAACAGGAAACAACCTAGGAACCTGCCACAGAGGGCCTCTGAAAGTCTCTCCCCTGCAGACTATCAAAGTAGATGCTGAGCCTGATGGCCAACTGTTGGGCAGAGTGAATGGAATTTTATGTAATAAGTGGTAAATAGCAAGAGCTGGAGAGGACAGAACTCCAGAAGGAGAGCAACAGAACAAGAAAATTTGAACACAGGGAACTTCCCAGAGACTCATACTCCAACCAAGGACTATTCATGGAGATAACCTAGAACCCCTGAACAGATGTAGCCCATGGCAGTTCAGTGTCCAAGTAGGTTACATAGTAATGGGAAGAGGGACTGCCTCTGACATAATCTGATTGGCCTATTCTTTGATCACCTCCCCCTGTGGGGAGAGCAGCCTTACCAGGCCACAGAAGATGACAGTGCAGAAGAAGACACTTCTGATGAGAACTGATAGTCTAAGATCAGAAAGAAGGAGAGGAAGACCTCCCCTATCAGTGGACTTGGGGAAGGGCCTGCATGCAGAAAGGGGAGGAAGGGTGGGATCGGGATTGGAGGAGGGAGGGGCTTATGGGGGGATACAAAATGAATAAAGTGTAATTAATAATAATAATAAAAACTCAAAAAAAAGAAAAAAGAAATGTTCAATGACTATTATGTATTTGAGGTCAGAGAGTCGTAACAATTGGATCACAAATATTTATTAGTCTACATATATTATTCAACTCATTAGAGAAAGAAACTTTGGGCAGAGCACAAGGAGTGTTTTTTTTAATTAAATTTTTTATTTTTTACATTAATTACGTTTTATTGCTTTTTATCCCAACTGTAACACTCTCATTCCCTCCCAATCCCACCCTTCCTCCTTCCTCTCCTCCCATGCCCCCACCCCAAGTCCATTGATAAGGGAGGTCCTCCTCCCCTTCCATCTGACACCTAGTTTATCAGGTCTCATCAGGATGGCTGCAATGTCCTCCTCTGTGGCCTGGCAAGGATGCTCCTCCCTCAGGAGTGGTGGTCAAAAAGCCAGCCAGAGTTCATGTCAGAGACAATCCCTGTTCCCCTTACTAGGATACAATATCTGGGCACAAGGGTCTTTTCTGAGACTGTTACTCCAACCAAGGACCAAGGCCCATTCATGGATATAACCTAGAACCTGTGAGTCTTATGGAAGAAGAGAGGGGGGAATAGAAGGACACAGAGGAGACAGGAGCTCCACAAGGAGACCAACAAAACTAAAATATCTGAGCCCAGGGGATCCTGCAGAGACTAATGCGCCAACCAAGGACCATGCATAGAGAGGACCTAGACCCCCTGCTCAGATGTAGCACATAGGCAGCTCAGTCCATGTGAATTCTTGAGTAAGGAGAACAGGAGCTGCATCAGTCATGAACTCTGTTGCCTGCTCTTTGATCACTTCCCTCTGGTGATATGGCCTTGTCAGGCCACAGAGTAAAAAGATCCAAGCAGTCCTGATGAGACCTGATAAGCTATGGACAGATGGCAATGGTGGAGAACTCCTCCTTCCAGTAGACTAGGGGAAGGGCTAGGGAGAGTGGGACTAGGGAGAGTTTAGGGAGGGGGCTAAATTTGGGATTTAAAATCAATAATTGTAAAAAATAAAATAATAAAAAGAGAAAAAAATAAGAGTTCCCTTGAGGAACCAGCCATTCTCGTCTACTTACTCCTCCCTCCCTCATCTGTCACTCATATGTATATATGAATCTATAAAAGAGAAGGTCTGATTTTCAACAAGCTTCTTAAGAAAGGGAGTGGGAGTATTTGAATAAATACTTAGTGTCAGCAGAATTATAATTCCCTCTGTCTGTGGCTATAG
Organism: Meriones unguiculatus; assembly: GCF_030254825.1. Classification (NCBI taxonomy): domain Eukaryota; kingdom Metazoa; phylum Chordata; class Mammalia; order Rodentia; family Muridae; genus Meriones; species Meriones unguiculatus. Next base: position 801,156 of record NC_083352.1, on the reverse strand, counting down.
TGATCAGTGGAGATGATAGGCAAGGCCAATATTTTGAGGAATAAAACAAAAGAGAAAGAATAGATGACAAATCTAACCTTCCAAAGAAGACGTTTTAAGACTGCCATTTTGTTTGCAATTTTTACCTAAAGCAAAAAATTCAATTGCTTATATTTTCTTAATGAATGTGTAGTCAGAGGCAAACTTGTTATGAGAAGATTCTACCAAGAACACTCTCAGACTCTATATATGAGCTTAAAACTTGAAAAAGCTGTGTTAAATAATAAAGGCCAAAAGAGATGAGCAGCAAACTTCCTTCCCTTCCCAAGAATGAAATCTTGTTCTCCAGCTCAGAGAAAATATTTCCTCTGAATTACTTTCTGGGCTTTTATAAGGTGTTGACAGAACTTCAACTCTCACATTGTAAATGTGCCACTCTAATAATCCCTGTTTAATTATTGTTTATTATAAATGAATTCTCTCGGCATTCCAGTGTGGTGCTTTTCATTTTTCTGCAAGTGATGTTTCTCTAGTGGTGCTTTGCCCTAGCTGCCTATAATATGTTCCCAAGCATGTACTGACCCAGAGACTGTATGACACTGCACCTGGAATGCTGATGGCAGCACCTTTGTTATGGTCTAAGTGCATGAAAACAAACAGAAAAATAATAGAAAAAAACGAGACTTAATTATGTATTCATGATTTAGTACTATACCCATTCTCACCATATATCCTCTCCCTAAAAGACTAATTAGAATCAGCAGAAATAAAAACTAATTCCTTCCATCTAAATGACCTCATTCAGCACACTACTATCAGTGCAAGAAAAGACATGCGCCAATCTATTTTGTACCTCTTATGAATAAAATATTTTAAAGATCAGCTCTAAATTAAGCTAGTTTTATAAAAATCATCTCATATAATAGGACTGACCTTAACAGGATGCCACAGCCTAAAAGTAAGCATAGCATTATATGCAAAAACTAGATGGAAAAATTAAGTAAAGTAAGTTTTTCTTTTGTCAAGATTAAATGTACCAAATACTGTAAAATAAATATTTGTGATAAGCAGTGCTCACGTTAAGACAATGTGGCTATTCATTACCACCTGAAAAGGACATTACCACCAATAGAAATTGTTATTTTAAAACTCTGGGTAATTAATTTCAATCAGTGCTTGATTCAAGGTCAGGTGTGCTATGCCAGCCATTAGTTTTCCTTTGCTACCTTTGGCAGGCTTTTCTTATGGCTCATCCATAAATAATTAAAACCAAAGGATCTGCTGCATCAGCTTAACTACTTCAGGGGACAGAGAGGCCAGGAATTTATTTCATTTGGAACCTCTAACAGAAAGGAAACAATCTTCTCTGTGTGTTATGAAATGATTCCTACTTCCTGCACAAACAACACAAAGGTTTTTTTTTTTTAATTGTTCAATATGTTTATTTCCATCTGGACCTTATGAATTGCTGGAGAAAATTTAAAAAAATTATGAGAGCAAAAGCCACATGGACATTTGGCCAGTATGAAATAATTTAGCCCTGAGGTAACTTCCAACTGACATCAGTGAGTCACAGGCTATGGTAATGCTTGGTGGGACAAATGATGAAATGTCAATTTGAAGTCCAGGAATATAAATCATGTGCACATGAAGAAGTGTCCCAAAGAACCTCTAGGGCTCCCCAACTTCAGGATGGCTTGTGAGCATTGGCAGTGTCTAGGGATTCCATAACGTTGAAAAGAAAATGAGTGGGGTTAAGGTGGTTTGTGAATAAGTCAGAAAGTTGGCAACACTGTAATTTCTTGAGAGGAAATTATTTTTGTTTCTTTATTCTTACAAAAGTATCATTTAATTTACAACAGATGCACCTCAGAAATATATACACATTCAAGTGAAAAGGTCCAGTTTCAACCCAGAACAATATATCTCGTTTATTAACTTTTCTTTTTTGGAGGGGGTGAGTTTTCATGCTTGAATATGCAGAAGTCGAGATGATGACCACAGTGCAGAATAAAAGTGCATGCCTTGTCTAGACTTAAACAAAAGTAAAATTTTTCCCTTTCTGATCTAAACAGAATTATAACCGCTATAATAAAGCAGAAAAACTATGTTTAAGTCACAATTTTGAGTTAGCACATGTGAATTTGGCCAAATTCACAGAATATTCCAAATTATTATTTATTGTATATGTTAAATTTTAAAACAACCACTGAATGAATTTAGTGAAATAATAAGAATAGTAAGAAAAGCTATGCCAACCTTCCATGTTTTTACTGTAACCATGGTTTGAGGAGTCATCACTTTGACTTCAGAGTTTGTGAGACTGAAATTTCAAAGGTGCAGTACTAGAAACTTATAGCAAATGCCATCATTCCCAGATATACCTATTCGTGTGGATTTAGTGATCTATCTTCTCCATGTAAATAATTTTTAGGGTTGAACAGCAAAATTGAAACATCTTCATAGTCAATGTCATTATCAATATCATCATCATTCTCACATTTAACTACTAAAGTAATACTTTAAAATTAAATTAAAAGGCAGCAGTTATAGAAATATAGGGATATATACATGTATATGACTGCATATATGATTATATGAATACATATATATGTATATGTTATTATGCTGAAAACACAACCTTAGAGTTTTAACCACTATAGTTCTACCCCTAACTGTGAACACTAGTACACATAGTCAGCAAAGGTTACAGTGTGTAATGTAACCCCAAAATTAGCATTTTCATGCACTAGTGATGAACTATCCAAAAAGAAAAAGGAAATCAATAGGAATAAATTGGACATTGAAAATTCTATGACAAACAAACAAACAAACTAACTAACTAAATGAATAAATAAATGGCACATTGTCCAAAGAAACTGACAAAGATGTAAATAAAGTGAAAGGTATCCATCCCATGGAAATCCAACCTTTAACTTGATTAATAGCTCACAATGATAATTTTTCACTTTAAAAGCTTTTAAGAATATAGCATTTTTCCTTTAAATTCAGTGGTATAAAATTGAGTTTGCTTTAGTTCATTTCTTAGATAAAACTCAGATCAAATAATCAAGAGTAGGAAAGTCATTGAGGGGGAATGTGAAGGGAGCATGCTCTCATGAGGGCTTTTGCCTGAAGCACAGCTTCCCATTCCAGCATGGGGAGCAGAGTTTCTTTCTGGAGTGAGTCTGTAATACCCTGAGAGGCTATGTATTACAAGGCTTCCATCATGGGATTCCCTAGTGAAGGCAGATTTATAATGAAACAGAATTATGCATTTTTTACATGTTCCAATTTTAATATCTGATGAAAAAATTTCTGTCACAAAGAATTTATTATTTGCTTGGAAAGCTGTCTTCCATCCCTTTATCCTTAGGTAATATCTATCTTTGTGACTTGGGTGTGTTTCTTGTATGCAATTGCTTGGTCAAGAAGCAAGCAGGAGTAGCCATTCTAATATCTGATAAAATAGACTTTCAACCAAAATTAATCAAAAGAGATGAGGAAGGACACTTCATACTCATCAAGGGAAAATTCCACCAAAGACATCACAATCCTGAATATCTACATTTGTAAAAGAAACATTGATAAAATTTAACCACACAAAGATCCCCACACATTAATAGTGGGAGACTTCAACACCCCACTCTCAACAAAAGATAGGTCAACAAAACAGAAATTAAACAAAGAAACAATGTCTCTAACAGAAATGATGAATCAAATGGACCTAACAGACATTTACAGAACCTTACACACAAACACAAAAGAATTTACCTTCTTCTCAGCACCTCATGGAACCTTCTCCAAAATAGACCATATAGTGAGTCACAAAGCGAGCCTCAACAGATATAAGAAGATTGAAATAATCCCTTGTATCTTGTCTGATCATCATGGAATAAAGCTGGAACTCAACAACAACAGAAAGAGCAAAAAGCCTACACACACATGGAAATTTAACAACTTGCTACTAAATGACAGCTGGGTCAGGGAAGAAATAAAGAAGTTAAAGTCTTCCTAGAACTCAATGAAAATGAAGGCACAACATACCCAAACTTGTGGGATACAATGAAAGCAGTGTTAAGAAGAAAGTTCATAGCACTAAGTGCCTTCAAGAAGAAATTTGAGACAGCTCATTCAAGCAAATTAATGGCTCACCAAAACCCTAGAAAAAGAAGAAGCAGACACACCAAAAAGGAGTAGATGGCTGGAAATAATCAAACTCAGGGCTGAAATCAATCATTAGAAACAAATAAAACAATTCAAAAAAGCAATGAAACCAAGAGCTGGTTCTTTGAGAAAATGAACAAGATCAACAAGCCTTACCCAAGCTAACTAAAAGGCAGAGAGACACCATCCAAATTAGCAAAATCAGAAATTAAATGGGAGACATAACTACAGACACTGAGGAAATCCAAACACTCATTAGGACTTACTTCAAGAGTTTATATGCCACAAAATTTGAAAATCTAAATGAAATGGACAATTTTCTTGATCAATTCCACTTACCAAAACTGAATCAAGACCAGGTAAATCAACTAAATAGTCCTAAGTCCCCCAAGGAAATAGAAACAGTCATTGAAAGTCTCCCATCCAAAAAAAGCCCAGGACCACATGGTTTCAGCGGAGAATTCTACCTGACCTTCAAAGAAGAGCTAACTCCAGTTCTCTTCAAACTATTCCACAAAACAGAAACAGAAGGAACACTACCAAACTCATTCTATGAAGCTACAGTCCACTTGGTCCTAAACCTAACAGAGACCCAACAAAGAAAGAAAATTTCAGGCCAATCTCCCTTATGAACATTGATGCAAAAATACTCAACAAAATACTTGCAAACCAAATAAAAGATCACATCAAAGATATCATCCACTATGACCAAGCAGGCTTCATCCCAGGTATGCAGGGGTGGTTCAATATATGGAAATCATCAATGTGATCCTCCATATTAAAAAAAACCACATGATAATCTCCTTAGATGCTGAAAAAGCATTTCACAAAATTCAACATCCATTAATGTTTAAAGTATTGAGAGATAAGGGATAGAGGACACATATCTAAACATATCGAATGCAATATACAGCAAGCCTATAGCCAAAATCAAACAAAACAGAGAGAAACTTAAATCAATCCCACTGAAATAAATGACAAGGCAAGGATGCCCACTCTCTCCATATGTCTTCAACATAGTTCTGGAAGTCCTTGCTAGGGCAATAAGACAGTTGAAGGAGATCAAGGGTATACAAATTGGAAAGGAAGAAGTCAAATTATCACTATTTGCAGATGATATGATAGTATACATGAGTGACCCCCAAAACTCTACCAGGGAACTCCTACAGCTGATAAACAGCTTCAGCAATGTGGCAGAACACAAAATTAACTCAAAAAAAAATCAGTAGCCCTCTTGTATAGAAAAGACAAAAGGACTGAGAAAGAAATTAGGGAAACAACACCCTTCACAAATGACATAAAGTACCTTGGAGTAAACCTAACCAAGCAAGTCAAAGACTGATATGAAAAAAATTTCAAGTCTCTGAAGAAAGAATTAGAAGAAGATATCAGATGGAAAGATCTCCCTTGCTCATGGCTTGGCAGGATTAACATAGTAAAAGTGGCCATCTTACCAAAAGCAATCTACAGATTCAATGCAATTCCCTTCAAATTACCAATACAATTCTTTACAGATCTGGAAAGAAAAATTCTCTACTTCATATGGAATAACAAGAAACCAAGAATTGCTAAATCAATCCTCTACAATAAAAGATCTTCTGGAGGTATCTCCATCCCTGATCTTAAGGTGTACTATAGAGCAGCAGTAATAAAAACTCCATGGTACTGGCATAGAAACAGAAAGGAGGATCAATGGAACTGAACAGAAGACCCAGAGATAAACCCACACACTTATGGACACCTGATCTTTGACAAAGATGCCAAAACCATACACTGGAAAAAAGATACCATCTTCAACAAATGGCACTGGTCTAACTGGATGTCTGTATGTAGAAAAATGCAAATAGATCCATACTTATCACCCTGCACAAAACTAAAGTCCAAATGGATCAAAGACCTCAACATAAAACCAGACACATTAAATCGGTTAGAAGAATAAGTGGGGAATACCCTAGAACTCATTGGTACAGGAGACAACTTCCTGAACAGAACGCCAACAGCACAGGATCTAAGAGCAACAATCAATAAATGGGACCTCATGAAACTGAAAAGCTTCTGTAAAGCCAAGGACACCATCATCAAAACAAAATGACTGCCTACAGATTGGGAAAGAATCTTCACCAACCCTTTTTCTGACAGAGGGCTAATATCCAGTGTATATAAAGAACTAAAGAAGCTGAAAAGCAGCAAACCAATCAATCCAATTTAAAAAATGGGGAACAGAGCTAAACAGAGAATTCTCTGTAGAGGAATATAGAATGTCAGAGAAACAGTTAAAGAACTGCTCAACCTCATTAGCCATCAGGGAAATGTAAATCAAAACAACCATGACATTTCACCTTACTCCCATCAGAATGGCTAAGATGAAAAACTCGAGTGACAGCACATGTTGGAGAGGCTGTGGAGAAAGGGGAACCCTTCTCCACTGCTGGTGGGAATGTAAACTTGTACAACCACTCTGGAAAGCATTCTGGCACTTTCTCAGACTTCTAGGAATAATGATTACTCAGGATCCACTCCTAGGCATATACCCAAAAGAGGCTCAAGTACACAATAAGAACATTTGCTCAACCATGTTTGTAGCAGCTTTATTTGTAATAGCCAGAAGCTGGAAACAGCCCAGTTGCCCCTCAACTGAAGAATGGATACAGAAATTGTGGTACATCTACACAATGGAATATTACTCAGCAATGAAAAATAAGGAAATCATGAAATTTGCAGGTAAATGGTTGGACCTGGAAAGGATCATCTTCAGTGAGGGTGAGTAAGCTGTTCCAGAAGCAGAAAGACACACAGGGCATATACTTACTCATATAGACATGTAATATAGCATAAACCCACTAAATTCTGTACATCTAAAGAAACTAATCAAGAGAGAGGACCCTGACTGAAATGCTCAATCCTCATCCGAAACGCCAAGAGGAAGGACATCAGAAGAAGAAACCAGGAAACAAGCTAAAAAAAAAAAAAAAAAAAAAACCCACGGAGGGTCTCTTAAAGGCTCTGCCCTGCAGACTATCAAAGCAGATGCTGAGATTTATGGCCATCTGTTGGGCAATGTGCATGGAATCTTACGTAAGAAGTGGGAAATAGTAAGATCCGGAAAGGACAGGAACTCCACAGGGAAAGCAACTGAACCAGAAATTTGAATACAGGGGTCTTCCCAGAGACTCATACTCCAAGTACCAGGCATGGAGATAACCTAGAACCCCTGCACAGATGCAGCCCATGGCAGTTTAGTGTTCAAGTGGGTTCCATAGTAATGGGAAGAGGGACTGCCTCTGACATAATCTGATTGGCCTGCTCTTTGATCACCTCCCCCTGAGGGGGGAGCAGCCTTACCAGGCCACAGAAGTTGACAATGCAGCCACTCCTGAGGAGATCTGGTAGAATGGTATCAGAGGGAAGGAGAGGAGGACCTCCCTTATGAGTGGACTTGGGGAGGGGCATGCCTGAAGAGGGCGGAGAGAGGGTGGGATCGGGAGGGGAGGTGGGAGGGGCTTATGGGAGATACAAAGTGAGTAAAATGCAATTAATAAAAAGTTAAAAAAAGAATTTATTATTGTACCTGGTTGTTCACACAGCCTTCCATCTTTTTAATCTGAGTTTTTTCTTTCTTTCGTTCACATCATGTATATATTGTTCTTTATGTGAATTCTGGGACCATTAGCAACCTGCACTAAAGGAAGCTCTTATGGTTTGCATTAGAATGCACTCAGGGTCAGGAGCTTTCGACCCAGAGAAGAGCATGTCTGATTGCATGCGGGTTGATGCCCCAGGTCCCGCCTCTGAGAAAAAGGTATCGGACAGGTCTGATGCTCTTTGGGTGGATGACACCTAAATGAACATCAGTACAAAGTCCCAATTTATTTCTAATATCAGAGATCAGACCTCTACTCTTGCCTGATGCGTCTAAAACAAAAAGGGGGAACTGTAGAGAGCTGCGGAATGCTATGCCTTAAAGATGGAGCTGGTTTCCGCCTTCTACCTTCCCGATGGTGAGTGCTCTCTGTCATGAACAACTCCACATTTGGCTAAGGCCGAGGATCTGGCTTGCTTCCATGTATGTGGACCGATCTGCATTGCCCACGTGGCACGCCTGGGTTGGCTACCCAGAGGCTATTTAAGCTGTGGGCTGGCTTTCCCCAGGGTCCGAGGATTGTTCAAGGTTCCTGAATAAACTGCATTGAAAAAATAAAAATAAATAAAAAAGAATGCCCCCTGTAGGTTCACTTATTTGAATGCTTACTACTAAATTGTTGAAACTATTTTGAAAGGATTTGGGAAATGTGGCCTCGCTGGGAGAGGGGTGTCACAACGTGTGGGCTTTGAGATTTCAAGAGCCCACTTTAAACCCAGCCCAGCTAGGTTTTTCTTTACTCCTCCTTACTCTCTCTGCCTCATTGTTGTTCACTAAACATGTTAACTCTTAGCTACTGCTTCAAAATCATGCCTGCCTGTATGTGGCCATGCTCTCCATCAAGATGATCACAGACTCTAACCTCCCAGAAACATAAGCCCCCAGCATTAAATGCCCTCTTTTATAAGTTGCCTTGGTCATGGCATCTTGTCTCAGCAATTTAAAGACAGACAGCAATGGGAAGAATTGGGACATGTTATTCACATGAAGATCAATCTGATAAGATTTTTTTTTTCTCCTGAGCCTCATTTTGCTACTTTCTAGATCTTTCCCTCATGGAGCTCAGATTTGTCCTCTCAAAAACAGGCAGCTGATTTTATATACATCCATTTTTGGATTGTTTTAAATGTAAGATGCTAATCTATAACTATCTGTTTTAAGACATGTAAAGTAGGGTAAGAAGCTCTTTGTTTTATTAATATGTTAAGTAGAGATATAAAGTAATTTGAGGACTATAAACTGCTTAATTTTAACCATAAAGCTATACATTGCAAACTACAAATAATGCTCATATTGGTACATTTCCTTTTTCCTGACTAGGGACTGGTGAAATTATAATGTGGTCAAGCCAACATTCATCATGTGGATGTTTGTTATCATCTGAACTCTGTGATTTTAGAGGTCTTTATTTAGAAGTTCACCTAGAAGCCTGTCACACCATTCTCAGTTATAAACTTCTCATATTCACATTTCTAATCTAAATTAGAGAATTATCAGACATTTTCATAGTTTAGAAATCATGTAAAAGCTGCATCCTTTCTTCCAGAATTTCTTCTAATTTATGAACTCTGAAAGTAGCAGATAACTCTCCTGGAAAGTCCTCTCTGTGAAGCAGAGAGTTTTTGTTGTCAGCATTGCTTTTGTTTTAGATTTTAAACATATAGTGAAATTCAAACACTGAGAAAACCTTTTATGTTCTAAAAATCTGAACCTGAGTTGAAATTAACTGTCCTTTAAGATACTCCAATCAAGGACCCTGCATAGAGAGGACATAGACACCCTGCACAGATGGAGCTCAGGGCAGCTCAGGGTCTAAGTGGGTTCCTAGTAAGGGGAACAGGGACTGTCTGAGACATCAACCCAGTTGCTGGCTTTTTGATCATCAACCCCTGATGGGAGAACAGCCTTACCAGGCCACAGTAAGACCTGATGAGACCTGATAAGCTAGCATCAGATGGAAGGGGAGGGGGACCTCCCCTATCAGTAGACTTTGGGAGGGAAATGGGAGGAGAAGAAGAATGGGTGGGGGTTACAAATGAGATAAAGGTGAATAAATTGTAATAAAAAAATAAATAAATAAAAAGGAAAAAAGATTATCACTAACCAGATCATTTTGAGGTTCCAGGCAGATATGAATTGGTGTGGATGTAGCCAATTTAGTCCATTTCTCATCTGTCAATCATACAGGAACTTGCACACTGCTCTGTGCCATAGAGGCTTTAGATACAAATACCTCTGTTAGCTCTTATTTATGGCAATAGATGACAAAAATAGATGAGCAACACCTTCCAAATAAGCTAAACTAAATTATTATATATACATGAGCATATAAGGAGGAGTAGAAACACACACTCTGTGAAGGGTTCAATCCTAGGAAACCTGTAGGACACAAAGAAAAGATCAGTTCAAGAACCCTGAAAAAGACTACATTGAGGAAGAGGAAGGGCCATTTGGTAACATTTCATGAGGGGAGGGCTAAGCCAACACATTTTTTTTTATTATTATTATCAGGGCTGCTCTAACAGTCTTATACAGGATAGGTAGCATAAAACAGAGGTTTAAGTGTTAAGGATGTAGCTCAAATGTAAATGATTTTTTGACATGCAAAAGGCTTTGAGTTCAAACCTCATATTAGCAGAAGAAAAGTTAAAAGAAATATAAATGCATTTTCTCATGGCTTAAAAATTAAAATGCTGACAGAGTTCCTCTTTTTCTAAGCTTGAGTAAGACTCAGCATATGCCTCATTTTTATGTCTGTGGTCACCAGAGCCATTGGTGTTCCTGGCCTTATAGTTGTATCACTTTATCCCCTACCTTAATTTTCATACAGATCTTTTCATGTCTCTCCTCTATGTGTCTGTCTCTTCTTTATATGGCAACATCAATTGTGATGAATTTATGATATGCTAATGAGGTCTGACCTCAGGGTGGCATATTTATTTATATCTTTGAGGACCCTATTTCTGACAAGAACCTCCATCTGAGGTTCTAGGTGAAAATTAATGTGGGGAACACTATCCAATGCAGTACAATGGACAAGTGTCAGATTGTACATGGCCTGGATGCTGTGACATTATTTTTTCCTAAATGTAATGTTAAGTAGTTAGGATTCCAGCAAATGGAAGGGTCTAACTGTGCTTTTGTGAGATGATTAGAACTACTATATGAAGTGTGAATTACAGGAAGAAAATAAAAAAAGAATATCAAAACCAGTTACCTTACTACTGCTGGGTTTAAGGTGAAAGATGATAGTACTCATGTCATTTTACTGGCATGTACAATTTAGAGATGTATGTGTGTGAAAAATTATGTGAAAGATGCAAATAATACGTGATGCTAATTGATTTGGTAAAGGAGGAAATACGAGCAACCTGGATTATCGGTGGGAGGGTGTAACTGGGTAACTGGGTATAGGGAGGTACCATGTTCTGCAAAAAAGAACATTGCCAGCCAGGGTAGAGGGAAACAGAAATCAGAAATTCTAGTTTGGAATTACTGGATTTGAGCCACACATTAGAATTCCAAGTGGAGATAACAGAAGAGAGCTGGGGCCCAAAGAAAGGTCAGGTCCTAAATGATAAATTGGACTTACCTACATGTTGATGTCAATTAAATCCTTGCTAGATGAGATCACAGACTTTCAGGGTGGAGAGAGGAAGGAGAGCCAAGTATGTATGCTAGGATGCACTGTTCAAGAGAAAAAAGGAAGATTCAGAAAGAGAGACTAAGATACACTGGCTAGAAAGGTAGAAGAAAACACAGAAATATGTGGTGTCCCTAAACCTACTTTCTACATAGTTATGGAAAAGTCACACGCAATGAATTACATTATTTGATCAAAAATTTCACTATTTTTTCTTTTCAGTCAGTATACCAGAATGACACATTGCTATCGATGGTCACTGATTAGGTTAATGGGTGTAATGAAAAGTGATGAGACATGCACCAAAGTAGAAGCTTAACAAAGCTCAGTACAACCTCCTTTCTACTTCTTTAGCATTAGGAACTGTGCATTCCAGAGACAAAAATGTATAATTTAGATGTAGATGCAATCTTGAAAGTGAGAATCAGCTGTGGTTGTTGTAAGCCATTATGGTTTGAGACAGTCCATTGAACACAGCACAGTCTAGAGAGAACTGATTAAACCATTCTTACATGGTATATTACAATAAGATATCCGTTATGTCTCTTCAAACTATTCCACAAAATAGAAACAGAAGGAACATTACCAAACTCATTCTATGAAGCCACAGTCACCTTGGTACCTAAACCTCACAAAGACCCAACAAAGAAAGAGAATTTCAGGCCAATCTCCCTTATGAACATAGATACAAAAATACTTAACAAAATACTGAATCCAAGAACACATCAAAGATATTATCCACTATGACCAAGTAGGCTTCATCCAAGGTATGCAGGGGTGGTTCAATATATGGAAATCCATCAATGTGATCCACCATATTAACAAACTGAAAGAAAAAAAGCCACATGATAATCTCCCTAGATGCTGAAAAAGAATTTGACAAAATCCAACATCCATTCATGTTTAAAGTCTTGGAGAGATCAGGGATACAAGGCACCTATCTCAACATAGTAAAGGCAATATACAGCAAGCCTATAGCCAACATCAAACTAAATGGAAAGAAACTTAAAGCAATCCCACTAAAATCAGGGACAAGACAAGGCTGCCCACTCTCTCCATATATCTTCAACATACTGCTGGATGTCCTTCCTAGAGCAATAAGACAGTTGAAGGAGATCAAGGGGATACAGATTGGAAAGGAAGAAGTCAAATTATCACTATTTGCAGATGATATGACAGTATACATGAGTGACCCCCAAAACTCTACCAGGGAACTCCTACAGCTGATAAACACCTTCAGCAAAGTAGCCGGATACAAAATTGACTCAAAAAAAATCAGTAGCACTCCTGTATACAAAAGACAAAAGGGCTGAGAAAAAACTTAGGGAAACAACACCCTTCACAATAGCCACAAATGACATAAAGTACCTTGGAGTAACCCTAACCAAGCAAGTCAAAGACTTGTATGAAAAAATTTTCAAGTCTCTGAAGAAAGAATTAGAAGAAGATATGAGAAGATGGAAAGATCTCCCATGCTCATGGCTTAGAGGGATTAACATAGTAAAAGTGGCCATCTTACCAAAAGCAATCTACAGATTCAATGCAATTACCATCAAATTGCCAACACAATTCTTTACAGATCTGGAAAGAAAAATTCTCAACTGCATATGGAATAACAAGAAACCTAGAATTGCTAAAACAATACAATAAAAGATATTCTGGAGGTATCTCCATCCATGATCTCAAGCTGTACTATAGAGCAACAGTTATAAAAACTGCATGATACTGGCATGGAAACAGAATGGTGGATCAATGGAACCAAACAGAAGACCCAGAAATAAACCCACACACTTATGGACACCTGATTTTTTACAAAGATGCCAAAACCATACAATGGAAAAAAGATAGCATCTTCAACAAATGGTGCTGATCTAACTGGATGTCTACATGTAGAAAAATGCAAATAGATCCATACTTATCACCCTGCACAAAACTGAAGTCCAAGTGGATCAAAGACCTCAACATAAAACCAGACAAATTAAATCGGCTAGAAAAAAAAGTGGGGAATACCCTAGAACTCATTGATACAGGAGAAAACTTCCTGAACAGAACACCAACAGCACAGGTTCTAAGAGCAACAATCAATAAATGGGACCTCCTGAAAATGAAAAGTTTCTGTAAAGCAAAGGATACTGTCATCAAAACAAAGTGACTGCCTACAGATTGGGAAAGAATCTTCACCAACCCTTTATCTGACAGAGGACTCATATCCAGTATATATAAAGAACTAAAGAAGCTGAAAAGCAACAAACCAAGTAATCCACTTAAAAAAATGGGGAACAGAGCTAAACAGAGAACTCTCTGTAGAGGAATATCGAATGGCAGAGAAGCATTTAAAGAAATGCTCAACCTCATCAGCCATTAGGGAAATGCAAATCAAAACAACCCTGAGATTTCACCTTACACCCATGAGAATGGCCAAGATCAAAAACTCAAGTGACAACACATGCTGGAGAGGTTGTGGAGAAAGGGGAACCCTTCTCCACTGCTGGTGGGAATGTAAACTGGTACAACCACTCTGGAAATCAATCTGGCGCTTTCTCAGACAACTAAGAATAGCGCTTCCTCAAGATCCAGCCATACCGCTCCTAGGCATATATTCAAAAGAGGCTCAAGTACACAAAAAGGACATTTGCTCAACCATGTTTGTAACAGCTTTATTTGTAATTGCCAGAAGCTGGAAACAGCCCAGATGCCCCTCAACTGAAGAATGGATGCAGAATTCGTGGTACATCTATACAATGGAATATTACTCAGCAATGAAAATTAAGGAAATCATGAAATTTGCAGGTAAATGGTGGGACCTGGAGAGGATCATCCTGAGTGAGTTGTCCCATAAGCAAAAAGACACACATGGTATATACTCACTCATATAAACTTACAACATAGGATAAACCCACTAAAATCGGTACATCTAAACAAACTAAGCAAAAGTGAGGACCCTAACTAAAACCCTCAATCCCCATCCTGAACGGCAAAGAGGATGGACGTCAGAAGAAGAAGAAAACAGGAAACAACCTAGGAACCTGCTACCCTGCTACAGAGGGCCTCTAAAAGCTAGAAGAAGAAAACAGGAAAAAACCTAGGAACCCGCCACAGAGGGCCTCTGAAAGCCTCTTCCCTGCAGACTATCAAAGCAGATGCTGAGCCTGATGGCCAACTGTTGGGCAGAGTGAATGGAATTTTATGTAAGAAGTGGTAAATAGCAAGAGCTGGAGAGGACAGGAACTCCACAAGGAGAGCAACAGAACAAGAAATTTGAGCACAGGGAACTTCCCAGAGACTCATACTCCAACCAAGAACTATTCATGGAGATAACCTAGAACCCCTGCACAGATGTAGCCCATGGCAGTTAGTGTCCAAGTGGGTTACATAGTGATGAGAAGAGGGACTGCCTCTGACAAAAACTGATTGGCCTGCTGCTCTTTGATCACCTCCCCCTGAGGGGGAAAGCAGCCTTACCAGGCCACAGAAGAAGACAATGCAGCCATTCCTGATGTGATCTGATAGACTAAGATCAGAAGGAAGGAGAGGAGGACCTCCCCTATCAGTGGACTTGGGGAGGAGCATGCATGCAGAAAGTGGAGGAAGGGTGGATCGGGAGGGGAGTAGGGAGGGGCTTATGGGGGGATACAAAATGAATAAAGTGTAATTAATAATAATAATAATAATAGTAAAAAGAAATACTGCAAAAAAAAAGATATCGTTTATGGAGCTGAGCTCATAACCAGGGATAGTAAGAGCCTTTATATCACTGTTATCTAAGACCAAACCCTAAATTTACCTTTTACGAGTTACATAATTTTAGTTAACCAATTGACCTCTCTGAGCCTCTGTCTTCCCACTTAGATAAAATTGTGTCTAGCTTATAGTGTTCCAAAAAGTGAACAGGACAGTATTTTTAGTTTGCAGCACAGATAGATCTACTTTCCCATTTATACATTTTTGTCAATATGTTCAACATGTGGTAGGATGTTTTTCTTCCTCATTGTTTCTCACTTCAGGATTAGAGGAGAAGACATTCTTAGGTTACTCTCCTCTCTTCTGTGCCATTTGAAAACAGTGGAGCATAGGTAAGGGATCTTCAGAGTCCAGACCTAAAGGTGTGCATTATGCCAGTGTGATGGTCCAAGGGACAAGCTGTTTTCTAGAGAAGGCACACATCTCTCAGTATCAGACGTCCCTCACACGTGGAACACATTCAGAAAACAAGTCAGAACTTGTTAATTGTGGTAGGAAACTAAGTCCTGATTACAGAAGTGTGAAACCTGCAGCAGAACAAAAGGGAAGATCTATGGCGTCTACTCAAGATTCAGGCCAAAGAAGGTCAACACTCTGGTAGAAACTAAGGTAAAAGTGAAAGGATAGGTAATGTATATATGTTTTCAGCAGAGAACCAACATCTCACTTAAGCTATAATATTTTTACAGGGTAGCATATTTTTTTAAAACATGAGAAAACATGCCTGAGTAACCTATGGCAGAATTGTTAAGTGGACCCTAGTAAAGGAAGAGGTCAAAGAAGAAGCTATTGATCTAAGACAAGTTCTGTCCTAAGAGATTGAGGCTTGTGGAAGATGACCCAGAATGCCCTTAATAGCAGAGCAGTAATAGCAGCCATTGCTAAAGACTAGGGAAGATGTGCAGTGAGAACGGCCATGTTTGATAGAAAACAGAAAAGGTTCCTGCCAAATGTGTGTATCAGCTGTTCTGTCCACAGCAAATGCCATTTCTCTGAACTAACTAAAGGGCTGGGTAAAGTGAGCCAGCCTATGTGAAAAGATTACCACTTGATAGATCTCTTCCTAGAGAGTCAAAGCTACCCAGTGTCTGTATCCCTTTAGGACTTCTGTGGCTAAACTATATCCATTCAATGAAAATGAACATGGTCATTTGACTACAGAATTGAAAATTATTGAGAGTCTGAGTAGAATTACAAATTGCAAATCCCATTGGTCTGTTTGGTGGGCAATTAGCTTAGGAGAGAGCTAATGGCTTGTAGCCTAGAGATCTGCCCTCCACCTTTCTGATTTGTATCCCCTTGATCTCCTTTAGTTGTCTTATTGCTTTAGCTAGGACTTCAAGTACTATGTTGAAGAGATATGGAGAGAGTGGGCAGCCTTGCCTTGTCCCTGATTTCAGCGGGATTGATTTAAGTGTCTGTCCACTGAGTTTGATGTTGGCTATAGGCTTGCTGTATATTGCCTTTACTATGTTTAGGTATGTGCCTTGTATCCCTGATCTCTCCAAGACTTTGAACATGAATGGGTGTTGAACTTTGTCAAATACTTTTTGGCATCTAAGGAGATGATCATGTGGTTTTTCTCCTTCAGTTTGTTTATATGGTGGATTACATTGATGGATTTCTGTATGTTGAACCACCCTTGCATGCCTGGGATGAAGCCTACTTGGTCATGGTGGATGATATATTTGATGTGTTCTAGGATTCCGTTTGCAAGGATTTTATTGAGTATTTTTGCATCAATATTCACAAAAGAAATAGGTCTGAAGTTCTCTTTTTTATTGGGTCTTTGTGTGGTTTGAGTATCAAGGTGATTATGGCTTCATAGAATGAGTTTGGCAATGTTCCTTTTGTTTCTGTTATGAAATAGTTTGGAGAGAATTAGAGTTAGCACTTCTTTGAAGGTCTGGTAGAATTCTGCACTAAATCCATCTGGCCCAGGGCTTTTTTTTTTTTTTTTTTTTTTGGAAGGGAGACTGTTGATGGTTGATTATATTTCCCAGGGGGATATAGGCCTATTCACTCTTTCTACCTGATCTTGACTTAATTTTAGTAGATGGACTCTATCTAGAAAGTTGTCCACTTCTTTTAGATTCTCAAATTTGGTTGCATATAGGCTTCTGCAGTGCGACCTAATGATTGTTTGGATTTGGATTTCCTCACTGTCTGCAGATATGTGCCCCTTTTCATTTCTGATTTTGCTCATTTGGAAGGTTTCTCTTTCTTTGCCTTTTAGTTGGTTTGGCTAAAGGTTTGTTTATCTTGTTGATTTTCTCAAAAAAAAAAAAAAACAGCTCTTGGTTTCATTCATTCTTTGAATAGTTTTATTTTATTCGCAGATGATATGATAGTATACATAAGCGACAGCAAAAAATTCAACCACAGAACTCCTTCAGATGATAAACATATTCGGCAAAGTGGCTAGATACAAAATCAACTCAAAACAAAACAAACAAACAAACAAAAAAACAAAACAGAAGCCCTCCTATATACCAAAGACCAAAGGCCCGAGAAAGAAATCAGGGAAACAACACCCTTCACAATAGCCACTAATAACATAAAGTACCTTGGGGTGACTCTAACCAAGCAAGTGATAGACCTGTTTGAAAAAAAAAATTAAGTCTCTGAAGAAAGAAATGGAAGAAGATATCAGAAGGTGGAAAGATCTTCCGTGCTCATGGATTGGTAGGATTAACATAGTGAAAATGTCATGCTTCCAAAAGCAATCTACAGATCCAACGCAATTCCCATCAAAATACCAACTCATTGCATTACAGACTTTGAAAAAAAAGAGTCTCAGCTTCATATGGAGAAACAAAAAAACCCAGAATCTCCAAAACGATACTGTACAACAACAGATCATCTGGAGGTATCTCCATCCCCGATCTCAAGCTGTACTACACAGCAATAGTAATAAAAACTGCATAGAAACAGAAAGGAGGATCAATGGAACCAAATAGAAGACCCAGAAATAAACCCACACACCTAAGAATACTTGATTTTTGACAAAGAAGCCAAAACTATTTAATGGAAAAAAAGATAGCATCTTCAACAAATGGTTCTGGTCCAACTGGATGTGTACATGTGTACATATGAAAATAGATCCATATTTATCACCTTGCACAAAACTAAAGTCCAAGTGGATCAAAGACCTCAACATAAAACCAGATACTCTAAATCGGTTAGAAGAAAAAGTGGGGAAGACCCTAGAACTCATTGGCACAGAAGCTAACTTCCTGAACAGAACACCAACAGTACAGGCTCTAAGAGCAACAATGAATAAATGGGACCTCATGAAACTGAAAGCTTTTGTAAAGCAAAAGACACTGTGGTCAGAATAAAAGGACAGCATACAGATTGGGAAAGGATCTTCACCAACCCTATATCTGACAGAGAGCTGATATCCAGGATATATAAAGAACTAAAGAAGTTAAAAAGCAATAAATCAAGTAATCCAATTAAAAAATGGGATACAGACCTAAACAGAGAATTCTCTGTAGAGGAATACAGACTGGCAGAGAAACACTTAAAGAGATGCTCAACATTCTTAGCCATCAGAGATATGCAAATTAAAACGACCCTGTGATTTCACCTTACACCCATCAAAATGGCTAGAAGCAAAACCTCAAATGATAATACATGCTGGAGAGGTTGTGGAGAAAGGGATCCCTCCTTTATTGCTGGTGGAAT
This sequence comes from Meriones unguiculatus, assembly GCF_030254825.1. Taxonomy (NCBI): domain Eukaryota; kingdom Metazoa; phylum Chordata; class Mammalia; order Rodentia; family Muridae; genus Meriones; species Meriones unguiculatus. The sequence continues at coordinate 782,296 of NC_083352.1, read as the reverse complement.
GGACAACCACTTTGGAAGTCAATCTGGCACTTTCTCAGACAATTAGGAATAGTGCTTCCTCAAGACCCAGCTATACCACTCCTGGGCATATATCCAAAAGCTGCTCAAGGACATTTGTTCAACCATGTTTGTAGCAGATTTTTTTTGTAATAGCCAGAACCTGGAAACAACCCAGATGTCCATCAATGGAGAAATGGATACAGAAATTGTGGTATTTTTACACAATGTAATACTACTCATCAATCAAAAACAAGGAAATCATGACATTTGCAGGCAAATGGTGGGATCTTGAAAAGATCATTCTGAGCGAGGTATCCCAGAAGGAGAAAGACACACATGGTATATACTCACTTATATAGACCTATATGATACAATAAACATAATGAAATCTATACACCTAAAGAAGATAAACAAGAAAGAAGAGCCAGGGTAAGATGATCAATCCTCACATAGAAAGACAAATGGAATGGGCATTGGGCATAGGAGAAAACAAGTAACAGGACAGGAGCCTACCACAGAAGGCCTCTGAAAGACTCTATCTATCAGTGTATCAAAGCAGATATAAGACTCATAACCAAACCTTCAGCAGAGTTCAGGGAATCATATGAAAGAAGGTTGAGTTAGTATGATGTGGAAAGGACAGGAGCTCCACAAGGAACAAATATATCTGGGCACAGGGGTCTCATATGAAACTGTTTATCCAACCAAGGACCATGTATGGATATAACCCAGAACCTCTGCTTGGATGCAGCCTGTGGTAGTTCAGTAACCAAGTGGGTTCTCCTAGTAAGGGGAACAGGGAGTATTTCTGACATGAACTCAATGACAGGCTCTTTGAACTCCCCACCCCCCAAGGGAGGAGCAATCCTACTAGGCCACAGAAAAGGACTTTGCAGACAGTCCTGAAGATACCTGATAAAACAGGGTCAGAGGAAAGGGGAGGAGGTCGTCTGCTATCATTGTACTTGGAAAGGGGCAAGGAGGAGCTGTGGGAGGAACTTTGGGTTTGGGATGGATACAGTTGGGATACAGAGTTAATAAAATGTAACTAATAATAAAAATAAAAAAAGAAAAATTTGAAAATCAAAGTTTTACTTTGAATGAGAAGTATAGTATACCTTACTTTCAATTCTTTTTTTCTTAAGCATTTCTTTATTCTGTGACATTTGTTTTCTATTCAAAAAAAAAAAAATTATTTTCTTTCTCAAAAAATTTCACTGCTTTGAAAATAAAGTTCACTTACATTTACACAGAAAAAAAAATCTGCTCTCTAGGCATGATCCCCCAGAGCCTGGTTAACCAGGCAGGACTGTGAAGTCCTCTCTTGGTGTTCTTCCTGTAAAAAACAGAAATGCCACTCTGCTCTCTCTCTGCTTTGAGAATGTCCAAAGCCATGCAAAAAGGACACTCTCCAACTAGAGGTTGTTTCACATTGAGAAAGGATGGGCAGCCAAAGTAGGTTCAAGAACAGTGTAGAGAATCTTCTGGGATTGCATCTTGGCCTTTGTTACTTACCTAAGAAGAGTTACTTACCTAAGAAAAGCTTACTCTCTGTTACCATCATAGAGCCATTTACAAGCTCTCTGGACTTTCATTGTTTCAATAATGTGTGTTACTCATTAAACAATATTCACCCCTACTTTCTAGAATAAGAATTATGACTTTAGCCATCCAAACCTCTAAAGCTTAAACTTTTATTTAAAATAAAATGTTGTCACTATAATTTCCCACTTACATAAGTACCACCAGCCATTGATAGATAGTGCCTGAGCCTTCCCAAAAACTGAATGACAAGAGATGAGCAGAGATACTTTTTTAAAAGCTGATTTTCTCTAATTTCTTAGGAAACTAAAAAACAGCTTCTAACTGATAGTGCACATGGCCTGTCCAATGTATATATATTTTGGTGGGTTCTCAATATCCTTGAAATTACAGTACATTAAAATGCACCCAGAGAACATAGAGGAAAAATAAATAGGCCGTTTTTCTTGAACTAATAAAAAAGGAAATTTCAAAAAAATTAATAAAAACCAGTACCACCTAGAAGCAATGCCAAATTTTAATCATTCATTTTCAGCCCTCTAAAGAGCATGCCCTAACATACATACCCAGTGAAAATCTGACCCGCTTTATGACTGCTGCACCAACAGAATTTTTGGAAGCAGTCTCATTTAATTCTTGAGTGTATGATCACCTAGCAATATAAGTAGAGAAAATTTTCTCTTGTGCTAAAATAGTTTCTATTCTCAAAGGTCCATGGCAATCCATCAGTGTTGTCCTCTGGGGTAATTAGCCCCACATCTACTTCCCAGGCAGAGTTTGGAGGATGCTGCTAATCTCCAAGGCCAGCCTGGATGAATTACAACAGAGGCCTGGGCTGTGTTTTCAGTCATCAGTTGTCCTCTGTCTCTTCTTTGCCATGGCAATTTTTCAGAAGGGAAATTAGTCCCACTGCCAACTCTTCTATTTTGTATAAGCCCAGATGTCACACTCTACTAATGTCATTCTAAACTCTAATATTTTTATAACACTGTGTATAAAAACAGAACTGAGCCAAATACATACCACAGCGAGATGGGTAACCTTTATTTACCAAAAGCAGTGTTTTTTGTTTCTTTAGATCATGGATCTTGAGCTATTAGAAATGAGATGAAGTTTCAGGTTTATGTGTAGACCCAATCTCTCTCCCACTGAAAGAAGAGGCTTCGGAAATGCAGACTCTAGAATTCAGATGTCCTCATGTAACAGAGTCTGGAAAGGTGGCTTGCTTCCTAGCCTACAGACTGACTGAGCAACAGAAAGCTAGCATGATCTCTGTTGACTATGATGCTACTTCTATGGGCCTGTGAATGTAAGCAAACACCTGACTTCAAACTACTGGCTGTTTATTCTCAAAACCTGGATTGTAAGATTCTTCCATGTCTCTAACCTGAGTGGGAGAATAAATCAGATGGTAGCTCCCCAGCTACTTCTGCCCTATACTCCCCAAAGTGATTTCTGCACAATACTGGAATTCCTAAAAGATCCACGTGCATTATGCTTACTTCAAAGAGAAGACATATATCCTTCCTTTCTATTTCTTTGTAGGGGTGCTTCTTTTGAGCCTGTATTCTGCCTTGGCTCTTGTTTCTTTTCTTCACTAAGAATGACTCTATGTATGGCAAGGATGCTAGTGGTTCCTCTCACATTCTGATGATTTTTCTAAATATATTATTCTTCACACATAGTTACTGATATTGGGGTCTGAATATCCTATATTTCTGCCATGACTTTAAAAGCTAAACATGCTAATCTTTTAATGTTTTTTTTTTATTTTAGGGATGTAAAGTGAGTAAAATAAATTATAAAAAATAAAATTAAATTTATTCTTACCTATAAAAAAACTAAACATGACTTCTTTAACTCATTATCTTTATTTATTATTTCAAAAATGATAAACATCCTGCCCAATGTATGTCTTTTCTGATATTTTTCCTCTAGAACATTAACTTCCAGACACATTACATTTATATCTTAGGAGTGGAATTAGAGAGATGGTTTACCAGTTAAGAACTTGTAGTGATCTTCTAGGGTACAGAAGTTCAGTTCCCTGATCCCATGTCAGGTGGCTCACAATTGCCTATAACTCGAGTTCCAGGGGAAGCAACACCCTCTTCTGGCCTCTGCATGCACCAAAACACACTTGTTCTACATACACGAACATATAGGCACACATAATTTTTTCAAAACAATTCATATTTGTAAATAATTTGTGCTCTTTTGAAGTTCATCACCTTTTTAATTTCATGTTTTTAATTTAACATTGGTCTTATATCCCGACGCATGCCTCAAAGATGTATCACACAAGTTTTTATTAAGTCAAAGTATAATGCATCCCAAACCCAAATATTCTCCATCAAATGATCCTCTGATACAGATATATTGAAATATTTAGCTGCCTCTATGATTTCTTTTCTTGTTGTTCCTCTAATATTTAGGATTTTATAAATGAAACTTAACTATTGAGACTTCCCTTCTACTACATACTTGTTTGGAACAAAAATATAAAGAGTCAAACATTATTAGTAAGCATTTTAAAAATAAAAATACCTTGTGGAGCTCCTGTCCCCTCTATGTTTTTCATCCACAAGGAGAGCAACAGAACCAAAAAATCTGCCATTGGAAGGCTAATAAGTCTAGGCTTGTGGTCAAGAAATTTTGATTCAGTTCTAGTATCCAACTCTTACTTGCCTTACGGCTAATGTTAGACACCAAACAAACTGCATTAGAACCTCTAGAAAAGGCAGAAGTGGGTACTGCTTGCAAAAACATAGTTTTAGAAACACAAAAGAATATAGATATAACAGTTTCTGCATGTGAAATGTTATGTAATATTCTACTGAGCTGCCCAACAAGGCTGTTAGGTGGGTTCAGGCGCTTGCCACTATGCTTGGAGAACAAATCCCAAAGTGGGAAGGGAGGAAGAGGATTCTGAGAGCGGTCCTCTGATCTCCACATGACTGCTGATATACAAGTGTACCTGAGTGTGCATATACACACCCACAGATTAATTAATTTAAATTTAAATTACATATTAATTATTAGGTTTACTGTCCTGCAGCCAACCAGCTTGTTACCACAAACCAGGCCCTCTCTGCATATCTACCTACAAATTTTTACACTTTTGCCTGCATATTCAGCTAAGGACTATAGCAGGTCTGACAGGCCTAAGTAAAGACTCAGGATGGTTTTCTCAGTTGTCATCAAATAACATGGAAATCAGGCCCAAATAAATGTTTTTTGTCACCAAAAAACATTGAAATCATGGTTTTAGAAAATTTTTCAACATTTGTTGAACATGTGGATGAAACAAAAAGGTAATCTAAATTGTAGACTAATATAAAGATAAATAACACATATGTATCGATTTCCATAAGAGATAAAAGCAGTAACAAAGAGGTTTCTCAATGGAGTATTTAATACATTTCACAAGTCTTATTTTTATTGCTTACATCACTTTCTCTTGGTGGTATTAATGATGTTGGGAGAAGAATATTCTGAGTTTCTACTACTTTTCCAACAGCACCAAATTCTGCAATAATAATTGGAACTCCCTGGAGTTATTTAGATGGAAACAATATCCCACTTACATCTGTCTTATGCTACTTTGCAAACTGTTTCCTTAGGCACAACAGGAGCTACATGTTTAAAACAGGTTTACTAAAATTTAAAAACAGAAAACAACATTGACTTCATTTAGAAAATTCTCTTCATCAAAAGTTTACCTCTCCTTCCATCACATACCTTTAAAATGTCTGTAAAATGAATTTATCACACACTTCTTTACAAATTATCATGACATCTTCTTCCAGGTCCTTCTACTAAGCAGATTGTATAAGATAGATACATAACACCAGGCTTAGGAGCAACAGCAGCAATGGGGGGTTAGTCCAACCGAGTTAATGCCCAACTTTATCTTCAGCCTCTTGTTCTATTATTTCACTCACTTAAGGTAGCACTTTCTCATTATTTATAAATTTGCTTTTCAGGTGATTGCCTTTTCCTTGAAAGTCTCTTGGGACTTGTTCTTAGTCTCAAGACGTGTTCTTTTTCAAGCTGCTTTGTTTTGCTTTTATGCCAACTTGCCTTTCGCTTATCTCATTTCAAATATTTCACCCACCACGTTCTTTCCCCGTTGACTCATTTCCCCCTGCTCTTGGGTTTGGGTCTCTTCTTTGTAATTTCCTCCTTTCAAAGCAAAATGCCACTTTTATGAAACCCTATAACATGATGTCACATTTTTCTTTTCCCAATGCAGTTTGTTCAATATTTTCTCTTTTAAGTGAATTCCCCTGGCAAATGAGATGGATATCATCTCTGCCTCCCTTCAGAAAGACTCTGAATACTTTGTTTCATATGTAATTTTTATTTTGGTGATCCATGCTGGGGTCTGTTTCCCTGTCAAGCAGCAAATCTCAACAGGGCATTAATCTTGCAAGCCTAGAAACAAAGATCTCAGTCACACTTCTATTGTGTCTGTGTGAGGCAGCACAATGCTTAGGAAACATACTCCCTGTCCTTACAATATGTTTTTAGACAAGATTTGAGGCTGGATCTTATGTCGCCCTGAAAACCAAAGGTTTATCCCAGCTTTCTTTTTTTTTATTTTTTTTTTATCAGTTACATTTTATTAACTCTGTATCCCAGCTGTGTCCCAATCCCTCATTCCCTCCCAGTCCCTCCCTCCCTCCCTCATCTCCACTGTGCCCCTTTCCAAGTCCACTGATAGGGGGGACCTCCTCCCCATTCATCTGATCCTGTTTTATCAGGTATCTTCAGGACTGGCTGCAAAGCCCTCCTCTGTGGCCTAACAGGACTGCTCCTCCCTTCAGGGGTGGGGAGACCAAAGAGCCAGTCATTGAGTTCCTGTTAGAAATAGTCCCTGTTCCCCTCACTTTGGGAAACCAATTGGTTACTGAGCTACCACAGGCTACATCTGAGTAGAGGTTCTAGGTTATATCCATACATGGACCTTGGTTGAATGTCAGTCTCAGAAAAGACCCTGTGCCCAGATATATTTGGTCCTTGTGGAGCTCCTATCCTTTCCCCATCAGATTAACTCCCCTTCTTTCTTATGATTCCCTGTACTCTGCCAAAGGTTTGGTCATGAGTCTTTGCTTTGAAAACACTGCTAGTTAGTCTTTCAGATGCGCTCAGTAGACTCCTGTCATACGTTCAATGCACATCCCATCTGTCTTTCTAAATGAGGAGTGATCATCTTACCCCATGTCCGCTCAATTGATTATCTTTTTTAGGTGTATAGATTTCATTATGTTTATCATATTTTATAGGTCTATATAAGTGAGTATATCCCATGTTTGTCTTTCTCCTTCTGGGATATTTCACTCAGAATGATCTTTTCTAGATCCCACTATTTGCCTGCAAATTTCATGATTTCCTCCTTTTTGATTGCTGAGTAGTATTCCATTGTATAAAAATACCACAATTTCTGTACCCATTCCACCGTTGATGGACATCTGGGTTGTTTCCAGGTTCTGGCTATTACAAATAGAACTGCTATAAACATGGTTGAGCAAGTGTCCTTTTTGTGTACTTGAACAAACTTTGGGTATATACCTAGCAGTGGTATAGCTGGGTCTGGAGGAAGCACTATTCCTAATTGTCTTAGAAAGCGCCAGATAGCTTTCCAGAGTGGTTGTACCAGTTTACATTCCCACCAGCAGTGGAGGAGGGTTCCCCTTTCTCCACAACCTCTCCAGCATGTGTTATCGCTTGAGTTTTTCATCTTGGCCATTCTGATGGGTGTAAGGTGATATCTCAGGGTCGTTTTGATTTGCATTTCCCTGATGGCTAATGAGGATGAGCATTTCTTTAAGTGTTTTTCTGCCATTCGATATTCCTCAGTCGAGAATTCTCTGTTTAGCTCTGTTCCCCAATTTTTAATTGGATTACTTGGATTGCTGCTTTTCAGCTTCTTTAGTTCTTTATATATACTGGATATTAGTCCTCTGTCAGATAAAGGGTTAGTGAAGATTCTTTCCCAATCTGTAGGCAGTCGTTTTGTTTTGATAACGGTATCCTTTGCTTTACAGAAACTTTTCAGTTTCATGAGGTCCCATTTATTGATTGTTGCTCTTAGAGCCTGTGCTGTTGGTGTTCTGTTCAGGAAGTTGTCTCCTGTGCCAATGAGTTCTAGGCTGTTCCCCACTTTTTTTTCCAATTGATTTAGGGTATCTGGTTTTATGTATCCCAGCTTTCAATCCTGCCTGTGTTAGCAATATTATGTGTGAACTCTATGTTATGGTGGAATGTAAAGTTGCAGAGAAAAATAGAGATCAATATATCTGTGGTTTTCTAGCAGCCTAAAGCAATGAGGTTACATCTCAGGCCTGCCTCCCTGGGTGACTTTGGCTAGCATCACTCTGTGTGGTAGCCACCATCTGTACTGCTGGCAAACTTCCTCCTTTGTGGATTTGTTCATCCACATACCATACATGTTGGCAGAACACATCTGTGTGTCAACTCTGCTTGACTTGTATCTGTGGTTATTGTTAATTCATCAGTCCTGGAATCTTTCCTTTCCAATATAGCTCCCATGATTTTACCAAATCATCAGGTATTTCTTTCCTGGTATTAATTTTCTACCCCACGTCGCACATATTCTTTAATCAGTGTGTCTTCAACATGCTTTATAAATCTTGATCATTTTCTGGTGTTTTTCTCTGCTTATCTTACACATAGAGTTTTAGACATTTTTATTTTCCCTTTTCTGAACATTTTCTTGTATAATCTTTTGTTCATATGCAACTCTTTCAGGCAAAGACACTCTACTACAGCTGTATTTATGCTTCAAGGATTTATTATTTTTACTCTACTTGAAGAATGTAGGGTTAAAATACAGACTAAAAATTAGCAGGTCTTGGTTTCCAAATACCAACTAAAAAGTTTTTTTCCAAAATGAAAAAAAATGTTAAGGAAAAAGAACTCTTAGCAAGGGAGAAGTGTGTACATTCATGTCACTGTGGTGAGCATAGAATGTACAGGTATGTCTAATGGGTGTGCCTCAAGCAGAAATTGGTTTTTCTCAAACTGTGTTCAAATAACCATCTTCCACCGAAGGGCTTAGATCATCATGAACATACAAAAGGTTTTTAGGGAAAAAGTAAAGCCATGCTGAGTGTGAAGAAATTTATGTTTGGTAATTTTTGTTAATAGTATTGGGGAGATTTTCAGGATATTTAAGGGGCAAAGGCAGAATTAATGAGGCATTGGGAATATAAATCTAAGATCAAAGTGACTATTTAAAAGATGACTTTTACAGGAGTCATGTGTATTCTGATTGATTTGGCCAAGGGTTATGTGAGGAAAGTAATGTAATTTCTAAGGGATGGTAACTTTCCCTGTCAGATAATTAATTAGCATTTATAGAATCAGCAGATACACTAGCAGACTCTCATTTTTGTCCAATGTTTGCTCCATAATGCAGCCACAGATAATATTTATTAAATCATCACTTTCAGTCAGTAGCTACACATAAAACTTTACCCTTCTTAACTAATTTTTTCCTCTTTCAAAAATAAACATTTAAAAGTGAGGAAGTTGGGATGAGGTTTCTTTGGCTTACCTGAACATTACCTAAGCTAGAAAGCATTAGACCTCAGGGTTTCCAAGCCTGTGCTCTTCATAGCTGTGTTCTGCACTGACTCACCGAGACCCCCATGCCCACTAGTTCAACTTCTGTGTCCTCTCGACTGAGATAACAAGATACCCAAAGAATAGGTCAAGTATTTCTGAAAGTGTCAATGGTAATAGTCCCAGAAGAGATTAGAATTGGAATTATTAGATGGAGAAAAGGAGACCATTACCTCTTTTCTCAGGTTGATGATAGGCACCATGAAGAATCCAACTCAGACAAAATGGATAAAGGAAGGACAAATTCGTTTTCCTGTCGAGAGACTTGGGACTGATTCCAAACTTCCACTAAATTTCCTCACCATCCTTCCTGATTCTCCAGCTTGATGATGGTAAATATAAGACTCCTTAGCTTCTGCAATCTTTTGAGACAATTCTTAGAGTATGTGCATATGCATACAGATATGTGTTTATGTCTGTATGTATATGTGTATGCACATACATGTGCTTCTCTAAGCAAGAGCCTTCATGGAGATTCAGAGCTGTCTGAGAAGCCCTAGGTTCAAATGTATGTGTGTATTATGTATGTATATGGGTGTTCAAATATGTATGTGTGAGTAACTCTCTGAAACCCACATTAAATGCATTAATTGAAGTACACATCCAAGTTCTCTTTCCCGTAACTATCATATTAGCTGACTTTGAGGCTAGCCCTTACCTATAAAATATGAATGTAATAGTTCTTACCTTGCAGAACTGTTGTAAAGATTACATAATTTACTTGAAGTCTGATGCAACCTCTGTAAAGAGTAACTGTTTAGTGAATACCTCCCAGTAACATGGAAAGTTCTAGAAAAAGCCATTTAGTTCCACTTCTTCTGTACTATCCACTCTTTAAAGTGTACTCTATAAAATTTTATAAGCCCTACTCACCCCACAGCACTCTTGCTGTCACAGGGTGCACTTTGGGCTATGCATCTGAATTCTTTGTCTACCACAGTGAGGGCTGAGGTCAGAGAGTACTATCATCTACATTTATGGTCATCTCAGGGAAATTTTTCTGATAGATCTTTTATTGTATTTTACCCAAGCTCAAACATTTTCCCATGTTATTACCTTCATTTTCCATTCAGATCCTTTTCCTTATGGCCAGATGTTGCCTCTAGTAACTGTTCCACTTGTATATAATAAGTAAACAGTCTTTAACTTACTACTGCTTCACAGTATTTTGGTGAGTTCAGCTAGCAGCTTTTTCCTCTCTAGAAATTTCCTTCAAAAATAAATTGTAATTTTCCACTTTTCACTTACATTACACACTTTTTGCTCAGCTCCGTATAAAGGTGTCTTTATGTCATCTTCTCAGAATTTTTAATTAACATTTTCCCACATACTAGTCACTTCTTTGGCAAATGACAAAGAGAAATAGTTTAAGAAGAAAGACAACATCTTTGGGCTCACAGTTTTGCTCTGTTTTAGTGGGAGTACCTGGAGCACAGCATCTCACATAACGCATCCAGGAACCAAATACATGATATGCATGTTATGATATGTATTACATATTATATATCACATTATATATGTGATATCATATATAGAGAGAAGAGGCAGGAACAAGATAGAGCCACATATTTTATCCAGACAGGGTCTGATTAATAAAGTTGCTAGAACTTTTTGAAGTAGTTCCATTGTGACCAAGCCCTCAACAGCTGAAAATATTGTATTCAAATTACAATAAATTTACAAAAGTTACTGTATAGACCCTTAAAGTCTTTGCTCTAAGTCTTTCCAATGTTAGTAAATAAAAATAAATAAAATACCTTTAATAATATTTTTCTACATAAAAAAATTTAACATAACCTTCTTTCCTTATGGAGATGGTAGCTTTCTTTATTTAAGATTCAAAACTTTTATTATTCTTATTGAGTTTTGCAACACCTTTGTTCCTTTATTTTAATGCCTTTCATCTTGGAGATTGAAATAAAGGCTTGTAGATTTAGTTGTAGCCCCATTCCCTTGTGATTGTCTTTGTACCTGTAATTTCTGAGGGATCAGAACCCTCGCCTCATATTCTTCTTCCTCTTCTCTGACAAGAAAATTATATACCTGTGAGAATATCCCACAGATAGCTCTTTTTGTGCCAGGCTCATGCTTTAACCACAGAAATTATGCCATGCTTTTATCATCCTTACCAACTTATTTTTGAAAAGACTTTGTAGTTTAAAAGGCCAGGTGATGATCCAGTTGATAAAGTGCTTGTTGCACAAGCATGAAGATCTGACCTCCTATGCCTCAAATTCACATTCAAAACTGGTTATGGTTGGAAGAGCATGCGTTTAAGGTTGCAATCCACCATGTCCAGAGAGCTTTCCAAGCCTTGCACAAAATGAAGGACTCCCTTTCTCAGAAGGACTTTCTCTTCTTTTGGCCTGACCTTATGTGAAGAGTATCTCTAGGCACAGATGCCTGACCTTGCTTGGAGGGTGACCCTACACAGAGCCTCTTGCAAGTGATATGTGACATACCACCCTTGATTTCTGCTCCATCCCCCTGCCTCTACAATAATTAGGTACTATGTTTTATGAGCAATCAACCCTTTCTGCCCATATAGTAACTAGGTTCTGTGTTATGATCAATCAGTCCTTACTGTCCATAACCCTGAGAACTTTTATATACCTCACCTCTAAAACGACAAAATGAGCTGCCTCTCTGTAGTTGACTCCTGGAAGTTTTGTCCGTTATACTCACAGCTGTCAGAACTTTATTCGTTGCTTCTGAAACCTTTGTCTTTGTGGGCCAATGGCCAATAATCCCTGAGGAAAGGGAGGACTACAGTATGACAATGCATATCTGTGACCCCAACACTAGGGTAGGAACAGCAGGAATCCCAGAAGTTCATTAGTCACTTAGTCAGGCTATAGCAAAATGATTCATGTTCAACATGTGATCCAGTCTTTAAAAATAAAAGTGAAGAGCAAAAGAGGAAAGATATCTAATGTCAGTTTCTGGCCTACAAATGCACACACACACACACACACACACACACACACACTCACACTCACATTCACACACACCCTAAAATTTTTATAAGTGCTGTAGGATAAATATTGGTGTTTCCCAGAGTCCATAAGTTTTTTGTTCCTTTGTTTGTTTGTTTTACCTTAGCCTCAATTCTCATACACAGTCTATTCTATAGAACTATAGGTATAATGAACTATGGCACAAAATCTGCACTAAACAAAGAACATAAGAACTCTTCAATCTTAGGGCATCTATTTCTACCTGAGCATGAGTGAAAGGGGGTAAAATCAGTATATCCTTGCTACAGCTTTCTGAATACCATTTTCCACCATCATTTAAGCAGATATCTGATGTGATATTAATTTTTCAGTAAGAGTTTAAAGTTTTCATCCAGGATAATATTAAAGGAAGGCATTTGATCCTGATGTATCTCAGTTTCCTTATTCATAAAATAAATTGGCTCCTTTAACCCAAAACTTTTTCCAGATCTAACTGTGTTTAATCTCTTCTGCAAAACACAAATACTCATTGCCAACTACACATTTTCTAGATAGGTCCCCTGGGATTTTTCATGCTGGAAGAGATTTATTTGCAACATACAAGGCAGAAAAATGCATGCAATAAATGTGAAAACTTATTACTCAAACTATACCATCTAAAGCAGGGAATGAAGAGTGAGCTCTCCACTCATAACATGATACTATATTCTAATCTAGTGAGGATGCAAGCTAAGACCTGCAAGGTGGGCGTCAGGGATGTTCTGTCCTCTGTCAATACACTTATACATCATTTCTCAATTAAAACTACACTTATTTAAAGCTAACATCCTGCTGCTTCAATAAGGGAGAATAATTTGTTCCTGTTTTTACATATTGTTGGATCAAATCAGAATAAGTTGATTACAGGCACTAAATGTTTCTTCTTTATAATAGAACAAGGTGTTGTCAAGTAAGAGTGTGTTGTATTGCAAATAACATACTCCTTGTATTGCAAATAACAGTCATTTGAGTGTTATGAGTGCAAAAAAGAAAATCAAACAAACAGCATAAAAGCCAAAACAACAACACTAAAAAAAAAAAAAAAGAAAGAAAAGAAAAGAAAGAAAGAAAGATTCTTACATCTGATTCTGTCAGTGTCTTTGTAGGAAATGGTCATTCAGCACATGAAACTTGAAAGCACAGTAGCACAATCTTTTCTCCTTTTTCCCAGGCAGATTAAATATCCAGGGTGTTTAAAGTGCAGCTTCTCATTCAGTGTTCAAGAGGCAGGAACTAGAGAATAGGGCTGTAGTTTAGAGGTAGTATTTTGCACAGTGCATAGAAGGTTCTAGCTCAAGAACTAGTATTGGCAGAAAATAAATAGATAGATAGATAGATGATAGATAGATAGATAGATAGATAGATAGATGGATAAATAAATAAATAAATAAATAAATGTTTTAAGAGTTGCTTTAAGTTTTTAAATCCCAGTGCTAAAAGTCAGAAAGCTTTCATCAAGTCACTGTGAATTACTTCTATAATCTGAGGTTCTGCATGGAACAAAAGTACCAGTAGTGCAGAGAGTGCTGGCCTTTGAACAAACATCGAAAAGCAAAGGGAGTTGTGATGATTAATATTCACCAGGGACTTGATTGCAGGTGGCATTACCTAGAGGATAAAGTATTAGTTTTATCAATGGGGATGTTTCCAGAAAAACGTATTAGAGGAGGGAAGACCCACTAAGAACAGGCTAGCAATACCTGGCAGATCAGGGTCTAGACAGAATAAAAAGGGGGTGAAGTGAGGGGAAAAGACAACTAGATCCATATTATCCCTTCTGTTTCTTTATCATCACTATGAGTGCACACTTGCCAGCGTGTTTTCTCACTGTGATAGAAGATATTTGTCAGACTAGAAGCCAGAATAAATCTAGCCTCCTTTAACTTTTTTCACCACCAAAACTAGATAAGTACCTAACATAGTAGACTGATGTCTTTAAGGTATGGGGTCTGGGAGACTGTAATCTGATGGTTTATCATCTTTTCTAGTACTGGTCATCTTGTACAAGTTGCCTTTTAGGAATATTTTTATATTTGTTCATTAATTTATTTGTGTAAGAGGTGCGTAGCTGTGCGTGTACCACAGTGCACTTGTGGGGTTCAGAAGATAACTTTCAGGAGTTGATTTTCTCCTTCCACCATATGGATTCTGACAACTTAGATTGTCAGTTTTGGCAGTAAGTGCTTGTACCTGAGCAATCCCACCTGTCCTTTAGCAAATTTTTTAAGTTACCAAGTTACAAACTCTCCACTGGAAATAAGAATGTTAGGAAGTGCCTTCTTCACAAGGCTATGAGCCCCAGAAAAGATGAACAGTGTGAAGTTTCCTGTCAATTCAGGTTTCTCAATCATTGTGAGCTTTTGGTATAATCATTATTTTAATTCTTTCTTCTTTAAAGCATCAGTTCAATGCATAGCATTATTGTAAATGAAATCTGATTTGAAATTATCCTGATACTTGGTTGAATTGAAACAAGATTTTATTTTACTTGTGTCATGTCTTTGAGCAAATATATCTTTAGAAAGTCAAGTATACAGAGCTAGATAATTAATGCAGGAACTATTTCATGCTTTACAAAAGCATGTGCAATGCTTAGGGCACCTCATCTGCTTCAAGTTGAAAGTATCATAATAATTGCCTCACCATTGAATATTGAGTCTATTCAAGGAAGGGAAATTCCAATTTCACTACATCAATTCATACTTGAAATCATCAAAAGCAGAATAAAATCAAAATCCTATCTAGTCATTGACTAATTCAAACTATAAAGTGAACCTCTTTGGAATTTTTTTTTTCTTTTTTGAAAAATTCAAAAAGCAGTATTCAGGAAGCAATTCAACCTTCTGGTTCTCAAAGTAATGTCTTGCCCAAGACCATTATGATTAATAAAGTAATAGAGTGTATTATTTGGGCTTAGGTAAGAAAGTCTTAATGTAAAAAGAAATGGTCTAAAGAAAAGATGAATCAGTGAAGGGACCAGAAAAATAAAATTTATAGTGCTTGGAAGGCAACCTGGAACATAAACAGAGCACAGAAAAACAGGTGAGCACTGCAGCAAAGAGACCAAATCCCTAAACCCTGTGAAGACGTGAATCTGAATCAAGTATTATTTAATTATATTGATATCATTAGTTGTATTTTAACGTCCTGCTTTAGTTTAGAGCCAACCCTTAGAAAATAATTTTAACATTGAAATGTATTAGAACGTGATGAACACAAAGGTGGGTTTATTTTTTCTTCCTCTGCGTTTTTGTTTTTTTTTTTTGTTTTGTTTTGTTTTTTTTACTCTATGTATTCTATAAAAGACTTTAATATTTGAATTTTATCTATACAAATCAAATTTGGAACAGACAAGACATGTTTATTCTTATTATGGCAGCCAAGTGACATGATTTAGGTCATGATTTGCTTGTTTCCTCCCTGGGCCTATTGGGGCCATATCTTTGATTCACCATCTAATCAATGAGCAAACCAGTTGACATGGGAACTTATGTTTCAAATTGGCTTCACCAACCAGCTGGGGATACATAACTTACTAGCAGTTTTTAAGGTATCATTTTTATTATTTTAAAAATTAGATCTTATATTTAAACCTTTTTACAATAGAGTAAAAATAAATGAGGAAATCAGTGCTTTTGAGATAGCTCAGCAGTTAGAAGAGCATTTTACTCTTTCAGAAGACCCAGGTTCAGTTCTCAAAGTCTGTAACTCCAGTTCCCTTGGATCTGAAGTCCTCTTCTACTCCCCACTGACACGGGTATGCATGTGGTGTAGCTAATTCACATAAGCACACAAACATTAAAAAAAATGTAATAAACCTTTTAAAATGTTTCAAAAAAGGCTAGTAGTTGAACTTAGTTATTCTAATAACTGGTTTTCTTCCATGTCCTTTGAAACTATATTAGAAAATAAAGAAGAAAAATTACTTCCTAGGCCTAGTATTGATCATCTGCTTTGTCATCCATCAATGCTTTTAAGGAATAGAATGTTCTGTCCTTACCATGCCCTATTATAACACTTGCTTCTCCTAACTTCTTGATCAATTCACCTCACATTTTTCTAAACTTCACCTTACTGTAAACTTTAGCAGTTATTTATTCAAGGACAGTCAATGAAGTAGAGTCACTGTTTAAGGCAGTGCAGACTAGATTATAGAGTAAGAATTCATGTACTTACATTCCACTACATGAATCACATCTATGAGGCAATGAGACCTATAAACATTTACCCCATGTTCAAATGTTTCAAATGTGGTCATAAACTACTGACTTGTATATTTAGGTCTTTAGATTTTTGTATACTCAGATTTTTGCAATTTCTAGTGAATTCATTTTCCAAGTAGCATAATTTTTTTTTTTTGTAATAAGTTCACTGTTATAAGTGTGCTATCCTTCAATGCCCTAAAATCTTCAGTAAGCCCTAGGCTACCAACAGTAAGAAACTTCCTGTCTTACTGAACATTAAAGAGCCTCCAAGTTACCCAAATAATTTCACCTGACTTTTTTGAAAGCCCCACATTCATATACGATTCCCCCTACTCAGTAAATGATGTGCAAACATCTACCAGGTACCCAAGTAAGAGACCTTACACACATCCACATGCAGAATTATGCAGCTCTTATGTAAAGATGGCTTGGTAGGGGCTCTCTGTGACTATTATCAGTAAATATTTTATTTGAATGTGTGTTATAAAGAGATTTTAATTGTGCTTTCAGATACAAAGCACCCAGTGAAGAATAGTCCTATTAGACCTGAAGAAATTCAATAAAATAAATCAATAGCATATGTCATGGAAGTGCAGAGCACTTTTTAATATGTTAATTGATCCTGAAACTTGACCCACAAAATTTGTCATCTACCAATGTTTTAGGTAGGAATTTGCTGATTCAAGTACAATAATATGCAGAAGTTAAATCAGAAGGAAAATATCAACAAACCTGGCTCTCACCTACACTTTTCTGACACAGCACCATTTCATCACTCTTTCAAATGCAGAAAATACTCATTCTTTATGTGAGACCTACATTCCCCTTTATGTCTCAAATATTCGCAATGTTCCATTATCAGCCAGGTCTGTGTATACTCTCCGCACACAATTACATGTGCCAGAGGCCCAGCAATCCACAAAGCTGAATCCAAGTTTTCTAAAAAGCAAATCGCAAGCTGCTGTAGACATGTAATTCCTTAGATCAATTTATCAGTAGTGTCTGTGCTTTCCTGGAGGATAAGAGAGCTATGACAAGATTCCTTTTCTACTGTCAGTTCCAGTAGAATGAATTCGGCTGTTGATGAGTTTGCCCTTCCCACTGTTGCTATACTCATCGAGCGTCAGCTCGTGTGCACACGCAAAGCTTTATTAGAGGTGGTTACTAACACATTAGAGAAAATGAAAATTTTATTTTTCAGAAATATTAATAATACCAAAATGACTGCTTAAGCTAAGGGGCAAAATGACAAGGTAAATTCAGAAGTATAATATTTCATATAATTGTTCTATATAAGAAAGAATTATGACCCTGTAGTTGGCTATGCAAATACTAAAACGTGACAAATTTAAATCAAATGATATCATATTCAAGGGTAAAGAAAATAAAAACAAAATGATTGAGTTTTACATTTAAATAGGTGTTAAATACGGGAAGATAGAGTGACATTTATTGTGGCTTAGTTTCAGAACTTGGGAGAAAAATTAATCCCAATTCTATTTCCTAATGAAGAAATGGCAGTTCAGAAAGACAAACCAACATTTCCAGGCCACTCAAGTACTATCAAGAAAGCTGAAGTTCAGATCTCAGCCACCTGACTATAGATGTTTAACCATTTCTACTAGCCCATTCTATCTCTTTACTGTCTTGATAGCCACATACCTGAAATATTTCAATTCCTACTCTCTTGCTTTTTAAACCTTCTCATTGTTCCATATGGTATATTCACGTAGCATACTGACAAGGCTCTCAGGACTTGCTATTTTCAAACCAAGTGGCCCATTCCCAAAGACACAGCTGAGCTTTGATTTTAGTCTTTCTCACCTTTTGTCAGGAAGCTACAGGAAACACACACAAAATCAAACACTTATGACTGAGGTTTCTAGAGAAAGTCATGAGCAACTGTCAACATTTTAAACAAAAGAGTATCAAAAAAGATATTCCCCATTGTTATTAATTTTTGGTAAAATGATAAAAGTAAGACCTGGATAAAAATTTCAGTAGTCTCCATATCATTTTGTATTAATACTTAAATCGGGAGAGAGCTCAGGGGTATAAAATATATCATTTAGCTTAGTAAATTATACATATATGTTCATATACGACTTCAATGTGCATGTTTTATTTAAAAATGATTGCTTTAAGCCCAGAGATTCAGGCAAAGCTGGGCACTATGCACACAGTAAAGGGCAATAAAAGAATAAAATGCCTGTGCCTCAAATCTGCTGCACTGTAGAACTGGTTTCAGGTTGCAACATACATCAGTTTTTGAATTTCCAGCAAGGTATCTCATCTGCCCTATTGATTCAAGACTTGATGGCCCCTACAGTAATGTCACCTAATTCTAAATGTACCTTTGCTCATATCATCAATATGAAGAGTTAAATCTTATTATAACAAAACAATATAAGAATAAAATTAAAAATATGCCAATTCTACATAAGTAGAGACTTGGGTTGTGAAATATCAATATCTGCTCAAGATAAGTAGATATTGACACTAAGAGAAACTATTCTTGCAAAGCAAGTGAGTATGTGGAGCACCTGTGTATGGCCTTACTCAATGGATGCCCTTCCACTGCAGGTGGCAATGTTATTGAAAGAGATAGGAGAGGGGGGATGGAGTAGGCTATGCAGCTGGGCAGTTACGCATAGCATAAACAGGCAGAAAGTAAAGTAAAGGTGAAAATAGAAGAACAGGATCCTGGAATACTACACAGAACATAGAGAAATTATCTACAAAAGAAAATAGCTTATAAAATGGCTCCATAGGGTTAATCCTTCCAGAATCCGAGCCATCATTTCCATGATGAAAACAGCCCTAAGAGTAAGAATCCTTCTTGTAGGCACCCAGACCTGCTTTATTCACCACCATATTTTATTAACAAAAGAAAGGAAGGTGACAATAGATATAGGGTGTAGAAATATTTTTCAGTGATCACTGGGTTACATAGGAACAGACTGTTCCCAAGGAAAACAAGCTGAGTGGATCCATAGAGTCTGTTATCCTGTTTTAGGCTGGGCTACTCCTATAGGCTATCACTCAGAAACTTTTAGCAGGACAGCCCTGTGATTCTTATGAAAGCTTATTTTATTTTATATTAATTTTTATTTTTTTAATATTAATCACAGCTTATTTACTTTGTATCCCAGCTGTAGTCCCCTCCCTCATTCCTTCCCAATCCCACCCTCCCTTATCTCCTCCCTGTCTCTTTTCAAGTCCCCTCCCTCGGCGAGGGGAGGTAAAGGAGCCAGTCATTGAGTTCATGTCAGAAATAGTTTCCCCTTACTAGGGAAAACCCACTGGAGAGATGGTGCAGAGGATAAGAGAGCTGTCTGATCTTCAAAAGGTCCTGAGTTCAATTTCCAGCAATGGCATGGTGCCTCACAACCATCTATAATGAGATCTGGTGAGCAGGCTCTACAGCAGATATAGCATTCATCTACATAAAATAAATAAATCTTTAAAAAAAAAGAAAGATTATGTTAAATTATCACTCATTGTAGCCGAAAGAGTCAGATTGAAATTTTAAGACATATTTAAAAACTTTCCATAAACAACAAAAGCAGTAGATAAAGACGTACATTGAAGTGAAACTTTGTAACTCTCTCTGTGTGTGTCTCATCGTTATTTGAAGTGTTTGAAAAGAAATACTATTTGAGGTGTGTGTAAACACCTGAATATTTATTACAAACAACAGACAGATTGATTTAAGGTTTTCTCATGAAAATATTATAATACTATCTTCAAATAAACTTCTTACTTTAAATAGAAAATAAATTTTAAGATAAACTTGGCTATAAATAGACAATGTTGTCAATTCCAGTTTAGTGACAAAGAAAAGAATAATTTTAAATGAAATAATCAAAGAAATAAACAATGCTTTGTTTCTTAACTAAAACCTCCATTCTATAATAGAAATAATACAATCATATGTGTGCATAAGCTAATGTTCATACTAAAATAGTGTCTACAGTATATAATAACGTTGAGAAACCAAGTAATATGTGAGTAGCAGACTACAAATGTAAGTAATTTTTGAAAGAAATGCGGCAGATGAGAATAGTACCTGTGAAACACAAGCAAATGAGAAAATCAAGACCTATTTTCTCCATCCATGCAATGCAAACAACAGAAAAAAGCAAAGTGTTTTATAAAAGCTCTTGAAATAATTCTGGTAACTGAGATAGTGGATCCAGGAGTAGGTCACATTCAATAAGTGGTACATATAGCTAAAAGGTATGACAGGTGAGATGGTACCAATACTTGATTGGCATATGACTCTGTTTTCTTTTTAAATTACTTTTTTGATGAAGTGAGGGAACAAAGCATAATGGCCTTCTCTCTGATTTGAAGGCTCTCTATCAGAAGATGGAGTATGAGGAAGCTTTTCTTGGTCTCAAACTTCCAGAGCACTCAGAGAAAAATTATCTGTAATCTAAAGCAGCCTTCATGGACAAGTAAAGTAATTCTTTAGTCTGAGAAAATAAATTTCTAGTTATTAATATCGCTTAACCCAAAATATCACTTAAAATATAATCAGAAATAAAAAAAAAGAACATTTGAGGAAAACAGGGGATAGCTGCTCTAAAAATAAAACCAACAGGAAAAATTAAGGTAATTGTAATGAATATCCTCAGAGAGATCTCAAAGGGAAAAAAAAAAAAACCCTCCACTGAGTGCTTGTTGCTATGGGAAAAACAAAATCAGATCTCTTAGGAATATAAAACAACAACAACATAAACTTAATAGAAAGCCAGAGGGAAAACTGAGTAGAGTTGAAGTTCGGAAACATAAGCAGAAAAAAGACTGAGGGTGTAGCTTATTGATAAAGTGCCTGCACAGGGTGGTTTGATCCTTGTGTTCAAGTCATATCATAGAAAATTAACTAATAAACAAATAGCACATAACAGAGTTGATCTGAGAAATAAGCTTAACAATATTATAGGCTTCAAGATCAGTACATAGAAATCAAACCAACAGTACTTAGACAAGATAGCATGAATAAAATTTAGGAAACCATCCTTTACAACAAAACAAACTTTTTTATGAGAACACTCAACAGTAGTATGACCAAAAGTATGCACTGTAAATAATTAGAAACACAATCTCTGTTCATGGATAAGAATATTTATTATTATTGAACAACATGATTGAACAACAAATAAGCTGAAGTTTCAATGTGATAGTGATTTAGCTGCATTTCCAGGTATAAATTGACAAGTTAGTTCTAAAATTCATACAAAGATACCAAAGACAGAGAATTGTCAAAATTATCTTGAAAAAGAAGTGAAATCAGAGGACACATTAGAAAGTCAAATGAAATTACAATAACAAAGACTATATGGTATCATATTAAGAATGAATAACAATAGCCTAGAAACAAATCCTGATGTTGATAGTCAATTGGCATTTAATTAGTATCAAAATAAGAGCAAATAATTACGTTTTTAATGAATTAGTCTAGAATAATCTGTAAATCTCATGATCATATTTCTGAAATGTGACACTGAAAACATTAAGAATGTAAATAATTGGAGTGGATTCAATTGCTATCACACAGGGATAAAATCAGGTGTAGTGCTCTGTACGTATCATCCTAATGTGGAAGTAAACCCAGGAGGGTCCCTAGGACTTGTTGCCTCCTGCTAGGTCAGTGAGAGAGAGATTCTGTCTAAAAAGAAGTGAACAGACTAAGTAACAACTGTAGACTTGGTTGACCTTGGACTTCCACTCACTTGTGCACTCACAGGCATGTATTCCCACACATGTGTATGCACATCCATGAACACACATGCCCTCCCATAGATACTTACACACACACAAGAATTGCCAACAAAGGGAAAAGAAAACCTAAGTGTGGGGGAATATTTACAGTTTATACATTTCATAAGGATCTAATATCCAGAATACAAAAGGAACAGTTACAACCTAATTATAAAAGGATAGTCCAATTTAAAATGGAAAATACTGATCTTTATTTTTAAACCAAACTCTTTTGTTTGTTTGTTTGTTTGTTTTATCTTCTTTGGTTGTAGAATAAAATTTTTGAAGAGGAAGAACATGCTTTGTTTTGATCTGTATATCATGCTTTTATCTCAATGATTATTTTCATTGTCGCCATTGTAAAAATCAGAAAACAGTCATTTTGGTTTGTTGGCTTATTAGATTTGTTTTATTTGCTCTTGTCTTTGGTTAACTAGTGTTATTTATTATTATTTATTTATTTGCTTTACAGCCTTGTCTTAGGCTCATCCCTCCTCACTTCCCAGTCTAACCCTCCCTCTCCTTTCCCCATCTCCCTCTTCCTATTCCTCAGGAAAAGGCAGTCCCCCTCCCCATCGACCCCAGTATATCAAGTCCTAACAGAGCTGAGCATGTTCTCTTCCCCTGTGGTTTGGCAAGGCAGTCCTTCCAGGGAAAAGCTGGCAAGAGAGTCCATGCAGAGAGAACCCCCATTTCCCTTATTAGAGAACTCACATGATAGAGAACCAATCCCTGATACTATTAATGATACTCTGCTATGCGTGCAGCCAGGAGTCAAGTAGGCTTGTCCTCTGAGAGGCTCCACCCAGCAGCACCTTGAAAGGATGCAGAAACTCACAACCAAACATTGGATGAGGTGTAGGGAGTGTTGTGGAAAAGTGTGTCGCGTGGGGGTGATAGAAAAAGACCTGGAGGTTATATGAGCATCACAAGAAGACCAACAGAGCCAGCTAACCAGGGCCAAAAGAAGCCTGCTGAGACTGAAGCGCCAAAGAAGGACCTTGCTTGGACTGGACCACGCCCCCCCACAAAGATGTAGCTGATGGACACCTCATGTCTCATGTAGGTCCCCTAATAAACAAGTGTTCTTTAGTACCACATACACATTTAGATTTTCTTTTTTGCCAGATTTTTTGAGTGACTGGAATCCACAGTTCCAGTCCTGCTTGCCAGAGTGTCTTGTTGCAGATTCCAGTCCACATTTCTCAACGGTTGTCACCTAGGAACTGGAGCCAGTGGGTCTGGGAAACAGCTCATTAGGTAGAGCATTTGCCATGTTTTTTTGAAGTCTTAAGTTTAAATCTCCAGCATTCATATAAATGCTTGGTGGATCACCTGTACTCCCAGAGGCAAGAACAGGTAATCCACAGAGCAAGTTAGCTAGCTGGACTAACCAAATCAATGAGCTGTGGGTACAACTGAGAGACTCTGCTTCAAAATATAAAATAAAGGTCCATCTAAAACAGTGGTTTTCAATCTTCCTAACATTGCCACCCTTTAAAATAGTTCCACATGTTTTTGTCACTCCAATCATAAAATTATTTCATTAAGCCATCATCATAACTCTAATTTTGCTACTATTGTGGAAAGTAATATAAATATCTGTTATGCAGAATATCTGACATGTGATCCTCAATGAGTTCTTGACACACAGTTTGAGAACCACTGAACTGGAAATACAACCAAATTCAGCTTCTGGTATGTACATGCAGAAGTACATATGTGTGTCTGCACTCACTGAAACAGGCATATACATATTTATATACCATATACAAATACATGAAAACATTAATAAAAGAAAAAAATGAGCCCATTTTTCATTCTCACTGTCTACACAATATTTAAGAAATACAAACTTAACCTACTTCCTTCCAGGCTTCTTCTTGGAAATAGTGTAAAACCACATCCGTCTCTTGGTACCACACCAGTATGTCTAAGCATAATATGAAAGAAGAGCTGCTTGGCAGTCAGTCATATAAGACACAGACATCACACTGGCGCTGACTAGACAGACCTTACTTGGGGTCAGAAATCTTTCTTTATCCTCAACTTACTCTCCTATCATCCCTTGGCTTTTAAGTCAAATTGAAGAATTCTTTCCACTTAGTCTGTGCACAGTTTCTCACTGTAGGTAGTAGGGAAAGACCTGTTATGATACAGTGAGGCCAGCCTATGCTGCAAGGTAGACAACCTTCTAGCTGAAGTGCAGCTTATAGAAACACTTCTCCCTTTAAACTATTTTTAACACTATGTTTAAAATATTTATTTGGATCTTTCCACCTGCTCCCCTTCTGCCTGGTACACCTGAGTCACAGACGGCAAGCCCAGCAGAGACAGCAAATCCAGCAGAAGTGAACTGGGCATGGGATCCAAGCCCCATTGTCACCCATCCTAAGGAGGACTGTGTGGCACCTAACCAGATTTTGGATTGGAGGTCTTTCTGTCTGCTCCCTATCTGCCTAGCCTATCTGGGAAACAGTGAACCCAGCAGAAAGAGCAAGCCAAACAGAGCTCAGCTGGACATGGGCCGCTAACCCCATTGTCCCTCATCCTAAGGGAACCTGTGGGATATAGGAGCAGCATTCACCTTGGTGACCTTCCTGCCTCCTCACCATCTATCTGGCTCACCTGGGACACAGACAGTGAAACCAGATGAAGGACCACCAGGCCAGCTAGCACCAGAGTCAACCAGATGGCTAGAAGCCAGTATAAGAACACAAGAAACAAAACTCATGGCCATATAGCACCACTGGAAATCAGCAGTTATATCAGCAAGCCAGAATGACATTATTACACCCCAAGCACAAGAAAATGATTTTAAAGCCGAGGATTATGAAAATTATACAGACCAATCAAACATGGTGAAAGAATTGACAAATCCCTTAAAGAAATTAAAGAAATACAGGAAACTACAATCAAACAGGAAAAAGAAATGAATAAAACTCTTCAAGACCTAAAAATGGAAATAAAAGCAATAAAGAAAACAGAATCTGAGGCAATACTGGAGATGGGAAACCCAGAGAAGAGGTCAGGAACTACAGACACAAGCATCAACAACAGAACACAAGAGAAAAGAAAATCTCAGGCACAGAAGATAAGATTGAAGAAATTGATGCATTAGTCAAAGAAAATGTTAAAACTCAAAAGCTCTTGACACAGAACATCCAAGAAATCTGGGACACTATGCAAAGACTAAAACTAAGAATAATAGGAATAGAAGAAGGACAAGAATCCAGTTCCAAGGCCCAGAAAATACTTTCAACAAAATCGTAAAAGAAAACTCCCCCAACCTAAAGAAAGAGATGCCTATAAACATACAAGAATCTTATAGAACACCAAATAGATTGGATCAGAAAGTAACATCATCCCACCACATAATAATCAAAACACTAAATGTACAGAACAAAGAGAGAATATTAAAAGCTACAAAGTAGAAAAAGGCCAGGTCACATATAAAGGCAAACTATCAAAATTATACCTGACTTGGAAATTCTAAAAAGCCAGAAGGGCCTGGCCACTAGGAGACCATAGATGCCAGCCCCAACTACTATAATCACCATAAAGGGAGAAAACAAGATATTTCACAACAAAACAATTATAAACAGTACCTATCCACAAATATAGCCTTACAGAAAATACTAAAAGGAAAACTTCAATCCAAGGAGACTAAGTACACCCAGGTAAACACAAGTAATAACCCCACATCAGCAAAAACAAAAGAAGAGAAACACATACACACATACATTCTACTACCAACAACATCAAAATAACAAGAAGTAACAACAATTGGTCATTAATATGTCTCAAAATCAAATGCATCAAGTCCCTCAATAAAAAGGCACAGGTAAACAAACTGGATATGAAAACAAGACCCATCATTCTGCTGCTTATAAGAAACAAACTTCAGCAATACAGTAGACATTACCTCAGAATAAAGGACTGAAAAAAAATGTTTTCCAAGAAACTGGACCCAAGAAGCAAGCTAGATTAGCCATTCTAGAAAACAATGAAATAAACTTTCAACCAAAATTAATCAAAAGAGATGGTGAAGGACACTTCATACTCATCAGAGGAAAAATCCACCAAGACGACCTCTCAAATTTGAACATCTAGACTCCAAATGCAAGGGCATCTTCATTCATAAAAGAAACATTACTAAAGCTTAAATCATACACTGAACCCCACACATTAATAGTGGGACACTGCAGCATCCCATTTTCTCCAATGGACAGATCATCAAGACAGAGACTAAATGGAGAAATATAGAAACAAACAGACATTATGAATAAAATGGACCTAACAGATAAGTACAGAATATTTCATCCAAACACAAGAGAATATAACTTCTCAGCACTTCATGGAAAATTTTTTTCAAAATTTACTATATACTCAGTCACAAACTGAGCCCCAACAGATATAAGATGATTGCATCTTATCAGACCACCATGGATTAAAACTAGAATTCAACAACAGAAACAACATAGAGTCTACAAATTCATGGAAACTGAACAACTCTCTACTCAAAGACCACTGGGTCAGGAAAGAAATAAAAAAGAAATTAAGGACTTTATATTATTCAAGGAAAATGAAGGCACAATATACCCAAACTTATGGGACACAATGAAAGCAGTGCTAAGAGCAAAATTCATAGCACTAAGCACCTTCAAGAAGAAATTGGAGAGATCTCATGCTAGAAACTTAGCAGCACATCTGAAAACTCTAGAACAGAAGGAAACAAACATACCAAAGAGGAGTAGATGACAAAAAAATAATCAAATTCAGGGCTGAAATCAATAAACTGGAATCAAAAAGAACAATACAAAGTATCAATGAAACTAAAAGCTAATTTTTTGGGGAAATCAACAAGATAGACAAACCCTTAGCCAAATTAGCTAAAAGGCAGAAGGAGAGTATCCAAATTAACAAAATCAGAAACAAAAAGGGGGATATAACAACAGACATTGAAGAAATCCAAAATATCGCGAGATAGTACTCAAAAGCCTATATTCCATAGAACTGGAAAATGTAAAGAAATGGATGATTTTCTGGATCGATTTCACTTACCAAAGTTAAATCAAGGTCAGGTAAAGAGTTTAAACAGACCTATCATCCAAAATATAAAAAATAAAAATAAAAAAATAGAAGCAGTCATCAAAATTCTCCCAACCAGAAAAAGCACAGATCCAGATATTTTTAGCATAGAATTCTACCAGACATTCAAAAAAGAGCTAATGCCAATACTCCTCAAACTATTACACAAAATATAAAGTGAAGGAATATTGCCAAATGTTCTAGGAAGCCAGAGTCACCCTGATAACTACACCACCCAAAGACTCAAAAAAAAAAAAAAAAGAAAGAGAATTTCAAAAGTTTCACTCATGAACATCAATGCAAAAATAATAAAATACTTGCAAACTAAATTCAAAAACACAGCAAATACATCATCCACCATGATCAAGAAGGCTTGGTCCCAGGGATGCAGGGATGGTTCGACATGAAAAAAAACATCAATATACCCAAATCCACCATATAAACAAACAAGCAAACGACAACAACAACAACAAAAACCTATGTGATTCTTTTAAATGCAGAAAAATCCTTTGACAAAATCCTACACTCCTTCATGATGAAAGTCTTAGAGAGATCAGGGATACAAGGCACATACCTAAACATAATATAGGCTATATACAGCATGCCTATAGCCAACATCAAATTAAGTAGAGAGAAACTCAAAGCAATTCCACTAAAATCAGAGACAAGACAAGGCTGCCCACTTTCTCCATACTTTTTCAATATAAGTACTTGAAGTTCTAGCCAGAGCAATAAGACAACTAAAGGAGATAAAAGGGACTCAAATCAGAAAGGAAGAAGTCAAAGTATCACTATGTGTAGATGATATGGTAGTATACATAAGCAACCCCAAAAATTCCACCAGTGATCTCCTACAGCTGATAAATACTTTCAGCAAAGTGGCTGGATACAAGATTGAAAAAAAATCAGTAGTCCTCCTGTAAACAAATAGCAAACAGGCTGAGAAAATAATTAGAGAAACTACACCCTTCACAATAGCCACAGATAATATAAAGTATCTTGGTGTACTTCTAACCAAGCAAGTGAAAGAACTGTATGACAAGAGCTTCAAGTCTCCAAAGAAAGAAATTGAAGAAGATATCAGAAGATGGAATGATGTTCCATGCTCTTAGATCAGTATATTTAACACAGTAAATATGGCTTTCCTACCAAAAGCAATCTACAGATTTAATGCAATCCCCATCAAAATACCAACACATTTTTTAACAGATATTGAAAGAACAATTCTAAAATTCAAACAGAAAAACAAAAAAAAACCCAGAATAGCTAAAACAATCCAACACAGTAAATGTATTTGTGGCAATATATCCTTCCAAGACTTCAAGCTATACTACAGCGCAAAAGGAATTAAAACTGCATGGTACTGGCATATAGGTAGATTGGTTGATCAATGGAATCAAATCAAAGACCCATAAATAAATTCACATACATATGGTCACTTGATTTTTGACAAATGAGCCAAAACCATACAATCAAAAACAGACAGCATCTTTAACAAATGGTGCTGGTCTGACTGTCTACAGGTAGAAAAATAGATCCATATTCATCTCCCTACACAAAACTCAAATCCAAGTGGATAAAAGACCTCAATATAACACCAGATACACTAAATCTATTACAAGAGATAACATGAAAGAGCCTTGAATTTATTAGCATAGGAGACAACTTCCTGAACACAACACCAATAGCTCTAAAATAAACAACAAATAAATGGAACCTCTTGAGACTTGACAAGCTTCTGTAAGGCAAAGGACACTGTCAATAGAATGAAAGGACAGTATACAGATTGGGAAAAGATTTTTATCAATCCTACAATTTGGACTAATATCCAAAATATATAATGAACTCAAGAAATCAAACATCAATAAACAAAATAATCCAATTTAAAAATAAGGCAAAGAACTAAACAGGGAGTTCTCAACAGAGGAATCTCAAATGGCTGAGAAGCACTTAATGAAATGCTCATGCAAATTGAATAGATACCTAAAGAGGTTGAAGAGAGGGAAAAGGACTGGAACCTACCACAGATGTTCTCTGAAAGACTATACCAAGCAGAGAATTGAAGCAGATGCTAAGACTTACAGGCAAACTTTGGAGAGAGCACATGGAATGATAAGAAAGAGTGAAGGAAATTAAAGCACCCTGAGAGGACAGGGGACATAAGAAGAGCAAAGGAATAAACAAATCTGGGCCAAGTGGTGCTTGCAGAGACTGATAAACCAACCAAGAACAATGCATGGAGAAAACCTAGCCCCTTGTTTAGATGTAGCTCATAAGCAGCTCAGTCTCCATGAGGGTTCCCTAGTAAGGGAGCAGAGGCCATCTCTTCCATGGACTCTGTTGCCAGCTTTTTGTTCACTTCCCCCTTGTGGGGGTGGGGCTTGCCAGGCCACAGAGAAAGAGGATGTTGTCAGTCCTAAGGAGACTTGATAAGTTGGGGTCAGATGGTAAAGGATGAGGGCTCCCCAATTCTGAGGACTAGGGGAGGGGAGTGGGGAGAAACGGCAAGGGGGGTGGGACCAGGAGGAGATAAGGGAAGGGGCTGCAATTGGGATGTAAAGTGAAGAATTATAAAACGCAAATTAAATAAAAAAAGAAATGCTCAACTTCCTTAATCATCACAGAAATTCAAACCAAAATAACTCAGATCCATCCAACACCAGACAGAATGGCTAAGATCAAAATCACAAGTGACAGCACAAGCTGACAAAGGGATGGAGAAAGGAGAATACTCCTCCATTGCTGGTAGGAGTATAAACCAGTTTGGAAATCAATCTGGCTCTTTCTCAGAAAATTGGGAATAGCTTTATCTCAAGATCCAGCCACACCTCTCCTGAGTATATACCCAAAAGACCTTCCACCATATAACAAGACATTTTTTTCAGCTGTGTTCATAGCAGCTTTATTCACAATGGGCAGAATCTGGAAAAACCTAGATGTCCCTCAACTGAAGAATGGATAAAGAAACTATGGTACATTCACACAACGGAATACTACTCACCTATTTAAAAAAAATCATGAAATTTGTAGGCATATGAGTGGAACTAGAAAAGATCACCTTGAGTGAGGTAACCCAGACTCAGGGAAACACACATGGTATGTGCTCACTTATAAGTGGATTTTAGCCATAAAATATAGGAGACACAAACTACAAGGCACAGACTCAAAGAAGATAGGTAGCAGAGAGGATCCAAGGGAGGATGCATAAATCTTACCTCGAAGGAGAGATAGAACAGGCTGAGGTAGTGGCTGAAGGGAGGGGACAAGGTAGAAAAGGGAGTGCAGAGTGTTAAAAGGGTGGTGCATAGACCTCAGGAGTGCAAGGGCTAGCAGACAGAAGGACTCTAGAGAAAAAAGAAACTAAGAATATGGATATCACTGTGACAAGCTGGAGACCTAAGTCAGGGTAGGCTCCTGGGAGAATATGAGGTGTACTCAAGCAGAGATTCCTAGTATCAGAAGACATAGAGACTGAAGAGAACATCTACTAACTAGACTAGTATCCTAGTAGAGGGAAGGAAAACCAATCCATCCACAAAATCTTTGACCCATAATTCACCTTGGAATAAAAATAGAGTAGAGAGAGCAGAGTTTGAGGAAATTCCCAACCAATGCTTGGTCCAACCAAAAACCGACCTTATCAGAGTCCCAACACCTGGCACTATGAATGATGCTCTGCTAAACTTGCAGACAACAGCCTGACAGAGTTGTCCTCTGAGAGATGCTACCTAGCAGTGTCTCAAAACATATGCTGAGACTCACAGCCAAACATTGGATGATACTTAGGGTGTCTTGTGGAAAAGTAGGGTGAAAGAAAAGGACCTGGAGGTGACAGAAGTTACACAAGAAGACCAACAGAGCCAACTAACCAGGATCCAGAAGGCCTTGCTGAGAGTGAAGCATCAACCAAGGACCCTGCATGAACTGGACCAAGATGTAGCAGATGGGCAGCTTAGACTTCATGTATGCCCTTTGATTGATTTGGGCTGGACTAACTTGCCAGGTTTTTGATCATTACCTCCTGGTGGGACCTCCTTGCCAGGCCACAGGGGAAGAGGACATGCTTAATCCTGATGTAACTTGATGAGTTGGGGTGGATGGGAAAGGAAGCAAGGGAAGGGAATAGGGAAGGAGACTGGGAGGTGAGGAGGGATAGAACTACAAAAAAGGATGTAAAGTGAATAAAAAAAAATTTAAAAAGAAAAAGAATAAAATAATTTATTTTTCCATAAACATAAAAACTATTGTGCACTCCATTCTTGGAAAGAAATAATGCATATGTATGAATATGATATTTTTCTGTTCAAGGTATTGTAGACTTTAGTTGTTCATAAATTCACATATTGGCCTTAACCTTCTAAACAATAAGTTAAGTTATAGAAGTTAAAGCTACCATGAGAAAATAAACAGAAGTACATGTTTGAAGTATGTTAATTTATTCCCAAGCTCAGGTTTTCAGTGTCTTCTAAGACTCAGCACTCACTACATTAATAACAGGCATTGTTTGTCCTCCAGTCAAGCTAGAGTCATCAACAATGCTCTGAACTTTTCCAGGTAGAGGGAAGACGTCGGAAGGAAGAAAGAAAAAACAATCTTGGCACACTTAAGATCATGCACTTGATAAAACTGTTTTCTTAGCCAGACACAGTGTGAAATTCTTTTCATGGATTTTAGCCTGAATAATTTGATCAGATCTCCATTCAGCATGCTGCCCATGCTGCTAGGCAACTCTACAAGACTTTTCTCCTGACCAAGTTTTTTTCTACTGACCAAACGAGAAGATTAACAGAATTAGGTGTCTCTTATTTTTCTCTTTTCTTTTCTTTTTTTTTTCTTTTCAGCATCATTACATCTATTCCTCAACTGGGACATTCTTTGGATTAGACCAATTTAAACTGTTTTAATTTATGGTTTTGGTTTGTTAATTCTAGCCACTTTTCTTCCATTGCACATGTTCAAATACCTTAATATTAGAACATGCAGCTCATGCATGGTCCTTGGTTGATGCTTCAACCTTGCAGTTGTAAGTTACTCAACAAAACATGATTTGACTTCAGTTGGTCAGACTTTTCTTTCATTCTCTGAAAGGTAAAAAACTGGCTGTGGTGTAGACCTTCTGAAAGATACATCCTTATTAAGGAAATATTTTTCTTTTGGTTCTAGATTTTTCAACTTCAGTAGCAGCCAAATCTGAACTGTTTGGTTAAGGTACTGATTTGGATAAAAGAAAGAAAAAGGAAAGACTGGGGGAAAAAAACATGTAAGTTTTATGATATGTGTGTGTGCAGCCATTTTTTCATTTATCCTAATGTCAATTCTAATATAAAGATTTGTAATCCATATGGCTTCTACCTTTACTAACATGCTACTGATGAAATCATTGCTTAGATTCAGCTGCCTTTCAAGTCCGCACCTGCAGAACTCAACATTCTTCATGCCTATCAGAAGTCGTTTTCAGCACTTCACATTTTCTACCCACAATGTGTTTTGAAAAACTCAGCTCCACATATTTGACCATCTTAAACTGTTAGCAAAAAGCCTGGTTCTGGATCAGGTGCCATCAAGCCCTCTTGAGAACTTACTTAAGATTTTGGTCCAGATTTATAATGACGTAAGATCTTTTGTAAAACACCACCTCTCTCTCCACAAGGCACAGTGATAATCACAGAAGATGAGGAAGGAAGATTGTAGTTGTCAGATGTCATAAAAGTCCACATAGAGACATTTTTTCCTGAACATAACATGCTCATTACAAACATGAACTCACAGACACTTTGACTACATGGACAAGACTGCACAAAATAAAATCAGCCACAATCTCAACTTAGGCAGGGAAAAAATTCATTAAGTTCAGTCCTAGATGAGAATCTATTGGCAATTTCAGGCTAAGTATTCTTTAGGGATGCAGCTCTAAGTGCCAATAGATAGTTTTACACAAACATGCATACCCAGGAAGCATTATGCTTCTTTAAAAGAAAAAAAAAATCCACATATATCTGTTTTTAAATTTTATTATTTTTTATATTAATTATAGTTTACTCACTTTGTATCCCAGCTGTAGCCCCCTCTCTCATTTTCTCCCAATCCCTCCCTTCCTCCCTCATCTCCTCCCATGCCCCTCTCCAAGTCTACTGATAGGGGAGGTCTTCCTTCCCTTCCCTCTGACCCTAGCCTATCAGGTCTCATCAGGACTGGATGCATTGTTTTCCTCTGTGGCCTGCCTGGTAAGGCTGCTCCCCCCTCAGGGGGAGTTGATCAAAAAGCAGGCCAATCAGTTCATGTTGGAGACAGTCCCTGCTCCCCTTACTAGGAAACTCACTTGGACACTAAGCTGCCATGGGCTACATCTGTGCAGGCATTCTAGGTTATCTCCATTCTTTGTCCTTGGATTAGCAGTCTCAGAAAAGACCCCTGGGCCCAGATTTCTTGGTTCTGTTGCTCTCCTTGTGGAGCTCCCAACCTCACAAAGTCTTTCTATCTCCCCCTTCTTTCATAAGATTTCCTGCACTCTCCTCAAAGTTTGGTTAAGAGCCTCAGCATCTGCTTTGATACCCTGCTGAGTTGACTCTTTTAGAGGCCCTCTGTGGTAGGTTCCTATCCTGTTCCCTGTTTCCTCCCTCTTCTAATGTCCGTCCCATTTGGAGGGAAAATATTTGGGGAATATAAAGAAAGAATCAGAGTAGAAGAAATAAGGGATAGATTTGTTCAAACCATGTTATATACTTTTATAAAATTCTCAAAAACAAAACAAAACAAAACAAAACCCTCTGCTGTATCACACTTTAACCTTAACAGCCCAGCAGTACTGGAGACCCTCCAACTTATCCTTATTCTTTGTATTTATTTTCTAAATAAGAATATGAATTTGCTTATTTTGGAATAAAAGAATGCAAGCTTGGTAAGTATCGAAGTTAATGTCATAAACTGATTGTTCCATGCCAATCAGGGCCAATGCTAAATAGAAATTCCACTGTTCTTTAGTATCAAAATGAAAACCTCTTTATTGAAAACACCACGAGTTCCAAGGCAATGTTGCAAGCCAGTGTTACTCAAACAGTCCCTAAGACAGTGCAGACTGGCTTCAGAGCAGAGGCAACAAGCTAAGTCTCAGGAAACTGGTTTCTCCAGACACTTTAAAGTTATGTGGATCTTAAGCTTTGCTTTCCCTGTCTAATCCCAGTGAGTAGTGATTATCTTTACTCCTGACTTACAATGTCTTCCCATCCACCACATTAATTCGATCTCATAAAGCATAAAAGATTGTGTAATTATACCACAATTTCTGTATCCATTCCTCTGTTGAAGGACAGCTAGGTTGTTTTCAGATTCTGGCTATTATAAATAAAGCTGCTATGAACATGGTTGAGCCAATGTCCTTGTTGTATATTTGAGCCTATTTCAGATATATGCCTAAGTGTGGTATAACTGGATCTTGAAGAAGCACTATTCCTAATTTTCTGAGAAAGCACCAGATTGATTTCCAAGTGGTTGTACACGTTTATATTCCTACCAGCAATGGAGGAGGGTTCCCCTTTCTCCACATCTTCTTCAGTATGTGTTGTCACTTAAGTTTTTGAGCTTAGCCATTCTAATGAGTGTAAGGTGAAATCTCAGGGTTGTTTTGATTTGCATATCGCTGATGACTACGGACATGGAACATTTCTGTAAGTGTTTCTTAGCCATTCGATATTTCTCTATTGAAAATTCTCTGTTTAGCTCTTTACCCCTATTAAAAATAAGTAAATCAGGAAATTTTCAAGCAAGTGGTGGGAACTAGAAAAGATCAGCCCATAGACTCAAACTCAGTCTCCAAATGAGGACCCTAGTAAGGGAGACAGGGGCTTTCTCTGGAATGAATTCAGTGGCAGACTCTCTGATCACCTCCCCCTGGGGTGATGCAGCCTTCCCAGGCCATACAGGAAGACAATGAAACAAAGTTCTGATGAGACCTGATAGGCTAGGGTCATATAGAAGGGGAGGAGGCAAGACCTCCCCTATCAGTGGACTAGGGGAGGGGCATAGGGAAAGAAGAGGGAAGGAGGGTAAGATTGGGAGAAGATGAGAAAGTGGGCCACAGCCTGGATACAAATTGAATAAATTGTAATAAATGATAATAATAATAAAAGAAAAAAGGCATAAAAATTATGCAGTATTGGGGATAAAAGAGACTTGAAACTGAAAACAGCCTCATATTTTAGTCCATGTAACTTCATGCATCTTTTATGGAAAATTCTCTGGAATTTCACAGGCACCTCATGAAAGGTCTTCTTGTGTGCCTCGCTGAATTCCCCAGTATTTAGTACAGGTAAGCAAACCCCCAGCAACACCAGGACTCTCTGTTCACGTTAGAGGACTGCAAAGTACAGATGTTTACCAACCTTAGCTTGCCTCTGGCTTTTGTTATGAACTTAAATGTGTTTCCTCTATGAACAGCGAAATTTGGAGCAAAAACCCTTGAAGCTCAGTTGCCTTACTTTTCTGCAGTGATCTCCCAGTCCTAAAGAATGAGGAAATCAGTGGGAAGTTTTCTACTAGACATGGTGATTGTGAGATGACATATCTTTAGCATAGAGTGTGATGCTTCTAAGAAATATATTTCAAAAAAAAAAACTGAAAAAAAGAAAACCTCTTTATTATACTTTTTCTCTTTATTGTGTTTCTTCTTTTAAGACTTTCCTAATTTTAATCAACCAGGAACCATTTCATTTTTTCAATCTGTTTGATTTCTGTTTCCTATCCCTGTGTTTCTCTTTATGTCATATTTGATTTCTTTTTAAGAGTTGTTGATCAGTGGAGTATGTACTTCATCTCTGAGTTGGGGAATTCACATTGCTTTCTTCCTCCTTTGCAGAACTTGTCTCTTGTCTGTAGAGAGAATTCAGGACAGCTGAGACACCAGAGCTGACTTTCCCATCAGCTTGAAACCATCTTAATTACTGGTTCTTGTTAGAATTTCATTATATATTTACAAATCCATTAATACACATACTTAGCAAGTTTTGCATTCACTTTAAAGTATGTTTCTGTAGTACTTCCAATACTCCTAGGCATTAGAGTAGATTTTCACAACATTCTAATTTTATTTTATTGTCAGAAGCAGAACTCTGAAAGAACAATATTTGAGTCAAGTTCAACTTCCTGTATTATATAGATTACCTTTGGTCTCATGGATAATTTCTGGGGATATCAACAATATTTAGAAGAGAATAACATTACAATTAAGAATGCAGGTCCTTCTCTGCTGTCATGAGGTTGACATTCCTAATCTTCATCTTCAGTAAAATCTGTGGAAAAAAAAAGAAAAGAAAAGAAAAGAAAAGAAAAGAAAAGAAAAGAAAAAGGCCCTCACAGACACTGCATTTACTGGTAGTTCCTGCCTTTAAAAAAAGACTAAAATAATATTTTGAAAAAAATCTGTCTTCAAATTATGATTTGGTCAAACTTTGGGACCTAGGGAAATTTTATGACACTTGATGCAATTGCTGTCTTGCATTGCTTTTTGTTTTTAGTTTTAGTCCTTGTTGTCTGGGTTACGACTTTATCCAGTCACCTTTCATACATTAGAATGAACTTGGTCCATTGTCAATATTTTCTTTTGTTTAGTTAGTATATCCACTTTCCAGAAATGAGAATATATTCATCAAGGGTGGAAAAGTCTAAAATCTTCCTTTTTTTTATGCCTGCATATTACTGGTTGTCAGAGTTCTCATCTCCTTACTCTTATAGAATGTGTTCACCTCCATCAGACCCTTCATTCCACAATGAAGGCAATGTGGAAATGGTAGCCCCTAACCCTGACTAGACATGGGTTAGACACATGGGCATTAAATCCAGTGCTGTCTCAAGGGCTGCCTCTAAGACAAGAGATATAAAATCATTTCCAGATTTATTATGCTTAGCACAATATAATACTACCATTATATGTTTATATATGGATTTGTTGACAGCTTGTTAATTCATCTGTTGATTTCAAATATTGTTTTATGAAAAGAAAGCATTCCAGTATTCTTTTTAAAAGCTCATGTTTCATCAGATTGTTGTACATTTTGCCATTCAGTTCCCCAAAAGTTAGTTATGCTAAAAGAGCAAATGAACCATGGTTAGTTTAAAAGGTCGTAACACTGAGTCCATGTGCTGAAGTGAAGCATGTGCCTTAACAGATGAGAGTAAAAATTATGAAAAAGCCCATTCTGTTTACCAGGGGAAGGGGAAAGAGCTCCAATCTGCCATGCAGAAGATTCCACTTACTTACAGTAGATAGATCTGGAGAGTTTTCAAACCCTGTCAAGGACAGAGGTGACCCATTCACTCCAATTATATATCCAAGTAAGAAAGCAATATAAGGCCTTTCTCATGCTAGGATCAAACTCAGGATATGAACTACAGTCTCAGTCTACAAATGACTTTTAATATACGGTCATTAGTACAAAAATGCAGGTTTCTCAAAAATAATACATTTTCCTTTTAAAAATTATTATTATTATTATTATTATTATTATTATTTATTACAATTCACTTTGTATCCTGGCTGTAGCTCCCTCTCTCATCTCCTAGTCTCACTCTCCCTCCCACTTACCCCCTATACCCTTTTCCTAGTCCACTGGTAGGGGAAGTTCTCCTTCACTGCTCTACTACTATCTGACCCTAGCCTAACAGGTCTCATCAAAACTGCCTGTATCCTCTTTCTTCATGGCCCACTAAGGTCACCTCACTAGGGCGAGGTGATTAAAGAGCAGGCAACCCAGAAACTGTCCCTGTTGCCCTTACTAGGCAACCCCATGGAGATTGACTTGCCCATGGGCTACATCTGAGCAGGGGGTCCAGGTGTTTTCCATGTATGGTCCTTGGTTGATTCATCAGTCTCTGTAGGCTCCTCCCTGGGCCCAGATTTTTTTGGCTCTGTTGGTCTCCTTGTGGAGCTCTTGTCCCATCCAGGTCTTTCTATCTCCCCCTTCTTCCATAAGATTACCTGCATTCTGCCCAAAGTTTGGCTTTGAATCTCAGCATCTGCTTCAATACCCTGCTATGATACTGGCATAGAAACAGACTGGTGGATCAATGAAAACTAATCAAAGATCCAGAAATAAACCCACACACTTACAGATACTTGATTTTTGACAAAGAAGCCAACACCATACAGTGGAAAAAAAGATAGCATCTTCAACATATAGTGCTGGTCTAACTGGATGTCTACATGTAGAAAAATACAAATAGATCCTTGTTTATCACCATGTACAAAAATAAATTCCAAGTGTATCTAAAACTCAACATAAAACCAGACACACTAAATTTGTTAGAAGAAAAGGTGGGGAAGATCCTTTACCTCATTGACACAGGAGACAATTTCCTGAACAGAATGCCAACAGCACAGTCTCTAAGATCAACACTTAATAAATGGGACCTCATGAAATTGAAAAGCTTCTGTAAAGCAAAGGACACTGTCAAAGGAAAAATAATACATTTTAAAGCACTTCATGTGACCATTGAACTGAATGCCAGAGAAGGCCTGTGTGAATTTTCTAGGACACTAAACAGCTCTAGAAAGGACAGCTTTAGCTTGTTCAGAATTTTCAGGTGTGGCAGGTGTGGCTCTCTCAGCCTCTAGAAGGCATTTTCTCCTAGGCCAAATCATAGTGTTTCTACACCAGGTCATACCAGCACATGTTCTCAGTTCTCAGATTCAGGTCGCCAAACACAAGCTGGAGCAAATTCCAAGTTAGTCAAGGAACAATATTTATAAACAAAGACATCAGTGAGGAAAAACAAATGAGGACTTCCCAAAACTCCCTGGGAAAACACTTGGACTATACACTTTTTAAAACTGTCAAAGGAATTTGGTGTGAATTTTTCCTTCCATTCTATGTGAATAGCAGGTTAAACTAGTTTATAATCCATTTTAAATTAAAATGACAGACTGACATTTCCTAACACCTAGTTTCACTTGTTGACCATTCTGCCAACAAATACTTAAAAGACTATTAAGTCACCACACAAAACAAAATTTGGAACTGTACATCTAAAACATGTTGAGAGTTATGCATTATTACCAGTTCTATAAACAGTAAATTTATGTTTAATTAGTCAGTCATCTTCCAAACTATGTATACAGACTGGTTAGTTTAGTATATAAATCAACCCAGGAATAGTTAATATTTGCTTCATGCCACAGTGCCTTAACTGTTGAAGATATAATCATCAAACCAGTTTCCATTCTTAAAGTCTCTACTGTTACTGTGTCCATTAAAAATAATAATAATTAAAAAATCACTTCTCAACATCATACTGACCTCCAAGTATTTATTTCTCCATTTCTACTCCCCCCCCCACACACACACACTGCCTGTATTATAAACCTTTCCTTTCTTGGGGATGGAATTCACAGTCCATATTCTGGTCAATTTTTTTGGAGTACACTTTTTTTTTCTTTTTTCCTCCCTCATACTTGAAAAATTAAAACCAGCCATTAATCTAATAACCATCTGGTTTCTGTATATTGCTGGCTAAAATCACACAAGAGGTGATTCATCACCAGCCAGTGCTTCAAACTCAATTTAGACATCACTAAAAGTCTCCCTGTCTCTCTATCTTCATCCCTCCTCTTATCCCCTTCTTTCTCTTCTCCCTGCCTTTCTCCATCTCTACCTTCTAAATAATATTTTTATAATTTTAAGTTATTTCTGATTTTTCGCTACGTTATATTTATTCCCTGATAAAATAACCATTTGTCCTTAACAAACTTAATTCTGTTCCTTGAATAGACCATCCGAACTCTTCCTTCTGTCTCACATTGCTCTTACAATTCACAGGACTTACCCTCGTCTTTTCTTTTTTTTTTTTTTTTTTTTTTCCTCTTCTGAAAACAGAAGAAACACCTTTTCTCATAGAGAATGTGTCTACTTAACTCTTTGAGGACAGGCCTGTAATCACCTTTGGCTGAATTCCTGTTGAACTCTCAGTCCCTCTCTTGTTGCCAGTACCATCTCATCACACAAGCTGGTGCAATAAGTTCTATTAAATAAAATAGAGAGAGAGAAAAAAAGACAAAACCTGTGTGTGTCTTCAAATACTCAGACATCTCCTTCCTTTAAAGATCACATTGTTTCAACACCACTAGCTCATTAACTCTGTTCTTAAGTTTCTACTCTGTGTACCAATTTCAATCTGGAAATGTGAATTTTCTCCTTCTTATTCCAATTAAAAGCTGATTGTGCCAAAGTCACCAATCACTTACATATTTCAAGTGTAATAAATATTTCCCATTTTACTACCAAGTAGCAACTGTGAAACTGTTGATGACTTTTTATTTCTTTGGGTGCTTTTTTTTTATAATTTTATTTTTTTCTTATCAGTTACATTTTTTTAACTTTAACTCTGTATCCCAGCCGTGTCCCGATCCCTCATTCCCTCCCAGTCCCTCCCTCCCTCCCTCATCTCCTCCCTGCCCCTTTCCAAGTCCACTGATGGGGGGACCTCCTCCCCATTCATCTGATCCTGTTTAACAGGTATCTTCAGGATTGGCTGCAAAGCCCTCCTCTGTGGCCTAACAGGACTGCTCCTCCCTTGGGAGTGGGGAGGCTAAAGAACCAGTCATTGAGTTCCTGTTAGAAATAGTCCTTGTTCCCCTCACTTTGTGAAACCAATTGGTTACTGAGCTACCACAGGCTACATCTGAGCGGAGGTTCTAGGTTATATCCATACATGGTCCTTGGTTGAATGTCAGTCTCAGAAAAGACCCTGTGCCCAGATATATTTGGTCCTTGTGGAGCTCCTATCCCCATCAGACTAACTCCCCTTCTTTCTTATGCTTTGGGTGCTTTTTTATTGATTTAGTATGGACTAAATATTTGTATCATCCTGAAATCCATATGTCAAAACTTTGCATTTGGAGATGGGTCCTTCAAGGAAAGAGTTAAGTTTAAGTAGTATAATATTGGTATTAGATAGATAAGAATGGTGTTGTAGTAAAAAGAGACCTCTACTAATTTTTTTACCTGTCATCTATATTTTTAATCTCTTCATAATTTATGATCTATTATATCATCTCTTTCATCTATTATATGCCTAAAGCCTATTATCTTTCTGTCATGTATCTCTCTAACTTCTACTCATTTCTTAATCATCTACTATCACTTATTATCTATTATCTGACATCATCTATTTGTCTGTCTGCCTGCCTTATCTATCCACCTCCTTAACTATCTATCTCTCCCATCCTACATTTTCAGAAGGAAGGCATATAAAGACCAACTAGATATATGGAATCTAGAAGGAAAGATTTCACTAGCTACCAACCATGCAACCATAGACTTGACCTTGGATTTCCAGCCTCCTGAACTATGAGAAAATATATTTTCATTATTTAGGTTACTAAATGTGTGGTATGCTATTATGTTCATACTAACAGATCCATAACTATCCTTTTCAGATTCTCTTCTAACTCTTTCATTGCTTCTTTACATTCCCAGCTTCTCTGCCTTCATTTAACTATGGAAATTTCTTACAGCTAAAGGCCTGCTTTCTCACATATCTTCTGCCAAAGCATTCTGAATGTCAGGACTTCTGTCTTGTTATCCAGTGTATCCCTGCGACTTATTACAATGTCTTAATAAATTGTTCAATTAGTAAATGGCAAACACACAAATTGTGAACTTCGACTTATTATTTACTTAAGCAAAGAACAAATATAAACTTTTTTATGTCTCTTGCTATTTCTCTCTTTCAGTATATGGTCAATGAGTACAAAAGAATCGCATTTTTAATGAGCACACATAAAATGTTTTTTAATTAAAAATGAACCAATTATAAGCAAATATCTGAATATTTGTAGATTGACCTTTGACTTTGAAGTTTGACATCATTTGTAGCTAATATTGTATGATTTTTTTTTTTGCTCAAACCTCATTCCTAATAAGTGAGTGGCATATGCCTTTCTCATCTTCTCATTATTTCCATGCCATTATGAACATTTTGTGTCCAATCTAAGTGCTCAGAAAAATACTCCCTTTTATAAAAATTAATCTTTTTCTCTGGTGTTTCTTTTTTTGGATATAGCATGTCCTAACTACAAAGAAAATAAAACTGCCACATCACATTTTATATATATTTATTATGTTTTTATTATTTATAACCAGAGGAATTAGAGCATATGAAATAGCCTGCTATCTAATTACAAACAAAAAGAATTAAAGATCAAATAGTCTAAAAATAAAGGTATTGATAACTATTCCCCTTTTCAAACAGATTATAAATAATAGCCCAATTTAACAAGGTAACATTTGGTTAGACTGGCATTCATTTTAAACTATTACCAAAGTAGCATAGCATTGAGCTTTTCAGTTAGTCATGAGGAGTATCAGTTTACATGTGCCTTGAAGGCTTTCCAGGATACCTGCCACATAAAGATTAAAATCTCTGGACATTAGCCACCTTTTTCTCTATTCAGCAAAACAAATTTAAAACAATCATTTAAGTTAAATATTGGCCTCCTTAAAAGCACAGTAATAAGATAATCTCAAGCAATCATGGGTAAATTTTCTCCTTTCTGGGCTCATGGTGAGTAACTCAGGCTCACAATACTGAGCAGCTGTGCTCACAGCTTATTGCTGCCAAAGCTACAGAAAAACAGACTAGCTCCTTCAAAATTAGTCAAGGAAAACTGTATTCCAGAGTATTTCATAGAGTAGATGATCTACCCATCCTTACAGGTCAATCAACAAAAATACTATGGTGAGTAAAGGGTTAGTTAAAACTGTGACACTTGGCAACTCCACAATAGCAGGATTTTTTTGGGCTGAGTAGCTCTTGCTTTTACCTTATGAGCCTACACTGAGGTCTACTCAAAAAGATGCAATAATGCACACTGTGAGGTCTTTTAGGAACTTTTTCCCCCAAAACAGTGTTAATTGCTCCACAGATTTTATTATTTTTTAATGAGAAAAATGAATACCAGAGGTTACGTCTATAATTTTAAATAATTAATAACTGACTGCATTATTTTGATTTGTTTTTATGTCTTCTTTTTCCCCATTTTCTATTTCTTGTCTTTTCCTTTGCTGGGTATTCACCCTCAGAAACATTGTTGAAATAAGTTAAAAAAAAAAAAAAGGTAAAAGATTAGTAGATCAATAAATTGATAG
Source organism: Meriones unguiculatus (assembly GCF_030254825.1). NCBI lineage: Eukaryota > Metazoa > Chordata > Mammalia > Rodentia > Muridae > Meriones > Meriones unguiculatus. The sequence continues at coordinate 738,910 of NC_083352.1, read as the reverse complement.
ACCTTTAGATAGATTGATGGGTAGATAGATGAAAAACAGGTATATAATAGATAAATATACATACACATATTAAAGAATACATATATAAACATGTATATGCATATATGTATACGTGCATGTGTGTAGTATGTGTGTGCAAGAGAGACTTGCCCTTCCAACTGCTTCCTATAGCTGAATTATTTTCTTTTGTTGAGGACATAAACCAAAAAACATATCTCAAATAATACAATTTTACCAGAGTGGAAAGCATAGGGAAGTACCTAACGAATATTAGGAATGATATCCAAGTAAGATTTAAATCATAGCAATTTAGCAGCGGCCGGTATCCTCTGGCTACAGATCCATACTGACACATAACTTAGTGTAAATCATATGTGAAATCTGCATTCTCACATTACTCCCCTTACTGACTTTCTGTGACAATCACTAAGTATATATTAGCTGGCCTAATCCTATTTTCTATACTCAGTAAAACCATAATGAATTCATTCTCTATTACACTGGCAATAAATAAAGAAATGCAATAGAGATAAGCAGTGTTGATTTTCTTGGGAAAGAGGGTGTCTGTGTTGATACTAAAAAATCCATCTATTACTTGAACATTAAACTAAAGAATTATTAATTAGTTATACAAGTTAAAAATAAACATAACCATATGCTCAGTCTCAAAGTGGGGTCCCTAGTAAGGGGAGCACGGACTTTCTCTGGCATGAACTCAGTGGCAGGCTCTCTGATGACCTCTTCCTAAGAGGTGCAGCCTTGCCAGACCACAGAGGAAGACAATGCAGCCATTTTTGCTGAGACCTGATAGGCTAGGGTCAAATAGAAGGGGAGAAGAACCTCCCCTACCAGTGGACTAAGGGAGCAGCATAGGGAGAGAAGAGGGAAGGAGGGTGGGATTGAGAGGAGATGAGGGAGGGAGCCACAGCTGGGATACAAATTGAATAAACTGTAATAAATGATAATAATAATAATAATAATAGAAAAATTAATATACATGATGGCAAAATTAATTAATTAAGATGGTAGAGATATTTTAGAAAGTATGTTACAGTGCAAAACAGGTTGTAATTATAAGCATCTTGTACAAAATATATAGAAGAAGTTGAAGATGTAGGTATAATACTAGCAATAATATTTAGCATTTGTTTAAGCTTTTACATTCAAAAAGTTCAGCTCATTAAGTCCTCACATAAATAACTTGTTTTCTTATCACTTGCTAGGTGTTACCTGTTATTACTTTTGCTATTTTTGTTCTAGTTGTTATATGTGTTTAAGTAATCAAGTTGGAAATAGAGATATAATATAGATAGACCTTAATGCCTAATATTAACCACACAAGAATAGAAATAGGTGGCTGTGGAATATTTGAGTACTAATTCGATGAGTCTTAGTGATATGCTGTCTTCCTTGCAGGTTACAATTCCCATAGGTTGTAAGAGGATTTTGAATGCTAAACCACTGGTCCTTGTGGGTCTCTAATAACAAAGGGAACAAGAAAGCAGTACTGTAGGTATGAAAGGCTACAGGGAAGGATATGGCATTGAACCTCCTTTCATACACTCCCAGACACACTCTGTGGAAAAATTACCAAAATCAAAGATGCTCACCTGCAGGTTCAAACCAATCTCCCCAGGATGCTTTTGTCCCACTGTCCTGCAGCGCCTTCATCTGTAAGGTGAAAGTGATGATGGGATTGATCTCTGAGAACAGTCACTCAGCTGATGCCCCAAAACACTAGCCCCATTTATTGAGGTTTTTAGGTCACCACAAAATTATTTTTTTATAGCCCTCTCTTTCACTGTGACTCTTAAGCAGATTTCTCACTATTATAAACTTCTTTCTTGGTTGAGATCGTTAAAGGCAATATTTTAAAAGAATAAAATAAACATTCAAAATTTATAGATAACATGTTTCAGATAAAAAATGAACTGTGTGTTGTAAGAAGTACAGGCAAATCTTAGACAAAGAAATAAAGGGTTTTGGACCAAAAAAATTATACTGCTTTCATGCCAAACAAAGTAATAATAAATGTGAAGCTAGCAACTTTATTATGGACTAAATTATTTTAAAGAAGTCTATCCTTTGTTTCTAAATATGCAGTCCTCTAAAAGACAGTCCAGAAGAAGAAAAATTGAGGAAACAGGAAAAGGCAGTTAATGTCATGAGACAAAAAAAGCGATGTGAATACTACTACTAATAATAATAAATGTTAATCAATTGTTAATATCCCGAAATTTTAACAGATTCTTATAACTCAGACTATTCACCTGAAAGTTTTGTTCTGCATCTTTGTATACATAGAAAAATAAAACACTAATTTCCATGATCCTGATATTTCAGAGAGCTGAAGAATGTTGAAGATAATGAACTGGTGACTTAGAAGACACTAAGAAAGAGGGTATCTTTTTAAAAACTAATAATCAGACTAAAAAAAATCACGGTAAGTAGAGCATATTTATGCGTGAGGAAATGCATATGTCTGTCTGGGAGAAATCCAGAGCATCTCAAAGGGACAATTAAATTTCTTACCATACTATAAGGGAGGATTTTTTTTTCATTTTAGTATAACACTTTATCAAGTAGAAACACTGATAAATATTCAATAGATGGATAATCAGGAACACATAATTTTTCTAGGGGCTAATTATTTATATTTTAGTTGCACACTGGTATTATGATGTTCCTAGTAAAGGAAAGTGCTAATTTATATGATGCTATATACTTTAGTAGTATAGGAAGTTTCTGTTTTATTCCTTGTCAAGGAAGTTGGACTTGTCTTAGCAAAAAGAGAGGAATGTATTTTAAGGCATATGCTATTTCTAAGAAGCAATATTTATTCCTTGATGGCATTTTATCAAACAATTTAGGATTCTCAAGTCAGTTTTGTAGAATCTTGTGTGACTTCCAACTTTTTGTGAAAACTGTAAGAAAATCCTATTGACTTTCACATCATTGTGTACATTATTATCATCAAAACATTATTTTAAAATGTTTTCTTTCCCATTCTCTTTCCTCTCTGCATTCTTTTTTTAACTCTTATAAAGATAAACATTTAATTGGAGCTGGCTTCTATATCATCATGGTAGAAAGCATATCTGCACACAGGCATACATGGTACTAGAGAAGTAGCTGAAAGTTTTACATCTGGACCAGCAGGCAACAGGAAGAGAGCCTTCTCTTCATTCTTCATCTTCATCGTCTTCTTGTTGTTCTTTTTCTTGTTGTTCTTGTTCTTGTTCTGCTTCTGCTTCTTCTGCTTCCTCTGCTTTTTTTTTTTTATTCAGTTTATATTCTGATCATATCTACCTCTCTGCTCTCCTTCTGGTCCCACCCTTCCTCCCTCTTCTCTCTGTCCCCACCACTCCTACCTACTTCCCAGAAATGGAGAGCCCCACCCCAAATCAACTCACCACAGCACATCAAGTCTCATCAGGACTGAGTGCATCCTCTTCCACTGAGGCCAGGCAAGGCAGCCCCACCAAGTGGTCTTGATAGGAAAGCAGATAAAAGAGTCCAGGTCAGATACAGCCACCCCCCAGCCTCCCCTTACTAGGGAATTCCACAGAATACCAATCTGCCCATTGGTAGATTGTGTAGGGGGCCTAGGTCCAGTCCATGTATGGTCATTGATTGTTGCTTCAGTCTCTGCAAGCCTTCTTGTGGAACTCAAGATAGATAAATCTGTATTCTTTCTGTTCCTCTTTCCCTCCCTCCCTCATTCCCTGTCTGTCTTTGCCTGCCTCTCTCTCTCTTGGTTAGTTTTTAAATTATAATACTTAAAAATACAGGACACAATCTTCCAAGCCTAGGTTTTTGTCTTTCAGTGAGTAAAATTATTCTTTAGAGCATGATAAAAAAATGAATTAACTGTTGCAACAAATGGTAATAATGTGGATTCTTTTTCTTCTTCTTCTTCTTCTTCTTCTTCTTCTTCTTCTTCTTCTTCTTCTTCTTCTTCTTGGGGTGGCAACAGATGGGATTTTTTTTTGTTAAACAAGTGTGGAGTGAAAAATATTCTTATAGTTAGTGATAGCTTAGGTGCCGATGATTTCACAGGTGTAATAGGAAATTGTTACTACTTTTATAATCTTAAAATACTTGTAACTTCTTTAAAACACAAAAAAAACTGTTTTCCCTTCTAAATCTTTTTCTAAAGAAATATGTACATATTTGTTTTCTTTGAAGTTGTGCACTTAACACTGTGCTGAAAAACCCAGAACTATCTTATTATAAAAGCTGCAACTTTAGTTGATCAAGATAATATTTAATCCAAACTGGTTTTTAAAGTCTTACTGTAATTTTTCCCATTAAATCGATGCTCTTCTTTAAGTGTAGACTAGAAGTGTATCCTAAATTTAGGATTTTGCTTTCTTATCCCAATTTTGTACTTTTCACTAAAATGAATAAAATAGAAGATAAAGCAAAAATATGAAATATACTTCAAATAATTCCACTTATTGAAAACAATATATGTTTTGTCACTGGGTCTGGTGATAGCTGAAGCCATTTCCTTTTTATTTTTTTTTCCTACAGCCATCCCCAATGAACAAATAGATTCTTTTTTTAAACATTTTTATTTTAATTTTTATTAATTACACTTTATTCATTTTTCATCCCCCTGTAGCCCCTTCCCTCCTCCCCTCCCAATCCCACCTTCCCTCTCCTTTATCCACACATGCTCCTCCCCAAGTCCACTGATAGGGGAGGTCCTCCTCTCCTTCCTTCTGATCCTAGTCTATCAGATCTCATCAAGAGTGGCTGCATTGTCATCTTCTGTGGCCTGGTAAGGCTGCTTTCCCCCTCAGGGGGAGGTGATCAAAGAGCAGGCCAATCAGTTCATGTCAGAGGCAGTCCCTGTTCCCATTACTATGGAACCCACTTGGACACTGAACTGCCATAGGCTACATCTGTGCAGGGGTTCTAGGTTATCTCCATCAATGGTCCTTGGTTGAATTAGCAATCTCAGAAAAGACGCCTATGCCCAGATTTTGAACAAATAATTTTTTAAATGACCACTATAAAGTCCTGTCTTGTAAATACTAGTCATACACCATGTACAGAAAATATTCCTCAGCTCCAGAAAATCAGTTGTATTATGGCACATTTTGCTTTCTAGATTTATAGAACTTTCCAAATTTCCATAATAATCATGATGTAATGAACTCTCTTGGTAAGAGAGCCAGAGGCTCTAAAATGAATTATTTGGTTTAAAGAGGAAAAAAGTGAGTGAACATAGACACAATATTAATTTGTTGCTCACACTGAATTTCTTGGTTTCCTTTTCTGTTATTAAAATATTCTATGATTATTTACATAGCACATGCAGGTTTTCTACCAGAAAATATGCCATAAAATAAAAGGGCACGCTGGCATCTCATGTGCATTAAAAGTCATCGCTGTGTGAAGTGATATATTTGCTAAAATTAAAATGCATTCACCAAATTCATTTTCTCTAGCCCTGTGCTAGTAGCAGAAGCTCAAACCAAACAAAGCAAGCCAATATGCCCCCTGCCACAGTTTCAATAACAAAGTAACAAATAACAAGCTTATTAATATATTTATAAAAATATCTTCTGTGGGTTTCTTATGCATGTATGGCAACTCAGTAACAATATGAAATTTCTATTTTAGGATTAGCACAGAGTAATATTAGTGTATATAAATTACTAACACTTCGGAGATAAGTGGCTCCTAAATTTGTTAAGCCCTTTCTTTTGTTATATATGAAATATTCATATCTATTCTATGAAAATACCTAGGTTAATTCTTTTAATTTAAAAAAAAATGTGTGTGTGTGTGGCATATTTTGGGAGATGAGGAGAGCATAAAGCCAACAATCTCAGGGGTTGATCATCATCTTCTATACTGTTTGATAAAAGTTCTCTTACTATTCATCACTTTATATGACAGGCCAGTTGACTCCATAATGTCATAAATTCTCCTGCCTCTACCTGTGATTATTCATTCTAAGTCCTAGGATAACAGGAGACATTACTAGAATCCTAGTTTTCTAGAGTTCTCAGATTCCAAGCTCAGATCCTCACATTTGCATGGCAGGTGCTATGTCCCCAACTCATTTTTTTTTCCTTGAATTTCTGTGTAAGGTAGGATGGCCTTGTATTTTGGATCCTCTACTCCAGAAAAACTAGGATTACATGTATTCAGTATGTATTGAGAATCAGTACATGTGTTCAGTAATGAGAAATAAACTCAAGGTCTAATGAACGCTTCAAACACTTTACCTCCAACCTCAAATCTAGGCTATGACAAATGACTATGGTCCCAGATCTGTATATGTTCATGCCAGAAGTAACACAGAGAACCAAAACAGTAAGGCTGAGCACCTCAAGACACTGGTGAGGCCTCATGCTGTCATGCATCTATGAGCCTGTGACAGTAATTTTTCTCTTGCTTTAATTAATTTCTTGTTCTATTAAAAAAAAAAAAAAGGAATGTCATTTGAGTTAATGTTAAAATAGAATCAGGTTTTCTGACCATAAAAAGATAAGAGAGCTATTCATGACACTGAGAACAACTTGTGAAAAGACCAATAGAGCTGTTAAAACTGGGAGCCATTGTGTTAGGGGATTAATTCTAAGAATCTAGTATTCAGTAGGGGGTCAAATGGCATAGAAAACGAAGCTGTAAGACTATGTGGAAAAGGTAAGAGAATTCCTCAAATGACATACTGTGGAAGTTGGACTGCTTTTTGTCATTGCTGGTGGTAAAGATCCATAGAGAACTTTAGATCTAAAGTGTTACAGTGAACTTTTTACTGTAGATTACTCTCATAGCAGGATAAAGACTGTCTTTGAAATGTGAAAGACTAAATGCAAGAAAATACAAGGTTTAAGTTGTGGTGGTTTGAATGAGAATGGCCCCCATAGGATACTATTTGAATGCTCGGTCACCAGGGAGTGGCACTATATGAAAGGATTAGGATTAGGAGGTGTATAGCCTTGTTGGGGGAAGTGTGTTCAAAGGCCCATGCCAAGCCAGTCTCTCTCTCTCTCTCTCTCTCTCTCTCTCTCTCTCTCTCTCTCTCTCTCCTCTATCCCTCTCTCCTCTCCACGCCCCCCCCCGCCTGTGGATCAGAATGTAGCTCTCAAGTATTTCTGTAGTACCATGCCTGCCGTGCCCTGCTGCTGTACCCATGATTATGGAATAAACTTCTGACACTGTATATAGGCAATCCCTTAATTAAATGTGTTCTTTTATAAGAAAAAAAGAAAAGAAAAAGAAATGTCCCAAAAATATGAGATGAAAAAGAAATGCTCTCCTTTATTTTCCTTCATACAGTGCTTATTTCTATTATGCATCTAATACTGTCAATTTATTCTTTTAAAATGATCTCAGGTCTCCAAACACCCCCAATTTTGAAGTGATTTAAGCTGTGCTTTATTTAAAACCTGCCTTTGATAAAGACATTCTTTACATTCTACAAGCAAAAGCATTTGCCAGGAAATGTGAGGAACCTGTCAAAGCAGTGACCTAAGTAGATGCAACTATATTAAGATTTTAATATCTCCATATTGGAGTGGTTCACAATCAGTCCAGTTATGATGGCACTTTTCTTCTATTTCTTCAAGTCAGGATAAACTCTTTTTGCTCTGTCTTTAATTGTCATACCTGAAAATGAGTTATTTGCTGTTTTAGTTTCCTTAGCCAGAGGCTGAGTCATAGTACAGGCAATTTGCTTCTAGAACGTCCTTGGGGACTTTCTTTACTTCCTTGCTTTCAGCTACCCTGTACGTGCCATTAGAGAGCTCTGCCATCATTCCAGTGCACATTTCCATCAGGGCTAAAACTGAATTACATGAGGTACAGCTTCAAAGTTGGACTCATTCAGTGTTACAAATGATTCTTAGCTGACAGTGATGAAACCCCTCAAATGTCTGATGGGACATTGTTGACAAAGATAAATTTCTCAGCATGTTTGCAGGCAGGCATTTGTCTGAGTTTAGGAAAAGTCAGTCATTTGAGAACTTCAGTGTACAGGTCACCTCTAGATGAAAACTAATTTCAACTGTTATCAGCATTTAATTCTTTTTTATTCAATAATGACTATAAGATTGATAAACTTAATACTCATGCCATAATAAAGTAGTGGTACACTCACTTATTAAATGACCTTATGAGGAACATTCTCCAGCATTTCAGAGGTCCTGCAGCAAGTAGCATAAATGCATTATCATTTTAAATTCATTTTAATAATTGATTATCTACCTTTTCTATGAGATCAAAAGTTCTGAAGGATAATTTAAAATGTAAATAATTGAATAAACTCCATATGTTCTGTCTTAAAGAAAAATACAATTACTATTGACTATTAAGAAAGAAGTATTTATTTTCCCAAATGGGAACTGATCATTTCACGTATTTCTATTAACTCTATCAGTTGATCTCAGACTTTAAACAAGGACCTCCACTCCAGAACTGATCCCACTTGTGGGTCTAGCCTCATCTTCTGCTTAAATGATTTGCTTAAATAATGAGAACAAAGCTCTGTCACTCCACTTGAAGGCTCTAGGCTCGCTGCCTTCACAACGTGCTTCCTCTCTATGTGCGTAAACCTTTCTCAGTTCCAGGTGTGGCTCAGAGCCCCATCCCAGTTTAAGAGATTCTCAAGACAGGAAAGGATGCACTTCAGCCCATCACACCTGGAGCTTGGACCTTCCCTCTTCATGTTTCTATGGAGACATTTCTGCTGTTAGCCACATTTCCATGACAAAACTAGCCTCTTGAGCACAAATATTTCTTACTAATCTTTTATTCCCTTGGCTTGATGAGGTGCTTGACTTACAGGAAGCATAGAATGAATGGAAATTGACCTTAGCTGAACTTTCTGGAACAAGCTGGCTCAATGAGATTAAAAACTACTTTCCCCCAAATAGCCCATCACAGCATTCAATCTTTAACAGATTACAACTCTTTGCTTAAAAATGACAAAATAATGATAAGCAAAATAATACTCCTTATTTTGAATTTGCCTGTTTTTATCAAACAACTGAACGGCAGGCATTTAAACTATTTTCTTGCATGTATTTTTCTGAACGTTGTACCTGGATTAATTTCCTAACCAAAGCTGACTATATAATTGATCTGTATTTGCTTCAGTAAGAAAAGAAAAAAAAAAAAAAAACAATAAAATTACTTTTTTTTTTCATTTTGGGCATTTCAGTTCCACATATGTTTAAAATTAAGCTCATATAATACCTCCTGGCTCAAATTATTATTAATAAAAATATAAAATCTCCAAAAGTAGAAACTTGGTAGCCAGTCCACAAATTCTTGCACTTAGTTCAGAAGAACTGATCCTATAATAAGCTGGGAAATTCGTGTTCATGTTTGTTGTTGAGAATATATGCATCTTTATCTTAATCACAAAAAAATTCAAATTGAACTAAAAATATTATTGCACAATGATCAGAGTAAAACATTGGCAGGCACTTATCTGGCCATCCTTTCACCTCAGACAAGGGAGAAAGACAAGCTCAGCCCTTTTACTATAGCCTCATATAGTTGGTACTTGTGTTATAAAATCATCAAAAATAACAAACACATTATAGTCTAATATTATATAAATATTTAAGACACTAGATCAAAAGGAGCCACTTAGTATTTTACAAAGTGGTATATCTAAAGCACAAAACAAAGAAATGACAGAAAAGCCATTTATGAAGGCTGACTTGGACTTGCAGAAAGACAGTGTAATAAGCCCTGAGTGATGACTGCAATCAGGTGTCTATGACAGACCACTGAGATCTGAAATGAAAAACTGAATTATTACTACATAAAAACATTGAGTTTCATTGCTGAATTGATTCACATATTTATGAAAATTTAGTTACATTTAGGAGTTATATTGAAGGTCAAATAATAATACTGAATTCTTTTCGCCTATTTCTTAGCTGGTGAGGACTTCTTTCTGGACCTAGAAGCTTAGCTTGTTTCTTCATGTTTCTAAGAAAGTATAGATTTTCTGGAAGGACACAGGGCCCAAGACATGGTGACAAAGGAAGAGAGAAAGAATTACTCAAGAGGGCTGCCCCCACAGCTGGATCAGACATCAATGATAAAGCTAGCTGTCATCCATGGTTTACTCTGTGAACTCTATGTTTCCTCTGGACTGTATTGAGCATCTCACTGTCCACTCTGCATCATAATTCTATTATTACTGCTTCATTTTCTCTTTTCAAGAAATTTATTCCTATATATTTTGTTCAATAATCCTGAAAATGAGCTATTACTTTATACTTTAGAAAGAAAAGATAAAACAAGTACCTAATACCTCAACCTGCTATGGTCAGTGTAGTGTGGCCTTGTGCCTCCCTTCTATTTCTAGAACAGCCCAAAAGGAGAGAAATTATTTTAAAAAAAGAAACAACAAAAATTGTTTTGAACCAAGTTCCACTACACTGTTCTCTTATATTGGATATAGAGCGGCATGCAACACAATCAACAGTGCAAATACTGCTAGCCGCCAGCTTGCTCTAAGATCAGTCCATTCTTATTGTTTCGTTTTTGCTGCTGCTTTGCATTTGCTGTCACGTTGTCAGGTTATGTCATTGCTATGTATGATACTAAAATTCAATCACAAAGTCACATACTAACATACCAGTAGTCATAACATACTAAAGAGCAACATGGAAACCCCATGTCATCTGTAGTTTTATCATAACTTTCAACATTTAATTTGAAGTTGGAAAAATCATGAATGAACATGAAATTCACAAATTGCCAAAAAACTGCATGTAAATATGGTTCTGATCTAAGAAATGTTCTTTCACTCATTCCCTAAGTAATTGTTAAATACCTAAAAATTCTTTTTTCAGCTTTATTTAATATTTTTCCATATCTTTATATAACAAATATGATTAAAGTGCTTATACACTGGCTATCATTTTCTCTTAAATAAAATAAGAAAAGACATTGGAGAAACAAAGAATATTAATTTTTTTGTTTATGTCTTTCCAGAGAGCCACTTTTTTTCCAAATGAATAATTAATTATTGAAAGTTAGTTGATATGCTTTCAACATTAGCCAGATGATGCAGGGGATGTTTTTGTTAGTTTGGCCTCTGCTCCTAAAATGGTTAGTTTAAATCAGTTAGTTAACGGTAAAACAAAAAACAAAAACAAACAAAACCTTCTGTAACAACTGACATTATCAATGGATTGTACACAACAGAAGCGGACTAAATTAATGGTATTTGCTAGATCTTAACCTTGAAGTGCCAATTCACTTGCCAAGAACAAGGAGGCCAGGGTGGGGGACAGTTAAGAACATACTAAAATCTATGCTCCTAAAGAAGCCAAACAACAAGGAAGGTGCTAGGGAAGATGCTCACTCCTCATTCAGAAGGACAAACGAGATAGACACCAGAAGCAGAAGACAGGGAACAGGAGAGGAGCCTACCACAGAAGGCCTCTGAAAGACTCTACTGATCAAGGTAACGAAGCAGAGGCTGAAACTCATAGCCAAACTTTGGGCAGAGTGCAGGGAATATTATGAAAGAAGGGGAGATAGAAAGGCCTAAAGGGAACAGGAGCTCCACAAGGAGAGTAACAGAAAAAAATAAAATAAAATAAACAAACAAACAAAAAAAAAAAAACAAAAAAAAAAACCTGAGCCCTGGGGCCCTGAAGAGAATGCCACCCTAAACAAGGACAATGCATGGAGAGGACCTAAAACCCCTGCTCAGATGTAGCCCATAGACTCAGTATCCAAATGAGGCTCATAGTAGGAAGAGCAGGGGCTTTCTCTGGCATGCACTCAGTGGCAGGCTCTCTGATCACCTCCCCGAGTGTGTGTGTGTATGTGTGTGTGTGTGTGTGTTGGTTGGGGGTAGCTGAGGAAGACAAAGCAACCAGTCCTGATGACTAGGACTAGGGGAGGGGCATAGGGAAAGAAGAAGGACTCAGGTGGGATTAGGAGGAGACAAGGGAGAGAGCCACGGCCCGGATACAAATTAAATAAACTATAATAAATGATAACAATAAAAAAGTAATTCAAAAGATGTAAAAAGAAAGAAAGAAAGAAAGAAAGAAAGAAAGAAAGAAAGAAAGAAAGAAAGAAAGAAAGAAAGAAAGAAAGAAAGAGAATATTTTGAGTAGAGCAGTTTACAATTACCAAACTTACTAAAATAAATTCGGTTTTTGGAATTTAGTAATATTTCTATTTAATTCTACTGCTGAAGGTACAAAGAATTATAATTTTTGAGTCTTTTTAAAATTTATGTTTTTTTATTGCCTTGAGCTGAAAATTAATGGACTTCCTCTTCCTTTCTTTTTGGAGTACTTGTCTTCTAAAGGTTTGTTTAATTTTGTTTTATGCATATGTGTGTTTGCCTGCGTTTGTATCTGTGCACCACATACATGCGGTGCCGCAGAGGCCAGAAGAGGGTGTCATATGCCTAGAACTAATGTTATAGAATATTGTGGGCTGCCACCATGGTGCTGGGAATCTAATCGCAAATTTCCTGGAAGAGCAGCCAATGCTTGTAATTGCTGAGTTGTCACTCCAGCCCTATCTATAATCTCCTTTGAACTACACACACACACACACACACACACACACACACACACACATTATTTGCAGCTATTGGTTTAGTCTCTCCTACCTTCCCACATCACATGATGCTATGGGTTGTAGAACTTAGTCTTCTGTGCCTCCATCATGTATTTCTCCGTATCACCTAGCTAGGGACTTATAAAAATAAATGTACTTTTTTTGCTTACAGTGGTTACCCAGGCCTTTGAATTTTGTAGATGCTTGCTAAACACTGACTAAGTATATACTGAATATAGAAAAATCATGTTTTGTTTGTTTGTTTGTGTTTTGTTTTTTGTGAGACTCCTGCAACTTTTCTCTAACTAATTGATGTTGCACCACTCATCAGGACAGTTCTTGGAATGGCTTTGGACAGACTCAGTCGTCTCTCCATTTCCTATTTATACTTCTCAAGAATAACTGGACAGTGTATCAAGCATCATGACATTGAAATAAGTTGAAGCTGACTGAAACAACATAGATGCAGTTCTACCATTAAGACAGGAACTTTAACCCAATGAATCACAAGCTTCAAGGTATGTGAGGTAAACAGAGCTGCATTTGGAGTCCCCTGTGACTCAAGTACATTACCAAAACAAGACTACGAACACTGGGAAGCCTCCTCAGGCCTAGTCACAAGGTTTCTCTTCTCTTAACTTCTCTTTACAGATAGTAATACTTGTTTTGTGTAACATACTGTTGATAGTTATGCTACACTTTGATGTACTTTCAAGCCTGTGTCCAGTATGTAGTAAACTGTTCTGCAACCTGTATTTGAGACCAGTAGAGTCTCATAACTGAAAACTCAAAACTATATTTGAGATTTATAAACACAATCTTCTAACTGCAAAGTATTTCCATGCATAGTTCTAACAAAATGTGAGTCATTTGTTTGAGGTTCTAATTCTGAGCAAGAACCAAGGTTTATGTCTCAAAATTCACACCTAAAAATATTAAATAAACTTTTAATCCCCAATTAAGTGAGAAAATTTATTCTGTGTGTTCTTGATTAACAGAATATCAAGTGTGTTCTGCTTTATCAAACATATTTAACATATTAAACAGTCAACTTCAATTTTTTTCTTCTGTGGCAAATTTATAGGTAACATCATTCTTAAATCTCTTTCAAGCTGTTACATTTTTGAATCAAAAAATAACCATTGCTATTCCCCCTTGATCTTCTGCCCTGAGGAAGCCCACAGTGGATCAATCAGTATCCTAGCAGGAACATGACAGCTTAATGTGCCGAGCACCTGAAGGCATTAAGCTCATTCAGTCTCTACAATGAGCAATTTGTATCCTAAAATTCCATAAATATATGGAGCCCAGACCCCATATTTATTATCAGGGAAAGTTTAAATTCTTCATTATATTGCTACTTTATGTATAATTCATAAGTAGTTCATAATCTTTTATTTTTTCATTCTTCTTTCTCTTCATCTTTACTTTCTTCTTTACCTTCCTTTCTTTCTTTTTAATTTCTCTGTTGAGATAGTATCTCTCTGTGTGACCCTAGCAGATCTAAAACTTTCCACAAAGACCAGACTCCTCTTGAACTCACAGAAATTCACCTGTACTGCATCCCAAGTGATGGGATTATAGAAAAGGGCCATTATACCCAATTGTTAACATTTTCTTCTTGTTTATATTTTGAAAATCCATCATTACTTTTGTTTTTCAGTGTTAATAGCTGTATATATCATCTTCATTGTTTAAAACTACATTATCTCTAGGAAAGGCATAATGTGAGACAGGGCGAATATGCAGAGAGAAGCCAAATGAAAGTTGGAAAATAAAACCCTTGAGGCCCATGACCCAGTTGATTTTGAGGATTGAGGTTCAGATACATCCGTTTTTATTAAATAGCCTCAATTAGTTTCCTTTAAAATAAAGTTTGCCAAATTCAAGATGGACTTAAAACCAATTTGGTAAATCATTAAAAACTTCCAGTAATAATACATATTCATATCTAACCAACTTTTTTCTTTTTTACTTATTTTAGCTACATATCTTCTGATCACATCTGTTTTAGCTACTTAACTTTGCAATTTGTGTCAAACATGTCCCAACTTGAAAAAACATTTATCTATAACTGAAAGAACAATATAACAACAACTACACAACTATTCCCTCTTTCTTTAATAAGATTTTCTAAATACAAGTGTAGCAAGAAGTGTGTATTTATAATGTATTTAATATATTTTATATGTTGTTATTTGCTTCACTTTCTTCATCATGGCATTCTAGTAAAGGTTCTCTTAATTTTCTTTTGCTATATCCTCAGAGTATATATTCATTTATAAACATTAGCGCTTGTGTATTTCTGTACTTGAACAGTATAAATTGATTGTGTTTCTCTAAAACTTTCATCTCATGAAAGACAACATATTTCTGTAACTCAAAATGTAGGAAAACAAAACCATCATATTTTGTTATTGGGGAGTTTAAATGTGACTGACTGTAAGTAGTCTTTTCTGTACTTTGCCATATTTCCCTAGGTAGTTCTCATTTCAAGTTGTTCATCATGCTGTCTAATTTTTAATGATTTGAGAGCAATGCTAACAGCACTCACTGGACTTGGAAACTTTCACTTGTTTTTGGTGTTTGTTTTTTATATATACATCCCAAGGGTGCCTCTTCCTTCCTCTCCTCCCAGTTCCTCCCTTCCTTTTTAAGTACTAAACTGTCCATTCATCTAGTACTAGAGAAAACAGTGATAAGATTCTCATCTGAGAAAGCGCCCGAT
Organism: Meriones unguiculatus; assembly: GCF_030254825.1. NCBI lineage: Eukaryota > Metazoa > Chordata > Mammalia > Rodentia > Muridae > Meriones > Meriones unguiculatus. The sequence goes on along the minus strand of NC_083352.1, from coordinate 723,609 downwards.
TGACTTCCAAAGTGGTTGTACCAGTTTACATTCCCACCAGCAATGAAGGAGGGTTCCCCTTTCTCCACAACCTCTCCAGCATGTGTTGTCACTTGAGTTTTTCATCTTGGCCATTCTGATGGGTGTAAGGTGAAATCTCAGGGTCATTTTGATTTGCATCTCCCTGATGGCTAAGGACATTGAGAAATTCTTTAATTGTTTCTCTGGTACTTTCTCAGACAATTAGGAATAGTGCTTCCTCAAGACCCAGCTAGACCACTGCTAGGCATATACCCAAATTTTGCTCAAGTACACAATAAGGACATTTGCTCAACCATGTTTGTAGCAGCTTTATTTGTAATAGCCAGAAACTGGAAACAACCCAGATGTCCATCAACGGAGGAATGGGTACAGAAATTGTGGTATTTTTACACAATGGAATACTACTCAGCAATCAAAAATGAGGAAATCATGAAATTTGCAGGCAAATGGTGAGATCTAAAAAACATCATTCTGAGTGAAGTATCCCAGAAGGAGAAAGACAAACATGGAATATACTCGCTTATATAGACCTAAAAGATATGATAAACATAATGAAATCTATAACCTAAAGAGGATAATCAAGAAAGCAGACATGGGGTATGATGATCTATCCTCATTTAGAAAGACAAATGGGATATGCATTGAACGTATGACAGGAGACTACCACAGAAAGCATCTGAAAGACTCTTCCTAGCAGTGTTCCAAAGCAGATACTAAGACTCATAACCAAACCTTCGGCAGAGTGCAGGGAATCATATGAAAGAAGGGGAGTTTGATGTGTAAAGGATAGGAGCTCCACAAGGACCAAACATATCTGGGCACAGGGTCTTTTCTGAGATGGACACTCAACCAAAGACCATGAGAGGACAAAACCTAGAACCTCTGCTTGGATGTGACCCGTGATAGCTCAGTAATCAATTGGTTTCCCATAGTAAGGGGAACAAGGACTATTTCTAACAGGAACTCAATGACTGGCTCTTTGACCTCCCCACCTCCCAAGGGAGGAGCAGTACTGTTAGGCCACAGAGGAAGACTTTGCAGCCAGTCCTAAAAATGCCTGACAAAACGGAGTCATATGAAAGGAAGGAGGTCCTCCCCTATCAGTGGACTTGGAAAGGGGCAGGGAGGAGATGAGGTAGGGAGGGTGGGATTGGGGAGGGAATGAGGGATACAGCTGGGATACAGAATTAACAAAATGTAACTAATGAGAAAATAAAATTAAAAAAAGAAATAAAAAAATAAAAATAAATAAATAAAAATTTAATTGAAAAAAGAAGAAAATAACTCCAATAAAAAAATGACTTCAACAGCTAAAGAGAAAAATATAAAATGTCTACTGTATAAAGATTGTCCTACTAGTTGTGATTCAATTGTTTGTGTGTGTGTTGCTCTGCTTTAACAATGACTTCCTCCCTTCCTGTGAGACGAACACAAAAATATAATGAAAAACAGCTACATTTTTACCTCCAATTAATGCTTTGACTTGATAAATTCCACCATAAAATTTTATGTGAAATTTCAGGTACTCTCCCTTGCTGCTGAGTGGATGTGAATGTTCCCTGTATCAGCTAAAATATGTAGGGCATTCAAGTTGTACAAGCACAGTTGAGTCTGGATGAAGGGCTGAACAGGCATTGCTGTCTCCTAATCATTAATCCTGGAATTTGTCTTGGCTACATTACGTGCAGAGTTATGCTAAAATTTTCTCTTTTTTACACAGGGATAAATCTTCAATCTTCCATTGCATGGAGGAAAAAAAAGATGAAAGCAATTATATACTTCAAGTTCAAATTTGCCCAGTCCTAATCTCCCATAGAAGAGAAATAAAGTGGCTTAGTGATGGAATTTTGAAGTTTGACTTGGAGAAAGGCATCTGAATCAAATTTCCTATTTAGCTGCTTCTACTTTTTATAATGCCACTATGATAACATTTCTCATGTTATCCTTGTAGCTCCAGTAATGCTTCACAGCTATTCACCCACACACTACAGTGGGGCTGATGTGACAAAGTTCTTTCTTACAGCATAATAGGTTGAGAGCAAGACTTCAGCTTAATTACACTGTCATGAGAAAGGTCCAAAATTAAGTAACTTGATCAAAAATTATAGAGCTAAGAATGGCTGGCTAAACAGAAGCAATAGAAATACATCTTCACAAAATGCTTCCAAAGGTCATAACCATCATTAATAAGATTATATGTCACTACCAAAGTCACCTTTCAACATCCTTTCTTGATAATATTCAATAACACATAAAAAACAAAACTATTTAATTGACTTTGTTGAAAGTTGATCAGGAGAAGATTTGTGTTGACCTGGTAATTATTATCTTTTCACATACAGTTTTAAAAGAAAAAAAATACACAGAGCATGGACAAAGAAAGAGAAAATCTGTAATTTCACTCAACTCTTGTGTACTGAATATTTCATGTTCAGTTCCAAAATATAAGTGGGCTGAGATGGGATGAGGCTCACAAATGTATTCCAAGATGTAACTGGTTTAAAAGATATAAAATAAACTTATTTCAGTTTTATTTATTTTTTTAATTTTTTAACTTTTATTAATTACACTTCATTCACTTTGTATCCCCCCATAAGCCCCTCCCTTCTCCCCTCCCGATCCCACGCTCCCTCCCCCTTCTTCACGCATGCCCCTCCCCAAGTCCACTAATAGGGGAGGTCCCCCTCTCCTTCCTTCTGATCTTAGTCTATCAGATTTCATCAGGAGTGGCTGCACTGTCATCTTCTGTTACCTGGTAAGGCTGCTCCCCCCCCTCAGGGGGAGGTGATCAAAGAGCAGGCCAATCAGTTTATGTCAGAGGCAGTCCTTCCTCCCATTACTAGCATTACTAGTTTTATGTAATACTTGAAATAATTTTAATTTGGATGAGAAATATACTTTAAAACTAAAATTAAAACTAAAAAAAAAAGAAGCTCTACATAAAACCCCAAATATGTGGTGATATTAGCCATTTAGCCATTTTCTATCTCTTTCTGCACACTCATGGGAACCATGGAGTTGTGATGAGTAACAGAAGGTCATCAAGTGGACCCTTTCTTTCTCACTTGTGGCAAATCCTCTTTGTTAGCTCTGAAGTGGAGAATACAGGGAAACAACTTGTGTGGTTTGGATAGCCTTTTAAGTTCCCCCACTCCTGTGAGGCCAAGTGATTGGCTACCTTGGTCCTTGAAATTCTCCATTTCCACTGAAGTAAATGAAGCCTCTCAACCCCTGGGATATACAAGGTAGTTACAGATAAATATTTAAAGTTACATTCTAGTTGAGAAAAGCCAGCCAGTCCCAAAAGCTATGCAATGTTTTTCCACAGGTTCAGGGGCTACTGGTAAAACATGAAGTCGATGAAAAACAAGTGAGGCTATCTTTAAAGGATGGGTCTTTTAAAGATCCAGAAGTAAGGACCATGTAACCATCAAACAAAGAATGGTGACTGAACACTGGAAACACTATGGTAAGGGTACAGAATCATAATCAGACCAGATGTCCTGAATATTCTAGGGGGGATAGAGAATAGTTTCCTGCTTGTTCTTTTACAGAGATGACTAGTGGACAGAGGGGACTAGTAGGCAAAGGATGTGAAGGAATGATGCTAGTAAAGAGCAAGCATTACTGTCAAAATACAGAGTTCTTGACAGCTCAGTGTCCAAGTGGGTTCCCTAGTAAGGGGAACAGGGACTGTCTCTGACATGAACTCAGTGGCTGGCTCTTTGATCACCTCCCTCATGAGGGGTGCAGGTGCAGCCTTTCCAGGCTGCAGAGGAGGGCAATGCAGCCAGTCCTGATGAGACCTGATAAGCTGGGGTCAGCTGGAAGGGGAGGAGGACCGCCCTATCAGCGGACTGGGGAGGGGATGAGGGAGGGAGGGTGGAACTGGGAGCAAATAAAGCAGGGGCTACAGCTTGGATACAAAACGAATAAACTGTAACTAATACAAAAATAGAATTTAATTTAAGAATTTTTTAAAAAGAAAACAGATGAGGCAATAAATAAATACATAAACAAACAAACACACAATAAAGATTAATGAGTCACAAAAAATTGTGTAGTTCTTGGGCTTGGGGCATTCAGAAAGGATTTCGTTGGCTGGCCACAGAGCACCTGGCTAACCCAGGATTTGGCTGGTACAGCTACGATTTCATTGTGTCCTCTTCTCTTGTAGGAACCACCCCTCACTGCACTCCAACTGCCTGCTAAGGCTCACTAGAATATTTGTCAACATCCTTGTACCTGTAAATATGACTTTATTAAAAAAAAAGAAACAGCTAGACAATGAAATTATTAGAGAGGTTGAAATAGGATCATTCTGCAATCACGAGTGATGCTTAAATCCAATGATAAAGTTTACTGTAGGGTACTTTACAAAAACAGGGAGGTAGAGATTGGAATGTTTTAGCCACAACCCAAGTGTGCCTGTAGCTACTAGACAATGCAAAGAACATCAGAATGAAATGAAGTTTTGCTGACTCCTTAGGTTTCAGGACTTGCAGCCTTCAGAACAGTGATTAAAGTTTTATGCTGTCTAGTCATCATACTCCTGGTAATTTGCCGTAACATCTACAGGAAAGGAAAGCATTACCCTTTTTCGCATGATGCAGCTGTGTCTCATGTGCTGTTTATTTGCTTATTGGTTTGTCCTAACCCTAACCGTAACCCCACCCTAAACAAATGTGAAGACAGAGTTTAAGCATGATGGTTTTCCTGCCTAGAACAGTGCCTAACACACGGCAGTCCCTTAATGAGAGTAGAAAATAAACATCTCAGTAACCCACTGGCCAGGTCTACCCTGCTGCACTGCATTTCTAGGACAGATTGACTACACAGTGCCACCCCAAGTGCCTCAATAGGCCTGAGAATATAACACCACTCAACCACTCACATTCTTTACACCTCCCTGTGCCCGCAGCGCTACAGGAAACATCACAAATCCCTCAAAAGAAAAAAAAAACCTTTAAACTTCATAGATTTTGCTATGCCAGAAATGTCACTGTAATTCAATTTTCTAAAAAAATCAGAACTGACTCAAGAAATAGTGCAAGGCAAAAGTACTGGCCTCAGGAATATTATTGAAACAAGTATTGGACTTAAGGTTTCCTGGCTTAATTTGAGAGGGATACTTTGGACTTGGACTTCTTTTCTTCTTTCTTCTTCAACAGAGCCAGCATGCAGCAGCCAAGGGATGCCACATGGTGGTTGCTGCTGCTACAACAGTCACTGTCAAGGTTAACAAGTGTGTACTTAGGAAACCAGTACAGACAGGAAGAGTGATGAGCTTGCTGACTCTGTCAGTGAGAAGCAGAGAGATGTGACGCTGTGTACAAAGGCATTCACTCGTGTCACTACAGGCCTCCAGGCCTGCAAACATGAACACCTGTCTCAGATAGCGGAGTTGAAGGGACTCCTCCCATTCCTGAGTTTTCCTTGCGCCAGGATCAACTCTGGCAACACAAGTGTTTCTGTTTAGAAGAAACAAGGAAAAACACAGCTACAAACAGTTTAATTCAGCTGGAAGCTAAACAAGTGTGCAGGGAGGAACAATTAAAAGCAGGATCGCTCAAGGTGGAAATAATAGCATGTGCAGGAGAAACTGTACTTTTATGAAGAAGACAAGAAAGACTCCAGAAGGTAGAAGGAGAACAAAACTTAAGGAGGATCACTCGTGACGGGCATTTGATTGCCATGGGCTTAGGCAATCTTCATGCCAACTTAGAGGTCACACCATCAAGAGTTAGAGAATTTAAGTGACTGTCTCATATCACAAGAAAAGCAACTATGATGCCAGCAGTTTCCTTAGCATCTATCTGTCTGCCTATATCAAATTATAAGTACAAATATTTTACCCTTCATAAAAGAAATTGGCCCCAGTTTTCAAAACTATTTTGACCTTGTGACTAAAAGAAATATAATTTGCAAATTTGTCTGTATACCTCATGAATATGACAAAGGAAAAGAAAGTAACTATACACATAGGCACCTAAGAAATATCCAGGAAAAGACAGTTTGTGTTATGGAAAAAAGATGACAAAAGGTGGGAATTTTTGGATTCACCTCTTACCTCTGTGACTTTGCATATAATTAGTACATTCTCAGAAGCACTTTTACTTATCTAGTTGATGGTAATAACGTTCATAAGGATATCAAAAAAAGTAGCAATCAGTATGTTCCAGGTTGTCTGGTAACTTTTACCAAGAATTCAAAGCAATTAGAAAAATGTATATATTGCAGGATCATAGGTGTAAAAAGTTGTAACATGTGGAGACAAAGGAGGCTGCCACCACTGGAAAACTCAGAAGGCAGAGGTGGGCAGAATAGCTGAAGATGACTTAAAAGTCAGATTATTGGGAATTCATGACTGATATCCAATAAACCTAGGTTAGACAGTATGATGAATCACTTAGTAAGGCACACAGAGGTTTGGTAGCTGCAACAGTTAATCTTGTCATTTTATTGGGATTAAAATTATCTAGAATACGCACCTCCAGATAAGTCTGTGAAGGTGTTTCTGCAGAGATTTAAGTACAGTGGGAAGACCAACCATGAATACATACATCACTACCTCATGTGCTGGTGTCCTAGACCAAAGGAAAACAGGACAAAACCTGATGGTCACTACCGTTCATACCTCTCTGCTTCCTGAATGTAAATGAAGTATGGCCAGCCTCATACCTACCCTTCACTGTTCTTTCCCTGCCATGATGGTATTCCCCTACATCACAATCCAGAATAAGTCCTCCTTTAGGGTGCTTTGTCACAGTACAAAAATAGCAATAATTAACATGATAGCTATTAAATTTTGATTACTGTGTACATCCTTTACCTAAATCCTTTACATTTATGTAATTATGTGATAACATGAAAGTACTATTTAGATTAAAATACTTTAAAAACACTAGCCTACATACCTACTTTAAAAAAAAAGTCTTGGAATTTGTTTGAACTTGGGATATTTATAGGAAAGCTTTAAACTTAGTGATATAATTTAAACTACCTAACATATAGCATGTGAATAAAAACATGCTTCTCTTTCTGTAGCTGTCTCCTGCACTGATTCTAACATTGATTGATGCATAATTTGCAGTATCAAAGTATCAAGACCACATTTCTTCACTGACTAAATTATCTAATACCTTATAAAGTTTTGTTTGTTGACCATTTCCTTGGATCACTAAAATTTATTTTGTGATTTCAAGTATTCTCTGAAAGTTAGATGTATATTACAGAAGTTGACAATCAGCAAACTTCCTGAACCTACTTTGTGCTGCCATTACTTGCACTGTTTCATTCCTGAGACAAAATAGATTTGATGGCTTTTTAAATTTTTTCTTGTATTATCTTCACAGATGTCAAATTACTTACTAATAATTCTGCCTAGAAATTATCTATGATTCCAGAGAGAGAGAAGCTACAAATTTATTCAATAATATACCTGCCTAATTATTTTTCTCTATTTTTAAAACTATAATTCTAGATGATGTTTCTAGTAATTAATTCTACTTAAAAACTCAAATATCTGGCTTATACTTCTCTGCCCATAGTGAGTACTGGTGCTTAACTACTCAGTGCATATATAGATAGATATTATATAGATATTATATAATAGATATATATAGTATTTACAGTACATATATATGTATACTGTATATATCTATATGTATCCACATACAAGTTAAGCACTAAAACTAAATAATATACATTTCCAGTAGATAGCATTCTCTGAGGAGCTATTATAAGCAGAGTTCAAGATTTGTCCTTTCTGTGGGTCAAAAATTATGACACAAGCCATTCAAAAGTGGGGTATTTCATACTAGGACTCAAGAGTTTTGTGTGTGGAGATGTGGAATTAGCATAGTATTATATTTTCTTTTGTGGTCTACTTGGGTCATGTTATCTTTGGGATAATTTTTGTTTTCTTTTTTCTTCAGATATTGGCAAAGGCCACAATATAGATGCTTTATAACTGCTAATTACCATTTCCTGTCTATGATTCTCTGATAAGGAAAGCCTTCCTGGGGCTTCTAAGTAGACAGGCATGAAGAATAACAAGTCAGAGGACAAAGTTATATTCTAAAGCCCTCTAAAGTGATATCAGTGAAAATTGTATTTTGGATGCCAAATTTTACCAGCATTCTTAATTTTTCTGATAGAGTTTATCCAATTATTATATGAAGGTTGAAGGCAAGCCTTGTTGGTTTTATCCAGAAGTGAATTTTGAACCGACAACACCTTTGTTGTGAAATAGAAAAATCAGTGATATGTCTACCAAGAGGAAGTGTTTGTTAGATGCAGTTTGAACCAATTATTTAATTCCTACCCATCTAATTCTCATCTCTGCTAATGTCAGATCCCATGTACAGAATTTCTAATCAGATTTAGGAACAAACAATATTTAACTTTCACTTCTATATTCTTTGGCAATAGCACCTTTAACAATCATTCATTAATATGTCTAAACGCATTTTTAGAATTTAATAAAAATAAAACATGGGTACCGTACCTATTGGTTACCTCCTCTTCTGTCACCTCCGCTATTGTAGGTCTATTTCTTTTGGGGATTATGTAGAGTTTGTAATGGATTTGGAAGAGAAGGAAAGAGGCATGGGAGAAAAGAAAAAAGGAGGCAAACTTCTATTCATTTATATTGAAAGACAATTTTATAAATAAATAGCATCCACACATTTGCAAGAATCACTAGAATATTTATCCTTGTTTTCAGTGTATTTAATTTGTTGCTTCTCTCAGCCTAAAACAATCTTTAAATTAAAAGAAGAAAATAAGTTAAATGGCCACTAAACTCTAGAATCATATTCTCCAAACATATAGCAATGTGAATTTAAGTTCAATAAATTTGTCTGAATTTTGAAAGTCATTTCTTTAGTGACCTGAATCACGTTTTAAGTGAAGGGGATCATCTGTAGTTTAGCATCCATTCTGTTGCATAGTCATGTCAGGGGCAAAACGTTCTCATGAACAGAAATTATCTCCAGAAATATCATAATAAATATGTCAGTAGAGAATTAATTCACCGAAAAGCGACTAATGAGGCACAGAGAGGGTCTCCTTCCCTCCTCTTTTCTGTGGTAATTCTTATTTAAATGGCCCTACACGAGGTTTTAGAAGGAAATCAGCTTTACACAGCTCTTTGATGACCATGCGTACTGACTGTGGCTACTCTGACATGAAGAGGTGAGAGAGATGACAGGGCATTCTGGGAGTCAGGAATCAGGGTCTCAAGGTTCACACTAACCAGACTGGCTCACAAATGTTGAGAGTTTTAAATTACTTCAGAGAACTTTCTAACACAACAACCTGAGAGAGGAATTTGACAAGAGCACTGTTCATTCAGAGTCCAAGGCCATCAGTGAGGGAGTACCAGTAACAGCCTATGTCACTCTCTGAGAACCTATCCATGAATATCCAACTGCAAGCTTCAATACCAAGAGGTGATAAAGAAGGCTTCTGGACCGCCCCAGGTCTTGAGGTTTATCGATTTTATTATACATGTTTTTTTTTGTGATGGATTGAGTAGTGCCAGGATAGAAATCAATTTATAGATAGATTTTTTAATTTAATTTAATTTTTTATCATTAGTTACATTTTATTAACTCTGTATCCCAGCTGCATCCTGCTCCCTTATTCCCTCCCAATTCTACTCACTCTCCCTCATCTCCACCCTGCCCATTTCCAAGTCCACTGATTGGGGAGGACCTCCTTCCCTTTCATCTGACCCTGTTTTATCAGATATCTTCAGGACTGGCTGCAAAGCCCTCTTCTGTGGCCTAGCTGGACTGCTCCTCCCTTGGGGGGTGGGGAGGTCAAAGAGCCTGCCATTGAGTTCCTGTCAGAAATAGTCCCTATTCCCCTTACTATATGAAAGCAATTGGTTACTGAGCTACCACAGACTACATCTGGGCAGAGGTTCTAGGTTATATCCATACATAGTCCTTGGTGGAGTGTCAGTCTCAGAAAAGACCCCTGTGCCCAGATATATTTGGACCTTGTGGAGCTCCTATCCTTTCCCCATCATACTAACTCCCCCTTCTTTCATATCATTCCCTGCACTCTGCCGAAGGTTTGGATATGAGTCTTGGTATCTGCTTTGATACACTGCTAGATAGAGTCTTTCAAAGGCCTTCTGTGGTAGGTTCCTGTCATGTTACTTGTTTTCTCCTACATCCAATGTCTATCCCATTTGTCTTTCTAAGTGAGGATTGATCATTTTACCTCCTGTCTGCTTTCTTGTTTATCTTCTTTAGGTGTATAGATTTCATTATGTTTATCATATCTTATAGGACTATATGAGTGAGTATATACCATGTGTGTCTTTCTCCTTCTGGGATAAATCACTCAGAATGATCTCTTCTAGATCCTAACATTTGCCTGCAAATTTCATGATTTCCTCATTTTTGATTGCTGAGTAGTATTCCATTGTGTAAAAATACCACAATTTCTGTATCCATTCCTCCGTTGATGGACATATGGGTTGTTTTCAGGTTTCTGGCTATTACAAATAAAGCTGCTACAAACATGGTTGAACAAATGTCCTTACTGTGTACTTGAGCAAATTTTGGGTATATGCCTAGGAGTGGTATAGCTGGATCTTGAGGAAGCACTATTCCTAATTGTCTGAGAAAGTACCAGATTGACTTCCAAAGTGGTTGTACCAGTTTACATTCCCACCACCAATGGAGGAGGGTTCCCCTTTCTCCACAACTTCTCCAGCATGTGTTGTCACTTGAGTTATTCATCTTAGCCATTCTGATGGGTGTAAGGTAAAACCTCAGGGTCGTTTTGATTTGCATCTCCCTGATGGCTAAGGATGTTGAGCAACTCTTTAAGTGTTTCTATGCCATTCTATATTCCTCTACAGAGAATTCTCTGTTTAGGTCTGTATCCCATTTTTTAATTGGATTGCTTGATTTATTGCTTTTTAACTTATTTAATTCTTTATATATACTGGATATCAGCTCCCTGTCAGATATAAGGTTAGTGAAGATCCTTTCCCAGTCTGTAGGCTGTCCTTTTGTTCTGATGACAGTGTCTTTTGCTTTATAGAAGCTTTTCAGTTTCATGAGGTCCCATTTATTGATTGTTGCTCTTAGAGCATGTTCTGTTGGTGTTCTGTTCAGGAAGTTGTCTCCTGTGCAAATGAGTTCTAGGGTCTTCCTTACTTTTTCTTCTAACCGATTTAATGTGTCTGGTTTTATGTTGAGGTCTTTGATCACCTTGAACTTTAGTTTTGTGTAGGGTGATAAATATAAATCTATTTTCATTTTTCTGCATGTAGACATCCAGTTGAACCAGCACCATTTGTTGAAGATGCTGTCTTTTTTCCATTGAATGGTTTTGGCTTCTTTCTCAAAAATCAAGTATTCATAGGTGTGTGGGTTTATTTCTCGGTCTTCTATTCAGTTCCATTGATCCTCCTTTCTGTTTCTATGCCAATACCTTGCAGTTTTTATTACTATTGCTTTGTAGCACAGCTTGAGATCGGGGATGGAGATACCTCCAGATAATCTGTTGTTGTACAGGATCATTTTGGAGATTCTGGGTTTTTGCCACAAGCATTTCTATCACATAAGGTTAAACAGATTTTCTTTTCAGGTAGTTGGATTTCTACAGCTAACTGGAAGTGATACATCTTGCCTGATGCCTAAGAAACTTGGCAGTCTATAAGCAAGAATTTGAATCAAGTGTTACCTGTATTATCTGAGATACACACACACACACATCTTTTAGGGATATGATTGTGGACACTAGAAATAGAATTGGCGGAGATGTGGAGGGAGTTGGGGAGGAGATGGTGAGTGAGAAGAGTAGAAAATATGTGAACAAGAGTTGATTGCACGGTGAATGAACCATGGAGTGGGAGAACCTGTAGAGCAATGCCTTGTCCCATGTTACTTCTGACAACTGAGCCTAGTAATATTAGTCAGGGATCTAGCTTATTTGTCCTTAGCCAGGGTTCTTGATGACTTTTTTAAATATTTATTGAATGGTATTCAGAGCTCTTCATAATCCACCCCAGACTCCATTAAAAATCTGTCATCTGAGCTGAGAATATATGAACTCATCATCTGATCATCTCCCTTGACTTTCTCTTCAAAATGAATATCTTTCCATATGTTATCTAATCTTTGCAAGCTCACAGGTGGAGGTGTCTCTGTCTACTCATCATCAATGTGTACATTAGGTATCCTTCTTAGTACTTAAAAAAAAATAAATTTCTCCCTTAACCTGAAAGGTTAGGTTTTTACTTTACCTTTCTATATCTAACTCCTGTATACCTTCTTAGCATATCTAAACTCTTCCATTAAAAAAAAAAATCTTATATCCTTCTCCAGTGTTCTTAATCTTCAATTTTGCTTTAGATGTTTTGTGATTCTATGTATCCTGGAGTATCCCCTCTTGAAATAATGTTTGTAAATAATTATAAACAATTTAGCATTAAGAAAGAAGATAGACAAACTCTTAGTCAAACTAACTAAAAGGCAGAGAGATAATATCAAAATCAGAAATGAAATGGGGGATAAAACAATAGACATTCAGTAAATCCAAAGAATCATTAGATCTTATTTCAAAAGCCTGTACTCCACAAAATTTGAAAATCTAAATGAAACAGACAATTTTCTTGATAGATTCCACTTAACAAAGTTAAATCAAGATCAAGTAAAAGAGTTAAATAGTCCTATAATCCCCAAGGAAATAGAAGTAGTCATTAAAAGTCTCCTATCCAAGGAAAAGCCCAGGATCAGAATTCTATCAGACATTTTTTTCCTTTTCTTTTTCTTTAAAAAAAAAATTTTTTTATATATTACAATTTCTTCACTTTGTATCCCAGCTATACCCCCTCCCTCATACTTTCCCAGTTGTGCCCTCCCTTTCTCTTCTCCTCCCATGTCCTCTCTAAATCCACTGATAAGGGAGGTCCTTCTCCCCTTCCCTCTGACTTTAGCCTATCAGGTCTCATCAGGACTGGCTGCATTGTCTTCCTCTGTGGCCTGGTAGGGCTGCACCCACCCTTAGGGGTGCATGACTGAGTTCATGTCAGAGACAGCCCATTTTCCCATTACTAGGGAACCCGCTTGAACACTGAGCCTCCATGGGCTACACCTGTGCAGGGGTCCTAGGTTATTTCCATGCATGGTCCTTGATTGGAGTAGCAGTCTCATAAAAGTTCCCTGTGCCCAGAATTTTTTTCTCCTGTGGAGGTCCAGTCCCCTCCAGGTCTTTCTATTTCTCCCTTCTTTCATAGGATTCCGTGCACTCTGCCCAAAGTTTGGTGAAGTCTTAGCATCTGCTTTTATACTCTACTGGGTAGAGTCTTTCAGAGGCCCTCTGTGGTAGGCCCCTAACCTGTTCTCTATTTTTTTCCTCTTCCGAGGTCTCTCCCATTTGCCTTTCTGAATGAGGACTGAGCATCTAACCCAGGTCCTTCTTCTTGATTAGCTTCTTCACATGTACAGAGTTTAGTATGATTATCCTATATTATATGTCTAATATCCATTTATAAATGAGTATATACCATGTGTGTCTTTCTGCTTTTGGGATATCTCACTCAGGATGATCTTTTCTAGTTCCCACCATTTGCATGTAAATTTCATGATTTCTTTGTTTTAAACTGTTGAGTAGTATTCCATTGTGTAAATGTACCACAATTTCTGTATACATTCCTCCGTTGATGGACATCTGGTTGTTTCCAGGTTCTGGCTTTTACTAATAAAGCTGCTAAGAACATGGTTGAAGAAATTCCTTGTTGTGTACTTGAGCATATTTTGGATATATGCCCAAGAGTGGTATAGCTGGATCTTAAGGTACCACTACTACTAATTTTCTAAGAAAGCACCAGTTTGTTTTGCAAAGTGGTTGTACAGGTTTACATTTCCACCAGCAATGGAGGAGGGTTCCCCTTTCTCCATATCCTCTCCATAATGTATTGTCACTCAAGTTTTTTTATCTCAGCCATTCTGATGTTTGTAAGGTTAAATCGCAGGTCGTTTTGATTTGCATTTCCCTGATGACCTAGGACTTTAAACATATCTTTAAGTATTTCTCTGCCATTCAATAGTCCTGTATTGAGAATTCTCTGTTTAGCTCTGTAGCCCATTTTTTAATTGGATTACTTGATTTGTTGTTTTTTAACTTCTTGAGTTCTTTATATATTCTGGATATTAACCCTCAGTCAGATAGAAAGTTGGTGAAGATCCTTTCTCAGTCTGTAGGCTGTGGTTTTGTTCTAATGTGTCCTTTGCTTTACAGAAGCTTTTCAGTTTCATGAAGTCCCATTTATTGATTGTTGATCTTAGAGCCTGTGCTGTTGGTGCTCCGTTCAGGAAGTTGTCTCCTGTGCCAATAAGTTCAAAGCTCTTCTCCCCTTTTTCTTCTAACCAGTTTACTGTGTCTGGTTTTATGTTGAGCTCCTTGATACACTTGGACTTTAGTTTTGTGTAGGGTGATGAATATGGATCTATTTGCATTTTTCTCTATGTAGATAACCATTTAGACCAGCACAATTTGTTAAAGGTGCTGTCTTTTTCCCATTGTATGGTTTTGAGATCTTTGTCAAAATTAGCTGCCCATAAGAGTGTGACTTTATTGCTGGGTCTTCTATACAATTCCATTGATCCACCAGTCTGTTTCTATGCCAGTACCATGCAGTTTTATTACAGTTTGAGATTAGGGATGGAGGAGATACCTCTAGAATATCTTATATTGTAGAGGATTGTTTTAGCTATTCTGGGTTTCTTGTTATTCCATACGAAGTTGAGAATTTTTTTTTTTCAAGGTCTGTAAAGAATTGTGTTCGTAAGTTGATGAGAATTGGATTGAATCTGTAGATGGCTTTTGGTAAGATGGCCATTTTTACTATGCTAATCCTGCCGAGCCATGAGCATGAGAGATCTTTCCATCTCTTTCTTCAGAGACTTGAAGGGTTTTTTGTTTGTTTGTTTGTTTGTTTGTTTGTTTCATACAAGTCTTTGACTTGCTTGGTGAGTTACACCAATGTACTTTATATTCTTTGTGGCTATTGTGAAGGATGTTGTTTCCCTAATTTCTTTCTCAGCCTATTTGTGTGTGTGTGTGTGTGTGTGTGTGTGTGTATGTGTGTGTGCACGCGTGTGCACGCGCACACAGGAAGGCTACTGATTTTCTTTGAGTTAATTTTGTACGTAGCCACTTTGGTGAAGGTGTTTATCACCTGTAGGGATTTCCTAATACATTTTTTGGGGTCATTTATGTATACTATCATATCATCTGCAAATTGTGATACTTTGACTTCTTCCTTCCTGAATTTAATCCCCTTGAACTCCTTTAATTGTCTTATTGCACTAGCAAGGATTTCAAGAACTATGTTGAATAGGAATGAAGAAGAGTGGGCAGCCTTGCCTTGTCCCTGATTTCAGTGGGATTGATTTAATTTTCTCTCCATTGGGTTTGATGTTGGCTATAGGCTTGCTGTATATTGCCTTTACTATGTTTAGGTAAGTTTCTTGTATTCTTGATCTCTCCACGACTTTAAACATAAATGAATGTTGTTTTTTCTCAAATGCTTTTTCATGGTGGGAAGATTATCATTTGTGGTTTTTTTTCCTTTCAATTTTTTTATATGGTGGATTACATTTATGGATTTCTGTATAATGAAACACCCCTGCATACCTGGGATGAAGCCTACTTGGTCATAGTGGATGATATTTTTATGTGTTCTTGGATTCCGTTTGTGAGAATTTTGTTGAGTATTTTTGTTTATTTGTTTGTTTGTTTATTTTTTAAGTTTTATTAATTACACTTTATTCACTTTGTATCCCCCCTGCGGTTCCCTCCCTCCTCCCCTTCCAATCCCACATTTACTCACCCTTCTTCACACATGCCCCTCCCCAAGTCCACTGATAGGGGAGGTCCACCTCTCCTTCTTTCTGATCTTAGTCTACCAGATCCCATCAGGAGTGGCTGCATTGTCATCTTTTGTGGCCTGGTAAGGCTGCTCCCCCCTCAGGGGGAGGTGATCAAAGAGCAGGCCAATCAGTTTACGTCAGAGGCAGTCCCTCTTCCCATTGCTATGGAACCCATTTGGACACTGAACTGTCATGGGCTACATCTGTGCAGGGGGGTCTATGTCATCTCCATGCATGGTACTTGGTTGAAGTATGAGTCTCTGGAAAGACCCCTGTGTTAAAATTTTCTGGTTCTGTTGCTCTCTTTTTGGAGTTCCTGTTCTCTCCAGGTCTTACTATTTACCTCTTCTTTTATAAGATTCCATGCTCTTTGCCCAACAGTTGGCCATAAGTCTCAGCATCTGCTTTGATAGTCTGCAGGCAGAGCCTTTCAGAGGCCCTCTGTGGCAGGTTGTAACTTGTTTCCTGTTTTCTTCTTCTGATGTCCATCCTCTTTGCCTTTCTGGATGGGGATTGAGCATTTTAGTCAGGGTCCTCTCTCTTGATTAGTTTCTTTAGATGTACAGATTTTAGTAGGTTCATCCAATATTATATGTCTATAAGAGTGAGTATATACTGTGTGTGTGTCTTTCTGCTTGTGGGACAGCTTACTCAGGGTGGTCCTTTCCAGGTCGAACCATTTACCTGCAAATTTCATGATTTCCTTATGACTCAATGTTCATAAGGGAGTTTGGCCTGAAATTCTCTCTTTGTTGGGTCTTTGTGAGGTTTAGGTATCAAGGTAATTGTGGCTTCATCAAATGAGTTTGTAGTGTTCCTGCTGTTTCTATTTTGTGGAACAGTTTGAAGAGAATAGGAATTAGCTCTTCTTTGAAGGTCTGGTAGTGCTGGGAGCCAAGGCCAGCTAGTGGAAAGTTACAGACAGCTGCAACAAGGTTGTAGGTGAGAGATTTACATTTCCGGAACCTATGAGACATCTGTGTGTCAGGCTAGACATTGTGAGATATCTTGGCTGACATTCTTATAGTATCTCTTTTAGTAAACATTCTTGCGGTGTTCTGTATCATCATTAATCACCCTGTTATGTTTTGTAAACTATATTGCTGACACATTTTCCCTTCCTGCCTTCTCCCTATAAAGTTGTGTGAAATTTTTCAAATAAACGAGAGCAAGATCAGATTATAGACTTGCTCTCATTCTTTGTGTCTCCTTGTCTCTATTTCATTCTTTTTTGCCCCTCCTTAGGAACCTGTTGAACTCCTGCTGGACGGGACATGGTAGAATTCTGTGCTGAAACCATCTGGGAGACTTGTGGTGACATCTTCTATTTCTGTAGGGGATATAGGACTACTTAATTTATTTATCTGGTCTTGATTCAGCTTTGGTAAGTGGAATCTATCAGGAAAATTGTCCACTTCATTAAAATTTTCAAATTCTGTGGTATAGGCTTTTGAAGTAAAACCTAATTGTTTGGATTTCCTCAGTGCCTGTTGTTATATCCCCCTTTTCTTTCTGATTTTGTTGATTTGGATAGTGCCTTTTAGTTAGTTTGGCTAAAAGTTTGTCTATCTTGATTTTCTCAAAGAACCAGCTCTTGGTTTCATTGATTCTTTGAATTGTTTTTATTTATTGAAGATAGAATTGGAAAAAATAAAGAAAACATAAACAGAGCCACGAGTTTCATTATTTCTAGCAATCTACTCTTCTTGGGTGTGTCTGCTTCCCCCGCCCCCCCCCAGGGCTTTCAGGTGAGCCATTAAGTTCCTTTAATGAGATGTTTTGAATTTCTTCTTGAAGCACTTAGTGCTATGAACTTTCCTCTTAGCACTACTTTCATTGTGTCCCATAAGCTTGGGTATGTTGTGCCTTCATTTTCATTGAATTTTAGGTACACTTTAATTCCATTCTTTATTTCTTCTCTGACCAAGCTGTCCTTAAGTAGCGAATTATTCAGTTTCCATATGTTTGTAGGCTTTGTGCTGTTTCTGTTGCTGTTGCGGTCCAGCTTCAGTCCATGGTGGTCAGACAGGATAAAAGGGATTCAATCTCCTTGTATCTGTTGAGGCTTGCTTTGTGACCAGCTACACTGTCCATTTGAAGAAGGTTCCATCAGGTGCTGAGAAGAAGTTAAATTCTTTTGTATTTAGGTGAAAAGTTCTGTAGTTAGCTCCATTTGATTCATGACTTCTGTTACAGTCATTGTTTTTTTTTTTTGGTTTTTTTGTTTGTTTGTTTGTTTGTTTAATTTCTGTTTTGTTGATCTGTCCTTTGTGGAGAGTGGGGAATTGAAGTCTCCCACTATTAATGTGTGGAGATCTTTGTGTAGTTTAAGTTTTATTAATGTTTCTTTTACAAATATTTGTGCTCTTGTATTAGGGGCATAGATGTTCAGAATTAAGATGTTTTCTTAGTGGAAATTTCCTTTGATGAGCATGAAGTGACCTTCCGCATCTCTTTTGATTAATTTCGGTCGAAAGTCTATTTTATTAGATATTAGAATGGCTACTCCTGCTTGCTTCATGGGTCCATTTGCTTGAAAAACTATCTTCCAGCCCTTTACTCTCGGGCAACAGCTATCTTTGTGACTTAGGTGTGTTTCTTGTATGCAACAGATTTTGGGGGCTTGTTTACACATCCATTCTGTTAGTCTGTTTCTTTTTATTGGAGAACTGAGTCCATTGATGTTGAGAGATGTTAATGACCAGTGGCTTTTAGTCCTCTTATTTTGGTGTTGGTTGTGGTAGTGTGTTTGTGTGCTTGGCTACTTTTAGTTTTGCTGTAATGAGGTCATTTATTCCCTGTGTTCCTATAGCTAGCTTTCCTGGGTTGTATCTTTCCTTCTAGTATTTTCTGTAACACTGGATTTGTCAGTAAGTATTGTTTAAATTTTTGTTGTTGTTGTTGAATATCTTGTTTTCTCTACCTATGATGATTGAGTGTTTTTCAGAGTATAATAGCCTGGGCCGACACCTATGTTCTCTTATGGTCTGATATATCCATCCAGGCCCTTCTTACTTTCACAGTCTCTGTTGAGAAATCAGGTATGATTCTGATGGGTTTGCCATTATATGTTACTTGGCCTTTTTCCCTTGCAGCTTTTAGTATTTTTTTCTTTGTTCTGTATACTTAGTGTTTTGATTATTATGTGGTGGGAGGATTTTCTTTTCTGGTCTAATTTATTAGGTGTTCTGTAGGCTTCTTGTATGCTTATAGGCCTCTCCTTCAAATTGGGGAAATTTTCTTCAATGATTTTGTTGAAAATATTTTTCTGGGCCTTCGAGACAGGAATCTTCTTTTCCCTCATTTTCTATAATTATTGTGTTTTGTCTTTTCATCTTGTCTTGGATTTCTTGGATAGTTTATGTCAGGATTTTTTTTAGATTTAACATTGTCTTTGACAGATAGATCGATTTCTTCCATTGTATCTTCTACACCTGAGATTCTTTTTCCCATCTCTTTTAGTCTGTTGGTTATGCTTACCCTTGTGGTTCTTGTTTATTTCCCTAAGTACTTCCATTCCATGATTTTCTCCATCTGTGTTTTCTTTAATTTTTCCAATTCTGTTGTCAGATCTTGAATCATTTTGTTGACTTCCTTCACCTGTCTGACTGTATTTTCCTACAATTCCTTCACCTGTTTGTTTGAGCATTCTTCTGTTTCTTTAATTTCTTTCAGTGATTTATTTATTTCCTCTCTGAAGATCACAGCTGTTTGCCTGTATTTTCCTCTATTTCTTTACAGATGACCATAATCTGTTAGACTTTTCCTTCTCTATGTCTTTATTCATTTTATCTGTTTCCTCCATTATCCTCTTCATAAGCATAGATTGAATTTCACTTATGATAGGGTATCCATGGCTACTTGCCCCCTGGACAGCTGGGTTCTGGTGATGCCATATTACTTTGCCTTTTGTTGGTTGTGCTTTTATGCTGCCCTCTACCCACCTGGCTGTCTCAGGTGTTGGCTGTCAGTTTCTGATCTCTGGTGGGATCCTGGGGTGGGGAGAATCCCTTTGGCAGGAGGATGGTTGTTCCTGAAGACTTCCTCAGCTTTTTGGGTATAGTCACTGAATAGCAGGTGCTTCTCAGGAATTGCCACAGCTCACCTCAGGCTTATAGACCTGTGTGGTAACTATGGTCGGTGGTAGTCAGGGGCTCTCATCCCACCAGGAGACGTCCTGGAGACAGCTTCCCTGCTGCTGGGTTTCTTGTTCTGAATTTAGTGAGCTGCTGCTGCTGCTATTAAACTTATTTTGCTGAGCTCAGCCCTCTTGAAGAACCAAAAAGCCCTTCGATTTGGTCAGTTTAGCTAGGGAGACAGGTTGCCCTTTGGAGTAGTGTCTGGGGCCCAATCCCTTGGATCCCAGGCTTCTGTTGGTCTAAGGTTGGAGCTCTGTGTCCCAGTACCCAAAGGGTAATCAGTGGCAGGTGAGTGCAGCATTCATGTGTATGGCAGGAGGTAGAGCCTGAAGCCTGTGGGAATCTAGAAACTTTTCCAGGGATTAACTGGGTGTCCTGATGTTTCTCCCACTGTGGGGTTTCCTCCCAACAGGGAGACCCTGTCTGTGGCATTTTGCGGTCTACTGTTCAGTGTGGGATAGTGAGTAGAGCATGTAACATGAGCAGGTAAACGGCTCCACACTGGGGACTGGGCTCCTGGAGGGACCCAGAAACTCCCCCCCAGAACTTTTAAGGGTGGGGGTGGGGAGTGGGGGGAGGGAAGGGAGGCAGTTTCAGCTGGGTACCCTGAGGTCAGACCTGATGTTTCCTTCACTGTGGGTTTTCCTCCCACTGTGGGTGATTTAGGGCCCACAGTTCTGTCTGGGATAGTGAGTTGGGTACACAGGCAGGTCTCTGGGTTTGCAGCTGAGTGCCAGCCGGGGATTATCTGAGTGACCTGAGGTCAGTCCCGATTGATTCCTTCAACATGGGGTTCTCTCTCAACTGGAAAACCCAGTCTCTGTTGTTGTGGAGTGTCTGTTGTTGACTGTGGAGTCCACAGTTCAGTCTGGAATAGTGATCAGAGGATTCCAGCATGTGTCACTGGGCTGGCAAATGAGAGGCTGCTGGGACCCAGGAACTCTTCAGGGGTTTAGCAGGGTGACCGGAGAATGGACCCAATTGCTTCCCACAAAGTGGAGTTTCATCTCAGCTGGGAAACACAATCACTGGTGTTTTAGGGCCCAGAGTTCAGTCTGTTGGTAGCTGTGCAATCACTGCTGTCCTGTTTGTCCAACACAGTGTCCTCTCAGTGCCTCCATCTTGGATTCCCCCCTTTATAAGATTTTCAAAGAAGAGCTAATACCCATAATTATGGCCATAAGATTATTTTGTAACTGTATGCCTATAAATATTCTTTAAGCTATTCCACAAAATAGAAACAGAGGGAACATTGCCAAACTCATTCTACGAGGCCACAGTTGCCCTGATACCTAAACCACACAAAGAACCAATAAAGAAAGAGAATTTCAGACCAACTTCTCTTATGAACATCAATGTAAATATACTAAGTAAAATACTTGCAAACCAAATCAAAAATATCATCCACTGTGATCAAGCAGGCTTCATCTGAGGCATGCAGGGCTGGTTCAATAAATGAAAATCTATTAACAAACAAAGAAAAAAGCATACATGATCATCTCCTTAGATGCCAAAAAAGCATTTGACAAAAATCCAACACCCTTTATGTTAAAAGTCTTGAAAAGGTCAGGGATATAAGACACATAACGAAGCACAATAAAGTCAATGTTCAGCAAGCCTATAGCCAACATCAAATTACTTGGAGAGAAACTTAAAACAATTCTCCTGAAATCAGGAACAAGATAAAGCAGCCCATTTTCTCTATATGTCTTAAACATAGTAGTTGAAGTTCTAGCCAGAGCAATAAGACAATTAAAGAAGATCAACAAAATACAAATTGGAAAGAGAGAAATCAAAAGTCATTCTTCACAGATGATATGATAGTATACATAACTGACTCCAAAAATTCTACCAAAGAATTCCTACGGCTAATAAACACCTTCAGAAAACTGGCTGAATACAAAATTAACTCAAAAAACAATCAGTATTCCTCCTGTATACAAAAAGCAAATAAGCTGAGAAAAACATTAGGGAAACAACACCCTTCACAATAGCCACAAATAATATAAAGTATCTTGGTACAACTTTAACCAAGCAAGTGAAAGACCAGTGTGACAAAAACTTCAAGTCCTTAAAGAAAGAAAATGAAGAAGATAACAAAAGATAGAAAGAAGTTCCATGCTCATGGATTGGTAAAATTAACACAGTAAAAATGGCCATTTTACCTAAAGGAGTCTACAGATTTAATGCAATTTCTATCAAAATTCGAACACAATTCTATACAGAACGAGAAAGAATGATCATAAACTTCATAAGGAAAAGAAAAAAAAAAACCAGAATATCCAGAATAGCTAAAACAATCCTATACAAAAAAATAACTTCTGGAGGTAACTTCATTCCTGATTTTAAGCTGTATTACAGAGCAGCAGTAATAAAAATGGCATAATACTGGAATAAAAATAGACTGTTTGATCAATGGAATCAAATCAAATATCCAAAAATAAACCCATACATCTATGGGCACTTGATTATTAACAAATAAATCAAAACCATACAATGAAAAAAAAACATAGCATGTTCAACAAATGTTGCTAGTCTAAATGGATGTCTGCCTGTAGAAGAAAGACTGCAAAAAGATACATATTTATCACCCTGCCCAAAACTCAAGTCCAAGTGGATCAAAGACCTCAACATTAAACCAGAAACAGTAAATCTGTTACAGAAAAAAAGTGAGCATCAGCATTGACTCATTGGCAAATGGACAACTTCCTAAACAGAACACCAACAACAAAAGCTCTAAGATCAATAATTAATAAATGGGACCTTATGAACCTGAAAAGCTTATGTAAGGCATAGAACACTGTCAATAGAACAAAACAACAGCCCACAGATTGGGAAAAAAATATTCACCAATTACACATACAACAAAAGGCTGATATCTAAAATATAAAAACAACTCAAGAAATTAAACACCAGCAAACCAAATGATCCAAGTTTTAAAAATGGTCTTTCTATCTCCCCCTTCTTTCATAAGATTCCCTGCACTCTGCCCAAAGTTTGGTTATGAGTCTCAACGTATGTTTTGATACCCCCTAGTAGAGTGTTTAAGAGGCCCTCTGTGATGGACCTGGAAGGGACAGGAGCTCTACAAGGAGAGCAACAGAATCAAAAAATCTGGGCACAGAGGTCTTTTGTGAGACTGATACTCCAAACAACAACCATGAATGGAAATAACCTAGAACCCCTGCACAGATATAGCCCATGGAAGCTAAGTGTCCAAAATAGTTCCCCAGTAATAGGAACAGGGACAGTCTCTGACATGAACTAATGGGCTGGCTTTTTGATCTCCTCCACCTGAGGTACAAGTCCACAGAAGAAGACAAAGAAGCCAGTCCTGCTGAGACCTGATAGACTAGGGTCAGATGGAAGGGGAAGAGGACTTCCTCTGTCATTGGACTAGGGGAAGGTCATAGGAGAAGAAGAAGGAAAGAGGATGAGATTTGAAAGGGATGGGAGAGGGACTACAGCTGGGATACAAAGAGAATAAACTATAATTAATAAAAATAAAATAAAAATTTAAAAAATGGAGTAGAAAGGTAAACAGAGAATTCTCAACAGAAGAATCTCAAATGGCTGAAAAGGAGTTAAAGAAATGTTTAATGTCCTTTGTCATCAGAGAAATGCGAATCAAAATGACTTTGAGATTCCATTTTACACCCATCAGCACATACTGGCTCACGCTGGCAAGGAAATAGAGAAAGGGGAACACTCCTGCATTGCTGGTGGGAGTGCAAACTTGTACAACCACTGTGGAAATCAACCTGGTGCTTTCTCCGAAAATTGGGAATCGCTCTAACTCAAGACCCAGCTATACCACTCTGGCCATATACCTGAAAGATGCTCCAGCATACAACAAGGGCATTTGCTCAACTATGTTCATAACAGTTGTATTTGTAATAGTCAGATACCTGAAACAATCCAGATGTTCCTCTACTAAAGAATGGAAAAAGAAACTGTTGTACATCTACACAATGGAATACTGATCAGCTATGAAAAACATGGATATCACGAAATTTGCAGGCAAATGGAAGGATCTTGAAAAGACCATCCTAAGTGAGGTAACCTAGACCCAGAAAGACACATATGGTATATACTCACTTATAATGTATTGTAATAACCATAAAATACAGGATAACAATAACCATACTGAAATCCACAGACAAAAAAAGGCTAAGTGACAAGGAGGACCTTAGGGAGGATGATTAACTCTCATTGAGAAGGTTAAATAGAATAGACACCAGAAGCTCTTGAAGAGAGGGAATGAGGTGAGAGAGGAAGCACAGAGAGAATGATGGTGGAGATAAGACCTGTGGATGGGAGTCAGGAGGAAAGAGGGCTTCTAGAGAGAAGAGAAACCTTGGGCACCGGCATCTCTGTAACAAGCTGGATATCTAAGTCAGGGTATTCTCCTGGGAGGACATGGAATGCCTGTAGCTGAGACTCCTAGTAGCAAGCCTCATAAGACTGAAGAGGCCACCTTCTAACTAGATTGGACCCCTAGTGAAGGGAAGGGACATCAACCCACCCACAAGAACTTGGATCCAAAATGTATCCTCCCTATGAGATGTGCAGAGATAGAAATAGAGAAGCAATTAAGGGAATGTCTAAACAATGCCTGGCCCAATCTGACACCCACTCTATGGGAGAGAACCAACCCTGGACACTATTGATTCTCAGGTATACCTGCAGACAGGAACCTAGCATAGCTGTCCTTCGAGAGACTCCACCCAGTAGTAGATAGATGGAAACAGATGATGAGACTCACAGCCAAACACTAGGCTGAGAGCAGGGAGACTTATGGAAGAGTCAGGGGAAGAATAGAGGAGAGGGGACAGGAGTTCCACAAGAAGACCAAGAGAGCCGACTAATCAGGACCAAGCACCAGCAAGGACCATATGTGAAATGTAAATAGGCCCCCTATCAGTCTTCATGTGGGTTCCCTAGTAATAAGAGCAATGTCTGTCTCTGAATTGGACTCTATTGTTCTTGGAAGTGTCTGCCTGGTGAGACTGCCTCTCCAGTACACAGGAGAAGAGGATATGCTCAGTCCTGATGGGACTTGATGTTCTCTGGTTGCTTGGTGGGCGGATCCCCTTTTCTGAGAAGTGGGGGAGAAGTTAGAAGGAAGAGGGTAGGACCAAGATAAGAGGAAAGAGAGGACTACAATATGGATGTAAAGTAAAAAATAAATAAATAAGCAGATAAATAAACCAATAAATAAATAAATATATTGACACATTTACAAAAATGTTTATATAACCCAATATATGCTTCTGGAGCAAATAATTAATTAAAACATGACAAGTATAGTAACTATTACAATTTGGGGATCATAATGAATATTGATAATGTTTTCTATTATTAACTGCCACATGCTACAGAAATGTCTGTAATTTCTGTAACTGTCCAGTTGGAAGTAGCTGTAACTATATAGCTTGCTACATTTCTTTTTGTTACTGAAGGAAATGCTGGCCTACAATTAGAAATTAGTAAAAATGAAGACAGTCTCGTATCCATTGTTGGAAATTCTCTATAGTTATCTTCATGAGAACGTGGTCCTCCCCTGTCCTTACTTTCTCATCACTTGTTTTTATTCTTTCTTGTTTGGATTTAGTCTCTATCCTTTGTGATGATGAATTGGGTAAAAACACAAAATGAATCTCAAAGTATCTTATCAGTTCATATCTTACCTAATCTATAAATTATTCTTACACATGCTATGCCACTCTGCGGGCAGCCACTTTCATTCTCAACAGATTGTGTTCTCTCAACCTATTTCTACTCACGTAGAGCTGCTTAGATGACACATTGCCCTGAGATACTAGCAAAATGATACTGTACACCCAAATCTTCCCACTCTTTGGGACTAAAAGATTTAAAGGAACCTAAAAGCAGAAAATAAATGAACATTTACAAGGTACTTAATTGTGGTAGCATAACACAAAGTTAACACATCATATTTTATTTACCCCTTCCAACAATCCAAAAATTATTTCTCTTTGAAGAATATGCTTAGCTAAAGTGAGATGCAGAATTTTTATATGAATCAGCTATTTTTTATTATTTTTATCATTTATTACAATTTATTCTATTTGTATCCAGGCTGTGGTCCCTTCCCTTGTCTCCTCCAAAATCCACCCTCCTTCCCTCTTCTCTCCTATACCCCTCCCCTAGTCCACTGATAGGGGAGGTCCTCTTTCCTGTCCATCTGACCCTAACCTATCAGGTCTTATCAGGACTGGTTGCACTGTCTTCCTTTGTGGCATGGCAAGGCTGCACCATCCAGGGAGGAGGTGATGAGAGAGCCTTCCTCTGAGTTCATACCAGAGAAAGCCCTTGCTTCCCTGACTAGGGACCCCACTTAGAGACTGAGTCTATGGGCTACATCTGAGCAAAGGTTTTAGATCCTCTCCATGCATTGTCCTTGTAGGGAAGATGCTCAGCTCTCATTAAGAAGGGCAAATGTAATAAACATCAGAAGCAGGAGAAGATAGGGATCAGGACAGGAGGCCTCTGAAAGAGGGACTCTACTGATTGAGGTATTGAAGCAGAAGCTGAGACCCATAGCCAAACTTTGGGAAGAATGAGTGGAATTTTATGAAAGAAGAGGAGACAGAAAGACCTGGAGGGGACAGGAGCTCCAAAAGGAGACCAACAGAGCTAAAAACACTGAACCTTGGGTACCCTGAAGAGAATGATACCCCAACCAAGAACAATGCATGGAGAGATGCAGAATCTTAAAGTAGCTTGCTCCAATTGCTCAAAGCCAGGTTGGGCACTGTAGAACCAGCATCTAAGCCAGAGAACACTTAAAATGACTTTTCTCTGTGGGACAGTTGTTCCTATGTCTGAAGCACATACACTTTGGTCAGATGGAGCACTTTCAGGAAAGGAGAGCAAGACAAGGATCCAGACAGAGCACAGTTCTCACTTGTCTCAGTAGCTTATCTCTCTCTTGTTGTTACCTTTATACTCAACTTTCCCAATATCTCAAAAGGGTTTTGTTCTCTCCTCAGGATAGATCTGCCAAATGAGTTCAATTGTAGAGATCATGCAAAACTTCAGTTTGGAGATTTGCTTTTGTTTGCTTTGTTTTTGTTTTCCTAGGACTCACAAATGCTATGTAAGTATTCTATCACAGGGCTACACCCTTACTTTTGGGGGGAAAATGTAAAATTTTGTCAGTGCATATCGACAAGGGGGAAACAATAGTCCTATTTCACCCAAATTACTTTTTTATAGAAAAATTTTTATGCCAGAAAATGACCTGCCTTCCCCTGCTCAATTTGATGCAGAGCAAAGCAGGTATTTCATTTCTCTTATTTGGTCACAAATGACACATTGGCTGAACTGTGAGTTAATCTATACTGGCCAGCAGTCTTGCTACCCTTCTTCAGGGTAGGGTGTTCAGGAAGCTTAGGAATGTCACACATGTCACTCACAGCACTGTCCTTGGTCTCCAAGCATCTACTTCTCTAGAGGAAAGAAGACGGGTCTTAGCCATAGCTCAGACTATGGAGTCTGCACCTCCTTTGAACCTAACATCTACCATCTGGACCTGGTTATATTAGGTACTCAATCTGTACTTTGCTTCCTTGATTCTAAGGGGACACTAAAATGCTTTCCCCCATAAATTCATTTGGGGAATTTAATAGGGCAGAAAACTTGAAATGTCTGTAGCTCTTGGCTTGAAGAACCTCTGTATGATGTTTTTCTTTTTATTCTATACTCTTGCTAGTCACACCAAGTCTCTTCCAGTCCAATTTTTATAGAGATAATCAAGAGATATGTAATATATATAATAAAATAATATGATTAAATATAATAATATTATATATATTATTTCCATATAAATACTAGCCTATTTCAGCATTGAAAATCACTGGCTTCTGATGCAATAGAGATAAAATATTTTTGTTAATATATAACTTTCTTCAAGATTTTATCTGTTTTGGAATATTCTAGAAGTTCTTTGCCACCTTCTCAGTACCATGCAAATTTGTCGCCTAGAAAAAAATGTTTTTGATGATGATTATAGGTTTGTCATTTCATGTATGGAGAGTTTTAGTCACTGAAATGTTAAATAGCTTTTCTGAAACTTTCTCAGGCTTACTTTTCATTTAATAAGCCAGGATTTGGTATGTATTCACCCTTGCCTCATCTCACTCTTCGATATTTATAGATAATTGACAAACCATGGCATTTCTTTTCTTTACAAAAGACATGTCTTCCTGGCTAAATTAAAATTCTGGTGATCCAATTCATTTGCTTAACCCAACAGAACAAAGAATTGATTTCTTTCCATTTTCAGGCATGAGAACCCTGTTATGTTGTATTCTTACTCTGAATTGTAACATTTCAGTTCCTGTTTGCACATACTTTATATGCAGAACTTGAATGTTACCTGAAGGATATTAAAGTGGATTTAGTGGTAAATAGCCCATTTCTAGGAAATATGTCTTGTTGCCTCTTAAACTCCTCTTTTGTTTAATGTGCTTATTAGTATTTTCCTAGAATCATGCTGAAACTTCATGATGACACATTTCTGCTGACAGCCCTGAACTTTCAGACAGAATCTGGTCAAATTAGGTGAGAGGGAGTCTTTAATTAATGCTCTAACATTGGGATGAAAACAAAGAATGAGTAAGTTGTAAGATAGATCTGGCTGTCACAACAAAATAAAATAAGAACCCCGAAGTGCTCTGCCCCAACAAGCAACTTCATCTTGTCTTACAGGGTACATTTCCATGCTCATACAGTAATAAGGGCTGAATATGGGCTTGGAGATTACAGAAAAGTATGTAATTTGGAAAGAAGTAGTGGGTCAATTATCTGCAGAGATTCTTTTCACAGAACACCCCAGTGCCTCATTCCTATCTCTGACATTAGAGCTGCTTGCAAATCTCTAATGACCTTACAATCACTACGAAGGGCTTGAAAGCATCCATGTAATTATGGCTTGTGATAAACAATCTGAAAAAAGTTACTCCTAAATGAATCCCTAAAGTCAGTCCTGACCATGGTAGCTCTTCTTTAAAATTGGGAAAAATTGACCTTATACTGCCAGGAAACCCCTGAGAAAATAAATTAAACACCACAGCCTAGGCTAGGTCTCTCTTTCTTTAGGGGTGACAGATTTCAGAGTCAGAGTATGGCTATGAATACAGCCTGGTAAATCCAATACTTTGCTACAAAAAAGTTCTAACACCTGAGTTCAAGACCAACTGAGGAGTTAGCAGTTTTTCTGACCATAGCTCTCTATCAAAGTTGTTTACCACCCCTCCTTTTCTGGATATTCAAATGATTCTAAAACAGTAATTTTAATCAATGGCCATTGAGCACTTTCTCCTTACTAGGTTTTTCCTGTTGTTAGAAACACAGAAGCAGCTACGAAAACTGAAATCACTACCTTGATAAAAGAAAATCTGTGGGGAGTTCAAGATGGTAGCAAATGGCACACCCCATAAATGAGGGGCACAGGATCCCAAACTTTGAAATTGGTGAGTTGGTGGGGAGGGCAGCTGAAGCCAGAACATCAACATTGAGGCTTTTTGCTCAGCTGAAGTGACAGTGGTTGCCCCAAGCATGAGCCTCTGTGCTCAGTGACTGAGACTGCAGAGGCAGCTGCCCCAAGTACAAATCTCCTACACTTTCATTTTCCCCATGGGCCCAAATCTAAGAATGGAGAACAGAGGGAACTCCTGTTATTTCTGAGTAAGCCAGCAAGCAAGTGAGTGCAAGCAGAGCCCCAGATCCAGGGTCCCTCTACCTTAGCAGCCAGATAACAGATTTCTCCCACCCACACACCCACTGTGAGAAACACAAGGATCCTTGGGACAACATTCTCAACATGGAAGCCCCTGTTCTGTGGATCTCCTGGTGGAGTCTAGGCAAACAATTCCTAGATGGTGCAACCCAGACATATCTGAATACCTTGAAGACAGAAAGGACAGACTTGTGGGCCACTGAGGCATTCATGGCAACTGTTCATGTTCGTTGTGCCCATACACAGTGCCAGAACCACCACTTGCACTTAAACTCCACTCTTGGAGGAATCTACACACTACACACTCTAGCACCTTGTCCTACATGGCACAATTCCACACACACTCCCGCGCTTCTTAACATGCATCTGCAACCTTCCTCCCTTAGCTACAGCTGAAACACCAATATCCACTCCCTAACCAGTGGTCCTCTTTCATCTTCCTGAAGAATATTCCATACCCCAGAGACAGACAGACCCAGTCTAAAATACAGACTTTAGGAACAAACAGCAAGGTTACAGATAAACAAATGGCTAGGGGTTTGCCTAAGGACATATCCAATACAAATAAGGACATCATGGCTTCACCAGCAACCCCCAAAATCAATGGATATCTTAAGTCATTGGAAACACAGGAAAATAATCTCAAATATATGCTTATCCAGTTATTAGAGGAACATAAAAAGGAAACAAAGCTCCCAAATAAATACAGGAAAATAAAGCCAAACAAATAGAGGCACAAGTAGAGGCATATTGAGAGGAAATGAACAAAGCTCTCAAAGGAATACAGGCAAATACAGCCAAACAAATGGAGGCACAAGTAGAGGCATATAGAGAGGAAATCAACAATAACAACAACAACAACAAAATAGAGGCCACCATGGAAAGACAGGAATACAAAGTCTAATAGAGAAAGGAAATGGTCCAAGACATGAAAACAGTATTAGAGGCAATAAAGAAAAGACAAACAGAGGAAATCCTGGAGCTGGAGAATTTGAAGAAAAGATCGGGTACCACAAATATAAGTATCACCAACAGAATACAAGAGATGGAAGAGGAAGAGAGAATATCAGGCACTGAAGATACAATTGCAAAATTGATACATCTCTCAAAGAAAATGTAAAATCAGAAAAAATCCAAATAACATCCAAGAAACCAAGGATGCCATGAAAAGATGAAATCCAAGAATATTAAGAATAGACAAATAAAAGAAGATTCCAAGCTCCAAGATCCAAAAAACTTTTTTAAGAAAAATCATAGAAGAGAAATTTCCCAATTTAAGGAAATAGATGTCCATAAACATACAAGAGGCCTTCAGATCACCAAATAGACTAGACCAGAAAAGAAATTCTTCATTTACATAATAGTCAAAACACTAAATCTGCAGAACAAAGAAAAAAAGTTAAAAGCATCAAGGGAAAAAGTCAAGGAACAATAAAGGTAGACTTATCAAAATCATACCGGACTTCTCAATAGAAACTATGAAAGCCAAAAGGGCCTGGAAGATGTCATGCAGATTCTAAGCAAAAACAGATGCCAACTCAGACTACTATACCCAGCAAAGCTTTCAATCAACAAAGATGGAGAAAACAAAATATTCCATGACAAAACCAAATTTAAACAATATCTACACAGCAACCCAGCCCTACAGATGATACTAGAAGGAAAACTCAAATCTAACAAAGTCAACTATACCCAAGAAAACACAAAATGTAGATAACTTCATAAAAAATATTAAAAGAAAACGAGCATAAAAACACACTATCACCAACAAATGCACAATTAAAGGAAATAACATTCATTGGTTACTATTATCTATCAACATCAACAGACTCAACCCTCTAATAAAAAGACACAGACTAAGAGAACAGTTGCAGATACAGGATCCAACATTCTGCTGCATCCAAGAAACACACCTCTGCAACAAAGATAAACACTACCTCAGAGTAAAGGGCTGGAAAAAGGCTTTTCAAGCAAACAGACCCAGAAAACAAGCTGTTTTCTATATAATGAAATAGGCTTTCAACCAAAATTAACCAAAAATGATGGGAAGGGGCACTTCATTCTCATCGAAGGAAAATTCAACAGGAGGACAATCACATTCACAATCCTGAACATCTATGCCCTAAATACAAGAGCACCTGCATTTGCAAATAAAACAGTATTAAATCACACATCAAACCCAACACCACAATAATGGGAGATTTCGACACTCCACTCTCAATAAGGGACAGATCATATAGGGAGAACCTAAATAAGGAAATAATGACACTTACAGAGGTCCTAAATCAAATGTCTGCATAACTTTTCACCCAAACTCAAAAGAGTATACCTTCTTTTCAGCACCTCATGGAACCTTCTCAAAAATTGGGCATAGAGTCAGACACAAAGCAAGCCTCAACAGATACAAGAAAATTGAAATAATCCCTTGTATCCTATCAGACCACCATGGCCTAAAACTAGACCTCAACAACAACAGAAATAACAAAAAGCCTACATAC
Source organism: Meriones unguiculatus (assembly GCF_030254825.1). NCBI lineage: Eukaryota > Metazoa > Chordata > Mammalia > Rodentia > Muridae > Meriones > Meriones unguiculatus. The sequence continues at coordinate 691,280 of NC_083352.1, read as the reverse complement.
TGTGGAAAATAAACAACTCTCTACTCAATGACAGCTTGGTTAGGATGAAATGAAAAAAAGAAATCAGAGACTTCTTAAAGTTCAATGAAAATGAAGACACATCTTACCAAAATTTATTGGACACAATGAAAGCAGTACAAAAAGGAAAGTTCATAGCACAAAGTGCCTCCAGAAAGAAGTTTAAGACATCTCATATAAGCAACTTAACAGTACACCTAAAAGCCTTATTAAAAAAAAAAAAAAAAAAAAAAGCAGACACAAATAAGAGGAGTAGACAACAATTGGAAAAAATCAAACTCAGAGCTGAAATCAATGAATTAAAAAAAAGAAAACAATTCAAGGAATCAATGAGACCAAGAGCTGGTTCTTCAAGAAAATCAACAAGATGACAAACCCTCAACCAAACTAACTAAAAGCCAGAGAGAAACTATCCAAATCAGCAAAATCAGAACAGAAAAGGAAGACATAACAACAGACACTGATGAAATCCAAATAATCATTAGGTCTTACTACAAAAGCCTATATGCCACAAAATTAGAAAATCTAAATGAAATGGAAAATTTTCTTGATAGATTCCATTTACCAAAATTAAATCAAGATCAGGTAAATATATTAAATATCCTATATCCCCCAAGGAAATAAAAGTAGTCATGAAAGATCTTCCTACCAAAAACAGCCCAGGCCCAGATAGTTTCAGCAGAGAATTCTACCAGACATTCAAAGAAGAGCTAATTCCATTTTGCTTCAAACTATGCCACAAAATAGAAACAGAAGGACCATTCCCAAACCCATTCTTTGAAGCCACAGTCACCTTGACACCTAAACCACACAAAGACCAAACAAAAAAGACAACTTCAGACCTCTCTTGCGAACATGCAAAAATACTCAATAAAATACTTACAAACTGATTCTAAGAATACATAAATGATACCATCCGCAATGACCAAGTAGGTTTCATCCCAAGCATGCAGGGGTGGTTCAATATATAAAAATCCATCAATGTAATCCAGAATATAAACAAACTGAAGAATTAAACTACATGATAATCTCCATAGATGCTGAAAAAGCATTTGACAAAATCCAACATCCATTCATATTTAAAGTCTTGGAGAGATCAGGGATACAAGGCACATATCTAAACATAGTAAAGACAATAAACAGCAAGCCTGTAGCCAACGTCAAACTAAATGGATAGAAACTGAAATCAGGGACATATCTCTTCAACATAGTACTTGAAGTCTTAGCTAGAGCAATAAGACAACTAAAGGAGAACAAGGAGATTCAATTTGGAAAGGATGAACTCAAATTATCACTATTCACAGACATTAGTATAGTATTCATGAGTGGCCCCAAAAATTTAACCATGGAACAGATTCAGCTGATAAACACCTTCAGCAAAGTGGCTGGTACAAAATTAAGTAAAAAAATAAATAAATAAATAAAATTAAAAAAAAATAGTAGCTCTCCTCTATATGAAAGACAAAAAGACCAAGAAAGAAATTAGGGAAACTACACACTTCACAATAGCCACAAATAACATAAGGCACTTTGATGTGACTCTAACAAAGCAAGTGAAACACCTGTTTGAAAAAACCTTCAAGTCTCCGAAGAAAGAAATAGAAGATATCAGAAGATGGAAAGATCTCCCATGATGATAGATTGGTAGGATTAACATAGTGAAAATGGCCATCCTTTCAAAAACAATCTACAGATTCACTGCAATTCCATCAAAAGACTAACACAATTCTTTACAGAACTTGAAATAACAATTCTCAATTTTTTATGGAAAAACAAAAAACACTATTGCTAAATTGCTAAAACAATGCTATACAACAACAGATTGTCTGAATTGCTAAAACAATGCTATACAACAACAGATTGTCTGAAGGTATGTTCATCCTTGACCTCATGCTATACTACAAAGCAAGAGTAACAAAAAAAAAAAAAAAACCTGCATGGTTCTGGCTTAGAAACAAAATGGTAGATCAATGCAATCCAACAGAAGATAGGGAAATAAACCCACTCACCTATGGATACTTGACTTTTGATAAAGAAGCCAAAATCATTCAATGGAAAAAAAAAAAGACAGCAACTTCTGCTGGACTCACTGGATGTCTACATGCAGAAAAATGCAAAACAAATCCAAGTGGATCAAAGATCTCAACATAAAACCAGACACACTAAATATATTAGAAGAAAAGTTGGGGAAAGTCTTGAAATCATTGGCACAGGAGACAACTTCCTAAACAGAACACCAACAGCACATGCTCTATGATCAACAATCAATAAATGGGACTTCGTGAACCTGAAAAGATTCTGTAAAGCAAAGGAGACTGTGATCAGAACAATACATCAGCCTATAGGCTAGGAAAGGATCTTTCACAATCCTGTATCTGACACAGTGGTAATATCCAGAATATATAACAAACTCAAGAATTTTAAAAGCAACGAATCAAGTAATCCATTTAAAAATGGGATACAGAACTAAATAGAGAATTCTCAATAGAGGAATATCTAATGGCAGAGTAACACTTAAAGAATAGCTCTATTTAGTTGATTTACCTGGTCCTGGTTCAGCTTTGGTAAGTCAAATCGATCAAGAAAATTGTCCATTTCCTTTAGATTTTCAAATTTTATGGCATATAGACTTTTGAAGTAAGTCCTAATGATTGTTTGGATTTCCTCAGTGTCTGTAGTTATATCCCCTTTTTCATTTCTGATTTTGTTGATTTGGGTGGTGTCTCTCTGCCTTTTAGTTAGCCTGGCTAAGGGTTTGTCGATCTTGTTGATTTTCTCAAAGAACCAGCTCTTGGTTTCATTGATTCTTTGAATTGTTTTATTTGTTTCCAATTGATTGATTTCAGCCCTGAGTTTCATTATTTCCAGCCGTCCACTCCTTCTTGGTGTGTCTGCTTCTTCTTTTTCTAGGGTTTTTAAGTGAGCCATTAGGGTGCTTGAATGAGCTGTCTCGAATTTCTTCTTGAAGGCACTTAGTGCTATGAACTTTCCTCTTAGCACTGCTTTCATTGTGTCCCACAAGTTCAGGTATGTTGTGTCTTCATTTTCATTGATTTCTAGAAAGACTTTAATTTCTTTATTTCTTCCCTGACCCAGCTGTCATTTAGTAACAAAAACCCAGAACCCCTGCACAGATGTAGCCCAGGGCAGTTCAGAGTGCAATTGGGTTACATAGTAATGGGAAGAGGGACTGCCTCTGACATAATCTGATTGGCCTGCTCTTTGATCACCTTCCTCTGGGGGGGGGGGGGGGGAGCAGCCTTACCAGGCCATAGTAGAGGACAATACAGCCACTTTTGATGTGAACTGACAGACTAAGATCAGAAAGGAGAGGAGAACCTCCCCTATTAGTGGACTTGGGGAGTGCAATGCAAGCAGAGGGAGGAGGGAGGGTGGGATTGGGAGGGGAGGAGGGAGGGGCTTATGGGGGGATGCAGAATGAATAAAGTGTAATTGATGAAAAATTTAAAAAAAAGGGAAAAAAAAGAATAGCTCCAATTTTGGGATAGTGCAGGGAATCTTATGAAAGAAGGGGGAGATAGTAAGACCTGGAGGGGACAGGCGTTCCACAATGAGTGCAACAGAACTAAAAAATCTGATCACAGGGGTCTTTTCTGAGACTGATACTCAAACCAAGGACCATTCATGGAGATAACCTAGAGCCCCTGCTCAGATGTAGCCCATGGCAGCTCAGTCTCCAAGTGGGTTTCCCTAGTAAGGGGAACAGGGACTGTCTCTGACATGAACTCAGTGGCTGGCTCTTTGATCACCTCCCCTGAAGATGGAGAAGCCTTGCCAGGCCAAAGAGGAAGACAATGTCGCCAATCCTGATGAGACCTGACATGCTAGGGTCAGATGGAAAGGGAGGAAGACCTCCCTTATCAGTGGACTTGGAGAGGAGCATGGGAGAAGATGAGGGAAGGAGTATAAGATTTAGAGGGAATGAGGGAGGGGGCTACAGGTGGGATAAAAAGTGAATAAACTGTAATTAACATAAAAAATAAAAATTAAAAAAGAAATGCCCAAAGTTCTTAGTCATCACGGTATTGCAAATCAAAACAACTCTGAGATTTCACCTAACACCTATCAGAATAGCTAAGATCAAAAACTCAAGGGACAATACATGCTGGAGAGAATGTGAAGAAAGAGGAACCTTCCTCGATTGCTGGTGGGAATGTAAACCGGTACAAATACTTTGGAAATCAATCTGGCTCTTTCTCAGAAAATTGTGATAGTGCTACCTTAGGATCCACCTATACAACTCCTAGGAATATATCCAAAATGTGTTCAACAAGGACATTTGCTCAACCATGTTAGAAGCAGCTTTATTCGTAATCACCAGAACCTGGAAACAACCCAGATGTCCCTCCACATCTGGGTTGAATACATCTGGGTGGAATACATGCAGAAATTGTAGTACATCTATACAATGGAATGCTACTCAGCAATTAAAAACAATGAAATCATGAAATTTACAGGCAAATTGTGGAAACTACAAAATATCATCCTGAGTGAGGTATCCCAAAAGCACAAAGACACACATGGTATATACTTACTTATAAGTGGATTTCAGAAATATAATGTAAAATAAACGTACTAAAATCTGTACATCTAAAAAAACTAAGCAAGAAGGAGGACCCTAAGTAAGATGATCAATTTTTATTCAGAAAGGCACACAGGATGGACATGGGAAAAGGGAAAAAACAGGGAAGATGACAGAAGCCTATCACAGAGCAACTTTGAAAGACTCTACCCTGCAGGGTATCAAAGCAGAGGCTGAGACTCATAGCCAAACTTTGGGCAGAGTGCAGGGAATCTTAAGAAGGGGGAGAGAGAAAGAACTGGAGGAGACAGGAGCTCCCCAGGAGAGAAAGACTCCACAGGAGTCTTTTTTAACGTTTTTATTATTAGTTACATTTTATTAACTCTGTATCCCACACCCTCATAAGCTCCCAATCACACCCTCCCTCCCTTATCTCCTCCCTGCCCTTTTCCAAATAAATCCACTGATTGGGGAGGACCTCCTCCCCTTTCATCTGACCCTGTTTTATCAGGTATCTTCAGGACTGGCTGCAAAGTCCTCCTCTGTGGCCTAGCAGGACTGTTCCTCCCTTGGGGGGGGGGTGTCAAAGAGCCTGCCATTGAGTTCCTGTCATAAATAGTCCCTGTTCCCCTTACTATGGGAAACCAATTGGTTACTGAGCTACCACTGGCTTCTTACTAGGGTACCCACTTGGAGACTGAGCTGCCATGGGCTACATCTGTGCAGACGTTCTAGGTTATCTCCGTGAATGGAGATATCTATTTCCTTGGTTGGAGTATCAGTCTCAGAAAAGACTATGACCAAGGACCAAAAAGACTCCAACCAAGGACCAATATCAACCTGCATAATATCTAGGAGATAACCTAGAACGCCTGCACAGATGTAGCCCAATGGCAGCTCAGTCTCCAAGTGAGTACCCTAATAAGAGGAATAGGGACCATCTCTGACATGAAGTCAGTGCCTGGCTGTTTGATCACCTCCACCTGAGGGAGGAGCATCCTTTCCAGGCCACAGAGGAAAACAATACAGCTAGTCCTGATGAGACCTGATAGGCTAGGGTCAGATGGAAATCGAGGAGGACCTCTCATATCAGAGAACTGGGGGAGAGGCATGGGTAAAGAAGAGGGAGGGAGGGTGGGTTTGGGATGGGATGAGGGAAGGGCCTTCAGTTGGGATATAAAATGAATAAACTGTAATTAATTAAAAAATTTAAAAAAATGAGACTTGGTGGGGACAGGAGCTCTACAAGGAGAGCAACAGAACCAAAAAAATCTGGGCTTAGGGGTCTTTTCTGAGACTGATACACTAACCAAGGACCATTCATGGAGATAACCTAGAACCACTGCACAGATGTAGACCATGGCAGCTCAGTTGCCAGTGGGTTTCCTATTAAGGGGACCAGGGGTTATCTCTGACATGAATTCAGTGGCTGGCTCTTTGATCACCTCCCCCTGAGGAGGGGCAGCCTTACTAAGCTTGGAAGACAATGCAGCCAGTCCTGATGAGATCTAATAGGGTAGGGTCAGATGGAAGGGGAGGAAGACCTCCCATGTCACTGGACTGTGGGAGGGGCATGAGAGGAGAAGAGGGAAGAAGGGTGAGATTGGGAGGGAACAAGAGAGGGAGCTACAGCTGGGGCACAAAATAAATAAATTGTAATTAATAAAAATAAATTAATTAAGAAAATAAAATTTGTAAATTGTAGTTCTCAAATCCTCATTGCTGCACTAAAAGCTCACAAAATACACACTTTTGCCTTCAATGATTCCTCACTTTTATTTGGCCTGAATTCTCTACCGGCATAGGCTGATCTACTTAGCCCAGACTGCAAATTCCTCCAGTACAGGGACTTGAACCCATTTTGAACTTGCTTTGTCAAGTGCAGAATTCTGCCTCCCATGGCTGCTTAAACCAGTTTTAAGCAGCCCAAGCAGTAAGGTAGTATCTAATTATCCTAAGTGACATCAGTTTATTATGTAGCAAGAGCACAATTGGATGATTTGAGTTATGTATTTACAATCAGTGTTCTTAAATAGACTAGCCAAAAATAAGTAGCCATACTGAGACAAGGCTGTAAATCTTAGCTTTTCCATTCTACTGCTCAGAAAAACAAACAAATGAACAAAAAACAAAACAAAAAAAACGAGGTGACATAAAAATATGAATACATTTTTCTCTAGTGTATATAGAAAGTATTGTGACTAAATGTGACTTATTAATATGTTGAACAAATCAACATATTATTCCTGGTTGGAATACTTATTCACAGCTAGTATTTTACACCATGCATTGAATAATAACACTGCCGGATACTCAATAAATGGGGGAGTAATGTACATGGATGTGATGCCTGCCTTTGGGTTCTTGTCTGTGTTGTTTGATTTTTGTGATTTTTTTTCAGGACAGTTTGTTAACCACTGTGATTCCTCACCAATAAAGCCTAATATTTCAACCCCTGAACTTTATTAACCAGAAAACAAAGTAATGCTGTTTATCTCTTCAAGCTGCATTATAGTCATAATCATGTGTGAAATAATATCAACCTGAAGAAGTTGATAATTGAGATTCAACAAAAATAGTTGGACAATTGGTGTTAACTCATACCACTTAGAACTAGCTAAGCACATCTCAAAATCCTGTGCACGAGTCAAGAAACTAACAACCAGCTAGGACACCATGGCATGTGCTGAGGCTTAATTTCTACAGATATCTGAGTGAGGATGAAAGACACAAGAGAAAGGAGAACAACTGCAGGCCTAGCAAATGTCAAGAACCTTTGGCACAACATTTTCACTAAAGGATTATAGTATATCTTGTTATTAATTGGTTGATTGGGGATGTAAATATCTTCAAATGCCTTTGTAATCACCAGTACTTAGACCAGCTGAATAATTAAGAGAAAGCTTGTGTGTTGTGAAATAATTTGTGCTTCGCTCCTCCCTCCAACTTTGCTGAGAACATCCCTGCTACCCTATCATGGCCACAAGATATCCCAGATCTTTCCCAGCTAAAGAACATCAGAAAGGAAATCCTAGATGACCCAGGATCTATAGAATCTCAACCAGGGTGACACACAAGAAATCCATCCCATGGCTACATAATAAAGATGGAGAGAGCATGAAGAAGACATTTATAATAGATGAGACAAAGGGCTAGAAGAGAAAAGGTGTGAACAAGTAACAAATCTAGGTCCTGCCTCATTCCTAGATTTGTACATTTGAAAAAAAAAAAACATGGATGTTCTTATGATGAAGCCCTTATCCCATCACTCCTGTAGCCAAGCTGAGTAAAAACACAGATGCACAAGAGAAAAAAATGAGCCACAGTTGTGACTCTGGGCAGTATTAAGCTAAGCAGTCAACCACTTCAAGGCTCTCAGGCAGAGAGATCTCCAGTCCTTGGCTTAGCAGAAGATTACTGCATATACAAAGCCTGGCATGCTTATACATAAAGGGCCCATACTCCACAGTTCTGCCACAACCATCCATCTCTTTTAAGACTCCAATATAAATACATTTGAAGTGTAATCTCACACTCCATATTCTTTTTTATTTTAAAATTTGTATTTATTTTTCTTTCATACTATATACCACAACTGCAGCTTCCCCTTCCTCTACTCCTCCCAGTTACCCTCCCAATAGCCTCTCACCCAGATCCTGTCCCCGCCATGTCTCCCTCCAGAAAATAGCAGGCATCCAGGGATGCCTTAACACAGTACAACAAAATACAATAAGATCAGGCACAAACCCACATATCAAGTCTGGGCAAGGCAGCCCAGTAGGAGAAAAAGGATCCCAAGCACAGGCAAAAGAGACAGATATCACCACAACCACTGTCAGGATCCCTCACAAAACACTTCACCTTCTTTATCAATAGAACTTCAACCACTGATATTTTTACTTCCTTTCAATTGGATGTATCTAAACTACCAACTGGAAATCCATGAAATATTTTAATGATCCAAAATGAAATTATGTTTCAATAAGTCAAGGTGATATCTGAGTGGCTAAGAATGAGCAATGTGCAATATTTTTGCAGCCATCAACTTTAGTGAGATGTGAATAAGATAGTATCAACACAGAAAGCATACAGAATTCCAAGGAATTGTCAACCCATAATAATCCTCTTATCCTCGTTTAGGCAGGTTAAACTTGTGTAGGTCCCGCCTCATTCCCAGACCATGTTCCAGATTTCTGACCATAGTCAAAGGTTGGAATTGATCTGATATCTTCTCATATATAACAAAAACATTTTACAAATAATCTCTAAAGTATTTGCTTTTTAAGCCAGGCAGGGTGGCACATGCCAGTAATCCCCATACTCGGGGAGGCAGAGGCAGGCTGATCTCTGTGAGTTCGAGGTCAGCGTGATCTACAAAGGAGTCCAGGACAGCCAAGGTTACACAGAAAACCCTGTCTTAAATAAATAAATAAATAAATAAATAAATAACAAAGAAAATGTCAACCAAAGTGGTAGCCCAAAGGCATAAGCTACTCAGTGTTGTACTTATAGGCTTCCACTATTTCAAATAAATCTAAATACAAACAACTTCTATACAGACACTGAATAAATATTTATTAAGCCTCTATTACACGTCAGAAATTCTGTTTGATGCTGACAACAGAACAGGGCTCTTGCTCTCATAAGGCTCTACTCTGCTGAGACCAGAGACATAGAACTGAATGGCAAGTATTTAATGACTCAAACTGTGGTGACAAGCAGCAGCGTGATAGAATAAAGTTGATTAGGATTAGTTATAGTTTGGAAATACTAAAGAGGCTTGCTATTTATAGAGGTGTTCTCCTGTACCTTCCTATAAGAATATACCTTGCTCAGAAGTTGAAACCAAACACAAGATTCTTCAAAATTCTGGTAATAGCATGCCATGTAAGCCCTATTCTCTTTACCAAATTCTGAGAGCCATACATTATTGACCATAAATACTACAACCTAGGGTGGACTAACAGGATATCATCATCTAGTACACTGGAAACCCTTTGTTTAACCCTTTTTTCTCCCTCTCCCGGACTCTGATAGTCACTATTCTATTCTCTACCTCTTTAATTTTCACTGCTTTCCTGTAAACAGTCTCAAGGATTGTCTTTCTATAACTGACTTTCTCCATTCATTTTAACATTTTTTAACTTTTATTCAGTTCTTCCTCTGGATTTCCTTGTTTTCAAAGATGAAGTAATATTACAGTTGTATATGTGGCACGTTTCCTCAATCTTTTCATTTGTTGAAAGATATGTAAGTGGCTCACACATCTCTTTTTTTTATGGAAAAAAAAAAAAACTTGGCATGATCCTAGCCAACAGAATGTATTAAAAAATCAGCTAGAATCACCCTGCACAAAACTGAAGTCCAAGTGGATCAAAGACCTCAACATAAAACCAGACACATTAAATCGGCTTGAAAAAAAAGTGGGAAATACCCTAGAACTCATTGGTTCAGGGGAAAACTTCCTGAACAGAACACCAACAGCACAGGCTCTAAGAGCAACAGTCAATAAATGGGACCTCATGAAACTGAAAAGCTTCTGCAAAGCAAAGGACACCGTCATCAAAACAAAGCGACCACCTACAGATTGGGAAAGAATCTTCACCAACCCTTTATCTGACAGAGGACTCATATCCAGTATATATAAAGAACTAAAGAAGCTGAAAAGCAGCAAACCAAGTAATCCACTTAAAAAATGGGGAACAGAGCTAAACAGAGAATTCTCTGTAGAGGAATACCGAATGGCAGAGAAGCACGTAAAGAAATGCTCAACCTCACTAGCCATTAGGGAAATGCAAATCAAAACAACCCTGAGATTTCACCTTACACCCATGAGAATGGCCAAGATCAAAAACTCAAGTGACAACACATGCTGGAGAGGTTGTGGAGAAAGGGGAACCCTTCTCCACTGCTGGTGGGAATGTAAACTTGTACAACCACTCTGGAAATCAATCTGGCGCTTTCTCAGACAACTAGGAATAGCGCTTCCTCAAGATCCAGCCATACCACTACTGGGCATATATCCAAAAGAGGCTCAAGTACACAAAAAGGACATTTGCTCAACCATGTTTGTAGCAGCTTTATTTCTAATAGCCAGAAGCTGGAAACAACCCAGATGCCCCTCAACTGAAGAATGGATGCAGAAATTGTGGTACATCTACACAATGGAATATTACTCAGCAATGAAAAATAAGGAAATCATGAAATTCACAGGTAAATGGTGGGACCTGGAAAGGATCATCCTGAGTGAGTTGTCCCAGAAGCAAAAAGACACACACGGTATATACTCACTCATATAGACATACAACATAGGACAAACCCACTAAAATCTGTGCATCTAAAGAAACTAAGCAAACGAGAGGATCCTACCTAAAACGGTCAATCCCCATCCTGAAAGACAAAGAGGATGGACATCAGAAAAAGAAGAAAATGGGAAACAACCTAGGAACCTACCACAAAGGGCCTCTGAAAGCCTCTGCCCTTCAGACTATCAAAGCAGATGCTGAGCCTGATGGGCAACTGTTGGGCAGAGTGAATGGAATTTTAGGTAAGAACTGGGAAATAGTAAGAGCTGGAGAGGACAGGGCCTCCACAAAGAGAGCAACAGAACAAGAAAATTTGAACACAGGGAACTTCCCAGAGACTCATACTCCAACCAAGAACTATTCATGGAGATAACCTAGAACCCCTGCACAGATGTAGCCCATGGCAGCTCAGTCTCCAAGTGGGTTACATAGTAATGTGAAGAGGGACTGCCTCTGACATAATCTGACTGGCCTGCTCTTTGATCACCTCCTCCTGGGGGGGATCAGCCTTACCAGGCTATAGTAGAGGACAATGCAGCCACTTTTGATGTGAACTGATGGACTAAGATCAGAAAGGAGAAGAGAACCTCCCCTTTCAGTGGATTTGGGGAGTGGCATGCATGCAGAGGGAGGAGGGAGGGCGGGATTGGGAGGGGAGTAGGGAGGGGCTTATGGGGGGATGAAGAATGAATAAAGTGTAATTGATGAAAAATTTAAAAAAAAGAAAAGATAATTTAAGAACCTTAAATGACTTTCAAAAGTGGAGGAAAACATGGAGTTAGTCAATTTACATGGAGCACGTCTAGCCCCTGGGGGCAATGGTCTCCTGAACCTACTCAGACCTCGGACACCACCACTGCTGGTTCTAGAACTGATGCAGGATGTTCCAATGAGGGGGTTAAGGCTTCTCATAATATTTCCTATAAGTCCACACCTGTTTGTTTATAACCCCCATTTTTATTCATTGTTAGCCAGATAGAGCCAAGTAATTGTGGTAATGATACTTGCTTTTTGCCCAATGCCGGAATGCTAGTGAATTTAGGTATGCCCTGGTTACTCACATGCCTCGCTGGGTGCCTGTGCCCCTTGATGCCCCTCACGCTATGACTCTCTTCAGACAGAAAAGGGATCTTGGAATTACAGCCGCCATTGTTACTGCCATCTCATTGGCGGCTGTTGAAGCTACCACCGTGGCATTAGCCATGAACCATACTATGCAGATTGCTCAGACCCTAAATAATCTTTAGCCAACGTAGCTCATGCTTTAGATGTACAAAAAGGAATTAATGCTCAACTAAAAGGAGACTTGATGGTGTTCAATCAGAGGATTCACCTCGTGCAGGAGCAAATTGATACCCTATGGCAAATCGCTAAACTTGGCTGTCAATGGAAGTATGCTGGACTTTGTGTCACTAGCATAGAATATGAGAATTTTTCCTGCGCTGCAAATCTGTCTAAACAATTGTCTAGCTATATTTTAGGTAATTGGACTGAAGAATTCGATACTATGATGGAGCAGGTGAGAGTGGCCATTGTTACAGAAAATTCTACCAGAGTGGACGAAGGACTAGCCACAGGATTATCATCATGGATCGCTGCAGCCATGAATCATATGAAGGAATGGGTGGGCATGGGAGTGTTAGCAGGCCTTCTGGTGTTGGTCTCCTTGGTTTGCCTGTGGTGTATATGTATTAGAGTCTCACAACAGCATAATGTAGCCATGATCATTCAGGCCTTTATAGCCATTGAAGTAGGACAGTCTCCCCAAGCATGGTTGGCTACCATAAAAAGCTAAAATGTTATGCTCAGAATGTGAGGCTAAGCACTGCACTCAGGGTCAGCCGCTTTCGACCCAGAGAAGAGCAAGTCTGATTGCATGCGGGTTGATGCCCCAGGTCCCGCCTCTGAGAAAAAGGTATCAGATAGATCTGATGCTCTTTGGGACACCTAAATGAACATTGGTACAAAGTCCCAATTTATTTCTAATATCAGAGATCAGACCTCTACTCTTGCCTGTTGCGTCTAAAACAAAAAGGGGGAACTGTAGAGAGCTGCGTAATGCCGTGCCTTAAAGATGGAGCTGGTTTCCGCCTTCCACCTTCCCGATGGTGAGTGCTCTCTGTCACAAACAACTCTATATTTGGCTAAGGCTGAGGTTCTGGCTTGCTTCCATGTATGTGGACCTATCTGCATTGCCCACGTGGCAAGCTGGAGTTGGCTACCCAGAGGCTAAATCAGATCAGAAAGAAGGAGAGGAGGACCTCCCCTATCAGTGGACTTGGGGAGAGGCATGCATGCAGAAAGGGGGAGAGGGTGGGACTGGGAGGGGAGGAGGGAGGGGCTTATGGGGGGATACAAAAAGAATAAAGTGTAATTAATAAAAGTTAAATAAAAAATTTAAAAAAAGAAAAAAATGATAAACTCATTTAAAAAGTTACTCCTAGTATCTTGTCATCTTTTCTATACTTCTGATAATATACTTGGAATACACTTCTTGAATTATCTTTTTAAAATATCAATCCAATTGTGATAAAACTCCACTAAAAGTTCTCATGGACACCCATATTTTTCTTAGTCATAGCATAAGTCATTATCAAATCCTCTCTGAAGTTCCATGAAACAAAAGAGAAGCCCTGTTTATCTCTGATCCCAGGGCTTACAACTTTCCTCCCTGCTGGAAGCAAGCTTTGGTACCCTTCTTGCTCTTCTTTAGCAAACACTTACCTGCCTTACTCCATGGATATTGAACTTGTTCTTCTCACAGTATGTGATAATAAAACCTGCTAGTTTTTCCTTGGTTATCTTGGCATTAAAACTTCCTGTAAGTTTTTTTCTCTGAAATTATAATTCACCAACCTATAACAGAAATGCAGCTCCATGTCTCCCTGCTAGGTTTCTCCTGTGATTGCACAAACCAGGAAAGCTGTCCATCTGCCTAACTTCTGGAATGTAAGTTCTGTTCTATCAGCTACCAGCTAAAAAAAGATCTGTGAGGTTTATAGTTTAAATAATCTTGCCACATTTGCTAAATATTACTCATATGTGCATTTATCCTGTTATTTGGAAAGAAATCTTTCTAAGCCTTGGTTTTCTATTAAAAAAGAATAGTGGTGAAATCTAAATACTTTGTGATTAATTCATGGATTATGTTTTAAAGTAGAATATAGCATGGTCCCAGTCACACAGTGAGAGACCAAACAGTACATTCATCATAATTATGATGAATGTGATTAGTGTCATAAAAGTACCTACTTGCCAAGAAGAACTGCATAATTCACTTGTAAGGAGCTAGCAGGGAAATATGCTCTTACTATGAGTTTTCAAAAAAAAAAAATAGAACCTGTGTGTAGTGGACACTAGTGTGTAGTAACCAACGTGTATTTTTTTTTTTTTTTGTTATAAGCATTGTCTACATGTTGCACGAACAGAGAGCTCCAATGATCTACAGTTTGTAACTGTGAATACCCTAATGTTGTTTGTTCACAGGCCTGGACATCATAGTGGTTATGGTATAATTCTCAGTTTGTGGGCAGAAGAGGACCAACACCTTTCAAAAAGGCAGAAAAGAGATTAAATTTCCATTTTTCTGCTTCTTTGTCCTGTTTAGGACTTCAAAGGGCCAATTGTTTTGTTGAGGATTGTTTACACAACTCTTGTGCATGCTGTGACTCAGTCAATTTAGTACATAAAATGAATCAGTAGCAGCTGAGGAGGGAAGGATAAATTAGTTGGAAAAGTGCTTGCCTTGTAAGCAGGAGAACCTGAGTTTAATCTCCAGAGACCACTCAAAAGAAAGCCTGGTCCTTGTGATTTCAGGGCAGGAGAAATGGGGAGAGAGATTCATCCTTGGGGCACACTGGTCAGAGAGCAAAGCCTAAAAGTCAATTTCCAATCAGCAAGACTTGCTGCCTTAAAACAACAAAGGAAAAATAAGTAAGTAAACATAAATGATGGACGACACCTGACAAATAATAGTTAGACTTGGCCTGTGACCTCCAATATGAAAGTATGCACACTTTCTCACACACATGAACACATACATACACAAATCCAAAAACCCAAAGTGATCTATTTGAGTGTGAGTATGTATATGTGTGTGTGTGTGTGTGTGTGTGTGTGTGTGTGTGTGTTTGTGTGTGTGTGTGAGAGAGAGAGGGAGAGAAATCAAGGAGTTGATGAAATATTGTGAAATAAGATACAGGAATTCGGATTGGTCAGGCTTCTTATATGGGTGATGGTCCTCGTGTTTGCACAGCAGTGCTCTTACTACTGAACCATCTCTCTAGCCTGATATATATACCATTCATAAATGGAATGATAGACTAAAAGTAAAGTCAAGCTCATTATCCATTTGATAGCAAAGCTTATTTTGTTGTTGTTGTTAATAGCTAATACTTAATCGTGTAAATGCATCCATTCTTTGTTTGAGGGACATCTAGTTTTTTTCCAGTTTCTGGTTATTATGAATAAAGCTACTAGGAACATAGTTGAACAACTTATTTATAAAGTCCTTGCCTAGTGATGTTACCTAGCTATACAGAGACTACTAAAAGGCATAAACTGAAAAATAATTAAAATGGAACACATTTAAATAGAGAAGCAATTGAGGTCCTTAATATTCTACAACTGTGTTACTTTCATCAAAGACACAGGAATAATGAAAACCCATGTCTACCCATCAGAGGTCATGCCCAACTCTTCACAAACATCACAGATGAGGCCATAGGAATCTTTTCTAGCTGATTTTTTTTATTTTTTCCCTTTTTTTTAATTTTTCATCAATTACACTTTATTCATTCTGCATCCCCCCATAAGCCCCTCCCTCCTCCCCTCCCAATCCCACCCTCCCTCCTCCCTCTGCTTGCATGCCACTCCCCAAGTCCACTAATAGGGGAGGTTCTCCTCTCCTTTCTGATCTTAGTCTGTCAGTTCACATCAAAAGTGGCTGCATTGTCCTCTACTATGGCCTGGTAAGGCTGCTCCCCCCCAGAGGGAGGTGATCAAAGAGCAGGCCAATCAGATTATGTCAGAGGCAGTCCCTCTTCACATTACTATGTAACCCAATTGGACTCTGAACTGCCCTGGGCTACATCTGTGCAGGCGTTCTGGGTTATCTCCATGAATAGTCCTTGGTTGGAGTATGAGTCTCTGGGAAGTTCCCTGTGTTCAAATTTTCCTGTTCTGTTGCTCTCCTTGTGGAGACCCTGTCCTCTCCAGCTCTTACTATTTCCCAGTTCTTACCTAAAATTCCATTCACTCTGCCCAACAGTTGCCCATCAGGCTCAGCATCTGCTTTGATAGTCTGAAGGGCAGAGGCTTTCAGAGGCCCTCTGTGGTAGGTTCCTAGGTTGTTTCCTGTTTTCTTCTTCTTCTGATGTCCATCCTCTTTGCCTCTCCGGATGGGGATTGGACATTTTAGTTAGGGTCCTCTCTCTTGCTTAGTTTCTTTAGATGCACAGGTTTTAGTGGGTTTGTCCTATGTTGTATGTCTATATGAGTGAGTATATACCATGTGTGTCTTTTTGCTTCTGGGACAACTCACTCAGGATGATCCTTTCCAGGTCCCACCATTTACCTGTGAATTTCATGATTTCCTTATTTTTCATTGATGAGTAATATTCCATTGTGTAGATGTACCACAATTTCTGCATCCATTCTTCAGTTGAGGGGCATCTGGGTTGTTTCCAGCTTCTGGCTATTACAAATAAAGCTGCTACAAACATGGTTGAGCAAATGTCCTTTTTGTGTACTTGAGCCTCTTTTGGATATGTGCCTAGGAGTGGCATGGCTGGATCTTGAGGAAGCGCTATTCCTAGTTGTCTGAGAAAGCACCAGATTGATTTCCAGAGTGGTTGTACAAGTTTACCTTCCCACCAGCAGTGGAGAAGGGTTCCCCTTTCTCCATAACCTCTCCAGCATGTGTTGTCACTTGAGTTTTTGATCTTGGCCATTCTGATGGGTGTAAGGTGAAATCTCAGGGTTGTTTTGATTTGCATTTCTCTAATGGCTAATGAGGTTGAGCATTTCTTTAAGTTTATCATTTTTTATTACGTAGAATTCATAGAACTTGCTGACAAGTAAGATGTGAGCTCTTATAAAAAGTGTCTATGACCTCTCAGGATCCATATGCTTGCATTATAATCTTCACTGTGGTGGTATTAGGAGGTAGAGCATTATGGAAGCAATGTATTTCATATGGGCTTAGCACCTTATAAAAGAGACCCAAGAATGTTCTTTAACATTATTCCTTCCTGACCCATGCATACATAAGGAGAAAAAGAAATGAAATCTAGAGGAGAAACTTCACTAAAACGTTGTTATGCAAGTGTCCTGAATTTGTACATCCAATGGCCAGAATTATAAAAAAAAAAAAAAAAAAAACCCGAATCCTTACTGCTTTTAAGCTATCTATTTCATGGTAATATACTATAACATATGCACAGTCTGTTACATGAAGTGTAGAAAATTGAAGAGAGAATTTTGTTCTAAACACAGTCCAAGAAGTTCAGTTCAGTAGCAGGATAAGGACCATGTATATTTAATGGAGATTCAGATGTACTTCCTAGTTTGTTACAAATCTTAGTAGTTTTCTTCCAATTATCAACACCACAAAAATAAGCCACTGGGAAGAAACATGAGTCTTTATAATGGCAGATTTTTGGTCCATTTAAAAATGTGCATCTAGTTTAAATCACCATTTGGTTTTTAGGTGTCTGTGTTGGCATTCTTGTGTGAGTGTATATTTGCTATATGCATGTGTTTGTGTCTGCATGGAGTGGGGTGAGGAGTATTTAATATCCAAGTCAATGCTGTGTTTCATTCCAGAAAACAGAACGCTCAGCATTCCTTTCAGAATGAGGACTTTCTGCTAAGCCCCGTGTTTGCTTCTCCCCTACCCTGCTTGCTCAAAATTCTACCGAGGCCAATTAAACTTGCTGCAGCAAGATCAAACACAACATGCACTACCTCAACATGGAGGTGATTATCAAAATCCAGCTATATTTTAGAATAACTGCCGCGCTGAGCGTGAGGTGTTTTCACTTTACATCAGCTGTCTTTTGGGTAGGTATACCTTGTCACTCACAAGGCACTTGGATTCTCAGGAGTGTTGCTATTAACTATAGGAAGACACCTGCACTGTGCTTCCTTTTCATAATTAGTGAGGTCAAATCATTCCCTTCATAAGTGTTTTTTAGTTCTAGTTCATATTCCAAGGCTTAATGATTAAGTCTGATGTATGACTCACTCACTGAAGTCATTATAAGAAAAGTAAATAAAATGTTTTAGCCACGGCTAAAAACCCAAAAGGAAAGTAATCCCTTCTAGGGGAGATTATGAGACCAGATTATGAGACTATGAGACCAGAAAGTTCTTAAGAGTATGAAACTATAACAATTTGTATACCTCACAGGAATACTTGTCTCATCCTGCTCTGAACAAATATATTAGAAAATTATAATTTAATTGAAAAACGTTCCATACTTAAGACACTGGAACTAGCATGTTGAATAAGAAAATTATAATATACCTATTAATTCAAATCTGCTATACTTTCTTATTTATAAAAAACAATGATTACCTTATTTGTGAGCAAAAAATTAACATAAAAGAATCCTAACACCATATATGTAACTGGTGTGAGATGCTAGCCAAGTGGGTGCTCATGCTTCCTTCTAGATCTGGGAACTGTAAGTTGCTTGTGGTAATGATGTACTGGTAACCTGAAAGAAAGTCCCAAAGCCCTATCTTAGAAGAGATCATAATTAGCAAGAGACATTGATGATTTGCTATTTGGCAATAATATGTGCTTGAAGGAGGTCCCCAGCAACCTAAAATCATCCCCTTTACCTCTCTGCAGGACAGAGCGTATTGACTGACCCACTGTCTGTGTCAACTTCCATACTGTGGACATAACTACGCTATAGGAACTGTGTTATCCCCAATTTTGAATTTCCACTTGAGACTAGTGGGATACATACAATGGTATATATTTCTACCATCTACCAAACATGGCAAAAGTTGGGCCAATAATATTTTCTTGAAACATTTAATGTGAGTACATACAAGAATGAATGGATACAATGTATGCATGAGCCTAGATTTACCTAGTCCTGTTCAAAGTATTATTTCTCCCTGAACCCTAAAGCCTAAATTATTAGCTTTATTATTTTTGTTTTATTCTCTACTGTATTCTGTCATAGAATGGTCACAACTTCTAAATATTATGTTAAAATCTATATGTTAATCTGTAAAAGAACATATCTAATACCAGATGGTAGCATTCATGAGAGCATGAGCTAACTGCACTCAGTCACTACTACAGACTTGTGTGAAACACAGAATCTAAAACAAATGTTCAAATAATTGAATGCTCCTTTTTATTTGGATGGAGGCGTTACACCATGTAGTTTTAATAATTAGCTTCCCTGCTCCACTGCGGTGCCCTCACTGCCTTTAGCCTTTATTTAGATTCTTGGTGTCTTCTCTTATTTCCTGTAGTGATAATTTTGGAGTTTTGGTTTCAAAACAAAACAAAACAGTAATGCTATAGGAAAACGTTTTCCTTTTAATCCTAGATGTGTGGATGAGGGGCTGTTTTGCAGTAGTTGACTATGATTTGCCCTGGGCTCTAGCAGAGATATGATTTTGCCAGCTGCAGATGGTTTCTGTGAATGTGTGAATTCTGGGGACTTCTCAGAGAATATAAATATGCTAGAACCCTGATATGTGGGTTTCTGGTTGGTGGTTAGATGTTGTTGGTTGCTGTTGGTCATGGTTTGTTAAGTAGTTATGTACAAAGAAAGGAGACAAAATTAGATATTCTGGTGGCAGAAATTAAAATTTCCCCAAGGAACTCACCCCTCATCAACAAGAGATAGTCCTCTTTAACCTGTATCTTTTTTTCTCTCCTATCAAGTGTTAGAGGTTTGAAGTGTGGAAGAAACAGAGTGAAGAAAGATGGAAGAAAAAGGAACCTACAAAGTAGCTAATGGCAGCTACAAGTTCCCTTTTCACTTTCATAATCTAAACACACACATGTTTTATTTTAATCCAGATTCTTCATATGAGAGAAAACACATTTTGTCCTCCTGAATTTACTTTCTGTTTAAAATAATTATCTCCACATTGCCTATTTTCCTAAAAACATAATTTTATTCTTTTTAATTTTACAGCTGGATAAAATTATATTGTGTGTAGCTACCATGTTTTCTTTTTTGATTGATAACATGAATATTGAAGCAAGAAACATGAATGCATAAATATACCAGACATATGCTGATGTAGTGCTCTTCAGGGAAATAGCCATGTGTAGGATAGATGGATTACATGGCAGTTCTAACTTTAGGGTTTGTTGTTGTTTCATTGTTTTAGGTTTTTAAAATTTTATTTATTGTTTTAAGAATTACAGTTTATTCATTTTGTATCCCAGCTTTAGCCCCCTCCCTCATCCTTTCCCAATCTCACCCTCCTTTCCTCATCTCCTCCCATCCCCCTCCCCCAGTCCAATGAGAAGGGAGGTCCTCCTCCCCTTCCATCTGATCCTAGTCTATCAGGTCTCATCAGGATTGGCTGCATTGTCTCCTTCTGTGGCCTGGTAAAGCTGCACTCCTATAAGGGGAGATTATCAGGGGGAAGCCACTGAGTTCATGTCAGAAATAGTCCCTGTTCTCCTTACTAGGATACCCACTTGGACACTCAGTGGCCATCAGCTACATCTGTGCAGGGGTTCTAGGTTATCTGCATGAATGGCCCTTGGTTGGAGTATCAGTCTCAGAAAAGACCCCTGGCCTCAGGTTTTTTTTTTCTCTCCTTGTGGAGCTTCTGTCCCCTCAGATCTTTCTGTCTCTCCCTTCTTTCATAGGATTCCCTGCACTCTGTTTGGTTCTGAGTCTCAGCATCTGCTTTGACACAGTACTGGGTAGAGTCTTTCAGAGTTCCTCTGTGATAGGTTCCTCTCCTGTTCCCTGTTTTCTTCCTCTTCTGATGTCCATCCCATTTGCCTTTCTGAATGAGGATTGATCATCTTACCCAGGGTCCTCCTTCTTGCTTAGCTTCTTTAGGTTAGCAGATTTTAGTATGATTATCTTATATTATATGCCCAATATCCACTTTCTACTTCTGAGATACCTCACTCATTATGATCTTTTCTAGTTCCCACAACTAGCCTGAAAATTTAATGATTTCTTTGTTTTTAATCGCTGAGTAGTGTTCTATTGTGTAAATGTAACACAATTTCTGTATCCATTCCTCTGTTGAGGGACATCTGGGTTGTTTACAGCTTCTGGCTATTACAAATAAAGCATTTTTTTTTTGAGGATTTTCCATACAAATTGCCACTCAAACTCCACTGGTTTACATTTCTGCTAGTAGTGTATAAAATCACCTTTCTCCCGACAGTCTCACAAGCATTTGTAGCCATTTACTTTTTTTAATGGTGGCCATTTTGAGTATGAACTCTCAGAGCAATTTTAATTTACATTGCCTTGATAGTTAAGAATGTTGATTACTCTTTCAAATACATGTTGGCCCTTGAGAACTATCATTAGTTTACTTAATGACTACTTGTTTTTTTTCTGTTTAAATGTGGTATACTTTATACATTCAAGACATTATTCTCCTGTCAAATATAAAACTAGAAAATATTTTCTCCAATTATGTTCACTCTCACTTTATTCTGTTTCCTTTGATGTGCAGAACTTTTAAGGCACATGCAATATTATGAAGATTACTTAATAACTAATTGAACAGCTCATTCAGGACATGCAAGGCATATCCTTGCATCTTAGAAAAAAGTATTCTGGTAATATTTCCAACCATTTGGTTTTTGTTTAAGGCCATTTGCATTTTTCTAGTGCTATATCCAAATTCTCCAGGGCTTTTTAAATTTGAATATATAAAGTGGTTTCATTCACTTCTGGGGTCCTACTATCATGCTAGGTACAAAATCATCATAAATTCCATGAATTAGCAAAATATGGGCTAGGTATACCTCTGTGTAAACTACCCAAAACTGATATTTACACCCCTTCCCACTAAACACCAAGTCCAGAGGATTTGGCTCAAGTCATATGAGCTTCTTATAACTTCAGGGTCCTACCAGCAACTTCAAGGACCATATTACCTTCAAGTTTCATTAAGCATATTCTGCTTTGATTCACCTATTGCCTAACCTTCTTTCAATACAACATAAACTTATCACTTTCCCCATACTATCAGTAATTATCATCCCAGAATTCATGCATGTTGAACTTGTCGTGGCTGGAAAAAAAAAAAACTATACATAATCAAATCTCTCTATATTTAAATTCTGCTAATTGGAAAATTGGATCCTTTAACTATTGAAGAGAATTTCATGTCATTTTAGCTGCCCACCTACTTGGGATTGTATTGTTTACACTGAAATGAGTTCCCCAATAACAATTATCAATCAAAAATATGTCCCCACAGACTTACCTCCTCCATTCGGACAGAGGCAATCCCTCACCCAAGGTTCTTTCTTCCCAAATGACTCCATATTTTGTCAGTTGAAGAAAAACTAACCAGCATAGTAGGAAACTACAAAACAATTCAATGTCCCTTTCAAAAATTACCATTTTTTATTACCAACTTTTAGGCTCATATAATTAACTAGCATCTACCAACTGAATATTTTTCATAGGTGTTCTGCCCTACAAAACACAGTATGGTTAATGCAGTGCAGGCTTTGGCCTTCAGCTTCCTAAGACTGTGTTGTGCTGCTTGGTTTTCCCATTAACACTTGCTGCTTTCTGTTTCATTTACAACTAAATATTAAGCATTTCTGACATTAGTATATGACCCTCTTCTCCATTTTTTCTTGTTTGTCATTAGTGATCTCCATTTAAAAGAATGGCTGTAAGTAGAGAATAGCTACAAATTGTGAATTTCTATCCCTTAAATCCTGGTTCTGTAAGCTAGTTGACCAGAATGTTCCTTCAGCTAGACATTTAACTCACGTCTCAAAGTTATCATAACCAAACTATTTCTCTAGTATTTGATGTTTTCATCAAAAGCCTCACAACCACTCATTTGGTCAAAAGCAAATTCCTCAATCTACCTTTGAATTTTCCTTTTAATTTATTTGGAGAAATTCTGTGTTGAATATGTACTCCCTCTCTACATCATACTCTTTCTGACCCTACCTTACCAGTAAGATTCTAAAGCACACTTAACTAGGCCCTTGTCTCTACTATTGGCCTCTACACATGTCACTATACACATCTTATTTTAAAAGAGAAACCATGACATTCCTAGACCCATTACTTTTCAGTTGTTATTTATTGCTTTTTATGCCAGATTGAATCAGCTCAGTGATTCATTTAAAGCAATAGAAGAGGTGGCATTGATTCCTCCTCTTCTTGTCTGCTGTTACTCTCTCCATCTATACTGTGTTTCAGACCAAACGAAAGGGTTAGGCTAACTTTGTAACCTATATGTCTTCTAAAGCCTATAGTTTTGAGTTTTAGGTCCAGGTTAAGCTAAAGCCTCTTAGTACCTTTCCAGAGAGTGAAGGAATGTGACCCTATCTGTGAGGACAGATATAAAAAAAAAGGGCAAGCAAGCAATGACCTTCACTCAGCAAAAGAAGGACCAGACCCTTGTCCTTGAGATAGCGTTTCTTAGCAACAAACCTAGACTTTTTCTGAGTAGCTTTTGACCTCCAGCCAAGAGCCCGCAGCCCTAATCTTCAAGGATGAGCTAACCACCCCCACCTTCAATTGCAGCTGCATCCACACTTGGCAGGACTGACCAAGCTTGAGCACCTAAGACTAACCAATTATCTTACTTTATAGCTTCCTCATCCAATCCTAAATTGCCAAAACTAGAACTTCAAATCTCCCGCAATTTTTCTTTTAAAAACCTAAAGGCCTTTGTCTCCCGGTGCCACTCTTTGCTGACCAGCAGGGGTGACCCCATTGTACAATGCTTAATAAACCTCTTGCTTTTGCACTTTGAGTATGACATAGTCTATAGTTGCCTTGGAGTTGGCAAGAGGACAGTTTTAGGTTGTGATATAAAAATGCTTCAAAAATTAAAACACATCAATTTAGTTTTGAACCTCAGTTTCCTTATTCTTCCCATATTTGTGTCTTGTATCTGATAAGTACACCCTTGACATACCTAACAGTTACTCCTTACCCAAAAAAAGAATCGACAGAAGTATAATGCATAATTATTCTAAATTATTGATCATCTTCAAAGTTAGAATTCATCCTTTTTCTACCTTTTATATGACTATGTAAGGGAAGAAATTAGCTAATCAAGTATTCAAATACCTAACAAACCACCCAGACATTTTTACCTCTGTAGGAAAGATAACCATCTTTTTCTCTCCTTCTTCCAACTTGTCTGAGGTAAAAATAAGAATCACTAGCTGCAATTCCACCTGTATCCTGTCTTTGCAGTCTCAACAACTGTTTCTTAAAGCCTAGAATATAAAGTTGTAAACTCCATGATTTGAAGTCCATTGGTGGTCTGCCAACAGTCTAAATGAAAGAATATTTTAACTCCAATGATAAAATGAACCTTAATATGTGAATTGTTTAAAAACAATGATGCTCTGGTTAAATGTGCTGACTTTCCTGGAACTCTGCCAACCAGCAACCCCATCTGGGTCTGTCTGTGGGGACCCCAGAGGCACCTACAAAAACTTCCCACTTTCTGCAAAGCCCAGTTCAAAAACCGCTGGACTTAGAAGTCTCTAAGGCCCCTGGTAGATTTAACATTTCATGATTCCTGCTCTGAAATAAACAACAGATGTCACCAACTAAAACCGAATGAAATTTATTCATGTACTCTTTTAAAAATTAAATGGAAGACTTTTCTCCACCCCCCCCCCCAAACCAAGTAAAATTCATTGCATGGAATTCTGACAGAGTATACAAAGAGCCTTTTAAATGTTAAAAAACATTCATAAATGACTTTGTCACAAAGTGTTATAGGATTTTGCAAAATTGAGCTTATGTAGCTTTTGCTGACTTGAAGAGTTATTGATTAGAAAATACCTTCTACCTTCTAGGCCATGCATGCCTCAGAAGGTTTCAGATCCAGGAATCAGTGTCTGCTCACCTATATACTACAAAGGTCAAGCCACCATAGAAACCCATTAAAACACACATGCACATTTGTTCAGCTTGGAGGCTGAGAGTGGCAGATCCAATCTCACCCAGAGCCACAGTACAGCCTCCAGGAGGCTGATGTAATTCTCCTGTGAATCTGTGGTTTAAATGGAATTGATTATTTTAAAATATTAGATATGGCATTGCTTGCTTTTTCACATTGCATTAAGCCATCTCCTACAAGCAGCTAGAAGCTTAGTAGACAAATCTATATAGCTGTCCATAGTGGCTCCCTCACTCATACATATGTATGTGCACATACTTACACATGACCATGCAAATTCAAAGAGCAGATAACCATATTAACAGCTTACAGATGTAGACAAATTTACATCTGTGACACCTTTAGTATGTAGCAATCCACCCAGTCCCTTTAAAAAAAACTTTGTAAGCTATGTATTTAAAGAGCTGGTAAGTAGAAAAAGCATGCACTTTGTGATATTTGTACTTACATCTCATTTAAGTGTTCTCAAACTTTAAATGAAAAAATGGAGGCACTGAGAGAGCAAAAACTTTTTCAGTGTAACAGTGCCAGAGGGTAGATATCTGGAAGAAAAGTGAGACTACTTACTTACAGAGGGTAACATCATTCCTCTGCAACATAAATTTAATAAGGCAAAGTTACAGCATAATGTTCTTTTTAAATGTGGTTTGCCATTCCACAGCAGCTTCACAGAAAATGCCTGCTCCTGTTGCTTTTATGTAAAAGCTAGATATTCATAGAGTCATTCATGTTCAAGAGTCATTGTACCTCTTTCAATGGGAAGAATCATTCAGTCCAAGTTGGAAAGACAGAACTGTGAATTTAAAATCCCACAGCATAACTTATAACTTTGGCCTTATTCATTCCTATGCTGTTCAGTGTAAGATGTTTCTGAGTATGAGAGTAACATTGGAAGCTGGGCACAGCGGTACATGCCTGTAATCTTAACACTTGGAGAGGCAGAGGCAGGCATATCTCTGTGATTTTGAGGCCAACCTGGTCTACAAAGAGAGTCTAGGACAGCCAAGGCTACACAGAAAAACCCTGTCCTGAAAATACAAGAGACAGAGACAGAGAGAGGAAGAGGGAGAGTGAAAGAGGAGAGTGCATATCCTCCTCCATACAGCTCATGTTGCTATTAAAAAAAAAAAAGTGGTACGGTTAAGTCCCTTGCTATCCATTTCTTCTGTGGCCATTGACATTATTTTCTCTTCTATGTGAAGAGATATATAATCACCTTTGTCTTCTTCACTCATAGTTATCATAATACCAACCCATCTTGTAGAAACAAGAGAAATGTGATGATTAGCTTTAGTAGTTGAGGAACCGCATACTACTGGGGTATGTTAATCGGCCATCATCCAAGAACTTGCATTCACAAATAACTGAAGCCTATTGTGCAGAATCTCAAGAGCTAACCCTGGCCTGGAAATTGTGAAACCATCCTAAATTAAGCTGTTCTGTGATAAAGGAGTGAGAATTACCCAAGATAAATAACTAAATGGTACAGAGCTTCAAAGGGATGGATAAAGATGAACAATCTCTGTGAATACAAATCTCTGTCTCTTGTAGAAAATCTATGCTCTGATGCCAAGGCCATGTGAGGGAGGAGAATCGTCTGTGAGTAGATCAACACTAATGAAGTAAGTGCTCAGTTCAACAGTGATGGACCTTTGCAGCAACCTCATTCATCTTTGAGAAGCCATTATGATTAGTGCCTCGGCTGTAGCATGCTTCTCTCCAGCTGCTGCTAGGGGTCTGTGAGAGCAACAATTTTCCTGGGAGATGGCATAAAACAGGCAATCCAACAACGCAGTGTCACAGTCTGCCTGCTGGACTTTCGACTCATCATATAGCTCTTCTCACACCTGACAGTTACTAGAGGCTCCAGTTTACCCATAAAGGGAAATTCATACGAGTCAAAGTTAAATGTGAGTGACTACAATTCTGTATCTTCTAGAAAGAATCGGAATCTGAGAGGTCATCCCTAAGGAAGATGCCTTCTTGCTATCAATCTTTTTCACATTTCTTTTTTCTTTTTTAAAGTGTAGAACTGCTGGACATAGTGGCACACACCTGTAATCCCAGCACTAAGGATGCAAAGATAGGAGGGTCAGGGGTTAAGGCCTGCTTTGTGTACTATCTAAAGGCCAGCTTGGGTGACAGGAGACATTATCTCGATCAAAAGAAACATGAAGAATTGGTACAATAATAACTTCTAGAGATTTTTGGACCCTGTATCTATAACTCAGACTAGGAATCATTTCTTTCTCTGTTTTTTTTTTAACTTATTCTTCTCTTATACAATACATACTCCTTACAGCTTCCTCTCCCTGTCCTTCCCCCAGACCTTTCCACACACCCTCTCCCAAAAATCTACTGCTACATTGTTTCCCTTCAGAAATAGCAAGAGTCTGAATCATAACAACCAAACACAGCATAACAAATGCAACTAGACTAGACATAAATCCTTGTATCGAGGCTGTATAAGTTAACCCAGGAGGAGAAAAAAGATCCCATAAGCAGGCAAAAACATCAGAAGCACATGCACTCTCATTGTTGGGACTCCAGCATAAACTTCAAGCTAAAGAACTGAAGCATGCATTCAGAGGGCCTGGCACAGACTCATGCAAGCTCCTTGGTTGCCACCTCAGTATCTGTGAGCCAGTAAGAGCTCTCCTTAGTTGATTGTGTAGGCTATGTCCTTGACCTCTCTAGCCCCTACAATCCTTTTTACCCCTGTTCTACAGGGTTCCCTGAGCTCTGCCTAATGTCTGGCTGTGGGTCTCTATATCTGTCCCCATCATTTCTATATCTAGTAAGCAAGATGACACATTTGGGAAATGAATTAAATTACTTTGTGCACATGTTCATTAATTAGGCAGGTCTATCTTCTTCTTGGGAGATGTGATATGTTTATTTATCAACCTAACACATTGATTCCTGGCTATTATTTCAGTAGAGAAATGTAAGGTCCATCTAATAAAAAACAAAGGCAGTGACCAAAGAAGATGTGGTGTTGGATAGGGGAGCAGGAAGGCAAGAAAAGAAGATTAAAGATTTTGTGAAGAGTAAAAACATCTTCAGGGAGAAAAGTATTAGTCACCTTTATCATATGCCTGGAAACTTGAACATTCAGTAATGATTTTGGTGAAAATACCTGTGTGCAGAAACTGTTGAAACAAATATTTAGACTCAGAACACCTTTTCTTTTATAAAAGTGAAATATGATTGTTGTAGAAGTTTTGCTTTATGATATGTAAACATGTTTTGTTTTAATCCCAAGTGAGGGATATAGGACTGATTGAGATTGTCCATGGCAGAAAACTATTTATCTTATACAGGCACTGAGAGAGGTACTTTGCCAACTCTCTCTCTATATATATATATATGTGTATATATATGTATATATATATATATATATATTATTCACTTTACTTCATTATATCCCTTCTCTCCTCTCAGCCCCACTTTTTATCCCTCCCCCCTGCCCTTTTCCTTAAAAAAAGGGGAGAACCCTTTCCCTCCCACCGCCTAGGAAATGAATTTTTATTAGGGTTGAGCATGTCCTCTTCCCCAGTGGCCTGCCAAAGTAGTCCTGCCAGGGGAAAGTGATCTAAAAGCTAGCAGGTGAGTTCATGTCCAGTGCAGTCCCCACTTCCCTTACTAGAGTACCCATTTGAAGCCTAAGCTTCCCATCTGCTATATCTTTTGTAGGAGGCCTAGGTCCAGTTCATGCATGGTCCTTGGTTGATGCTTCAGTCTCAGCAAGCCCCTCTGGGCCCTGGTTAGTTGGCTCTGTTGTTTTTCTTGTGGAGCTCCTGTCACTTCCAGGTAGTTTTTTGTTTCCTCCCACTATTCCCCAAGACTCCCTATGCATTGACCAATGTTTGGCTGTGAGTCTCAGCATGTTTTGAGGCACTGCTGGGTAGAGCCTCTCAGAAGACAACTCTGACAGGCTGCTGTCTGCAAGCTTAGCAGAGTATCATTCATAGTGTCAGGGGTTGGCACTCTCTGATAGGGTGGGTCTAAGGTTGGGCCAGGCATAAGCTGGACATTACCTCAATCCCTGCACTAGCTGCTCTGTCTTTATCCCTGCACACCTCATAGGCAGGGCAAATGTTGGGTCGAAGTTTTTGTGGGTGGGTTGGTGTTACCCACCATTTACTAGAAGACTAATCTAGTTAAAGGATGCCCTTTTCAGTCTCTATGTCCCTACTATTAGGACTTCCTGCTTGAATCCCCCTCATATACTCTCAAGAGCCTACCCTGACTTAGGTTTCTTGCTTGTCATAGAGATTTCCCCACCCTCATTTTCTCTTTTCTCTACAGTTTGGAGTGTAGGAGAAACCCAGTCTCTTATTCCTCATGTAAATGAGAGTAACATAATCAGGAAAAGTTCCACCATACCATAGAAAGGTGTTTATTTAAACCTGCTTGGTACCCAAGAGGCCAATCATTTCTTCTATGGAAATACAGGAAAGCACAAGTATAATCAAATGCTCCAGTTTTCCACAGTGTGCAATGTAAACTGAGAAAACTCCTTCCATTGAAGTTCCCAATAAATGAATATATTTTGTCCTTGATTCCAGGTAGACAGATTGGTTGTGTACGAAATATACCAGATGATTTAAAGGAGATAGATGAAGCAGACTCAGAGGTTAGATATAATTTCCTTTGTGGAATTTAATAGTTCTAAGTATTAAATATATATATGTATTAAAGATAGACAGAAATAGCCTCTTCTATGATAACATTATTGTTTCCAATGTTCTTGTCCCCTAGGACATAATAACTTTGATGAATGCCCAAGTTTTATATGGCATTTGTGTTTATTTATTAAATCACTCATCTATATAACCATTCATCCATTCATAAATTCATCCATCCATTCATAAGTTCATCTATCCATTCATAACTCCATCCATTCATTCATCCTTTTCCAGATAGGAAATTGCTCTACCACTAAGCTGGCACCTTAACACTTAATAAAAAATCTTGATAATCATTTTTTGCTACCACATCCCAAACCTTATCCTGGCCACCCTTTTCCAATTTACTCTTTCTCTACTTTCAAACTTGATCCTTCCTATAGGTCATGCACTGAATAATCTACTACTATGGATTAAATTCTCAATACCAGCCCCTCCAGGTCTACCGATGACCATTACAAAGGTTTATTTTTGCAGAACTATCTCCCTTTTAGTTACATGATCGTGCCAATGGCCATACCCTAATGGGCTGCCTTATATATTGCTTCACAAAAAATACATTTATATACTTAAATAGAGCTTAACATCCAAACATCTGCCTTATGTGTTCCACACTTCTGCATTATTAATGGTTATGTAGTAGTCCATTGCATGAACTGTCATTAGTATTTGATTCAATCTGTCACTGATCATCATACAGAACAATAGAACTTGAGCTTTCTTTGGCTTAATGCGTATTTTTGAATGGATAACTGAATTGAACAAACAGACATTTAACTTTTCTTATTTTTCTTTATTTAAATGTAGCATTGCCATGAATTTGTTTCTGGTTAAATCTGTGCACATATGCCTAATTCATTCTTTGGAAGAATTCCTAGCAGTTACAGTGTTGACCAAAAGAAAAATTTGAGGAATTCTAATCCCATAACCATGACATTCTCTAGAGATTACTAAAGCACAACACACAAACAATTTGCATTCTTTGTTTGCTTCCTTGAGAATTTAGTCTTGTAACTAGGAGGGGGGAAATAGGGTTTTCTCTCCTTTGCTCCATGAGCAAAACCTATGTCTTAGTAGCTAGAATGTATGTGTGCCTTCCAAGAACACAAATCACTTAAGTGTGAAATAAAATGCAACAGAAAAATACTTTTTAGTCAGATTTACCAGCAACCAGATAAGAATGACTGTGGGTACTGTCTGCTCCTATAAATAACAAAAATAAATAATAATAAATATTCTGCACTGTCCAATTTTGGTTTGTTTTAGAACCTGCTAGAAAATAATGGCTCATCATATGAAAGAAGGGGGAGTTAGTATGACCTGGATAGGATAGGAGTTCCACAAGAACCAAATATATCTAGGCACAGGAGTCTTTTGTGAAACTGTATCTTCAACCAAGGACCATGTATGGATATAACCTAGAACCCCTAGCCCATGGTAGCTCAGTATCCAAGTGGGTACCCTAGTAAGGGGAACAGGGACTATTTCTGACATGAACTCAATGGCTGGCTCTTTGACACACACCCCCCCCCGCCACCCGAGGAAGGAGTAGCCCTGCTAGGCCACAAAGGAGGACTTTGCAGCCAGTCCTGAAGAGATCTGATAAGCTAGGGTCAGATGAAAGGGGAGGAGGTCCTTGGAAAGGGGTAGTGAGAAGATAAGAGGGCGAGGATGGGATTTGGAGGGGATGATGGAGGGGGCTACAGCTGGGATACAAGGTTAATAAACTGTAACTAATATTAAAAAAATAAAAATGTAATTAAAAAAAGAAAATGGCTCTAGCTGCAATATTAGTGTAACCCTCTGACGTACAAAGTTTCATGAGCAGAACAGCAGAACCTAAGGGTCTGCTTAACTTTACACACAGGACTGTGTTCAATACCTCTGAACAAAACTTTGCTGCTGGAAGTTACTTTGCTGTAAAGCATTGTGTTCAATGTCCTCTACACACCAAAGACAACTTTCAGACTGAGTAGCGCATAAACATTCATATTTGCAGACATGACATCTATTTATAAGTTCTAACATTTGCATTATATTTAACAACTTCAAAAATAACAAAAAATATCAAACAAACATGGAAATGCCATAATCAAAGGGTTTCACACTGCCATAGAAAATCTCCTGGACCAAATGGTACTCAAATCCATTTTCTGACACTCTTCTAGTCCTTCCACAGAATATTCCAGCTACCCCAGCATCATTATTTACTAAACTTTAGCATGATTATGAAAATGATCTGCTTGTATTAGACACAGCTTTTCAGACATGTTCTTGATGTGTGTAAAATGGTCATTTTAACCATGTATACTGACACTGTGTGTTCAAGGCAAAAATGGAAGACTTGTGGTATCTACAACCAAAGGTAATCCAGCCTGTTTTCATTCCCTCTCACTTTATTACACTGCTTCTCTGCCAAAGTAACTCCTTGACCTGAATTTTCACTTTAGAATACAGAAAAGCTTCAAAACAAAAATAATGACCCTTAAATTAACAAATATAATTTTTCTTACCATAGAAGAGACACATCAAAGGAGACACTCCAAGCTTTGTGCTGTAGCAATTTCTGTGAACAATTATTCCAGCTATTAAAAACAGAGTTAGAAGCTAGAACAAAAATTTTAAGTTTTTGTTCCAGTTAAAGCTTTTTACATTAAATGTGCACATTGAAAGATACATAAACTACATCTCAGAGGACAGCATAGCTCTTAATTTTGAATGAAATAAGCCAGGTCTAATCATCAAAAGTATGTATGATAGAAATAAAAGCAAGATTGTGCTATGGAGTGCATAAGGTGGTAGTTTCATCTAGAGAACAGCTACATGGCCAATGGAAATACGAACTGTATTTCAAGAAAACACCCCATTTTGCTTATTAAATGTGTCCTCAGGTACCAATTTAGAAGCCAAGATAGGTTTAAATAAAAAATATTCATACTAGTTTCCAGAAATTTTCTTCATAAATCTAATGAAGTTAGGTATCACAACCATAATTCATAGAAAAGAAACTGAGGCACTACAAAGCTTAATACCAAAACCAAATACCAAAATCTAAAGCCAAGTTTCTAATGATGAAAATTGATTTCACAAGGTAGTGGATCTTTTTTTTTTTTTTTAATTTATTTCTAGTAAAGTTTTATTTTTTTTTTGTGGTATGAAATCATAATTTTATTATGA
Source organism: Meriones unguiculatus (assembly GCF_030254825.1). NCBI lineage: Eukaryota > Metazoa > Chordata > Mammalia > Rodentia > Muridae > Meriones > Meriones unguiculatus. Next base: position 658,404 of record NC_083352.1, on the reverse strand, counting down.
CCACAATTTTTCAAAAATCTCAAAGCTATTATCACAACACAATTGTATGACATCACAAAGCTATTATGATATTACAATGCTAATATGAAATCACCATGGTATTATGACATCACAATGGTATTACATCATCACAATGCCAATATGACATCACAATTCTTTTGTGACATCTCAATGCTTCTATGACTTCACACGGTATGATATTTCAATGGTATGACAACACAATAAAATGACATCACAATACTTTTAAGACATCTCAATTATATTATGCTATCAAAATTGTATTATGACAAAATAATTTTTATGACATCATAATTGTGTTATGTCATCTCAATTAAGTTATGACATCTCAGTGTGATTATGACTTTACAATGCTATTAGGACATCACACTGCTATTATGACATTATATGGTATGATGTCACAATGGATTTATAATATCACAATAATAATAATATAACATAACAACGCAATTAGGACATCCTAATGCTATCCTGACATCACATGAGTATTATCATATTACAATGGAATTATGATATCACAATTCTGTTTTGACAACATCACAATGGAATTATAACTTCACAGTGGTATTATGACATCAAAATGCTATAAGGACTTCACAAATTTATGTCACCTCAATGTGAGTATGACATCACAATGTTATGATATAACAATGGTTTTATGACTTCATAATTATATGTCATCACAATGATATTGTGACATCACAATGGTATTATGACATCTCAATTCTATTATGATGTCACAAAGGTATGGCTTCACAATGGAATTAGGACATCACAGTAATATGGTGAAATTAAAATGCTATTAAGACATCACAATTATATTATAACATCACAATGCTATAATGACATCACAAGCTATTATGACCTCACAATGCTATGATAACATCACAGTGGTATGGCATCTGAAGTCTATTATTATGTAATAGTGGTATTATGACATCCCAATGCTATGATGACATCACAGGAGTATCACATACCAATGGTATTATGATTTCACAATGGTGTCATGACATCTTAGTGCTATTCTGACTTCACAATTCTACTATGTCATCATAATGTTTTATGACATCCCAATGCTATTATGACATCACAATTGTATGACATCCCTGTTTTACTTTATGATTAATATTTACTTTTGAGGTATCTTCCGTAAAATTGCTGTTAATCCTATAGAGCTGTATAACCAAATCACGACCAAGCTTCTGGTTGTATTTATTTAACTTAGAACACAATGCTGGGCAATAGTTACTCCCTCTGAAACCTCTAAGCCCTTCTAGTTTCCTAACATTTAGAATTTACCCATTTTACTTGCTTTTTTGTAAAATCTTAGGCCTGATTCATTCTCCATCTAGTTCCTAATTCCCCTCCCATCTTGGCTCTCCTAGCTCTGTCCTCCTCTTTTTTTCCTCCCACTCATTTCCTGCACTCTGGCTCCTCCCCTCCCCTTGATCAAAATTGTGGCTAGTTGCTTTATTTTGGCCTTGAGACAGGATGCATAAAATAAGTATCACAATGCAATATCCAGATTGAAACTAAAAAGTCGGGGGTAGAAATCAGCATTTGAATGAACAAGCCTAGCCTGTATATATTTCAAAAGTACATTTTACCAAACTTTCCCCCTTTAAGTCCAATAAAAGGCTCCTTTAATTTCAGTACAATAATAATAATGGAATTATGAAAACTATTAGGTAAAATCTACATATTCAATATCTAGTCTGTGTGTATTTATTAACATAGAAGAAAGTATCCAACTGTCCTATCTATATTGACAAGTTTAGAGTTCTATACCTAAATTGACTTTTTTTTTTTTTTTTCAATGCAGTTTATTCAGGAACATTGAACAATCCTCGGACCCCGGGGAAAGCCAGCCCACAGCTTAAATAGCCTCTGGGTAGCCAACCCAGGCGTGCCACGGGGGCAATGCAGATAGGTCCACATACATGGAAGCAAGCCAGATCCTCGGCCTTAGCCAAATGTGGAGTTGTTCGTGACAGAGAGCACTCACCATCGGGAAGGTGGAAGGCGGAAACCAGCTCCATCTTTAAGGCATAGCATTCCACAGCTCTCTACAGTTCCCCCTTTTTGTTTTAGACGCATCAGGCAAGAGTAGAGGTCTGATCTCTGATATTAGAAATAAATTGGGACTTTGTACAGATATTCATTTAGGTGTCATCCACCCAAAGAGCATCAGACCGTCCGATACCTTTTTCTCAGAGGCGGGACCTGGGGCATCAACCCGCATGCAATCAGACATGCTCTTCCCTGGGTCGAAAGCGGCTGACCCTGAGTGCAGTGCTTAGCCTCGCATCCTGAGCGTATCATTTTAGCTTTTTATGGTATCCAACCATGCTTGGGGAGAATGTCCTGCTTCAATGGCTGTAAAGGCCTGAATGATCATGGCTGTATCACACTGTTGTGAGACTCTAATCTTGCATATATACCACAGGCAAACCAAGGAGACCAACACCAGAAGGCCTGCTAACGCTCCCATGCCCGCCCATTCCTTCAGATGATTCATGGCTGCAGCAATCCATATTGATAATCCTGTGGCTAGTCCTGCGTCCACTCCGGTAGAATTTACTGTGACAATGGCCACTCTCAGCTGCTCCATCGTAGTATCGAATTCTCCAGTCCCAATTACCTAAAATATAGCTCGACAATTGTTTAGACAGATTTGCAGCGCAGGAAAAATTCTCATGTTGTATGCTAGTGACACAAAGTCCAGCATACTTTCATTGACAGCCAGGTTGAGCGATTTGCCATAGGGTATCAATTTGCTCCTGCAAGAGGTCAATCCTCTGATTGAACACCATCAAGCTTCCTTTTAGTTGAGCATTAATTCCTTTATGTACAACTAAGGCATGAGCTACATTGGCTAAATGATTATTCAGGGTCTGAGCAGTCTGCCCAGTATGACTCATGGCTAATGCCCTGGTGGTAGCTCCAACAGCCGTCAATGAGATGGTAGTAACAATGGTGGCTGTAGTTCCAAGATCCCTTTTCTGTCTGAAGAGAGTCATAGCGTGAGGGGCATCAATGGGCATAGGCACCCAGTGAGGCATGCGAGTAACCAGGGCATACCTAACTTTACTAGCATTCCAGCATTGGGCAAAAAAGCAAGTATCATTACCACAATTACTTGGCTCTATCTGGCTAATAATGAATAAAAATGGGGGATATAGACAAACAGGTGTGGGCTTATAGGAAATATTATGAGAAGCCTTAACCCCTCCTTGGAACATCCTGAGTCAGTTCTAGAACTAGCAGTGGTGGTGTCCGAGGTCTGAGTAGGTTCAGGAGACCATTGCCCCCAGGGGCGAGACGTGCTCCATGCCAATTGACTAACTCCATGTTTTCCTCCAATTTTGAAAGTCATTTAAGGTTCTTAAATTACTTTTTTCCCTTTTTTCTTAAATTTTTCATCAATTACACTTTATTCATTCTGCATCCCCCCATAAGCCCCTCCCTCCTCCCATCCCAATCCCACCCTCCCTCCTCCCTCTGCTTGCATGCCACTCCCCAAGTCCACTAATAGGGGAGGTTCTCCTCTCCTTTCTGATCTTAGTCTGTCAGTTCACATCAAAAGTGGCTGTATTGTCCTCTACTGTGGCCTGGTAAGGCTGCTCCCCCCCCCCCCCAGAGGGAGGTGATCAAATAGCAGGCCAATCAGATTATGTCAGAGGCAGTCCCTCTTCACATTACTATGTAACCCAATTGGACTCTGAACTGCCCTGGGCTACATCTGTGCAGGGGTTCTAGGTTATCTCCATGAATAGTCCTTGATTGGAGTATGAGTCTCTGGGAAGTTCCCTATGTTCAAATTTTCTTGTTCTTTTGCTATCCTTGTGGAGACCCTGTCCTCTCCAGCTCTTACTATTTCCCAGTTCTTACCTAAAATTCTGTTCACTCTGCCCAACAGTTGCCCATCAGGCTCAGCATCTGCTTTGATAGTCTGAAGGGCAGAGGCTTTCAGAGGCCCTCTGTGGTAGGTTCCTAGGTTGTTTCCTGTTTTCTTCTTCTTCTGATGTCCATCCTCTTTGCCTTTCTGGATGGGGTTTGGACGTTTTAGTTAGGGTCCTCTCTCTTGCTTAGTTTCTTTAGATGCACAGGTTTTAGTGGGTTTGTCCTATGTTGTATGTCTATATGAGTGAGTATATACCATGTGTGTCTTTTTGCTTCTGAGACAACTCACTCAGGATGATCCTTTCCAGATCCCACCATTTACCTGCAAATTTCATGATTTCCTTATTTTTCATTGCTGAGTAATATTCCATTGTGTAGATGTACCACAATTTCTGCATCCATTCTTCAGTTGAGGGGCATCTGGGTTGTTTCCAGCTTCTGGCTATTACAAATAAAGCTGCTACAAACATGGTTGAGCAAATGTCCTTTTTGTGTACTTGAGCCTCTTTTGGATATATGCCCAGTAGTGGTATGGCTGGATCTTGAGGAAGCGCTATTCCTAGTTGTCTGAGAAAGCGCCAGATTGATTTCCAGAGTGCTTGTACAAGTTTACATTCCCACCAGCAGTGGAGAAGGGTTCCCCTTTCACCACAACCTCTCCAGCATGTGTTGTCACTTGAGTTTTTGATCTTGGCCATTCTCATGGGTGTAAGGTGAAATCTCAGGGTTGTTTTGATTTGCATTTCCCTAATGGCTAATGAGGTTGAACATTTCTTTAAGTGCTTCTCTGCCATTCGGTATTCCTCTACAGAGAATTCTCTGTTTAGCTCTGTTCCCCATTTTTTAAGTGGATTACTTGGTTTGCTGCTTTTCAGCTTCTTTAGTTCTTTATATATACTGGATATGAGTCCTCTGTCAGATAAAGGGTTGGTGAAGATTCTTTCCCAATCTGTAGGTGGTCGCTTTGTTTTGATGACGGTGTCCTTTGCTTTACAGAAGCTTTTCAGTTTCATGAGGTCCCATTTATTGGTTGTTGCTCTTAGAGCCTGTGCTGTTGGTGTTCTGTTCAGGAAGTTTCCCCCTGTACCAATGAGTTCTAGGGTATTTCCCACTTTTTTTTCAAGCCGATTTAATGTGTCTGGTTTTATGTTGAGGTCTTTGATCCACTTGGACTTCAGTTTTGTGCAGGGTGACAAGTATGGATCTATTTTCATTTTTCTACATGTAGACTTCCAGTTAGACCAGCACCATTTGTTGAAGATGCTATCTTTTTTCCATTGTATGGTTTTGGCATCTTTGTCAAAGATCAGGTGTCCATAAGTGTGTGGGTTTATTTCTGGGTCCTCTGTTCGGTTCCATTGATCCACCATTCTGTTTCTATGCCAGTACCATGCAGTTTTTAAAACTGTTGCTCTATAGTACAACTTAAGATCAGGGATGGAGATACCTCCAGAAGATCTTTTATTGTAGAGGATTGTTTTAGCAATTCTGGGTTTCTTGTTATTCCATATGAAGTTGAGAATTTTCCTTTCCAGGTCTGTAAAGAATTGTGTTGGTAATTTGATGGGCATTGCATTGAATCTGTAGATTGCTTTTGGTAAGATGGCCATTTTTACTATGTTAATCCTACCAAGCCATGAGCATGGGAGATCTTTCCATCTTCTCATATCTTCTTCTAATTCTTTCTTCAGAGATTTGAAATTTTTTTCATACAAGTCTTTGACTTCCTTGGTTAGGGTTACTCCGAGGTACCTTATGTCATTTGTGGCTATTGTGAAGGGTGTTGTTTCCTTAATTTCTTTCTCAGCCCTTTTGTCTTTTGTATACAGGAGGGCTACTGATTTTTTTGAGTTAATTTTGTATCCTGCCACTTTGCTGAAGGTGTTTATCAGCTGTAGGAGTTCCCTGGTAGAGTTTTTGGGGTCACTCACGTATACTATCATATCATCTGCAAATAGTGATAATTTGACTTCTTCCTTTCCAATTTGTATCCCCTTGATCTCTTTCAACTGTCTTATTGCTCTAGCAAGGACTTCCAACACTATGTTGAAGAGATATGGAGAGAGTGGGCAGCCTTGTCTTGTCCCTGATTTCAGTGGGATTGCTTTAAGTTTCTCTCCATTCAGTTTGATGTTGGCTATAGGCTTGCTGTATATCGCCTTTACTATGTTTAGATATGTGCCTTGTATCCCTGATCTCCCCGAGACTTTAAACATGAATGGATGTTGGATTTTGTCAAAGGCTTTTTCAGCATCTAGGGAGATTATCATGTGGTTTTTTTCTTTCAGTTTGTTAATATGGTGGATCACATTGATGGATTTCCGTATATTGAACCACCCCTGCATACCTGGGATGAAGCCTACTTGGTCATAGTGGATAATATCTTTGATGTGTTCTTGGATTCGGTTTGCAAATATTTTATTAAGTATTTTTGCATCAATGTTCATAAGGGAGATTGGCCGGAAATTCTCTTTCTTTGTTGAGTCTTTGTGAGGTTTAGGTACCAAGGTGACTGTGGCTTCGTAGAATGAATTTGGTAATATTCCTTCTGTTTCTATTTTGTGGAATAGTTTGAAGAGAATTGGTGTTAGTGAAGGTCTGGTAGAATTCTGCGCTGAAGCCATCTGGTCCTGGGCTTTTTTTGGACGGGAGACTTTTGATGACCGCTTCTATTTCTTTGGGGGATATAGGTCTATTTAGTTGATTTACCTGGTCCTGGTTCAGCTTTGGTAAGTCAAATCGATCAAGAAAACTGTCCATTTCATTTAGATTTTCAAATTTTGTGGCATATAGACTTTTGAAGTAAGTCCTAATGATGGTTTGGATTTCCTCAATGTCTGTAGTTATATCCCCCTTTTCATTTCTGATTTTGTTGATTTGGGTGGTGTCTCTCTGCCTTTTAGTTAGCCTGGCTAAGGGTTTGTCGATCTTGTTGATTTTCTCAAAGAACCAGCTCTTGGTTTCATTGATTCTTTGAATTGTTTTATTTGTTTCCAATTGATTGATTTCAGCCCTGAGTTTGATTATTTCCAGCCGTCTACTCCTTCTTGGTGTGTCTGCTTCTTCTTTTTCTAGGGTTTTTAAGTGAGCCATTAGGGTGCTTGAATGAGCTGTCTCGAATTTCTTTTTGAAGGCACTTAGTGCTATGAACTTTCCTCTTAGCACTGCTTTCATTGTGTCCCACAAGTTCGGGTACGTTGTGTCTTCATTTTCATTCATTTCTAGAAAGACTTTAATTTCTTTCTTTATTTCTTCCCTGACCCAGCTGTCATTTAGTAACAAGTTGTTCAGTTTCCATGTGTGTGTAGGCTTTTTGTTATTTCTGTTATTGTTGAGGTCCAGCTTTATTCCATGGTGATCAGACAAGATACATGGGATTATTTCAATCTTCTTGTATCTGTTGAGGCTTGCTTTGTGACCCACTATGTGGTCTATTTTGGAGAAGGTTCCATGAGGTGCTGAGAAGAAGGTAAATTCTTTTGTGTTTGGGTGTAAAGTTCTGTAAATGTCTGTTAGGTCCATTTGATTCATGACCTCTATCAGAGACATTGTTTCTTTATTTAATTTCTGTTTGGTTGACCTGTCCTTTGTTGAGAGTGGGGTGTTGAAGTCTCCCACTATTAATATGTGTGGATCTATATGTGCTTTAAATTTTATCAATGTTTCTTTCACAAATGTGGGTGCCCTTGTATTTGGGGCATATATGTTCAGGATTGTGATGTCTTCCTGGTGGAATTTTCCCTTGATGAGTATGAAGTGTCCTTCCCCATCTCTTTTGATTAATTTTGGTTGAAAGTCTATTTTATCAGATATTAGAATGGCTACTCCTGCTTGCTTCTTGGGTCCGTTTGCTTGGAAAGTCGTCTTCCAACCCTTTACCCTCAGGTAATGTCTATCTTTGTGTCTTAGGTGTGTTTCTTGTATGCAACAGATTGCTGGGTTTTGTTTACGTATTCATTCTGTTAATCTGTGTCTTTTTATTGGAGAGTTGAGTCCATTGATGTTGAGAGAGATTAATGACCAGTGGCTGTTAGATCTCTTGATTTTGATGTTGGCTGTGGTCATCAGGTTGTATGCTTGGTTGCTTTTTGTTTTACTGAAGTGAGGTTATTTATTTCCTGTGTTTTCTTGAATGTAGCTAGCTTTCTTGGGTTGTATTTTCCCTTCCAGTGTCTTCTGTAATGCTGGATTTGTTTGTAGGTATTGTTGAAGTTTGTTTTTGTCATTGAATATCTTGTTTTCTCCATCTATGAGGACTGAGAGTTTTGCTGGGTATAGTAGCCTGGGCTGACATCTGTGTTCTCTTAGGGTCTGCATAATATCTGTCCAGGCCCTTCTGGCTTTCATAGTCTCTGTTGAAAAGTCAGGTGTGATTCTAATGGGTTTGCCATTATATGTTACTTGGCCTTTTTCCCTTGCAGCTTTTAGTATTTTTTCTTTGTTCTGTATACTTACTGTTTTGATTATTATGTGGCGGGAGGATTTTCTTTTCTGGTCAAATTTGCTGGGTGTTCTGTAGGCCTCATGTATTCTAATTGGCCTCTCCTTTAGCTTGGGGAAATTTTCTTCAATGATTTTGTTGAAAATATTTTCTGGGCCTTGGAGAAGGGAGTCTTCTTTTTCCTCTATACCTATTATTCTTAGGTTTTGTCTTTTCATATTGTCTTGCATTTCTTGGACGGTCTGTGTCAGGAATTTTTCAGATTTAACATTTTCTTTGACAGATACATCGATTTCTTCCATTATATCTTCTACACCTGAGATTCTTTCTTCCATCTCTTGTAGTCTGTTGGTTATGCTTACCTCTGTAGTTCCTGTTTTCTTCCCTAGATTCTTCCTTTCCATTATTTCTTCCATTTGTGTTTTCTTTAATTTTTCCAATTCTATCTTCAGGTCTTGAGTTGTTTTGTTTACTTCCTTCACCTGTCTGATTGTACTTTCCTGTTCTTCTTTTAGTTCCTTCAACTCTGTTTCTATCATTTCATTCAGTGTTTTAAGCATTTCCTTTCTAAAGGCCATAAACTGTTTGGCTGCAGCTTCCTCTATTTCTTTACGGATGGCAATATTCTGTTTGAGTTTATCTTCCTCTATGTCTTTACGAATCTTATTTGTTTCCTCTGTTATCATCTTCATGAGCATACTTGTTAGGTCATCTTCTTGGATTTCAGTTATGGTGGGGTGTCCAGGGCTACTTGCCCCTGGGTAACTGGGTTCTGGAGATGCCATATTGCTCTGTCTTTTGTTGCTTGAGCTTTTACGCTGGCCTCTACCCATTGTGTTATCTTAGGAGTTTGGGGTTATTTTCTGGTGGTTCCTGGGGATCCTGTGGTGGAGAGAATCCCCTTTGCAGAAAGCTGGATTTTCCTGAAGGATGTCTTCTCAGCTTTTTGGGTATAGTCCCTGGATGGCTGGTGTTTTTTCAGGAGTTGCTCACCTCAGGGATATAGACCTGAGTGGTAACTGTGGTCTTTGTTAGTCGAGAGGGTTCTCCTCTCACCCAGGGAAGTCCTGAGGGCAGCTGCCCTGTTTCTGGGTTTCTTGTTGCAAATTTAATGATCAGCTGCTGTGACCCAGTTGGACATCAGGCGCGCCTCAATTGTTTGTGCTTGTGTCTGGAGCACAGCTGAGTGCTGGCGCCTCGGCCCCACTAGACTACTAGACTTTTTCTAGGGAAGGATTGGGTGATTTAGATCAGTACAGTTTCCTTCCTTCCCCGTGGATTCTCTGGAGACAAGGACTCCTAGTGTCTTTTTTTGCCCTGGTGCACACTGCTCAGTGTCCGCCAGCTGGCTGGCCACAGAAATTTGCCTGTGCCTGGAGCACAGCTGTGTGATGGCGGCTCAGTCTCTGCCAGCTGTCTGGTGCGCAGAAACTGCCTGTGTCTGCCTTTGCGGCTTTTGGGAGTCTGAGTGGCTCCCTGAGCTGGGTAATTTTCCGGGGACCTTTTCAGGTTGGGGGTGAGCTGAGTGCTCTGAGATCAGACCCGCCATTTCTATCTCCGGAGGCGAATCAGGCGCGCAGGCAGGCAGGGCTCTGTGCCGGAACCTGGGTCCCCGGCTCTGGCTCTGGGCTGGCTCCTGGGGTGCCCGTGGAACCCGCCCGAGTCTTTTCCAGGGGATGTCTGGGTGACCTAAGACCGGTCCCAATCGTTTCCTGTACCCTGGGGTTATCTCTCGACTGAAAATTCCAGTCTCTGATAGTGTGGTGCCCAAGGTTCAGTCTGGGACCTTGACCAGAGACACTGGCTTGTGGCTCTGGGCTGGGGCTGGGGCTGGCGGCCGGCAGCCAAGTGTCTGGCGGAACTGGGATCTCTTCCGCGGTTTAGCCGGGTGAGTTAAAAGCTGATTGAATCCCCCACCGTGGGGTATCCTCTCACCTGGGAAACACAATGACTGTGGTCACTGTGCTGATCCTGCTGTGCTGCTGCTCAGAATGAGAGTCCTCCCGGCGCCGCCATCTTGCCCCTCCCTCCAAGGTAGTGGATCTTAAGCAATTGGTGGTGATAACAAAAACTGATCTAAAATTTGGGATTTTATAGTTTGTGAATCCAGATTTCATTTCCTTGTTGTCACTTATTTACCAAATACAACAATCCTTACTAGTTTTGCAGATGTAAAAATTGTTAAGATTTCCATTTTTCCTTCTTGTGCCTCAAGAAGCTTTTTTTTTTTTTAATATAAGCTTTGGATGGTGAATGTTAAGAAATCCCAATGATGCTGAAAATGAGGATATTGGTTCACTGGCTTTGCATGTATAGGATTTTAGGTTTAAACTCCAGAAACATACCCATGCAAGTGCGCATATACTTATGTAAGCACATGAATACACATACATATTTTCCTGGCATAGAATTATCTGGTTTTAATGGGGTGGAAACTTGTACAACCACTTTGGAAATCAATATGGCACTTTCTCAGAAAATTGGGAATAGCATTACCTCAAGACCCAGCTATATCTCTCCTGTGCAAATACCCAAAAGATGCTCCACCATTTAAAAAAAGGACATTTGGTCAACTATGTTCATAGCAGCTTTATTTGTAATAGCCAGAATCAGGAAACAACCTAGATGTTCTTCAATGAAGAATGGATTCAGAAATTGTGGCCCATTTGCACAGTGGAATACTACTCAGCTATTAAAAACAAGGAAATCATGACATTTTCAGACAAATAGATGAAACTAGAAAAGATCATTCTGAGTGAAGTAATTCAGAAGCAGAAAGACACACATGGTATATCTCATTTACAAGAGGATATTAACCATATAAGATAAGATAACCATACTACAATCTACAGACCTAAACAACAAGGAGGACTCTAGAAAGGAATCTTAATTTTCATTCAGAATGGCAAATAGGTTAGATACCAGAAGTGGTTGAAGAAAGGGAATAAAACTGGAGCCTAACATAGATGTCCTCTGAAAGGCTCCACCCAACAGGGGATCTAAGGAGATACAGAGATTCATAGGCAACTTTGAGCATAGGGAAGGGAGCCTTATGGAAGAGGTGGAAAATAAAAGCACCTGGTGGGGGTGGGGAGACTACAGGAACTCCACAAGGAGACCACTAAAGCCAAAAATCTGGACTCTGGGGGCCTGCAGAGACTGATGCACCAACCAAGGACCATGCCTGAAGAGGATTTACAGCCCCTGCTCAGAGGTAGCCCATAGGCAGCTCAGTCTCCATGTCTATTCCCAAGTAACAGGAACAGGGGTTATCTCTGACATGAACTCAGTTGCCTGCTCTTTGATCACTTCCTCCTAATCTTGCAGCCTTGCCAGGCCACAGAGGAAGAGGAACCAGGCAGTCCTGATAAGACTTGATAGGCTAAGGTCATCAGATGGCAAGGGAGGAGGACTTCCCCTTTCAGTGGACTAGGGGAGAGAGAGGAGGTTGGGGAGGAAAGAGGGTGGGACCAGGAGGAAATGAGGCAGGGAGCTACAATCTGGATATAAAGTGAATAAATTGTAAAGCATAAACATTTAAGAAAAAAACAAAAAAACATCTGGTTTTGCAATATTGAAACAAATCATATACGAATGGTTATTTTATGCATCTAAATAATTTAGTCTGAAAATGTCTATATTTCCCCCATTATGGTGAGCCAAACTTTCAAACAATAAAAAGCTTTATAGACAACCAGTAGCTACTGACACAGTGAAGTATGAATATATTGTATTGCCCTATGATGAGGCCAAGTAAAGTCAGTAAAATTAATTTGAGCTACAATGAAAAAAATCATTAAATAGAGATCTTAACCAGTAATATAGTAAGTGGTTACCTTCAAAAAGAAGCCATGAAATGAGACTCAAACAAACAAACAAACAAAAAACCATTAAAAATGAAGCAGAAAGCTTGTTGTTGTTTGTTTCTTTGTTTGTTTGTTTTTGTCTTTTTTCCCCACTAAGGCTGGTAAAATAAAGGCAAAATATCTGGCATCCATCTTCTATTACCTTCCAAAATGTGGACAGAAGGAGATTCCCTCCATGTTCAGGACCTTGTCAAATATCTTACAGTGTAATGTAACAGTCCCTAGAAATAGAATCCTGGAAGCCTCTTGCTTTCTCAGTGGAAATGTAATCATTCCTAGAAACACTTTAAAGTTATTTTTTAAGAAGTAGGTAAGCTTTATTTGTAATAGCCAGAACCTGAAAACAACCCAGATGTCCATCAATGGAGGAATGGATACAGAAATTGTGGTATTTTTACACAATGGAATACTACTCAGCAATTAAAAATGAGGAAATCATGAAATCTGCAGGCAAATGGTGGGATCATTCTGAGTGAGGTATCCCAGAAGGAGAAAGACACACATGGTATATAGTCACTCATATAGACCTATAAGATATGATAAACATAATGAAATCTATATACCTAAAGAAGATAAAAGAGAAATAAGACCCGGGGTAAGATGATCAATCCTGACTTAGAAAGACAAATGGGATGGGCATTGGACATAGGAGAAAACAAGTAACAGGACAGGAGCCTACCACAGAGGGCCTCTGAAAGACTCTACCTAGCAGTGTATCAAAGCAGATACTAAGGCTCATAACCAAACCTTCCACAGAGTTCAGGGAATCAGATGAAAGAAGGGGAAGTTAATATGGCATGGAACAGATAGGAGCTCCACAAGGACCAAATATATCTGGGCACAGGGGTCTTATATGAGACTATTTCTCCAACCAAGACCATGTATGGATATAACCTAGAACCTCTGCTCGGATGTAGCCCATGGTAGCTCAGTAACCAAGTGGGTTTCCCTAGTAAGGGAAAGAGGGACTATTTCTGACATGAACTCAATGGCAGGCTCTTTGACCTCCCCACTTCCCAATGGAGGAGCAGCCCTGCTAGGTCACAGAGGAGGACTTTTCAGCCAGTCCTGAAGATAACTGATAAATAGGGTCGGATGAAAAGGGAGGAATTCCTCCCTTATTAGTGGACTTGGAAAGGGGCAGGGAGGAGATGAGGGAGAGAGGGTGGGATTGGGAGGGAATAAGGAAGCAGGATACAGCGTTAATAAAATGTAACTAATAATAAAATTAAATAAACAACAAAAAGAAGTAGGTAGGTAGTGGGGCTGTGGAAAGTAGTTCAGTGGTAAAGTCCGAAATTAACCTACTACTATGGCCTTTTCATGCATCTTTTTTGGTCAACTCAGCTCTTTCTCTCTTTTCTTCCCAACCCTCTACCTCATCACTGCTTAATTCTTTAACTGCTAGTATCCCCACTCTTCTTTCATTTATCATCTACTCTCTCATTCCTTCAGTCACTCATCTTAACTTGGGTTATGAGATGGTAGAGGTTTCTATACCCCTTCTCTTAGATCATCTCTCTACTTCCTAGTTTTTCCCAACACTCTCACACCTATCTCTGCTTAAGGCTTACTACCCTAGTATTTCTCTTCCTTACTTTCTCTTTTCCTATAGTGCACTATCTCCCTTCCTTGACATGGCCCATCAAGATACCATTCTACTTTTAAATTTCTACTTGTTCTTCAAGTTAAATACACGTAACAGAGATTTGAACCAAGTGTCCACTTATGAGAGAAAACATTCTGTGTTTGTTTTCTTGTGCTTGAGATACCTCACTTTTCCAGTTTCACCCGCTTACCTTCAAACTTCATGATTTCCTCCTTTTCTAGAATAAATGATTCTTGAACCAAGGACCTTTGGCTAGCAGCTGTTCCCTGAGTGTCTAAAATGGTACCATGTTTACAGTGGCCAGAATATGTACCTTAACTAAATAAACTAAAGAAGAAAATAAAGGATAAGTCTCTCCAATTCTCTGATTTACTCTAAGAAACAAAAACCTAATCATTTGGGATAAGAGCCTCTCCTGTAAAGGATTTTTCTTCCTATTTTAATGCACCTTTAAATGGTCTGTTTGTTTTTTAGACCTCAAAATAATGGCCATGTGTTCTATTACTGTTTAACAAATATGCAGCATTAATATGTAATGATATGTAATATTCTATACTGATGAATAATTCACTTGGATAATTGTCTGATTTTTTTTTTTTTTTTTTTTTTTTTTTTTTTTGGTAATCAATTGACCAAAAGCCTAGTTTCATCATGCTTTTTTTTTTCTTTATACTTTGAAACCACTGTATTTTTTAAGCTGTGGAATTTCCACTAGTACAAGACCTTTTGGTAAAGTTTCCCAATAAACAACTTTATTTACTTAAATTTATACACTGTCTCTGAAATCTCACCATTCTTTTAATATCCTCAAACAAGTGTCTCTAAATGTAGCTTAGTGCTTGTTTCTTCCTCAGACTGCAAAAGCATTTACAGTCTTTAAACTCTGCTGCAAAACTAATCACAATACATAGAATAAAATGTCGTTCTGAATTGCAGACTCTTCCCAAGCTGCCAGGACAGAGCACTCCAAAACATCAGTATCACAAATCTAATCCCAGTTTACGGAGTAGACCAACAGGTTACAGAGTTCTCCCTATTGTTGACAAATACAATTGCCAAAGCTGCTGTACAGTAATAATGTAAGGTGGAAAAGAGGCAGAGAGAAGACTTGTAATGTTAGTATTTGGAATTTATTGCCATTCAATAAAAATAATCTCCTGTCTTGCCTGCAGTGTTGTTGCTGACAGCTCCATAACCGCCCATATGGCTTTTCTCCATAAAGCTCTTGAATCTTCCTGCAAGTAGTGGAAAGTCTTTTTTTTTTCATGCTCCATGGAGGAAAGATCTCAAGATTTATGAGAGTCACCTGTGTAACATCAAGGACATGCTCAAGAGTCATATCGGGATAGTGATGCATCTATTGTTAAGTAAAAGTTTGGGGGGGCTGTTCCATTTAAACTTTGCTCTCCACTTGAGTGGAAAATATTAGTTCTCAACCAAATTTTCCTCTCTGAAAAGACTTGTGTCATAGGCTAGGGACAGATGGAAGGAGAGGAGGACTTCCCCTATCAGTGGACTGGGGAAGGGGCATGGGAGGAGAAGAGGGAAAGGGTGGAATTGGGAGGGGACTGGGGGGGCTACAGCTGGGATACAAAGTGAATAAATTGTAATAAATATAAAAATATAATATGAAAAAAATAATAAAAAGCAAGAGAGAAAAAAATCTTGGCTACAGGGATTCTCACTCTTAGACCCCAAAATAGAGTTTAATTTTTTCTTAGCACTACAGGTTATAACTGAAACAATATAGAAAAATTATAAAAGAAATTTCATCTATCATTCCGTTAAGGGTCTGGGGATGTTCAAGTTCCCTACATTACTGAGCTTACTCTTCTCTTGCATAAAGTGCTCACAAATCCAGGTGGCCACTGTTTTAATAGAGGGTATGATTCGATTCATACACTAGAAAAAGATGCAAAAGCAAGCTTACATAATGAAGGCAACTGTGAGGTTTCATTTTCCAGTTTTCTGATGCATTCAGTGGTTAAAACACACGTTTGAACAGTGTGTTTAAACATTACGAGTGATTACGAACCTAAATTTTCCAAGATCAAGAGCCCAGGAAATTTGTCACTACCTCCTGGGATAGAAAGTAAGAGAGAGAACTGAAAACTTTCTTTCTTTTTCTCACCTTCTCCCTCCTAGAAATCCCATTGAATACAGCTTTCAGATTGGGGCTCTTGCACACATGTCATTGTTGTAATGTAACTATGAAAAACACTATCCAGTGATATCTGTGGGTATGAATAAAGCTTAGTTCCTCCACACAATGGTCTGTGAAAATAAATATATCTCTGTTTATTATCAAATCTTCAGAGGGAAAATTCTACTGGGAATACTGATATGACATTTGTTAAATAAAGATGCTTTGTGTGTGTTTGTGTGTGTGTGTGTGTGTGTTTTCCTTTTCTAAGAGGTCCAGTTAAAACTGAATAACAATAACCAGAAATCCTTAGGTACACTGCTATCTAAAATATATTTTTATTCCACTAAATATTTTAATCACTTTTCATCAAGCTAATTGCTAAAATAAAAAGCTACCTCATACATACACATTGTATAATATCAAATACTTCAGTGCTCAATAGCCATTGATTATTCCATATTTTCTGTATTTTTCTACCAATAAAATCTTCAGAAGGCAAAAGTCAACATGATCTTGATTATCTATCATGAGGTAAAAGGTGTAGCCTCAAATGACCTCAAGTTTCAGATGAGAGTATGCATGAAATAATAGATACACTGTCCATAGACTTCTATAATAATCTTTCTAAATGTTTGTATGATATGTAAAATTGCATTTGCAATTGAAAATAAAGATCCATAGAGCAAAAAAAATAAGTACATAAATCATATGACATGTATGGTTTGAATAAAAATGGTCCCCATAGGCTCATATGTTTGGATGTTTAGTCATCAGGGAGCGGCACCACTTAGAAAGATTAGTGGGTGATGGCCTTGTTGGTATAACTGTGACCCTTTTGGATAAAATATGTCACTGGTGGTTTGCTTTGTAGTTTAAGAAGCCTAAGCCAGGTCTATTGGCTCTTTGTCTGCCTTAGTCCGTGTTCTGTTGTTGTGAAAAGATACCACGAACACCACAACTTATAAGAGTTTAATTAGGACTTGCCTAAAGTCTCAGGGGCTTAGTCCATTATCAGCATAACAAGAAGCAGGAAAGCATGCAGGCAGACATGATATTGGAGGAGTAGCTTGAGACTTCTACCTCTGGATCCACAGGAAACAAGAAGAAAGAGAGAACCACTGGTCCTGGTTTGGGCTTCTGAAACCCCAAAGCCGACCCCCAGCTTGTACTTTCTCCAACAAAGTCACACTTACAATCCCTTTCAAGTAGCAACACTCCCTAATGACCAAGAATTTAACTAGATGAGCCTAAGGGAGGCCATTCCTATTAAAACCACCACACTAACTCTTCCCTTTTTAGAAAAGCAGTAAAATGCTTTAAGCAGGGCATAATAAGCCAAACTAGTGGGAACATGAAAGACAATGGTTCTGAGAGCAATGTAGATTATGACAGCCTCTCTCAAAAAATTTCAGAAAGAAGAATATCAGTAAGTGTCATAGAACGTTCTTGTGATATTTATTTTGGTAAAGAATGTGGCTTCTTTCTTCCCTTGTCTAAGAAATTCTGCCTGTGGCTACATTGAAGACTTTGAGATTATAGCATTGGCAGATGAGATTTCAAGACACCCTACTATTGACTATGTCTTATGGTTTTTGGTGGTCACTCTTATGCAGATGTATAACAAGAAGGAGTAGGTTGGGCAAAGAAATACAAAATGTATTTTTAAAGAGAAAATGAGCACCAAGAAGAATACTGGACTCAAGTTCACTGTTCAAGGAGATAAAATGTTTAAAGAAAAGCCTCATGTTAAATGGAATAAAGGGAGTGGTGATGTTCTGGAAAGAACACACCTAGCTAAGCCTCTAACCTGTGAAAGGAAATTTTAAAAAACTTAAGCAAGGAAGGAAATTATCAATGAAAGAAAGCTGATGCAAATGCGGTTTAACAAGGGAACCCCAGCAAGCAGTAGAACTTGGTTGAGCTTCAACCACAAGGTGGGTGGGAGAGGCAGAAGATGAGGGTGGGGGATATAGCTGGGATACAAACAGAATAAATTTTAATATATAATAATAAATAAAAAACAAGAGTTGCCATGGTTATAGTGCCTCCTCATAAAAATAGAACACTGACTTAAGACAACACTGTATTTGATTATAAGATATATAGAAATTTAGTCTTTACATAAAGCAGTAGTATAACTAAGAGTTACACTCTTGGAAATTATAAACATAAAGACACTAGAATGAGCCAATAAAGTAGATTAATTATTTAGAAACAGGAGACAGATGAGAGGCAAGTAATTAAAAGGAATCAACACTCTTGGAAGAATGACTGCACCATGCAGAAACCACCTATATTTAAAAAGATAAGTCTGGGGCAGTGTTTATACACAATCAACAGGAACTGCTAACTTGGCCTCATGTCTGACCAATGAGGCAGCAAATGCAGATGCAAAATGCTGCAATATTTCAACTATATCTACCATTGTATTAGAAAGTGGGATAGATGACAGCTAATAATATATGTGAACCCTTACTTCCAAGTGCTTCAGGCTGAGATTGTAAGAGCCAGTGGGGATAAAAGACATCAAGGAAAGAAGGCATTGTAGACAATACAGGGCCATTCTGTACTCACAGAAACCTATGGCAGCATGCAAAATGCCTTAACAGGTATAATCCAGATGGAGTCCCAGCATTGAGAAAGGAAGTGCACATATGTCACTATCTCTAACCCAGAAGCTATCTCCAATGACAACCTCTCCCATAGAAAAAATTAGGTTTCCTAACAAAAGAAGCTCACTGGTGTTTTGGAGGTATTTTATCTCATAATGTTTTACTGGGTATATTGATGTCTGTGGGGTATTCCATCTACAAAGGTCATGTTGATGTGGATGGTCTGGGCTATCACCTGAGACCATGTTGATGTCTTTGGCCTGTGCTGACACTGAGGGCTGTGATGGTGCCTGTGGCCTATGCTGCAGCACCAAAGGGCCATGTTTACATACATGGTTTATATTTCCACTAGAGTCCACATTGAGGTCAGTGGCACATGCTGACATAAGATATTGATAGACTAAGATCAGAGAGGAGAGGAGAACCTCCCCTATCAGTGGACTTGGGGAGTGGCATGCATGCAGAAAAGGGAGGGAGGGTGGAATCTGGAGGAGAGGAGGGAGGGGCTTATGGGGGGATACAAAATGAATAAAGTGTAATTAATAATAAAAAAAATAGAGATCCAAAAAAAAAAAAAAGATACTAGATGGATGTCTATTGTTCATGCTGTTGCCAGAAACCATATGTAAGTCCATGAACAACACTCCTACTGACTGAACTGGGAAAGAAAGCTACTTTTGCCATGGTATTGATGATTGCAGACACAGTTGAGAAAGAGGGACATAGTCTTCTATGACTACTCCTATCCATCATCCAAAAAAGTAAGAGCCTAGACAGAAAATATTCAAAGAGAACTTAAAAATTGTGATAAGGATGCTGAAGTATAGATCTACCCAACTGATGACTTCTGGTGGAGGTGCAAGTGAAGAAGGACTCAGTTATCTTTAAGAGGCTGGTCACTGGGGGGGTTGACAATGCTTCAGTGAGTATACACCAACACAAATTGAACTTTTTTTTTCCTTTTTCTTCTTATTCTTCTTTTTCAGGGGAAGGTTTGAGGGAGGGGAACAGACCTGAGAGGACTGAGAAGTGAGGGTGTTCAAAGTTCATGATGTGAAATTCCAAAGTAATCAATAAAAATATGAACAAAAAAAGAGGTGAGAACAAGAGTAAAACAAATGAAAAATTTTAAGATCATGCTATATATTATGGTTTTTATATTTTAGGTTTTTATGGGATTTATAGTGTGCAAATGTGTCATGGCATCTGTATGTGTTTCTTGTACTTTTTCTTTTTCTCTGTTTGCTTTGTCTTATTCTCTTTGTTGTTGATACTTGTTTTATTCTGATGAGAGAAAGAAAGAATGTGGATTTGGGTATGTGCAGACATGGAGAAGATCTGGCAGTAGAAGGAAGAGGGGAAAGAAGCCATGATCACAATATATCATATGAAAAATATATTTTCAATTAGAATTGAAATTATTACAAAAATGATTCAGGCTTTATAAGTAGAGTGAGTAGTTAAAGGAATCTTTGCTTCTGTGTTACACACATTTGGAGACTATTTATAAGTGATCATACACATATGTGTAGGAAGTTTATTGAGTGAGGATACTACTATTTTTTTCATGTGTTCTATAAAAAATGGTTTAGCTCATTCTTTTGTTTTATTTGCAAGCAAACAGAAATGCAACAGATGGTCTTCCAGTAATTTTCATTTAGATTCTGCATATGGTGATTTCGTTCTCACATGAGTGAACTTTCCTCATCACTACTTGCCTTTAGTAACTAATTGCTAATTTTGTCTTATGATTTTTACAGGGTTAGGTGACACCTTTAGAAAATTTAACAGTACAGGAAGAGAAGGGTCTTTTAAAGAAATGTGTACTGCATAAACACCATTAAAGGTTTTTTCTGTTACTGATAAAACCATATTTTTTGACCACCAAGAGTATGCATTACTCAGTCTAAAGGAAACTTTTTTTAAATACATGAATGAAAACTATAAAGTAATTAGATTCGTGATCATCTTTGAATTCTGGTAATTTCAGAATTCAAACTTGAATCTGTCTCAGCTCTCCACAGTGGTCCTGAAGCTGCATAGTTTTATAGACCAGCTTTTTCTTACCTTTCAAACTGCAAAATGGAATGTTGGCATGCAAAGGTCAGTTTGGCCAGCCAGTTTTTTCATGAAACATGGTACAGTGGCATTTGAATTCAACCTTATATCCACAGACGACTCACTAGACTTAGTTTGACATATCTGAGTATGATGGATGTAGATTTCAATTCAAAAGGTTTGGCTAGGCCTCAGCAGTAATATAACCTTTCTGAAAGGTTATTTTTAACCACTTGCTAAAAATTCCTGCAGGAAAAAATGTGACATGCCCTTTAGTAAAATAAATACAATAATGTACCTACAATTGATACAAATGCAGTCAAGTTTAGTCAATTGCCCAAATGAGAACCTTTTTCTTAGTAAGGGACTGCCTTGTCTGGTCAGTCTCTGGAAGAGATTCTAGGGTTTACACATAAAAACTATGGTCTAACTTTAATTCTTAAACAAAGAAAAAGAAACGAATACCCCAGTGGGGTAGTTTTTCATTATATTGTCAATTAACTCTGGTTTTGTTTTTGTAAAGTCTAAAAAATACAGTGCAGTGGGTTTGTTCATTAGGAATCTCCTTAGTATTGTAAAGGTCAATTTAACAGTTAAACAATGTTTGGTTTTATTTTCAAAAGATTTTAAGGTGATCCCACCCTGAGAGATGGAGTGCAAGTATTGCAGTCAGCACATTATTGCAACAACAAAATTAGCAGCACTCATTTGAGATAATAACCCTAAATTATTTCACAAATAAGACCTCATACACATCTACAATTTGTTAGTGACTGGTAAAAAGGAAAAAAAAAAGTTGTACAAATATAATTAATCTTCCAACTCATGAAAATTTGAGTTAGATTTCATTCTGACAGCATCAAAGCTAATATATTACCATTTTTAGTTCACAACTCTAAAATGTATTATTCTAGGTTCTCTGGCCATTAAGGTAATAGGAGTAATTATCAGTGCCATGAAGTCAACACATGGTTTGGACTATGCCTTCCTGGGCTTGGGAGAGTAAGAGACATTGATCAAAGCCATTTCTTGGAGTTTAGGTCCTTTCACAACATTGTAGCTTGGGACATAAAGTCCCCACAAAATAACACTCAGAATGATATCCACATCCTAAGAAGATTCCTCTCATTCTTGAACAATGCAACCATAAATTGAAGCTACTTCTCTGTGAGGCCATAAACAGAGTGGGATGTAAATAATATAATGAAAGATCTTATAATTGATGTCATTCTTATATGATATCAAAGTAATTACTTTGGCAGCAAAGTTTTTTTTTCAATATTTATTCAGAAGAGTAAACTTTTTCATTAATTTCTTTTCTGTAAAACATTACTTATATTTTAATTATAATTTTCTTCCACAAAAGGAGGCTATTTCTTCAAGGAAATGTATTGAATGCAGCTTAAAAATTTACATGCTTTAAGACAAACATGATTTAATAATAAACTATCAAACCCCATTGTGTAAGTTATTGATGCAATATTACTATTTTTATAAAAATCTTCTAAGTATTGATCTCCACAACGAACTTCACATCTATCTCAAGAGAATGAGTGTTCTGAAATACATTTGCATAAGAATCCTAGTAATATTCTATTTGTTTATGTATTTGCTTTATACAGGTGTGTCCATGTATACATGCATGTAATTGCCCCTAAATATGGAGATTAGAAGTCAATGTTGCATGTCTTCCTCAAGTGTCCCCACCTTATTTTTTTAGACTGAACCTGGAACTCACCAACTGGCAAGACTGGACATCTAGTGAAACCCTGTCTTTGCCTCCCCAGTGCTGGTGTTCAAATACAAGCTACTGTGACCAGTTTTTCTCATAGTGCTGCAGATCTAAATTCAGGTCCTCATGCTTAAGTATCAAGCCTTTTACCCATGAAGCAACCTCTAATCCCTCATAGTTTTCTTTAAAACCAGCATCCCTTGCTTTACTGACCAGCTAATGTCTAAGAATACCCTCAACATTCAATATTATACCCAGATGACAATTTGATTAAAATCAAAAAATAAAAATGTAAATCCAGAAAACCTTACTATATTACTGTGGGATCATTTCCTACAATATTCTCTAGTGAGAACATGGAAGGTTAGGCAACACAGAAAAAGAATGGTGTCTTATTGAGTTTTAACATAGGCTGGTGCGCTGGGAGTTCCTTGCCCATTTCACAGATTTTCTAAAGTGCATAGGTCATGTCTTTCTAGTCATTAAACTTTAAAACAGTGGTTCTCAACCTTCGTAATGTTGTCACCCTTTAATAAAGTTTCTCATGTGGCTGTGACCCAAACCATAAAATTTTTTTGTTGCTACTTCATAACTATAAGTTTACTACTGTTATGAATTGTAATGTAAATAAGTAATATTCATCATGTCTGATATGCAACCTGTGTGAAAGAGTAATTTGACCCCCACCCCTCCAAAGGGGTCACAACCCACAGGTTGAGAACTGCTGCTCTAAAAGCTATTTTTAAGTATTTCTTTATTTAAGTATTTCTTTATTATTTAAATTAATTTTTTAATTTATTCACTTTACATCCTTATTGTAGCCGACTCCCTCATCTTATCTTGGTCCCACCCTTCTCCCCTCTTACCCTTATTTCCCTCACTTAGTCCTCAGAAAGGGGGAGAGCTCCTCCCCTACCAACTGACCCCAAACTATCAAGTCTCATCAGGACTGGCTGCATCCTCTTGTCTGTGGTCTGGCAAGGCTGCCCTGCCAGGGGGAAGTGATTGAGGAGCAGGCAACACAGTCTATGTCAGAGACAGCCCCTCTTCCCCTTACTATGGTACTCAGATGGAAACTGAAAGCCTATAGACCACATCTGAACAAGGGACCTAGGAGGCTCTCCATGCATGGTCCTTGGTTGGTGCATGCCCCTCTGGGATCAGATTTTTTTGGCTTTGTTGGACTTCTTGTGGAACTCCTCTCCCCTTGAGTTTCTTCTGTCTACTCACTTTTCCATGAGACTCCCTGTGCTCTGCCTGAGGTTTGACTGTGAATCTCAGCATGTGCTTTGATCCCATGCTAGTAGAGTCTTTTAGAGGTCATCTATGAAAGGCTCTGGTCCTGTTTCCTCTCTTCAGCCTCTTCAGGTGTTTGTTATATTTGCCCTTCTAATGAAAATTAAAAACCCTCCCTGGGGTGTTATTTGTTATTTAGCTTTTTTAGGTCTGTGGATGTCACATAGGATGATCTTTTCCAAATACATCCATTTGCCTGCAAAGTTCATGATGTCTTTCTTTTTAGTATGTGAGTAGTATTCCATTGTGTAAATGTGCCACAATTTCTGTTTCCATTCTTCTATCGACAGACATACAGGTTGTTTCCAGATTCTGGCTATTCTGAATAGAGCCACTATGAACATAGTTGAACAAGTTTTTATTTGGATTATTTAGTTTGTTTGTATTTAATTTCTTAAGTTCTTTATAAATTTTAGATATTAGTCCTCTATCAGATGTAGGATTGGTGAAGATATTTTTCCAGTTTGCAGGCAGTCGTTTTATTCCATTGACAGTGTCCTTTGCTTTACAGAATCTATTCAGTTCCATGATGTACCATTATTTAATTGTTGATTTTAGAGCCTGAGTTGTTGGTGTGTTGGTGTTACATACTAATTCTTTGTTGTAAAAGACTCTTCCAAATATTTAACCAATAAAGTATTCTCTGTAAAAAAACATTTGTGGGGAGGCTGAAAATTAAAAACATTGAGGAAAGACAGAAAATGAGTTTGTAGAATGAAAATATGCTTTGTAAGCTAGTTTGAACTTTGTAATGCTCCAATCTATAGAAAATAGGGGATTTAGATGAAGGATCCTATTTGCAATTAGGGAGACTTTCTAGAGTAAAAGATTTTGTGTGCAGGAAGACTATTAAGTGTGGGAATTTAGGCAAAAAAATCTGCTCATTTAAAATAATAAATAAAATTTTGAAAAATTTTCATATACAGCAACATTATATATTTTGTTAAAAAGAGAGAGGAGCTGATAGGTTCTAAGCATAAAGAAATGAGGAAATGGCAAAGCTAATTGTTGTGATCTGATTAGAACAAAGTGTTCACATATGACAAAAATACGCTGTGCCCATAAAATTCATGATGATCACAATAGTCAGTAATTTAAAAGTGAACACTGAAAGTTTCAGAAGTTTTATAGTAGTAGTGAAGCATTAAAGAAAACAAGTCATGCAGATTTCCAGAAGTTTAGGTCTGCATCTCAGGGGATACAGCTGTGTATCCCTAAGACACCAGTAAGTCTAAAGA
This sequence comes from Meriones unguiculatus, assembly GCF_030254825.1. Classification (NCBI taxonomy): domain Eukaryota; kingdom Metazoa; phylum Chordata; class Mammalia; order Rodentia; family Muridae; genus Meriones; species Meriones unguiculatus. The sequence continues at coordinate 633,485 of NC_083352.1, read as the reverse complement.
CCTGAAGAATTGGTAGAAATAAAGAGAAGTGGTCTGGGGAAAAGACTCAGTGGTTAATGGCACTGTTTGGCTTGCAGATTACCTGATGGGTTCCCAGTACCCATACAGTGGCTTACAACACTCTGTAACTACAGTTCCCGGGAACCTGATGACATCCTTTAACCTCCATTGGCATCAGACATACATGAAACACATACATACATGCAGATATAACACTACTTACATAGAGGTATACACACATAAATTAAAATAAATATGTCTAAATATATTTAAAAAGACTCATTAAAATTAAAGGTTATCAATGAAAGATGAAAGCACAAACAGGAGCAAAAAGAATTTCCAGAATGCTGCTGGCAGCTGGCAGAATAAGCACACATTGGCTTCTCGGGAAACTTAAGGGGAACAAATTTTTGAAGAAATGAGGTAAACTACTGGGTCAAATGAGATGGGAGAAATTAATAATGTAATCTAAAAATCAGCATATGATTTTTTAACTAGCAAGTCTATTCTATTAAATAAGGTAATTTCAGCATTTGGGCAGAGTGTTGACTATGACATGTTAGCTAGTGAACAAATTTAGAAGCTGAGAGACTTTTTAAAATGTATTCACTTAGTCTCCTAGTCATGCCACAGAAACATATAGATCACTTCAGTAATTCAGTAGGAAAAGTAATCAGCTTTTTGTCATGTTTTCTTGGGGGTGACACTAAGTGGAGATATGGAGAAGGTTCTTGTAGAACTTCAACAAGAAGAAAAGCAAGCTACTGCTTGGGTAAAAAAGCTCAGAAAGGGACTGGGATGATTTTTGCTCTAAGAAAAATAGGCTGATTGATGGTCTGAAGGAGGAATAGACAGTGGCAGAGGAGAAATGGTACTCAGGTAATCTCAGATAAAGAGAGAGACTGAGAACTAAAGGAGTGGCAGTCATCCTCCCAATCCACATGAATGGCTGCCATGCTTCATGGTGACTCTATATGCAGTAGGTCCGGGAAGACAGCAACTGTCCCATGATCCTGACATCACCAATTTCTGACAGAGGCTGGAGAGACTATGTGGATCTGGGCATAGGGAGTGGAGGATGGAGATGGGAGGTGGTTATACAGACCTCCAATTAGAGAGAGCTTTTTATTCTCAATGAGAGCTTGTATAACTTCTGAATTTTGTACTAGACTTTACAAATTCAGCTATAAAATTAAGTTGTAGATTGTGCCATTGTCTGTTTTCTTTCAGTATGAGACCCAGAACTCAGTGATGGAATCCCAAAGACCAGAACCAACTCAGACAGGATCAATGGAACTTTGAGCTGCTCTGAATGGAGTAGGAGTTCCCCTTACTAAGAACCCCGACTAGCAGGGGAGTGGGTTAGTGAGGACACATATAATAAGCCACCCTCCCTAATACCTCATTAGGAACAAGAAGCTACTGTTCTTAGCTATAGGGGTTGACTTAATTATGCTCTGTAGTGTGCAGCATGCTGTGTTCATCAGTACTTGGCAGACATTCTTCTCTTGTTTAGCATTGTGTTGCTTACTCTCTTGTCTACTTGTAAATCACAATTCCTCTCTCTCCCCATAGACACCTACTATCTTTGCTGTACTTGAAAAGGGGCTTGAATACATATGTATTCTTGTAAAATATGTAATGCCATCTTTGTGTTTTTAATTTAAATAAGTAGTTGTGTGTAATATATCCCTGCCATTTCCTACCTTCTCATCTCCACGTTATGTTTTTTTTAACATGCACCTATGTTTCAGAATGTACAATCTGCCACTATAATGCAAATTAGCTCATACATGAATGGTAAAGGGAGAGTGATACAAGGATAACAAAGAAGTTAACAGTGCTTCCAAGTGGTTTCCCAATTCTTTTATGTTTATTTTTTAATTTTTATTTTTTCTTCACAATTTATTAATTATATATCCTGATTAAAGACCCTCTCCCTCACTCCTGCAGTCCCACACTCCTTCCCTCTTCCCCTCATCCCCTTCTCCTAGTCTACCAAAAGGGGGAGTTCTCCACTACTGCCATCTGCCCATAGCTTTTTAAGTCTCCTCAGGACTTCTTAGATCCACTTATTCCATGGCCTAGCAAGGCTGCATCATCAGTGGCGAGTGATCAGTTGGCTCAGTGATTAAGAGCACTGGCTGCTCTTGCTAGAAGTCCTGAGTTCAGTTCCCAGGAACCACATACTGGTTTACAAACATCTGTAATGGAATCTGATTGCTTCTACTTTTATGTGTATAGTCATCAGATTAGTGCTGCAGATCACACAACACTCACATCCCAAGGAAATAAGCAAACACAGAGGTCTAGAGTAGTGTTCAAGATGCTCAAACACCCACATCATCTCCTCTTCTAGTTTTGACATGCACTCACGTAGAAGCATCCATACTGTCTTGTCTTAAAGCTTCAGGCCTATTGTTTTTATCTTCAAATTCAACAAGCTAAACATTTTACACATTCCAGTTATCATTCTCTTATTCAGTTAAGAATCTTGTGTGTGTGTTTTAATATTTTTGTAATAATTGGAAAGTGGCTGTCTTTTTAAAGTAAGTTTTTACTAATTCTTAGAAAATTTTATGTATACATATATTTGTTCATATTTACTTCCCACTATTCCTCCTGACTCTCTAAAATATTCTCTCCATTACTCCAACACTCCCACAAACCTTTGTCTTTTTGTTTTTGTTTATGTTTTGTTATCTACCAAATCCAGTTTGTGCTGCCCATAAATATACCCATTGGTATGGGGTAAATCCATCAGAGCATGGTTAACCTATCAGAGGTGGCAGACAGCATTGATATATGTTGTTGCTGATGCTGTTGTTGTTGTTTTGAAGAGGATTTTCTCTATTTAGCTCCTGCTGACTTGGAATTTACCTTACAGACCAAGCTGGCTTATAAGTCAGAAGCAAGCTGACTTAAAGAAAACTGATTCTTTATCCTGGAAGTAAACCTCTGACTTCACATACACATGCAAAGAAAGGATAGACACACACACACACACACACACACACACACACACACATACACACCAGATGGTAATGTTCATGACATTAGGACATAGTAGTTTGGTGACATTCAGATTAGATAATTAGGTGAAAGTCACAAAAAATTTAAAAGTTGGTCTAAATAAACTAATAATCAACAAAAATGGTCAGAGAACATGTATAAGCAGGTTAAACACATTAGCACTGAAAAAGCAAATTAATATAATATAAGATATGTTAGTGTTCCAACAGCTCAAAATGTCCCATTGGAGAACAAAAGAGATTTGGTAAAGTGAAGATTAAGTCCCTAAACTCCCAAATTTTCTCCAGTTACATATTTTTCATTTTTCCTCAGTTAGTGGATAGTATTCAGTTTTACAATTTCACTAGATGGTCATCCTGAATTAGTTAATATGCCATGACCCAGAAAGAAATTATACTGTAAGTCACCTATAGGCATGAGATACAGTCTTGGAGCTATAATGAAAGTCAATTGTCCTGTGGTACACATGGCTTCTTCAAGTACTTTTAGTAATAAGCCTTGAAGGCGCATACCTGGAGACTCTAAAAAGGGCAGAGATTCTGGTGAGCATAGGATGGACATACTTTCAAAACAATCTTCTCATCCTAAATATCAATATCTCCACTGTTAAAAGACCCTTGTTTAGAAAGGGCAACTCAGAGGAGACTAAGCAGAGCAAAAGCAGGAAAAAGTGCCTGGCTTCCATCTTCAGGCAACAGAGGAGACTCCAGTTGTGCTCAGATCCCATTTTACCAAAACACTCAACAATTTTACACACTTCAGGGGATGAAGCAATGCTAAATCCTTTCTTGTTGAACTACATTACTTAGTTTAATTTTATACTATGCAATTATTTAAAAACTTTCTAGACGCATCATGCGTCTAAAACAAAAAGGGGGAACTGTAGAGAGCTGTGGAATGCTATGCCTTAAAGATGGAGCTGGTTTCCGCCTTCCACCTTCCCGATGGTGAGTGCTCTCTGTCACGAACAATTCCACATTTGGCTAAGGCTGTGGATCTGGCTTGCTTCCATGTATGTGGACCTATCTGCATTGCCCACGTGGCACGCCTGGGTTGGCTACCCAGAGGCAATTTAAGCTGTGGGCTGGCTTTCCCCAGGGTCCGAGGATTGTTCAAGGTTCCTGAATAAACTGCATTAAAAAAAAAAAAAAACAACTTTCTATTTTAATCAAAACTATTTACTTCATTTTAGAAGTCTATTCCACTTAAAATTAAAAAAAAAAAAAAAACACTTGTATATAATGATATTTTGCAAGTCCAATTTAAAGCATTTTTAAGTGAGTTTTATAAAATGCTTAGTAAGCATTTAGTTCTAACTGATAAGCCAGAGGAGTGAGGCAATATAGAGAAAACTAAGAAAGGAATAAAACAAATTTTTAGTGAAACCTCTGATCTGAAATGTTGAAATACATCCTGGAAATGATCTCCACCAAAAAGTGGACCTAAGAATGACCAGATCTAAAACTACTCATCAGTGTGGTCTAAATTTCTGTAAACTGGTACAGCCTCCTCTCAGGATAAGGCTCAAACCAGGTGCTTCTGGAATAATGGAGAAGAAAAATGTGTCTTCATTGTCGAGCATTTCTCATAATCTGCCCTACATGAATGATTTGTTCATGAAAATATGTTCAGGGTAATATTCACAGTTATTTTTAATGATTTGATTTGCTCTGTCAATAGACAAAATGTCTAGATTTCACAAAGTTATTTCTGGGCTCTACAAAGGCTCACCCAAGACTTCTATTTCCAATTATCTAGAGTACTGGGAAAACTGTCTAAAAAGGCTCTTTGATTTACCAGAGTAAGCTTGTACTTTGACACCAACAAAATTCAAAGTTGGGCTAATCTGGCAGATACTCTAAGCAAATGCATCTTAGTAATCCAGTGGGACCATTTGAAATGTCTTCAGTAACTGAAAAAAATAAGGAGGAAGCATCCATCTCCCTTAGTCTAGGCAGCTACAAATGTGTGGGCTATTAGCTCAGTGGACCAGAGCACTGTGTTAATGGAAGAAAGGCTGTAGGTCTAATTCTTGTGTGGCCAACTTAATTCTCTGCTTTTGTGTAGCTTAAGTCAATATGAGACAAATTTCTTGGGCTCAGGGATATACTGGAAGTTGTAGATAAGACAAAATCAAAATAGAACCAACAAAAGGCCATCTTTTTTGAGTGAGTTAGGAATGCTGTATGCACAGAACTTCAGAAATAATCATTTTACATTGCATTTTATAGGTGATTCCCTAAAAGTATTCATTTTAAAAGAAAAAGCAAAGGTTGCTGAAAAAGACCCTGGTGAAAATTGATGACTGAAAGAAAATGACATGACTATCTATGAGCTACCATAGAGATAAGACTACTTTTGGGAAAAACTTTCCTTTTTAAAATTTTTATTTGCTTTGTCTTCATGGAGAGAGCACAGAATGAGAATAAGATTAACGAGAAGAGAATTTCAAACATCAGTTTGTGAATGAAATTGTCAGCTAATGAAAATAAGAGATACTGAAATGATTTTTGTTTTGAAAGTTTTACACAGAGAGCATAGTTTTATTCACATCTATTAAAAAATCTGGAACTTGTACTTGATGGCTAATTTGTATATTGACTCTGTAGGCTTCAAATACATAGAAAAAGAGCCCAACAATCACGAAGGTAGAATTAATGAATAAATAAACTAATGGCTATTGGGAAAACAAACTACATTTTACTGCCAAACTGACTGTTGAGACCAGACAGCCACCTTCTGAACTCTCTCTCTCTCTCTCTCTCTCTCTCTCTCTCTCTCTCTCTCTCGTCACAAAGAACCACCACAGTTCACCATTTTCATAAATACTGGTAGACACATTTATGATTCCTTGGGTTTGATAGATACGTGAGGATATTTTCTGTGTTGAGGGAACATTTGCCTTGCATCGCCAATTCTCTAGCAATTGAAAAAAAGTTAAAAGTGAAAACTCATCTTCTATCATTATAAACACAAGAATTTACTATTTTTTAGGAACACAAAAAGAAAGAAGAAGCTCCTTCCTCCTCGGCACAGCGGCACAGCGGACTCATCTTTCTCAGCGCAGACCTAACTGCCTGGGGTATACAGCCGCTGAGACAGAGCCCCAAGCACTTTAGCAGCAGGCAAAAGCCAGCAGTAAGTGTCCCAGAGTCCCAGATTCCCGCAGCGGCTGCACCATCCACCCAGGGCGGGAATCTGCGAGACGCCATACTAGCTCCACTGGATCGCCATCACTGATAGACATCAACAAGATAGACAAACCCTTAGCCAAACTAACTAAAAAGCAGAGAGAAACTATCCAGATCAGCAAAATCAGAAATGAAAATGGGGACATAACCACAGACACTGAGGAAATCCAAACAATTATTAGGTCATACTACAAAAGCCTATATGCCACAAAATTTGAAAATCTAAATGAAATGGATAATTTTCTTGAAAGATTCCATCTACCAAAACTAAGTCAAGATCAGGGAGAAAGACTGAATAGCCCTATATCTCCCAAGGAAATCTAAGCAGTCATTAACAGTCTCCCCTCCAAAAAAAGCCCTGGACCAGATGGCTTCAGCGCAGAATTCTACAAGACCTTCAAAGAAGTGCTAACAACAATTCTCCTCAAGCTATTCCACAAAATAGAAACAGAAGGAACACTACCAAACTCATTCTATGAAGCCACAGTCACCTTGATACCTAAACCACACAAAGACCCAACAAAAAAAGAGAACTTCAGGCCTATCTCTCTTATGAACATTGACGCAAAAATACTCAATAAAATACTTGCAAACTGAATCCAAGAACATATCAAAGATATCATCCACCATGACCAAGTAGGCTTCATCCCAGGCATGCAAAGGTGGTTCAACATACGGAAATAAATCAATGTAATCCACTATATAAACAAACTGAAGGAGAAAAACCACATGATCATCTCCTTAGATGCTGAAAAAGCATTTGACAAAGTCCAACACCCATTCACGTTTAAAGTCTTGGAGAGATCAGGGATACAAGGCACATACCTAAAGATAGTAAAGGCAATATACAGCAAGCCTATAGCTAACATCAAAATCAATGGAGAGAAACTTAAATCAATCCCACTGAAATCAGGGACAAGACAAGGCTGTCCATTGTCCCCATATCTCTTCAACTTAGTACTTGAAGTCCTAGCCAGAGCAATAAGACAACTAAAGGAGATCAAGGGGATACAAATCAGAAAGGAAGAGATCAAAGTGTCACTATTTGCAGATGATATGATAGTATACATGAGCGACCCCAAAAATTCAACCAGAGAACTCCTTCAGCTGATAAACACCTTCAGCAAAGTGGCAGCATACAAAATCAACTCAAAAAAATAAGAAGCCCTCCTATATACCAAAGACAAAAAGGCTGAGAAAGAAATTAGGGAAACAACACCCTTCACAATAGCCACTAATAACATAAAGTACCTTGGTGTAACTCTAACCAAGCAAGTGAAAGACCTGTTTGAGAAAAACTTCAAGTCTCTGAAGAAAGAAATAGAAGATATCAGAAGATGGAAAGATCTCCCGTGCTCATGGATTGGAAGGATTAACATTGTGAAAATGGCCATACTGCCAAAGCAATCTAAAGATTCAATGCAATTCCCATCAAAATACCAACCCAGTTCTTCACAGACTGAAAAAAAGATTCTCAGCTTCATATAGAGAAACAAAAAACCTAGAATCTCCAAAACGATCCTGGACAACAACAGATCATCTGGAGGTATCTCCATGCCTGATCTCAAGCTGTACTACAGGGCAACAGTAATAAAAACTGCATGGTATTGGCATAGAAACAGAAAGGAGGATCAATGGAACCGCATAGAAGACCCAGAAATAAATCCACACACCTATGAATACTCGATATTTGACAAAGAAGCCAAATCCATTCAATGGAAAAAAGACAGCATCTTCAACAAATGGTGCTGGACCAACTGGATGTCTACATGCAGAAAAATGAAAATAGATCCATATTTATCACCCTGCACAAAACTAAAGTCAAAGTGGATCAAGGACCTCAACATAAAACCAGATACCCTAAATCAATTGGAAAAAAAAGTGGGGAACAGCCTAGAACTCATTGGCACAGGAGACAACTTCCTGAACAGAACACCAATAGCACAGGCTCTAAGAGCAACAATCAATAAATGGGACCTCATGAAACTGAAAAGTTTCTGTAAAGGAAAGGATACCGTCATCAAAACAAAACAACTGCCTACAGATTGGGAAAGAATCTTCACTAACCCTTTATCTGACAGAGGACTAATATCCAGTATATACAAAGAACTAAAGAAGCTGAAAAGCAGCAATCCAAGTAATCCAATTAAAAAATGGGGAACAGAGCTAAACAGAGAATTCTCGACAGAGGAATATTGAATGGCAGAAAAACACTTAAAGAAATGCTCATCCTCATTAGCCATCAGGGAAATGCAAATCAAAACGACCCTGAGATATCACCTTACACCCATCAGAATGGCCAAGATGAAAAACGCAAGCAATAACACATGCTGGAGAGGTTGTGGAGCAAGGGGAACCCTCCTCCACTGCTGGTGGGAATGTAAACTGGTACAACCACTCTGGAAAGCTATCTGGCGCTTTCTAAGACAATTAGGAATAGTGCTTCCTCCAGACCCAGCTATACCACTGCTAGGTATATACCCAAAGTTCGTTCAAGTACACAAAAGGGATACTTGCTCAACCATGTTTATAGCAGCTTTATTTGTAATAGCCAGAACCTGGAAACAACCCAGATGTCCATCAACAGAATTTGTGGATACAGAAATTGTGGTATTTTTACACAATGGAATACTACTCAGCAACCAAAAAGGAGGAAATCATGAAATTTGCAGGCAAATGGTGGGACCTAGAAAAGATCATTCTGAGTGAAATATCCCAGAAGGAGAAAGACAAACATGGGATATACTCACTTATATAGACCTATAAGATATGATAAACATAATGAAATCTATACACCTAAAAAAGATAATCAATTGAGCGGACATGGGGTAAGATGATCAATCCTTGTTTAGAAAGACAGATGGGATGTGCATTGAACGTATGACAGGAGTCTACTGAGTGCATCTGAAAGACTCTAACTAGCAGTGTTTTCAAAGCAAAGACTCATTACCAAACCTTTGGCAGAGTACAGGGAATCATAAGAAAGAAGGGGAGTTAGTCTGATGGGGAAAGGATAGGAGCTCCACAAGGACCAAATATATCTGGGCACAGGGTCTTTTCTGAGACTGACATTCAACCAAGGATCATGTATGTTTATAACCTAGAACCTCCACTCAGATGTAGCCTGTGGTAGCTCAGTAACCAATTGGTTTCCCAAAGTGAGGGGAACAAGGACTATTTCTAACAGGAACTCAATGACTGGCTCTTTGGTCTCCCCACCCCCGAAGGGAGGAGCAGTCCTGTTAGGCCACAGAGGAGGGCTTTGCAGCCAGTCCTGAAGATACCTGATAAAACAGGATCAGATGAATGGGGAGGAGGTCTCCCTATCAGTGGACTTGGAAAGGGGCACGGTGGAGATGAGGGAGGGAGGGAGGGACTGGGAAGGAATGAGGGATCGGGACACGGCTGGGATACAGAGTTAATAAAATGTAAAAAAATGATAAAAAAATAATAATAATAAAATAAAAACAAAAAAAGAAAAAAAAACAAAAAAGAAAAAAAAAAAGAAAGAAGAAAAATTAGGGCTGAGATCCTGCACTACTTTTAACAAGCCCCAATATACTCCTGTCCACTCAAACTTCTGAGACAGGATCTTTATATTAACTGGGTGAGGTTGGCTTTGGGTTGGGGACCTCTGTTAGGACTTAAATATTAGTAATATTAGTTTTCTTTTTTTTTTTCCTGATTTTGGTTTGTTCTATTCTTTTTTATTTTAATAATTTTATTTTTAATTACACTTTATTTACTTTAATATCTCCCCTCTAGTCCCCTCTCTCCTACCTTCCTAATCCCTCCCTTCCTCCGCATTCTAAATGCATGCCCCTCCCCAAGTCCACTGGTAGGGGAGGGTTTCTTTTTCTTCCTTCTGATCATAGTCTGTTAGGTCTCATCAGGAGTGGCTGCATTGTCTTCCTCTGTGGCCTGGTAAGGCTGCTCCCTGCTCAGGGGGAGGTGATCACAAAGCAGGCCAATCAGTTCATGTCAGAAGCAGTTCTTGTTCCCATTGCTGTGGAACCCACTTGGACACTGATCTGCTATGGGCTACATCTGTGCAGAGGGTCTGGGTTATCTCAGTTCATGGTACTTGGTTGGAGTATGAGTCTCAGGAAAGACCCCTGTGTTCAAAATTTTTGTTTCTGTTGCTCTCCTTGTGGACGTCCTATCCTCTCCAGATCTTACTATTTCCCACTCCTTTCATAAGATTCCCTGCCTTCTGCCCAAAGTTTGGCCATAAGTCTCAACATCTGCTTTGATAATCTGCAGGGCAGAGCCTTTCAGAGGCCCTCTGTGGGAGGCTCCTAACATGTTTCCTGTTTTCTTCTTCTGATGTCCATCCTCTTTGCCTTTCTCAGTGGAGATTGAGCATTTTAGCCAGAGTCCTCTCTCTAGATTAGTTTCTTTAGGTGTACAGATTGTAGTAGGTTTATCCTATCTTATATGTCTATATGAGTGATTATATACCTTGTGTGTCTTTCTGCTTCTGGGACAGCTCACTCAGGATGATCCTTTCCAGGTCCCACAATTTACCTGCAAATTTCATGATTTTATATTTTTTATTGCTGAGTAATATCCCATTGTGTAGATGTACCACAATTTCTGTATCCATTCTTCAGTTGAGGGGCATCTGGGTTGTTTCCAGCTGCTGGCTATTGTAAATAAAGCTGCTACAAACACAGTTGAGCAAATGTCCTTATCGTGTACTTGAGCCTCTTTTGGATATATGCCTAGGAGTGGTATAACTGCATCTTGAGGAAGCACTATTCCTAGTTGTCTGAGCAAGTGCCAGATGGATTTCCAGAGTGGTTGTACAAGTTTTCATTCCCACCAGCAGTGGAGGAGGGTTCCCCTTTCTCCACAACCTCTCCAGCATGTGTTGTCACTTGAGTTTTTCATCTTGGCCATTCTCATGAGTGTAAGGTGAAATCTCAGGGTTGTTTTGATTTGCATTTCCCTAATGGCTAATGATGGTGAGCATTTCTTTAAGTCTTTGTCTGCCATGTGATATTTCTCTATCGAGAATTCTCTGTTTAGCTCTGTTCCCCATTTAAGTGGATTACTTGGTTTGCTGCTTTTCAACTTCTTTAGTTCTTTAATATATACTGGATATTAGCCCTCTGTCAGATATAGGGTTGGTGAAGATTCTTTCCCAATCTGTAGGCAGTCATTTTGTTTTGATGACCGTGTCCTTTGCTTTACAGAAGCTTTTCAGTTTCATGCGGTCCCATTTATTGCTTGTTGCTCTTACAGCCTGTGCTGTTGGTGTTCTGTTCAGGAAGTTGTCTCCTGTACGAATGAGTTCTAGGGTCTTCCCCACTTTTTCTTCTAAACGATTTAATATGTCTGGTCTTTGAACCACTTGGACTTTAGTTTTGTGCAGGGTGATAAGAACGTATCTATTTGCATTTTTCTACATGTAGACATCCAACATCCATTCATGTTTAAAGTATTGGAGAGATTAAGGATACAAGGCACATATCTAAACATAGTAAAGGCAATATACAGGAAGCCTATAGCCATTATCAAACTAAATGGACAGAAATCTACAGCAATCCCACTAAAATCAGGGACAAGCAAGGTTGCCCACTCTCTCCATATCTCTTCAACATAGTTCTGGAAGTCCTTGGTAGAGCAATAAGACAAATGATGGAGATCAAGTGGATACAATTTGGAAAGGAAAAAGTCAAAGTATCACTATTTGCAGATGATATGATAGTCTACCTGACTGACCCCAAAAATTCTACCAGGGGGCTCCTTCAGCTGATAAACACCTTCAGCAAAGTGGCCAGATACAAAATTAACTCAAAAAAATCAGTAGCCCTCCTGTATACAACAGACAAAAGGGCTGAGAAAGAAACTAGGGAAACAACACCCTTCACAATAGCCACAAATGACATAAAGTACCTTGGTGTAAACCTAACCAAGCAAGTCAAAGACTTGTATGAAAAAAATTTCAAGTCTCTGAAAAAAGAATTAGAAGATATCAGAAGACAGAAAGTTCTCCCATGCTCATGGCTTGGCAGGATTAACATAGTAAAAATGGCCATCTTACCAAAAGCAAGCTACAGATTCAATGCAATTCCCATCAAATTACCAACACAATTCTTTACAGACCTGGAAAGAAAAATTCTCAACTTCATTTGGAATAACAAGAAACCCAGAATTGCTAAAACAATTCTCTACAGTAAAAGATCTTCTGGAGGTATCTCCATCCCTGATCTCAAGCTGTACTATAGAGCAACAGTAATAAAAACTGCATGGTACTGGCATGGAAACAGAATGGTGGATCAATGGAACAGAACAGAAGACCCAGAAATAAACCCACACACTTATGGACACCTGATATTTGACAAAGATGCCAAAACCAAACAATGGAAAAAAGATAGCATCTTCAACAAATGGTGCTGGTCTAACTGGGTGTCTACATGTAGAAAAATGCAAATAGATCCATACTTATCATCCTGCACAAAATTAAAGTCCGAGTGGATCAAAGACTTCAACATAAAACCAGACACATTAGTTTTCTTCAGGGAAAGGTTTTTCTCCTTGCGACTAATTATCAGAGATTAGAAAAGGAAGTTCACACATATCTGAGGTTCATCTTTTATCCATATGCAAACCAAAACCTCTAACAAGTGTGAACCTTTGGAATTTAACCTAGTACTTCATAATTTTAATCAGTGCTAGGTTGTGTAGATGCCAAATGGCATAAATTGCCTTTCAGAAGGTTCTCTAAATGCATTTTACAAACTAAGCTAATAAAATGGCTGAAAATAAGCCCATTCCCCTCCCATAATCTTTTTCTAGTCTGTGTTGGAGTATTCTAGCATTTCACTGTCCTGTGAATTCTAATGAAATTGAAAAAAAATTTGAGCTAATACTTATAAAATACACCCATTACCTGGGTAGTGATTCCAGTATGGGATGGTATGTCAATCTCCTGGTTGTGTCACTCTTTCAATTTTTACTTTAAGATGGGTGCTCTTTCAGACTTTTGATGTTGTCTGCTACCCATGTCAATCATGAAAAATAATGGTTAGAAAACAAACAAAAAGACTTGTTTTATCTGGTAATGCCATCTCATACAACATTACAGCAAGCTAACAAATTCCACTTGTAGCCTTACCCCAGAGTGAGAGGATACAACTTTCACACACATCTTTACTTTTCCAGGTTTGTATCACCAAGCCTCTGGCATATGTATAGATAAAACTTACAGAAATTCTTCTTCCAAGACAATTTTCTCAGCTACAACAGTCCAGAAAATAGTATGATGAAACAGCCTGTCATAAGGTCAGGAAGGGGCTTCAATGATGACTTTACATCAAAGCCATCCATTTTTGCATGGTCTTTGTCATAGTTATGATTTTATTGCTTTGAAGAGACACCATAACCACAGCAACTCCTATAAAACATTTAATTGGGGCTGGCTTATAGTTTCAGAAGTTTAGTCTGTTATTGTTTTGACAGGAAATATGGTGCTGGAGCCAAGGGGTTGAGAGTTCTACATCTTGATCCATAGGCAGCAGAAGAGAAGTGGCTAGATCTTCAGAGACTTCAAAGCTCACCCCACAGTGACATACTTTCTCCTGCAATGTCACACTTACTCCAGTAAGGCCACATCTCGTAAGAGTGCAACTATGGACCAAGAGTTCAAACACGAGTCTATTGAGGCCATTTCTATTCAAGCCACCACATTCCACTTGCTGGCCCTCATAGTCTGATAGCCATAACATAATGAAAAATGTATTAGTCTAACTTCAAAAGTCCCCATAGTTTATAACAGTATCAAATTTCTTTAAAAATCCAAAGTTCAAAGTCTCTTCTGAGACCTATACAATCTCTTAAATTTAATCCTCTGTAAAATCAAAATAAAAAAAATCAGATCACGTACTTTCAAGCTATAATGGCACAGTATATACACTACTCCTTCAAATAGAAGGCAAGGGAACATAGTGAGGAAATACTAGACCAAAACA